>NW_027361754.1:72795000-73395000 GCF_039654945.1 Dendrobates tinctorius
TAAAAAACGCAACCGCATGCAAAAACGCATGTAAAACGCAAGTAACACTGCGTTATTTTGACGCATCAGCGTGCGCATGAAGAAAAAAAAACGCACATTTGTTTTGCGTTTTTCTTTGCGTTTTTTATGCGCACGATGCGCTGCGCAAAAAAACGCTAATGTGAAACTAGCCTTAGCGATGCACCAGCGATCCCGACTAGTGATATGACGCGGTCAGGATCGCTGGTACATCGCTAAGTGGTCGCTAGTGAGCTGCCACACAGGCAGATCTCACCAGCGACATCGCTGGGGACGGGGGTCGCTACTTACCTGTCACACCAGGCGATCCTGACGTCCTCCCGCCCGCGTCCACGCGTCGCTCGTCGTCACAGCAGGAAGCGCCACAGGAAGCTGACGACGAGAAACAGTCCAGCCTGTTCTTGCGCGATCAGCGATAATCAGCGGGGGAGCGGGATGTAGGTAAGTATCTCACACAGCGATATCGCTAGCAATATCGCTATAACGTCACAAGTTATAGCGATATTACTAGCGATATCGCTTAGTGTGACAGTACCATTACTCTGCGGTGGTGTTAGAGGGAACTGGAATAAATGCTTTTGTTTCCCCAAACAGATGATAGCTAATTAGGGAAATATCATGCCGGCATCCTTCATGTTTCCATTATAATTGCTATATGAAGGGATTACTAGGTCAGCCATTTTTATATGTACTCATTGAAGTGGATCTTCACTAAACATTGTTATATACATTTTCTCATATTTTCAATTAAATGTATACAAGCTGTCTGAGTTGTTTATTTTTGCTGTCACAAGATATGAAACAGGTCTTCCCCGCTCCCCTCCTTGGGTTTAGCTGTGTCTAGGGCAGATTATAGTGTCATAACCCAGAGCAAAAAAGAAAATAAACAATCCTGTCTGATTATGTAAGCTTCGGGCTATAAGTCACAAAGAAAGATACAAAGTAACACATGATATTTAGTAAATATTGAAAGAATTGTCAAATAAAAGTGGGGAAATCAAGCTAAACGAGGATGTCAGACAGAAAATTACGTATGTCTGTGTGGGACTTCTGATTTTTAGATTAAAAGAAGGTAAATGATACAAGTGAGAGGGCACAAACCTTTCTGAAATCACCCCCACGGGCAAGGCTTAAAGGGGTTGTTCAGGTTCAGGCTTGGGGTTCAAGTCTTGGGAGTCCTCAGAGCAGGCACAGGGTACACTGTCAAGATGCTCTGGAGCTGGCGAAGGGAGCGGGTGATCATTTGACCACAAGCCAACAATGTGTGTAAAGCGCTGTGGAATGAATGGCGCTATATAAATGGGTAAAATAAATAAATTAAAAAGTGTGCAATTTGCATACTCCCTGCCACATTCTGACTAGACGTGTCCAGCCTCACTAAATTCACTTGTATTGAGTGAGGCCGCACACATTTGGTCAGCATGCGACCGCATGTATGCAAATCATTTACTTGAGGTCACAAGCCCGGCATTGGAGAATCCTAACAGTGCGCAGTGCACGTGATGTGAAAATTCACAAGTCTTCAGTCACATGAAGTGACTGCAGACTTATACCCCAAACTTGGACAACCCCTTTAAAGTGATTGCCCTATATAACCTTTTTGTTTACTTTAATTCTGTTTCTGAGATAGCTCCTTTACATATTCTGCGATGATTAATGCTGAGGAACAGTATGTTGCAAATACAGCCATTGCTTATCCAACGAAAAAATAAGTATTTAATACACTGACGATTTTGCAAGTTTTCCCTCCTACAAAGAATGGAGAGGTCTGTAATTTTTATCATATGTACACTTCACATGTGAGACAGAATCTAAAAATAAAAAAACAGAAAATCACATCGCATGATTTTTAAATAATTAAATTGCATTTTATTGCATGGAATACGGTATTTGCTCACCTACCAACCTGCAAGAATTCTGGCTCTCGCAGAACTGTTAGATTTTCTTTAGGAAGCCGCCTACTCTGCACTCATTACCTGTATTAATTGCACCTGTTTGAACTTGTTAACTGTATAAAAGCCAACTGTCCAAACACTGAATCAATCAAACTCCAACCTCTCCACCATGGCCAAGACCAAAGAGGTGTCTAAGGACACCAGGGACAAAATTGTAAACCTGCACAAGGCTGGGATGGGCTACAGGACAATAGGCAAGCAGCTTGGTGAGAAGGCTACAACTGTTGTCACAGTTATTAGAAAATGGAAGAAACCCAAGATGACTGTCAATCTAGGTTTTACATAGGAACTCGATCCTGGTGCTAAAAATCAAAAATAAATGCAAAAAAGAGACAAAACCCATAAAACATAAGATAATGATTGTGGCCGATCAAACAGCTTTTACATTGCTGTACAATCCACTAAGATCTAGTGATCTAATCCTGATTACTGCAATTGAATGGGCACAGACTTGGTAAGATCAGCAAATAGTAATTATATCAGTACGAACACCCAGTGAGTAAGCGGCTATTATCTGTGTCCTATTCTTAAAATGAAGCAGCAATTAAAAGTTCTAATAAGGAAATCAATTATCCTTAATCCAATTTCCGGTCTGTTCATCCATTAGATCTCCCTCCTTATACCACCGCCAACCTACATTCTCAGGGTAACTGCTGGTTAGTGCAACCTGAAGCCTCCTCAAGACCTACATTTGCCCCTTACCCATTTCATAAAAGGTCTATCAAACTGGAAAACAGGTAGGGTCGTTTGCACCATGGTCCATCTTGTAGAACTCAATTTACAGTATGTCCTAAAATTAGGTAAAGTTTCAGGCTTAGACATTCAGACTCACTAGACTTTGGAGGGATTGTCCAGTACTTATACAACCCCCTTCTCCAACACTAAAGTGCCCCAGATAAAATGAAAAAACACATGCTCACTTTCTGGACCGGATTCGTGTTAGTGATATCGGCGCTGTCTCCCCTTGATCACATGACCATGCCATCCAATCAACGGCCGGTGATAAGCTGCAGCCTACACAGTTCCATCCGATGGAATAGTTTTGGCTGATGGGACTGTGTAGGCTGCAGACCAATAGAGGTCACTGATTGACAGCTGTGTTCACTTGACATAACAATATGGCATGACCACCTGGATACACGGCGCCAATATCGGTAGTACGACAGCAGTCCAGGAGTACGTGAGAATATGCTTTTTTGTTTTATCTGGGGCACTTTAGCATTTAGGAAGGATTGTCCAGTAGTAGACAACCCGTTTACCAAATTGCATTCCAATATCACTACTCAATGTCGTTTGTTCAGGATGAGGAGCATTTGAGCGAAGATGCAGTGAGTTTACCTCCAGTTCCTCGGAATCACAGGGAGAGTGCATCAGAGATCTGTTATGAGAGATCTGTGGCTATCACTGTTTTCGGCTTCAATCAAAATCTTTTTAAAAAATATTGGTGGAATTCCCATTTGAAAAACATCTTAAATAGTGTGTAAGCTTCGGACAGCCTGTATACCCTCTGCACACATACCTTCCCTTCTTGACGAAGGAAGTCACTCCATATAAAAATGTTTGAAATGGAACATATGTCGAAAACAGAGGAGGATGACGAGAAGCCTGACATCAGAGGATGACCTCATGCAGGCTTCTGATTAAGTCACTGCAGCTCATGTGGTGCGATCTTATGCTTTAACCTCTGTCTACTGTCACACAAGTGAAAGGAAGCCCTTGTCTAGCTGCCTGTCGTCTGGGAATGTTTGGATCCAGTTTAAGCCCCTGGTTCAAGTTTCTTAGATTGTCATTGCAGAACAAGTGCTTTATATAGAATGATATTGTACAAGCTGGAACTAACTCAAAACTGTGTGAAAAATGCTGTAAATGGTTTCTGCAGTCGCTGATGTTAGTGATCGGGTGCCTCAGCACATTTACCGTGACATGCCCTTAATTCTAAAACCATACTCACCACTGCTGCAGATCTGCCACACACCAGGCCAGGACAGAAGTAAGACTTCTTTCTAAGAGTACATATATGCTTGTGCATTACTCCAGGACTCATCTTTGTATGAGATCAATTATTAAGGCAAAATAGGGAAGGGGGAAGATAAGAATGTATGATATATCTGGTGGGCGCCTGTTACACCCAATCACTCAAGGGTACATGTAAACGATGCACCTAGACCAGAAAAATTACATCAAAATAGACAATGTCTGTTATTAAATGAATAGACATGCCAGAATCTAACAATTTACAGATATTTAAGCCCCTCCAAAAAATACTTATTTCTTCATGAAGTTTACAAAAAAACAGGTGGAATAGAGAGTAACAATGAGCTTTTGAACTGTAAATGGCCCATATATTGCTGTTGGGTAGCATGTCATCAGGCTGTAGCCACGGGCTTTACATACCGACACGCTGCATGAACGTGTGGGTCATAGCTGGGTGTGTGGATTTGTGCTGTGAGGGCATCGCGCCCGTGCAGGCCACCTGTAGCTGGTGGTGTGGGCTGGTCAGTACCATACGTTCCACAGTTCAAAAAAGGTGGCCATCGTTCCAACAGAGGGCCTTTACTGAACGATAATTTGATAATGGTTATGTACAAGGGATAGCAGGTACAAAATCTTATGGTCGCTTCCTCTAAAGCATGCATTCCCCTTCACATAGAAGCCTTCCTCTGTAGTCTAGTGCAGGGCTAGAGGAACACATGGTTTGCCCTACTTGGCAACACAACTCAGCTTCAACACCATAGTCCTGATCAGCGAGTCTCTCTACTCGCTCAGCAGTTCCGCGTCCTATTTCTTCCATGGCACCCTGAATCTACCGCAAGGGACGCACACTAGTCCTATGAAACTCAGTCCTGTTTATGACCATTATCTCCGGCATTGACAGCTCTGGGGCTTTGTGACTCGGCGTCCTATCCATGGACCCTTCTCGGGATGGTCACTATGACTAGTCAGTCACTTTTCCTCAGGATCTTGCTATCCCTGTCCTTAGGACTCCTTTTCCTGTAGATCACCCCAATGGCAGCACTGCTCACGTTACACTTTAAACTTCCACTAAGTATCTACAGGAAGCAGTCACTTGCCCTAAATCTAATCTCCTCCCACAATGGACTAGTTCCAAACATTAACTCTATGGTATCTTACCCTTTTGTCCTACCTATACTACAGTCAACTACCTATCCCTATACTACCTACCTTATACTATACACCCTATATCACAATGCATTACAATTCACATGATACAATATATACACAGGCGCAGGATACTATTCACACACAATGCAATTTGCATCTTCAGGTATAGAAAAGTTGCAGCACAATCCACCCTCACTACACTTGTCTACTCCTGTCCATGTCCACAAGTAGCTCAGAGCTTGTTACACCCTCAAAGATCTCTACTAGTACAGTCTTGCCACTATTGTATGCTAATGCTTCGTCCCCCAAGATCAGACTACTCCACCACCACCCGGACCGTGAGACATTATAAAGTATATGCTGAGAACAACCAAAACTTCCATTTCATTAATGTCAGGTAGCTTCTGTACAGCCAGGATGTTGACAAACATTTAAAAATGGGGATGTTTTTCTATAACATTATGGCCTGTACTTGGGTGTGGTGGAGCCTGAAGGGCATTTTGATTTTGTTTTTGATGACATATGTAAATGGGTGAGGCTCAGTCTGCACCCTATCAGGCAGATGCAGGATGTGTTGTACAGCTGATTTCTGCCTGTAGCAGCAGAGCCTGAAGTTAGCTCCAATCATTGCTGTATAATACGGTTATCACTGACATTGACAATTAAATAGCCCGCTTGTCAGTGCGCTTTTGCACCAGATTCTATTGCCCCCCATGGTGATTGCAGAGTGCCAGTGGATTACCAAGGAGGCTGAGGCCCCCACTGCTAATGTGCTCTACTTGTGAAGCTAAGTCTGTAGCTGGGCTTCATGAGAAGACATAAGTTTTAATATATGCTGTAAGGTTAGGCTCACAATATTGGAGTAAAAAGAGTACCCACCAACCCATCAAAATAGTACAAAAACAGTGTTTTATTTAACTTAATACATGAATGGCCCATAAACAATTAAAAACCATATCAAAGACAGAGTTATTTAAGACAAAGAATCAGGAGCGACAAAATAAATCAAGTAAAACACCACAGGTACAGTGTAACTAGGGGGAGGTAAATAGAGAGTCCAATGGATTAAATAAAGTGACAGTGCAAATGGTCTATCCAAGAAAAATCAAAAAAGCTCATGCAGCCATGTCAATGCAAGTATGATGAGTAGTACATATCTCATATAAAGTCATAATGTTCAAGCATATGCGCATTAAAAATAGCAATACAAGCATCACAAAAAGTAGTTTCTCTTATCCATATCAGTCCTGTGATGTTGCACACATGGCTCCAACGCGCGTTTCTTGTGGGCTTCATCAGGGGGTGAAACGCACCTTGGGGCCGTGTGTGCAACACCACAGGACTGATAGATTCAGTAGTTTTCAACCACAAACAGTTCTCCTTCCCTTCTGAGCCCCACCATGCACCCAAACAGTAGTTTTCCCCCACATATAGGGTATTGGTGTACTCAAATGAAATTGCACAACAAATTTTGGAGTCTATTTTCTCCTGTAACCCTTGTGAAAACAAAAAAATGAGGGGCTAAAAGAGCATTTTTATGGGAAAAATATGATTTCACAGCTCTACTTTACTTCTGTGAAGCATCTGGGGTTCAAGGTGCTCACCAAACATCTACATACTGTATATTGCTTGAGGGGTCAAGTTTCCAAAATGGGGCACTGTCTAGGCATATCAGAGGCTCTTCAAATGCGACGTGATGTCCGCTCTCGATTCCAGCCATTTTTGTCTTCAAAAAATCAAATGATGCTCCTTCCCTTTCAAGCCTTGACATGCACCCACACAGTAGTTTGCCCCACATATGGGATATCTGCGTACTCTCTCGTTTAAGGGTATAATAATTAAATGTTTGAAAAGTTCAAAAGTTTTGACAAATTTCCAATATTTTCACAAATAAACGAAAGTCATATTGAACAAATTTTACCACTGTCATGAACTACAATATACTGTACATAGTAACATAGTTAAGGTTGAAGGAAGACTTTAAGTCCATCTAGTTCAACCCATATCTATCGTAACTTGCCTTAACATGTTGATCCAGAGGAAGGCAAAAAAAAACCCATGTGGCAAACAGTTAGCTTCACATTGGGTAAAAAAATTCCTTCCTGACTCCACATACGGCAATCAGACTAGCTCTCTGGATCAACGCAATATTAAGGAAACTAGTGTATATACCCTGTAATATTATACTTTTCAAGAAAGGCATCCAGTCCCTTCTTAAATTTTATTAGGGAATCACTCATTACAACATCATATGGCAGAGAGTTCCATAGTCTCACTGCTCTTACAGTAAAGAATCCGCGTCTGTGAGTATGCTTAAACCTTCTTTCCTCCAGACGTAGAGGATGCCCCCTTGTCCCCGTCACAGGTCTAAGAGTTAAAAGATCATTAGAAAGGTCTTTGTATTGTCCCCGCATATATTTATACATTGTAATAAGATCACCCCTAAGCCTTCGATTTTTCAAACTAAATAACCCCAAGTGTAATAGCCTGTCTTGGTATTGCAGACCCCCTAGTTCCCTAATAACCTGGGCCGCTCTTCTCTGCACCCGCTCTAGTTCAGCTATGTCTTTCTTATACACCGGAGACCAGAACTGTACACAGTATTCTAAGTGTGGTCGCACTAGTGACTTATATACCGTAGAGGTAAAATTATGTTCTCCTCATGAGCATCTATGCCTCTTTTAATGCATCCCATTATTTTATTTGCCTTTGCAGCAGCTGCCTGACACTGGCCGCTAAATGTGAGTTTGTCGTCCACCCATACACCCAGGTCTTTTTCAGTGACAGTTTTGCCCAGTGCTTTATAATTAAGCACATAATTATACATCTTGTTTGTTCTCCCAAGTACATGACCTTACATTTATCCCCATTAAAGCTCATTTGCCATTTTTCAGCCCAAGCTTCTAGCTTCCATAAATCCTCCTGTAATATAAAATTGTCCTCCTCTGTATTGATTACCCTGCAGAGTTTAGTGTCATCTGCAAATATTGAAATTCTACTGTCTATACCCCCTACAAGGTCATTAATAAATATGTTAAAAAGAAGCGGGCCCAATACTAACCACTGTGGTACCCCACTGCTAACCGTGACCCAGTCCGAGTGTGCGCCATTAATAAGCACCCTTTGTTTCCTATCCCTGAGCCAGCTCTTAACCCACTTAAACATATTTTCCCCTATCCCCATTGTTCTCATTTTATGTATCAACCTTTTGTGTGGCACCGTATCAAAAGCTTTTGAAAAGTCCATGTACACCACATCCACTGTATTCTCTTGGTCCAGTCCGGAACTTACCTCTTCATAAAAGCTTATCAGATTAGTCTGACAGGAACGGTCCCTCATAAACCTATGTTGATATTGGGTCATGAGGTTATTCTTCTTTAGATACTCCAGTATAGTATCTCTTAGAAAACCCTCCAGGATTTTACCCACAGTAGAGGATAAGCTTACTGGCCTATAATGTCCAAGTTCAGTTTTAGTCCCCTTTTTGAATATTGGTATCACATTTGCCATACACCAGTCCTGTGGTACAGACCCTGTTAATATGGAATCTTTAAAGATTAAAAATAATGGTCTATCGATGACTGTGCTTAATTCCTGCAGTACTCGGGGATGTCACAAAAAAAGAATTTCATAATAAGTGGGATCCATTGAAGTGTTCCAGAGTTATTACCTCATAAAGTGACACTGGTAAGATATAGAAAATGAGGCTTGGTCTTTAACATACAAAATGGCTCTGTTCTTAAGGGATTAAACAGTTCGCTAACAGGCGAAAAGTAAAAAAGAAATTGAAAAGTCAGATTTGTTGTTATTCAGTTATTACACTTCTCCCAAAAATGCAATAAGTAGGGATCAATAAAACACTGTATGTACCGAATGGGGCCAATGAAAATGTAATCTCTTCGTACGAAAACAAACCTTCACTCAGCTCCATTGACTAAAAAAAATCATAAGGTTGCACATCTCAAAAATGGTGACACAGGCCATTTTTTTTCACAAAATTCAGTCTTTTTTACCACTAAAGTATAAAAACTACCACTTTGATTTGATATCCCTGTAAATGTAGCGGCCTGGAGAGTCATGTTACCTAGTCATTTTTAATACACAATGAAATCTGTCAAAATAAAACCCGAAAAACAATGGCGGAATTGCATTTTTTTTTTTTTGCACAATTTCATCTATTCATTTTCATTTTTCTGTTTTTCAGTACATTATATGATAAAATAAATTGTGTCATTCAAAAACTCCACCTTTTCCTGCATATAAGAACCTTTTACATGTCGATGTCGGCAGAAATATATAAAAGGTATAGCTTTTGGAAGACAAAAAAAAATGAACGAGAAAAAAAAAACAAACATCCGGTTGTGGAAGTGATAAAGAAGCAGGCTTGTCAATTCTTCATGTTAATCACATTAGTGAACGTCACAACAGATGTCATGTTAATATGTTGTATTCAGAGGAAAGCAGGCTTGTTTGTAGCTGCATTAATATAATCACACTTTATAAATTCCAAATTGGACTGAAACACACATTAAATCCTAAAGAGATGGAAGAAACCGCATTTTATGTGCTCGGCTCGGCAGCAGCCGGATACAGTTTCCTTATTCAGCTCCAAGAACAATCCGTGTTTTCCTTGTAATATTTACTATTTGGTTTTGGCTACGGAGGTGCTGTTCCTTTATGGACCAGAAACACAAGCACAAAGATTGTATTCCAAGGCCTGAGACTTCATAAAGTTATATGTACAGACAGAATAGATACATGATAGATAGATAGATAGATAGATAGATAGATAGATAGATAGATAGATAGATAGATAGATAGATAGATGATAGTGTGAGGCAGTGACCGGTGTTATATGCGAGGGTCGCTATTAGTGAGGAGCAAGTATGCTCATTACTCGAGATTTCCGAGCATGCACGGGTGCTCTCCGAGTAATTTGGGCGTGCTCGGAGATTTAGTATGTGTGGATTTGTGGGGATTTCTTAACAAATAGGCAATCCCTGCATGTATTCAGGCCGTCTAGCAACCGCAAATCAAACTAAATCTCAGGGCACGCCCAAAATACCCGGAGAACACCCGAGCATGCTCAGAAATCTCGATTGATGAGTATACTCGCTCAACACTAGTCGCTATGTGTCACCATATTGAGGCCGCGGGAGTGCTTTGCAGTCACAGGTACTTCTGTGATTCCAATGCAAAATAAAAATAAGTGTTGGTCTTGGGCAACCTATTTATTCAAGGCAGATTTAGGAAAACATGCCTTGGGCTTTTATTTTTTAAACAGACTACAGGATGGTAGTGGGGCAGTCCATTTCCTTCCCGGTCGGGTTTTCCATGTGGCCTATGGCCACAGGTTACTTGTGATAGCCCCTGCAGCAAAGGGTTGGATGCGTCAGTCTTGTTTAGCAAACCTGCAGAGCAGAAGGCTCTGCCATCGCTTCAGCCTGTATGAAGCAACACAGAGCCAAGCGGAACAAAAAGGCCTGGCACCCCTCAGTCAGTGTACAAGTTGGCGCAGTCGCCCACGTTAATGGTCCTGGACTATCTTGTTACCGGGCTGCGATCCAGAGCATCCTATTTACTTTATGTTTTGTGAGTACGCTATTAAAAGAGACTTTGTTTTGAACTTTCCTGGGTCACTGCCTGTCTGTCACACTGCACCAACCCCTCTGCACTACAATAGATAGATGATAGATAGATAGATAATAGATGATAGATAGATAGATAGATAGATAGATAGATAGATAGATAGATAGATAGATAGATAGATAGATAGATAGAGGTTCCCTCTTCCCCCTTTCAATTTTTTTCATACTTTTCCCATCTCCTGATTATTTCCTCGCTGTTCCAGGATCTTTGTTCACTATTACATCTTAGAATAACCTGTCGACCCTAAATACACAACCCACCCTACCTAAACGAGTTCATAAGCATCGCCTGGATTAGGAGCCCCATTATACCATGTAAAGTCCCTCCTACATTTATCAGGACAGAAAGTTGCTATAAAGATCGTGTCTTACTTCCAGAGGTCCTGGCACGTCCATGAAAAACACAGGGGTGTGGCAGGGATACATAACCCTTGAGACTAGATTACAGTTGATCACTGTAGGGATTGGCTTCCAATAATTGGATACTCTGTTATCAGCATATTATAAGAAGAGCTTAGGGGTACTTCACACTAAGCGAGATCGCTAATGAGATTGCTGATGTGTCACCGATTTTGTGATGCATCAGTGATCTCGCCAGCGATCTCGCTGTGTGTGACACGCATCAGCAACCGGCTCCCCCGCCGGGTATCGCTGATCGTGCAGGAATGTCCTGGGCCATATTTTGATCGTTGGTCTCCCGCTGGCCAGCACGCATTGCATGTGGCAGCGGGAGTCCAACGATCAGCGAGCACCCAGCGCTGTAAGCAGACGCTGGGAGCTGGTATCCAAAGTAACTAAGCGAGTGCATCCCTTAGTTAATAATAATAATAATAATAATAATAATACATTTTATTTTTATAGCGCCGACATATTCCGCAGCACTTTACATTTCAGAGGGGATTTGTACAGACAATAGACATTACAGCATAACAATAATCACATACAGTAGATTATAACAAATACCAAGAGGAGTGAGGGCCCTGCTCGCAAGCTTACAGTCTATGAGGAAAGAGGTAGACACGAAAGGTGGGTGGTAACAGTTGCCCTGATTGTATGGACCGGCCATAATGTTAAGTGTGTAACAGTACAGACACAGAGGGCTAATGGATGCATAAAGCATGTGGGAACATGATGCTGGGAACCTGGTTATGGTAAAACTTTTGGCTCTGCCACACAGGGATAGGTTAGGTTAATGTGTTGAGGCGATAGGCCAGTCTGAATAAATGCGTTTTCAGGACACGCTTAAAATTGTGGGGATTGGGGACTAATCGTATTGACCTGGGAAGTGCATTCCAAAGAATTGGCGCGGCACGTGTAAAGTCTTGGAGACGGGAGTGGGAGGTTCTGACTATTGAGGATACTAACCTCAGGTCATCAGCAGAACGGAGGGCGCGGGTAGGGTGGTATACTGAAACAAGGGAGGAGATGTAGGGTGGTGCTGAGCCATGGAGGGCTTTGTGGGTGAGGGTAATAAGTTTATACTGAATTCTGGAGTGGATGGGTAGCCAGTGTAATGACTGGCACAAGGTAGAGGCATCGGTGTAACGATTGGTGAGGAATATGATCCTGGCTGCAGCATTCAAGACAGATTGGAGAGGGGAGAGTTTGGTAAGAGGGAGACCGATTAGAAGAGAGTTACAATAGTCGAGACGAGAATGAATAAGAGAAACAGTAAGAGTTTTTGCAGAGTCAAAAGTAAGAAAAGGTCGAATTCTAGAAATGTTTTTGAGGTGCAGATGACAAGAGCGAGCCAGTGATCGAATGTGGGGGGCAAAGGAAAGCTCGGAATCAAGTATGACCCCAAGACAGCGGGCATGTTGCTGGGGAGTAATAGTGGAACCACACACGGAAATGGCAATGTCGGGTGTAGGTACATTAGTAGCGGGAGGAAACACAAGGAGTTCAGTCTTTGACAGGTTCAGTTTCAGATATAGTGAGGACATGATATTAGACACAGCGTTTAGACAATCGCCAGTAGTTACCCGCTGTATACCCTGGATACCAGCGTGCTCGTGCTGGGAGCTGGTATCCATGGTAAATAGCGGATAACTAAGCGCGCGCGTCCCTTAGTTACCTGCTGTGTACCCTGGATACCAGCGTGCTCACGCTGGGAGCCGGTATCCAAGGTGAACAGCGGGTAGCTTTCCACTCAAAGCCGACTTTTATTCCCCATTGACTTGCATTGGGGTCGAGTTTCGGATGAAACTCCGACTTTTTTTGCCCTAGTCGGACCAGTTTCATCTGAAATGAATTTTTTTTCATGAAACCCGATCCGACTAATGTCGCTCAACTCTACTCCTCATGTTACATTTATAGAACTCAAGCAATTACTCAGGTAATTAGACTGCTGTACATATATCAGATAGGAGACACGGAGACTGCTGTATAAGCATCACATAGGAGACACCAAGACTTCCGTATACATCACATAGGAGACACAGAGACTGCTGTATATACAACACATAGGAGACACCAAGACTGCTTTATACACCACATAGGAGCCACCGAGACTGTTGTATCATCACATAGAAGACATAGGATACACAGGGGCTAGACATCACAGGAGACATGGGGCTGCTGCATAAACGTCACAGGAGACATAGGACTGCGGTATAGTCATCACAGGAGATACTGGGGTTGCGGTATAGTCATCACTGGAGACGCTAGGGCTGTGGTTTAGTCATCACAGAAGACTCTGGGGCTGCGGTATAGACATCACAGGAGACACGGGGACTGCCGTTGCTGTCTTATGTGTAACTGGAGGGCATTACATGCTGACTCCACCTGCAAAGTACATTCTGAAGCTGGCACTAGCTGCCATTGGGCAGCAACCTTTCATTTTTCAAGCTGCATTGTCAATTAGTGAATGCTCTGTGCACGTGTTCGCAGACCAAGAAGAAATTATAAGGCTGGCAGTCAGCAAAACACAATTGCCGGCCCAAGCACTGTGGTCCCCTTGAATCTGCACAGAAGCCAGAGAAAGGGTCATCACGGGCAGTAAATGGCCCACAGGTCTGAGGTTCCCTGCCCCTGCCTTAAATACCTTTATTTAAGTGGGAACTTGTCTCCTTCTTGGCTGTTTCTTCTCCCACAAGCAATTTACAAAATACCTATTAGACTTTATAGATGATATGTCCTATGTCCGCAATACATAATTGCACATGTTGGGTTTATTTAGGAGGTGAGGCCATCATAATTGTTTCCTCTGGTCAGCCCAAGCCATGCCAGTAGTTAAAAATCGGAAGTCCCTTATGACTGAAGTCCATATTCTAAGTGACGTCACACATCTTCTGTATTATCTTTGAGTATTATAGCATGGAGTATCAATATGTTTTTAAAATCTGTGTCTTCTTATCAATGTGTGACAGTATGCAAATTGCCTCTTCAGAAAGAAAGAGGACTTTTACTCTACAGCGCCACCTATTGGTAGTAGCGATCCTACAAGTCACAATCAACCCTTTAACGAGTCTTGTAGTATGACTTAGGATACAAGCCAAATCAGAATCTCAATTTGCAGACACGGTGTTTCGAGCTGTTGGCTCTCGTCAGTGCAAAGTATGAGATCTGATTTGGCAAGGTGAGAGGCTCTGGACTACTACAAGACTCGTTAAAGGGTTGATTGTGACTTGTAGGATCGCTACTACCAATAGGTGGCGCTGTAGAGTAAAAGTCCTCTTTCTTTCTGAAGAGGCAATTTGCATATTATTTTCCCAGAGGAGCATTGCACGGCGAATAAGTCTCCTTACCTTGACAAGCCACAGCTGGCATGTCACTCTCCGCAAGGAGAAACCTTACTTCTTAGACCCTAGTCCAGAGCCTCTCACCTTGCCAAATCAGATCTCATACTTTGCACTGACGAGAGCCAACAGCTCGAAACACCGTGTCTGCAAATTGAGATTCTGATTTGGCTTGTATCCTAAGTCATACTACAAGACTCGTTAAAGGGTTGATTGTGACTTGTAGGATCGCTACTACCAATAGGTGGCGCTGTAGAGTAAAAGTCCTCTTTCTTTCTGAAGAGGCAATTTGCATATTATTTTCCCAGAGGAGCATTGCACGGCGAATAAGTCTCCTTACCTTGACAAGCCACAGCTGGCATGTCACTCTCCGCAAGGAGAAACCTTACTTGTGTGACAGTAGTTACCTGTAGTATTCCCATTTGTTACAAAATCTGGAGAAAAGAAAATATTGCAGGTCATAAATTATTTCTTCCTTCATGGCACAAACATCATGTAGGAACTGACACATAAAATATTACCGAGAAATTCCCAGATTGGTTTATGGGAAAAGGGTTGTCACGTCTCATGTAAATAAAAGTAATGCAGCCATCTAATAGACGTTGAGTCCAAAAGACCAAAAAACTCTCTGCCATACAGAAAGACACCAGTGTTATAAACAGTACGTTAAATAGCCCCCATAAATACTAAAGGGCCCGTTACACATAGCGATATTGCTAGCAATATCGCTGTAACGTCACTGGTTTTGTGACGTAGCAGCGATATTGCTATCGATATCGCTATGTGTGATACTTACCTCCGACCGGCTCCCCCGCTGGTTATCGCTGATCGCGTGCGAAGGTCCTGGACCATTTCTCGTCGGGCGCTTCCTGCTGGGCTTACTGTGTCGCCGACGATGCGTGGACGCGGGCGGGAAGACGTCAGGATCGCCGCGTCTGACAGGTAAGTAGCGACCCCCGACCGCTGCTATGTCGCTGGTGAGATCTGCCTGTGTGGCAGCTCACTAGCGACCACTTAGCGATGCACCAGCGATCCATATCGTTGTCGGGATCGCTGGTGCATCGCTAAGTGTAACGGTACCCTAAATGTTTGTCTCTGAAACCTATCATGTGTAGGGAGACCTCCCCGGCTCTCCTTCAATTGCAGATGTTGGGGAATATAAGGATTTAGCTGTATTTCAACTGACCAATCCTTTTGTTTTAGAGGAAAATCAATCACCAACATGAGCAGTCTCAGATGAGACATTTTCTTCTTCCTTAAACTTGATAACTTCCTACTGTGGTTGGAGAGATGGAAGCTTTAAGTTGACATAGTCATTTCAGCCAGTCAAATCAGGCCTCTTGCTTTGCGCTGATGAGAGACAAACACCCTGATACATGTGTCTGCAAATGTACTTTTCTCTTTGGCTCCTTATCCAGTCATTTGGCAAGGGCCGCTAAAGAGTGGATACTGACTTTTAGGATTGCTTCCCCCAAAGAGGTGGTGCTAAAGGTCTAGTCCTCTAGGAATTTGCTTGTTTAAATTATGAGAGGAGCATTGAATGGCCTATAAGTTTACTTATTCTCAACAAGGACCCAAGAAGAAAATTAAGAAAGTCCCAGTTTGAAGGGTTAGAAGCTTTCATTTGAGAGACCTCTTGGTTTGCACTGATGAGGGGAAAACACCCTGAAACATGAGTATGCAAATATAATGTCTGGTTTGGTTTCTTATCCTAAGTCATTTGGAAAGAGTCGATGATGGGAGATATTTACTTTTAGGATTTCAAATCCCCAAATAGGTGGTGCTAGAGTTCTAGTCCACTAGGAATTTGCATGTTTAAATTGCCAGAGGAGCCTTGATTGGCTATAAGTCTTTTTAATCTCAACAATGAGAAACATTCCCCCTTAGATCCAGGAGGAAGAAAAAAAAGTATCCTTCTTCCTCCTCAGAATTAAGAACTTCCAACTGTTTTTGGAGGGTTTGGAGCTGTAAGTTTAAGCATCATCTGGCTGACAGCTATCTAATGTGTATGTCCAGAAGCTAGAGGCAGACACTGACATTCTAGGGAGGATGTAGAGGTAGACACAGACATTCTGAGGAGGAGCTAGAAGCAGACACAGACATTCTAGGGAGGAGCTAGTCAGCCACAGACATTCTGAGGAGCAGCTAGAAGCAGACTCAGACATTCTATGGAAGAGCTAGAGGCAGACACTGACTTTCTAGGGAGGAGGTAGAGGCAGACACAGACCTTCTAGGGAGGAGCTAGAGGCAGACACAGACATTCTGAGGAGGAGCTAGAAGCAGACACAGACATTCTAGGGAGGAGCTAGAGGCTGATACAGACATTCTAGGGAGGAGCTAGAGGCAGACACAGACATTCTGAGGAGGAGCTAGAGGCAGACACAGACATTCTAGGGAGGAGCTAGAGGCAGACACAGACATTCTGAGTAGGATCTAGAGGCAGACACAAACATTTTAGGGAGGAGCTAAAGGCAGAAACTCAAATTCTGAGGAGAAGCTAGAGGCTGATACAGACATTTTAGGGAGGAGATAGAGGTGTCAGAGACACCGCACTACACTTGCTCATAGAGCCAGTGCGCGTGTCCTGAGTACAGAAGCAGTGCTAAACGAGGTACAGGAGGAATAAACAGACGGGAGGTCAGACAAAGCCAAAGGTCATACACAGGATCACAGTACAGTACCACGGATGAGACAGAGCGGATAATCAGGGCCAAGCAGAGATCAAAACCAAAACCAAACAGACATAGGAGGTACCAGGCAGAATCCAAAGCGATATCCAGACCGAGTCATACACAGAGAATCAAGCAACCAGAACACAGCACAAACACACTCAGGGGTCACCACACAATGCCAAGGGCAAGAGTATAACTGACAGGGATGGGAGCGTCCTGAGGCTATAAGAAGCCTCCCCCAGAACCAGGGAGAGGCCACAATCATAGCCCCAGGTGTGCAGGTAAGCCTGCATCGGGATCACAACCTTTAACCCCAGAAATGCCAGTCATCAGCACTGGTTCCAAACATTAACCCCACGTGTGCGGGTCAAACCCGCACTGAGATCATGACAGTACCCCCCTCTCAACGGGGGGCCTCTGGACCCCCAGGCTTGCCCGGGTACTTAGCATGGAAAGCCCGTACCAGGCGATCAGCATGCATCAACCGGGCCGGTACCCAGGACCTGTCCTCCGGTCTATACCCCTTCCAATGAACCAGGTACTGTACCGACCGCCGTACCAACCTGGAATCTACGATATGACCAACCTCATACTCCACCTGCCCCTCGACCAAAACAGGAGAAGCAGCAGACTCGGAGTCTCCCCGGACTGCTTCAAAAGGTTTCAGTAGAGATTTGTGGAAGACGTTAGGGATCTTGAAAGAGGGTGGAAGGCACAGCCTATACGCCACTGGATTGATTTTTTCCACAATCTTGTACGGGCCAATGAATTTGGGTCCTAACTTGGCTGACGGAATCTTTAACTTAATGTTTCGCGTGGAGAGCCAAACTTTCTCTCCCACCCGAAACATGGGACCAGGTGTTCGTTTCCTGTCCGCGAAATACTTATACCTGCCTTGAGACCTGGATATACGCCGCTGGACTTCTGCCCATGTATTTTTTAACCGCTGAACAGAGTCCTCAGCCCCGGGGCACCCCGAATCCAGACGAGAAAACTCACCGAAATGAGGACTGAACCCATAGTTAATCAAGAAAGGGGACCTACCAGTGGATTGACTCACCCGACTATTGAAGGCAAATTCAGCTAACGGCAGTGCATCGCACTAGTCACTCTGTCTAGCAGAGGTTAGACACCTGAGGATCTGTTCCAGGGACTGGTTAGTGCGCTCCGTCTGCCCATTGCTCTCAGGATGGTAGGCAGACGAAAAGGACAGAGACATACCTAATTTTTTTGCAGAAAGCACGCCAAAACTTAGCCACAAACTGCACACCACGATCAGACACCACATTCAGGGGTACCCCATGCAACCGGATCACATGCTGCACAAACAACCTGGACAACGTCTCAGCTGACGGTAGTGCGGACAGGGGTACGAAATGAGCCTGCTTAGAAAACCTGTCCACCACTACCCATACCACTGTATTACCCTTAGATGGAGGGAGATTGGTAACAAAATCCATGGATAAGTGAGTCCATGGCCTTTCGGGCACTGCCAAGGGTATCAGCTCCCCTGCCGGCCGGCTATGAGAGCTTTTAGAACGAGCGCAGACCCCACAACCAGCAATGAATTTTTTTATGTCCGAACCAAGGGTAGGCCACCAAAAGATCCTAGCCACCGCCAGACGTGTGGCTGAAATACCAGGGTGAGCACTCAGCTTGGATTCATGGAACTCCTGCAAGAGTTTCAGGCGAAGTTGCTCTGGGACAAACAACTTCCCCTCCGGCTTGGCCGCCGAGGCCTGCGACTGGGCCCCCTGAATCTCCCGTTCCAATTCAGATGAGACCTCTGCTATCACAACCCCAGGGTGAAGAATGGAGGACAGTGGCTCAGGGGGCGACACCGGCTGAAAACTGCGTGATAAGGCGTCAGCCTTGACATTCTTAGACCCTGGACGAAATGTAATTGTAAACTGAAAACGGGAAAAAAAAAGTGACCAACGGGCTTGTCTGGGCGTTAGTCTTTTAGCAGACTCAATGTACGACAAATTTTTGTGATCCGTGATCACCGTAACCGGGTGACTGGCCCCCTCCAAAAAGTGCCTCCATTCTTCAAACGCCAATTTGACCGCAAGAAGTTCTCTATTGCCTACGTCGTAATTTCTTTCCGCAGCAGAGAACTTCTTGGAAAAGAAAGCACATGGCCTGAAGTTGGTTAGAGTGGCAGGCCCTTGGGACAACACCGCCCCCACCCCCACCTCAGAGGCATCCACTTCCACGACAAATGGTTTGGACGGATCTGGCTGCACTAACACAGGAGCAGACATAAAACATTTTTTCAGCGTCGCAAAGGCCGCTTTTGCGAGCAAGGACCAATTTCTCACATCCGCACCTTTGCATGTTAGATCCGTGAGAGGTTTGACCACTTGCGAAAACCCCCGGATAAATTTGCGGTAATAATTGGCGAACCCCAAGAAGCGCTGAAGACCCTTAAGATCTCGGGGTTGCACCCAATCCGCAATGGCCTGCACCTTCTTGGGGTCCATGCGAAAACCCTCACCGGATACAATTAACCCCAAAAAGGACAACTCTTGTACACAGAATACACATTTTTCCAATTTGGCATACAAATGATTTTCTCTCAGCCTTTGGAGCACAGTTC
This sequence comes from Dendrobates tinctorius, assembly GCF_039654945.1. Lineage (NCBI taxonomy): Eukaryota > Metazoa > Chordata > Amphibia > Anura > Dendrobatidae > Dendrobates > Dendrobates tinctorius. The sequence goes on from NW_027361754.1 coordinate 72,814,753, forward strand.
GTACATGCTCCAAATGAGAATACTTGTCGGGGGAATATATCAAAATATCATCTAAGTAGATAACGACAAAACGACCAATGAGATCCGAGAATACCACGTTGATGAAATTCTGAAATATGGCAGGGGCGTTGGTAAGACCAAACGGCATGACTAAATTTTCAAATAGTCCCTCGGTGGTGAGGAACGCTGTTTTCCATTCATCCCCCTCTCGGACCCTTATCAAATTATATGCCCCCCGAAGGTCCAGTTTAGAAAACCACTTTGCCCCTGATAGTTGGTTACATAAATCGGGAATCAACGGAAGGGGGTACGTATTCCGTACAGTAATTTGATTAAGCTCCCGGAAGTCGAGACAGGGACGTAACCCGCCATCTTTTTTCTTTACAAAAAAGAAACCTGCCGCCACAGGTGAGACTGAAGGACGTATGTGTCCTTTGCGCAGACTTTCAGTAATGTACTCCTTCATAGCCAAGCGCTCAGGACCGGATAAATTAAACAGATGGGCTTTGGGTAATTTAGCCCCCGGGACCAGCTCAATAGCGCAGTCAAAGGGTCTATGTGGCGGTAACGTCTCGGCCTCGCTTTCGGAGAATACATCTTCGAAGTCCTTCAGGCATTCCGGAATACCTTCCAGCTTGACAGATGATACAGACACAGATTTAACAGGTTCAACCAGCAGTGAGGCTTTATCATATAACTCAAAATTATTAAACCCCCATTGTACAATCTCCCCCGTTTTCCAGTTAATAACTGGGTTATGGTGTTGTAACCAGGGCATGCCCAACACCAACCCTGCAGGTAGATTGTCCAGCACAAAACAACTTATGTTTTCCACATGAGTAGCACCCACTCTGAGCGAAAACACATCAGACATAAAGCGAATTCCCTCCTTAGTGAGGGGAGATGAGTCAATGGCCATCACCTTGATCGGAACCTTGAGCCTAACTGTCCCTATCTTGCAGTGTGTGACCAATTGGGAGTCAATAAGATTAATAGATGATCCGCAGTCCACAAAGGCTGTACAGGAAAAAGAACTACCATCCACAAACAGTTCCACAGGCAGTACTACTTTAGAAAACGAGGAAAATGGTACCTGAGGGTCTGAGCAGCCTCCCCGTTGACTACCCAGACCTAGTCGTTTCCCGCCGACCGGGTTTGAAGACGGGCAATTCGGGCACTCCCTTTTCCAATGTCCCGTTTTACCGCAGTAAAAGCATAACTGCTTGTCCTTCCGGCGTTTCCTCTCCGTATCCTTCAGGGAGAGGGCGCCTACATCCATGGGCTCAGGGGCAGTCTCTTTTCCACTGGGGAATAATGGAGTATCCACCTGCATCACCCCTCTGGCCCGCAGCCTGCGGTCCATCCGGACGGCCTGGGTCATGGCGTCCTCGAGAGAGTTAGGTGGGGGATGTAACGCCAAGGCATCCTGCAGCCGCTCGGACAAGCCTCTGCGAAAGAGTCCTCGGAGTGCGGCGTCGCTCCAAGAGACCTCTGCCGCCCAGCGGCGGAACTCAGAACAAAACCACTCAGCTGTGTGTTTCCCCTGACAGACACTCATCACCATGTCCTCTGCCAATCGCACTCGGTCAGGTTCATCATAAATGTGCCCGAGGGCCTCAAAGAATGCGTTCACTGACATACGTTCAGGAGCAGAGGAAGACAGAGAGAAAGCCCATGCTTGCGGAGCCCCCCGAAGTAGGGAAATAATGACCCCCACCCTCTGGTACTCATCCCCGGAGGAGCGGGGCCTTAGAGAAAAAAAAAGCTTGCATCCTTCTCTGAAAGACCTGAACTCCTTTTTATCCCCTGAGAAAAGGTCTGGTAATTTGACCGGAGATTCGGGGGACGCTAATGACACATCCCTACCCCCAGAACCAGAAGCCCCTGCATCGACAGCCCCCTGCACAGTAACCACCAACTGTTGCTGGGTATGGGCCATCGTGCGTTGTTCCACATTGAGCTTATGGAACATTTGGGTCAGGTGCTTGACCTGATCAGCCAAGGCTTGTATGGGATCCATGAGGATAACACACACTTTTTTTTTTTTTTTCTTCAGAAAAAAAAAAACTGAAAGGGTCAGTTATAATGTCAGAGACACCGCACTACACTGGCTCATAGAGCCAGTGCGCGTGTCCTGAGTACAGAAGCAGTGCTAAACGAGGTACAGGAGGAATAAACAGACGGGAGGTCAGACAAAGCCAAAGGTCATACACAGGATCACAGTACAGTACCAGGGATGAGACAGAGCGGATAATCAGGGCCAAGCAGAGATCAAAACCAAACAGACATAGGAGGTACCAGGCAGAATCCAAAGCGATATCCAGAGAACAGACCGAGTCATACACAGAGAATCAAGTAACCAGAACACAGCACAAACACACTCAGGGGTCACCACACAATGCCAAGGGCAAGAGTATAACTGACAGGGATGGGAGCGTCCTGAGGCTATAGGAAGCCTCCCCCAGAACCAGGGAGAGGCCACAATCATAGCCCCAGGTGTGCAGGTAAGCCTGCATCGGGATCACAACCTTTAACCCCAGAAATGCCAGTCATCAGCACTGGTTCCAAACATTAACCCCACGTGTGCGGGTCAAACCCGCACTGAGATCATGACAAGAGGCAGACACAGACATTCTAAGTAGGAGCTAGATGCAGACATAGACATTCTAGAGAGGAGCTAGAGGCAGATACATACATTCTAGGGAGGAGCCAGAGGCAGACACAGACATTCTAGGGAGGAGCTAGAGGCAGACACAGACATTCTGGGCAGGAGCTAGAGGCAGACACAGACTTTCTAGGGAGGAGATAGAAACAGACACAGACATTCTAGGCAGTAGCTGGGGGCAGACACAGACATTCTAGGTAGGAGCTAGAGGCTGATACAAACATTATAGAGAGGAGCTAGAGGCAGACACAGACATTCTAGGGAGGAGCTAGAGGCAGACACTGACATTCTGGGAAGGAGCTAGAGGCAGACACAGACATTCTAGGGAGGAGCTAGAGGCAGACACAGACATTCTGCTGCAAGTTCTCCTGAAACCACAATTACAGTTTTCCATATTACTTTATGAGCGCCAACTGACATCTCTTATCTCAGTAATAGGAAAATCTGTATTCACTTAAAACAGATTTTATCCATGAATTCATAATTTTCAGAGTGAAAGATCAGTCCAGGAGGAGAAAGAACCAGATTTATCTGATATATCACAAATTTGCTTATTTTCATGTGCACTATTGATTCATGAAATAAAAGTTAAAACAACTGTTACTGTTTAAAGAATTGTTCCCACAATTGAAAGTTATCCCTTATTCATAGGCAGTGGATAACTTACCGATTGGTGGGACCCTAAGCCATCCAAGGAATGGGGCTCTGCAGAACCCCCAACTGAATGAAGTTTAAAGTGTCCATGCTTACCCACTGCTCAATTCTCGTGATCGCTTGTGGTCCCTGCAGTCAGGCCCACAGTGATCATTAAATTATCCCCTATCCTAAAGGAATTATGTGAATTAACTGCAGTCAGCATAAATTGATTGACAATATAAAAGTTTAGATCTGCCCAGAGTGACAGACACCCTACAGCTATTGAGTACTAGGAGTGAGGGGTCTTCTCTATTTTATCTCTTCTGCTCTGCTATTAGGTGGCTAGAACTTGTGCAGGACTACCTCACTTTTTAGTAAATAAGTAAAAAAATTCTATCAAGGGTCATTGATGTCAAAACCCAAAGTCAAATTTTCATGCCATTTTGATCTTTACTATGACGCGTTTTGTTTTTTTTTTCTTTTACGCTTTTGTTTGCAAGTGCATGAAGGTGGTTTTTATAGGACCCCTCCAGGAGGAGTCACTGCATAAGACCTTATGCAGAATAATGCAAACCTATGTACGTTCCACGTCACGTCTCCACAGCCTGCATATGTGACAGCTCTTCTGATCCCAAACTTACAAGGAAGTCTTAACACACGCCAGCTTTTTCATGCACATGGTGCTTCAAAATCCACCCTGGCAGCTACAGACTGATGTCAGGGACTGATTATGAAAGTCTTGTCAGAGGGAATTGAAAATGTTGCATCAGCCCAGGTTAAAGCCAAGATATAGAGGTGCGCCTGGTGCCAATGTAAACAATGAGGCAGACGGCTCTTACATGGCATGTTTAAAGAGGTTGAGAATGACTAATGATTATACCGTATTTAATCTTTCACAAGGGGAGAATGTATAGAGGTAACATCTGATAATTCTGTATGACTCAAGGTCACAAATTAAAAAGACAAAAAAATTATTCAAGTCAACATGATGCCAGGAAGAACAATGATCTAACCAAATGCCACCGCCAATATTTACAGTATTAACTAATTATCTTACTTTACTGCACGTTAATGCCTTGGAATAAAATAAATACAGTAAAAATTTATTAACAAAAGTAAATTTCCTGCCGTATTTGGAGCACCGATGGATTATAGAACAAGTTAATCAGAGCTCGGAACTATTACATGGGCCGATGCAAACTGTATGGGGCAAACTGATTAGTCAGTGGTGTAACTTGGCGCAAGTGGGCCCTAATGCCCAGTTCCTAACAGGGCCCCTAATAGTGAAGAGACTTTAATAGTATTAGTCGCCTCATATGAGCAAAAGGGACCTTAGGCTATGGCTATTACATGTCCAGTAATCATCTGTTAGAACGGATCTAGCTGCAATCCGTTGTCAAAAAAGTTGCACAAACACATCTTTTTTGTCCGTTTTTTAAAAACTGACTTCAGCGAGATTCAGGGGTTTTTTTTTAACACTGAAGTCTATAGAAAACGGATCCATTAACTAGCCATCTGTTTTCTTCCATTTGAAACTGCCAAATACGGATCCGTTTTGCGAAAAACAGATTACTATTTAATGGATCCATTTTCCATTGACTTAATTGTTAAAAAACGGATCCCGCTGAAGTCAGTTTTTAACCCCTTTCTAACATCAGGCGTAATAGTACGCTAATGTCGGACTCCCTTCCTTTGATGTGGGCTCCGTGCACATGTCAGCTGTTTTTGAACAGATGACATGTGCCCAGAACAGCCGTGGGTGGAATCGCGATCCACCCGTGGCTACTAACCCCACCCGTGGCTACTAACCCGTTAAATGCTGCTGTCAATTGCGCCGGAAATCCGTCCATCGGTGACCCCCGTCACATTATCGCAGGTCACCGATGAGTTGGCATGACAACCAGAAGTCTCCTGCAGACCTCTATGGTTGTCACTGTCGGATTGCTATGAGTACCGCCTGGTGGTCGGCGCTCATAGCAAGTGAGTAATTCTGCTACATAGAGGCGATCTAATCGCCTGTATGTAGCAGAGGCGATCGGGGTATGGCAGCTTCTAGTCTCCCATGGAGACTATTGAAGCATGCCAAGAGTAAAAAAATTGTTTTTAAAAATTAAAAAAAATGAAAAAATATCAAAGTTCAAATGACCCCCTTTTCGCCCCATTCAAAATAGTCAGGGGTGTGTCTGAAACTACCTTAGACTACCTGCAGTCACTGTAGCTATGCTGTAGTCAAAGTCCTAAAGGAAACACGCTAAAATGAAGTCAAGCAGCAAAATGAAAGAAAAATAAACTTTCAGTACAAGCCTGCTGATGAGGATTCAGATGCCAGTCAATTCTCATTTTTGGCTGAAGGAACAGTTTAACTTATTTGTTCCACAATTTTTATATATATGTCAGACTGTTTCCTTTAACCCCTTCCCGACATCCGACGGTATATCCCGTCCATGGGACCTGGGCCCCTATGCCCATGGACGGGATAGTACGTCGGGCGCGATCAGCGGCGCCCACGTGGTGAGCGCCGCTGATCGCGGCCGGGTGTCAGCTGATTATCACAGCTGACACCCGGCACTATGTGTCAGGGGCGGTCACGGACCGCCCCTGACACGTTAACCCCTTGTACACCGCCATCAAACATGATCGCGGTGTACCGGGAGTTAAAGGGAAGCATCGGCAGGGAGGGGGCTCCCTCCGTGCTTCCCTGAGCCCCCCACGGCAGCGCAATGTGCAGCGCTGCTGCGGGGGGCTCCTTTCCTCCAGGCCCCCAAATCCAAGATGGCGACGGGGGCCTTCGGGGGCCTTCGGAAGCTGGCTTCCTCAGTGCCTGCAAAGCGCAGGCATGAGGAAGCCTTCTGCAGTGCCTGTGTCAGATCGCTGATCTGTCACAGTGATCTGTGATGTGACAGATCAGCGATCTGTCACAGGACAGTGATGTCCCACCTGGGACTATTTAATAAAGTTAAAAAAAAAATAAAAAAAAGTGTAAAAATAATAAAAAAAAAATCGCCAAATAAATTAGAAAAAAAAAAAAAATATTCCCCCAATAAATCCATTTTTTGGAAATAATAATAAAAAAAAACAATAAAAGTACACATATTAGGTATCGCCGCGTCCGTAACGACCCGCCCTATAAAACTGTCCCATTAGTTAACCCTTTTAGCGAACCCCTTAAAAAATAAAAATAAAAAACGAAGCAAAAAATAATGATTTATTATCATACCGCCAAACAAAAAGTGTAATAACGCGCGATCAAAAAGACGCATATAAATATCCATGGTACCGCTGAAAACGTCATCTTGTCCCGCAAAAAACGAGCTGCCACACAGCATCATCAGCGAAAAAATAAAAAAGTTATAGCTCACAGAATAAAGCGATGCAAAAATAATTATTTTTTATATAAAATAGTTTTCATTGCATAAAACCGACAAAAACATAAAAAAACTACCTAAATGAGGTATCGCTGTAACCGTACTGACCCGAAGAATAAAACCGCTTTATCAATTTTACCGCACGCGGAACGGTGTAAACGCACCCCCCCAAAAGAAATTCATGAAACGCTGGTTTTTGTTCATTCTGCGTCCCAAAAATAGGAATAAAAAGCGATCAAAAAATGTCACGTGCCCGAAAATGGTACCAATAAAAACGTCAACTCGTCCCGCAAAAAATAAGACCTCACATGACTCGGTGGGTCAAAATACGGAAAAATTATAGCTCTCAAAATGTGGTGATGCAAAAACTATTTTACAATAAAAAGCGTCTTTTAGCGTGCGACAGCCGCCAAACATAAAAACCGCCATAAATAGTAAATCAAACCCCCCGATATCACCCCCTTAGGTAGGGAAAAATAATAAAATTAAAAAAAAAGGATTTATCTCCATTTTCCCGTTAGGGTAAGGCTGTGTGCACACGCTGCGGATTAGGTGCGGATTCATCCGCAGGTGAAACCGCAGGTCAAAAGACCTGCGGTTTTACCTGCGGATTGCTCTGCAGTTTTGTCCTGCGGTTTTTCATCTCCTCAATAGAGGAGATGGCAAACCGCAGGAGAATCCGCAGAAAGAATTGACATGTCAATTCTTTCTGCGGATTGAAAACCGCAGATAATCCGCGCGGAAAATTCCGCACCGTCTGCACTGCGGTTTTTGATTCCCATAGGGAATCATGGTACTGTACACCGCAGCAGAAACTGCTGCGGGTCCGCAGCAGCCAAAACCGCTGCGGAACCGCAGCAAAATCCGCAGCGTGTGCACACAGCCTTAGGGTTAGGGCTAGGGTTAGGGCTAGGGTTAGGGCTAGGGTTAGGGTTAGGGCTAGGGTTAGGGCTAGGGTTAGGGCTAGGGTTAGGGCTCAGGTTAGGGCTAGGGGTGTGTTGGGGTTAGGGTTGGAGTTATAATTGGGGGTTTCCACTGTTTGGGCACATCAGGGGCTCTCCAAATGCAACATGGCGTCTGATCTCAATTCCAGCCAATTCTGAGTTGAAAAAGTCAAATGGTGCTCCTTCCCTTCCAAGCTCTGCCATGCGCCCAAACAGTGTTTTACCCCCACATGTAGGGTATCAGCCTACTCAGGACAAATTGCAAAACAATTTTTGGGGTCCAATTTCTCCTGTTACCCTTAGGAAAATAAAAAATTGGGGGCAAAAATATCATTTTTGTGGAAAAAAATGATTTTTTTATTTTCACGTCCGAGTGTTATAAACTTCTGTGAAGCACTTGGGGGTTCAAAGTGCTCACCACACATCTAGATAAGTTCCGTGGGGGGTCTAGTGTCCAAAATGGGGTCACTTGTGGGGAGTTTCAATAGTTTAGGTACATCAGGGGCTCTCCAAACGCACATGACACCCGCAGACCATTCCATCAAAGTCTGCATTCCAAAACGTCACTGCTTCCCTTCCGAGCCCCGACGTGTGTCCATACAGTAGTTTTCTCCCACATATGGGGTGTCAGCATACTCAGGCCAAATTGGACAACAACTTTTGGGGGTCCAATTTCTCCTGTTACCCTTGGGAAAATGAAAAAATTGGGGAGTAATTGATCATGTTTCTGGAAAAAATACGATTTTTTTATTTTCATGCCCTGGCATTATAAACTTCAGTGAAGCCCTTGGGGGTTCAAAGTGCTCACCTCACATCTAGATAAGTTCCTTAGTGGGTCTAGTTTTCAAAATGGGGTCATTTGTGGGGGGTTTCCACTGTTTAGGTACATTAGGGGCTCTCCAAAGGCAACATGACACCCGCAGACCATTCCATCAAAGTCTGCATTCCAAAACGTCACTACTTCCCTTCCGAGCCCCGACGTGTGCCCATACAGTAGTTTTCTCCCACATATGGGGTATCAGCATAGTCAGGACAAATTGGACAACAACTTTTGGGGTCCTATTTCTCCTGGTACCCTTGGGAAAATAAAAAAATGGTGACTAAAAGATCATGTTTGTGGAAAAAATACGAATTTTTTATTTTCACGCCCGGGCGTTATAAACTTCTGTGAAGCACTGGGGGGTTCAAAGTGCTCACCACACATCTAGATAAGTTCCTTGGGGGGTCTAGTTTACAAAATGGTGTCATTTGTGGGGGGTTTCCACTGTTTAGGTACATTAGGGGCTCTCCAAAGGCAACATGACACCGGCAGACCATTCCATCAAAGTCTGCATTCCAAAACGTCACTACTTCCCTTCCGAGCCCCGACGTGTGCCCATACAGTAGTTTTCTCCCACATATGGGGTATCAGCATACTCAGGACAAATTGACAACAACTTTTGGGGTCCAATTTCTCCTGGTACCCTTGGGAAAATAAAAAAATGGTGACTAAAAGATCATGTTTGTGGAAAAAATACGAATTATTTATTTTCACGCCCGGGCATTATAAACTTCTGTGAAGCACTGGGGGGGTCAAAGTGCTCACCACACATCTAGATAAGTTCCTTAGGGGGTCTAGTTTCCAAAATGGTGTCATTTGTGTGGGGTTTCCACTGTTTTGGTACATCAGGAGTTTTCCAAACGCGACATGGTGTCCGATCTCAATTCCAGCCAAAAACGTCAAATGGCGCTGCTTCCCTTCCGAGCTCTGCCATGCACCCAAATAGTGGTTTACCCCCACATGTGGGGTATCAGCGTACTCAGAACAAATTGCACAATAACTTTTACGGTCCTGTTACCCTTGGAAAAATAAGAATTGAGGGTGAAAAGTTCATTTTTGTGGAAAAAATATGATTTTTTAATTGTATGGCTTTATGTTATAAACTTCTGTGAAGCCCATGGGGGTTCAAAGTTCTCACCACACATCTAGATAAGTTCCTTAGGGGGTCTAGTTTCCAAAATGGTGTCATTTGTGGGGGATTTCCACTGTTTTGGTACATCAGGAGTTTTCCAAACGCGACATGGTGTCCGATCTCAATTCCAGCCAAAAACGTCAAATGGCGCTGCTTCCCTTCCGAGCTCTGCCATGCGCCCAAATAGTGGTTTACCCCCACATGTGGGGTATCAGCGTACTCGGGACAAATTGCACAATAACTTTTAGGGTCCTGTTACCCTTGGAAAAATAAGAATTGAGGGTGAAAAGATCATTTTTGTGGAAAAAATATGATTTTTAATTGTATGGCTTTATGTTATAAACTTCTGTGAAGCCCATGGGGGTTCAAAGTTCTCACCACACATCTAGATAAGTTCCTTAGGGGGTCTAGTTTCCAAAATGGTGTCATTTGTGGGGGGTTTCCACTGTTTTGGTACATCAGGGGTTTTCCAAACGCGACATGGTGTCCGATCTCAATTCCAGCCAAAAACGTCAAATGGCACTGCTTCCCTTCCGAGCTCTGCCATGCGCCCAAATAGTGGTTTACCCCCACATGTGGGGTATCAGCGTACTCAGGACAAATTGCACAATAACTTTTAGGGTCCTGTTACCCTTGGGAAAATAAAAATTGGGGTGAAAAGATCATTTTTGTGGAAAAAATATGATTTTTTAATTGTACCGCTGTACGTTATAAACTTCTGTAAAGCCCTTGTGGGTTCAAAGTTCTCACCACATATCTAGATAAGTTCCTTGGGGGGTCTAGTTTCCAAAATGGGGTCACTTGTAGGGGGTTTCCACTGTTTAGGTACATCAGGGACTCTCCAAACGTGACATGGCGTCCAATCTGAATTCCAGCCAATTTTGCATTGAAAAAGTCAAACGGCGCTCCTTCCATTCTGAGCTCTGCCATGCACCGAAACAGTGGTTCCCCCCCACATATCAGGTATTTGCGTACTCAGGACAAATTGCACAATAACTTTTGCAGTCCAATTTCTCCTGTTACCCTTGGTAAAATAAAAAAAATTGAACCTGAAGTATTTTTTTTATGAAAAAAAGTTAGATGTTCATTTTTTTTTAAATATTCAAAAAAATTCCTGTGACGCACCTAAAGGGTTAATAAACTTCTTGAATGTGGTTTTGAGCACTTTGAGGGGTGCAGTTTTTAGAATGGTGTCACTTTTGGGTATTTTCTATCATATAGACCCCTCAAAGTGGCTTCATATGTGATGTGGTCCGTAAAAATAAAATGGTGTTGTAAAAATGAGAAATCGCTGGTCAACTTTTAACCCTTATAACTTCCTAACAAAAAAAAATTTTGGTTCCAAAATTGTGCTGATGTAAAGTAAACATGTGGGAAATGTTAGATATCAAGTTTTTTGTGTGCCGTATCTCTGTGATTTAAGGGCATAAAAATTCAAAGTTGGAAAATTGCAAAATTTTCAAAATTTTCGCCAAATTTCCGTTTTTCTCACAAATAAACGCAAGTTATTTGAATGAAATTTTACCACTAACATGAAGTACAATATGTCACGAGAAAACAATGTCAGAATCACCGGGATCCATGGAAGCGTTCCAGAGTTATGACCTCATAAAGGTACAGTGGTCAGAATTGTAAAAATTGGCCCGGTCATGAACGTGCAAACCACCCTTGGGGGTGAAGGGGTTAAAGATTACTGAATATTAGCCAGCACTTGTGAGGTTTTCTCTCTGTCCCCATAGACTTTTTGAACCCTGTTATATGATGCAACATTTTCTTATCTTGCATTTGCAACCTGAACAAACATTACCCCATCCAGATAAAAAAAATGTATTAAATAAATGTCGTTGGAATTGACCTAAATAAAATTGGAAAGTCATTAATTTCCCTCAGTGGTATAGAATAAAGTGTTTCTGGAATCACTACATCACTAATGAAGAATCGCAGGTTCTGATTGCTGGAAGTCCCACTAAGGCCAGGATCATACATGTGAGAAACACGTCCGAGTCTTGCATTTTAATACCCGGCAATGCCGCCGGCACTCGACCCACCTCAAAGCCGCGACATGTCAGCTGTTTTAAACACTCCCGGCTCCCAAAGATAAAGGCTTGAGCAGCGCAGGTGCCCACCACTGATGAAAACAGCCACCCCATCACTATAGCAGTGATGATGAAGGTGTTAGGCTAGTTTCACATTAGCGCTTTTGAGCCCAGCGACGGCCTGCGAACGGCCGCCGCTAAGCCCCACCCCTTGCCACGCCTCCGCCGGTAGCTCTGCCTACCGGCGCATGACGCTGCATGCGTCCTGCGTCCCCTATCTTTATCACTGGGGGCGCAGGCCGTGCGCAGTATGCATTTGGCGGCGCATGCGCCTTTTTGACGGTGTGCCGACCTGTGCCAAACGCAACCTGCTGCAGTTTGGTTGGGCTCGGCGCTCCGTCAAAAAGGCGCATGCGCCTCCAAACGCATACTGCGCACGGCCTACACCCCCAGTGATAAAGATAGGGGACGCAGGATGCATGCAGCGTCATGCGCCAGTAGGCGGAGCTACCGGCGGAGGCGCGGCAGGGGGCGGGGCTTAGCGGCGGCCGTGCGCAGGCCGTCGCTGCGCTCAAAAGCGCTAATGTGAAACTAGCCTTAGCTGCCTAGTAGAAAAAAGCACACAGATGGAGCTTGCTTAGGACATAGCGAGCTTATCTGTTTTGGCCAAAATAGTAACCAATACCTCATTGAACGCATTTATTATATGCATTTTTTTGTATCTTTTTATTGCACTTTTTATCATTTTTTGCAGGATGCGGCTGGGCTCCTTTTGATGGCTGGTTTTTCTGTGTAGTGCATATATGGTGCGGAACAGCCTGCTTTCCATTTTAGGCATTTTTAAATAGGCTGTCATTCAGACACTATGCATTGCACTTTCCTGTGTGACTTATGTCCTAAGTAAGCTCCATCTGTGTGCTTTTTTCTACTAGGCAGCTAACACCTTCATCATCACTGCTATAGTGATGGGGTAGCTGTTCTCATCAGTGGTGGGCACCTGCGCTGCTCCAGCCTTTATCTTTGGGAGCCCGCCGCATCCTGCTAGTGCATTAGTCATTAGACAAGATTTGGTGAGGCTATTTTCTATGATGTGTTTTTGCTAAAATTTACAGGATTTTTAAGTCCTTTTTTTCCCGGTCTGTGAGCTTTGAATTGATGTTAGGGATTTACCTGCACTACCTGTTACTTAATCTACTTTTACAAGCAGAGACAAAGAAAAGAACATTCCTAGAGTTCTTTAATATATCTGTATTATTTAAACAAATGATAACATTCTTTTGTCTACAGCCTCCACCAGAAAGACCTTCCTAGGTTCCAATTTCTAATCTGCGCAGCAAGCTCACTAAGAAATGATTTAGCACATAATGTGGCTTTATTTAGATATAAACTAAGATTTTTTTTGAGTATATTGGTTATTTGTGAAGTATCTGCAAAAACTGCAAACTCAAAAACTTTTTGTGCCGTGTTGTGCATAAATATGTGACTTCAGATTTTGTATTAGTCTAGCCTGATGAAGAGACCTGAGTAGTCTCGAAAGCTTGCAATGTGTTACCATCTTTTCAGTTAGTCATTAAAAGGTATCAACCACTGAGGACTCTCAATTCTGAATATTCTTCAACTCAAAAACTTGTAACTTTCATCCTATCCCTCTGAGGAGACCTTACAGAGACGTCAGTGTTACGTAGGCGGCATGCAGATCATTCCTCTACATCATCACCAGTGTAGGCATTTCTTTCATTGCTGCCGTTCAGTTTCCCCGCTACTAGCCGGTAACTGAGTGTTTCTATGTGTCAGATTATACACATTGGAGCTGGAGATGCTGGCGCCCTTCCATGCTTTGATTAGATAGCAACCAGTAGATGTTACACAGGCCCATTATAGCTGCATGTTCAACCTCAAGCTAAACTTAACCGTCATTTCCAAATTTCTAAATCACATTTATTGAACTTTATAGAGTATAAATACAAATCAATGGTCCTGGTTAATCCCATCTTCTTCATATTCAGTAGTTCTAACAGAATAAGATGCAATGTTAACAAGAACAGAGGTGGAGGATTGATGTAAGCACCAAAAATAGGAGATAAGGGACAAATAAATATCGACACCTTTCTGGTGCAGGAGGGGAATCACAGTAATATACTTTGCACTTTGAACTTTACTTTGGGACCTCTCTCTTCTCTATGTACCACTGTATATGAGAAATATTAAATGTGAAGGGATTGTCCAATCTTAGGGTACAAGTCTGCAGTCACTTTATGTGACTGCAGACTTGTGAATCCTCACATTGCGTGCGCTGAATACTGTAAGGATTCCCCATACCGGGAGTGGGCGGTCATGTGACTGGAAGTATGCGATATGTATGCTCCCGGCCACATTACGACAAGACGTGACTTGTATTGTGAGAGGTTGGATACAGTGTAGTTGGCACATGACTTGGTGTATGGAAATCACATACTTGCTCTCCCAGTGCCAGCACTGGAGAATCCTCACAGTGTACAATGTGCACTATATGAAAAAGTCTGCAGTCACATAGTTACTGTTCAAGTCCTATTGTCACATATGAAATTTGCTCTTTTCCTGGTATATCGCTGCTCACAGCAGCAGATTTGTTACAATGTAGCTGTATAGGTAATAGCACGCACTGAGAGATATTTGTGCGGATGCTCTTACTGTGTTTATCAGATGGGCTTAAAGGGGTGTTCCTATAATCACATAAGCAAAATAGTACACTTGCCAGATTTTAAAGCAACATTATCCAGAATCAGTGGTTCCTAGAAGGGCTTGGGAGCCACTGGCTGTGCCCAGGAGGTTTGCCAATCCTTCTCTTTGTCTAGGAGGTCTTAAATTTTTCTGGGAACCTCCCAGATATCCTATGAGAGTTACCAAGTTTGGGCTGACTGCTTCAGTTGCATAGACAGTGAATGGAGCGGAGCTCACACAAGCACGCTATCACTCCAATTACACAGTAGACATAGGGACCCCATTCTCAGAATTAGGCCGGGATCACACATGTGAGAAACACAGCCTGGCATGTTATGCCCTTCGTGACTGGAGCTTTTTTCATTTTTAGCTACCCTTCTTCCCAGAGCCATAACTTTTTTATTTTTCCGTCAATATGGCCATGTATGGGCTTATTTTTTGTGGGACGAGTTGTACTTTTGAACGACACCATTAGTTTTACCATATAGTGTACTCAAAAACGGGAAAAAAAATTCCAAGTGCGGTGAAATTGCAAAAAAAAAGTGCAATCCCACACTAGTTTTTTGTTTGGCTTTTTTGCTAGGTTCACGAAATGCTAAAGTTGACCTGCCATTATGATTCTCCAGGTCATTATGAGTTCATAGGCACCAAAACGTAATTCTGACGTTTTGACTTTTTTTCTCGCTACACCGTTTAGCGATCAGGTTAATCCTTCTTTTTGTTGCTATATCAGGTGATTCTGAATGCAGCGATACCAAATTTGTGTAGGTTTGATTTTTTTTTTAATTGTTTTATTTTGATTGGGGTGAAAGAGGGGGGGGTAAACTTTTATGTTTTTTTAATTTTTTTAAATTTTTAAACAATTTTTTTTTAACTTTTGGCATGTTTCAATAACCTCCATAGGAGGCTAAAAGTTGCCATAGCGCGATCGCCTCTGCTACATGGAGGCGATGCATAGATCACCTCTATGTAGCTGAATTACAACATTGTTATGAACGCCAACCACCGGGTGGCGCTCATAGCAATCTGCCATCAACAACCATAGAGGTCTCTAGGAGACCTCAGGTTGCTATGGCAATGCATTGCTGACCTCCGATCACATGACGGGAGTCGGCGATGCGCGTATTTCCGGCCGCGCGTGAGGCTATTTTCTATGATGTGTTTTTGCTAAATCCCTAATGTGCGCTTGGAAGGGCATAGGGAATCGACCATTGCATTGGCCCATCTCAGCACTCCCTAAATAGTGCTAGTCCTCTGTTGGATTGACAGCTTTACACCACTCCATCTGACACGTGGCACTGTCCTTAATGATGTAAGCCCTGCATCAGTGGTGTAACTAGAGTCTGATGTGCCCTGGATCAAATTTTGGATCTGGACCCATGCTGCATGTTGGTCAGATGTATGATCCCTTGTAGCATTCTAGATCCTATAACGACATACCTGTTAGCACCTCACCCCATGTAATATTATCCTCCATCCTGTAACAATGTCCCCATCCTGATATTATGTCCCCCATCCTGGGCCACTTACTGGTATATGTCCTCCATCCTAGCATCTTCCAATAATAATATCCCCCGTTCTGGGTTCCTTCCAGTAATAATGTCTCTCATTCTGGGTTCCTTCCTGGTATAATGTCCTCCAACCAGGGCCCCTTCCTGGTAGAATGCTGCCTGTTGTGAGCTCATTTTCTGCTCCACCAGTTGAGAGTTCTCCTTCCGTTCTCCCTCTGGTGGTGACAGGAGGTAGTGAGGTTGGTTTAAGTGGTAGTGATCTGCCACCTGATGAGGAGGATAACGATTGGATCTCTGGAGTATCAGACTAGATATAAGACAGCCGACGCCCTATCCTGGTGCTGGTGATTCAGTCTGCTTCTCAGGTCTTGGACTTCAGCTCTCTTCCAGTCTTCTCAAGTTAAGTTTGTTTTTTGCTAATGTTCACACTTGCGCTTGTTGGTCAATTCAGTTTCTTGTGTGGTCAGCTTGCCCCTGCTGGGGCTATGCTGAGCTTCCACTCCTATTTATCTGTATTTGCCAATTTGCCTTTTTGGCCCTTATTAGATTGGCCTCTTTTTGCTCTGTTTCAGAATATTTCAGAGTGCTGATATAGTGTGAGAAGTCTAGTGACTTCAGGGTTAATTTTGCTATCAGACGTGTTGGACATTATTTTGGTAGGGTTTTTTGGCAGATTGCAGACAGTGGCTTTCCTTTCCTGTCCTTTCTAGTTAGTCGGGCCCCATCGTTTGCTCAGCCTATTTTCCTGCCTTTGTTTGTGTTTTCATCTTGCTTCACCGTCAATACATGTGGGGGGCTGTCTTTCCTTTGGGGTCTGCTCTGGGGCAGTTAGTTTTCCTCTTTTCCTGCTTTAGGCTTATGTAGCTCTCCGGTTGTGACGAGGCGTCTAGGACCATCGTAGGAACGCTCCACGACTACTGCTAGTTGTGTGGTTAAGATCAGGTATCTGCAACCTGCATAGTTACCAACCTCTCTGGTTTTCTGAGACTTAGCTTGTTGTTTTTTTTCCTCCTCGGTGACCCGTTCATAACAGCTGCCCCTTCCAGTAAAAATGTCCCCATCCTGGTATAATGTCCCCCATATTGCGCCTCTTCCTGGTATAATGTCCCCCCATCCTGAGCTTCTTCCAGTAATAATGTCCCCCATCTTTGGCCCCTTCCTGGTATAATGTTCCCAATTCTAGGCCCCTTCCTAGTATAATATCCCCTCCTTTCTGAGCTTCTTCCAGTAATAATGTCCCCCATCCTGGCGGCCCTCTTTCTGGCGTAATGACCCCCATCCTGGGTGACTTCCTGTAATAATGTCCCCCATCCTGGGCTCCTTCTTGGTATAATGCTGGCCCGGATTGCTAATAGGCTCGCTGCTCTGTAATACAAATTGGGCCGCCGGCTCTTTAAAACATCTTACTAAAGGTAATAATAGCATACCAGAACAAAATTAACATATGAAACCTCATATTAGGCAAACAAGGATCCTCTCAAAAGGACATAGAAAATACATATGATTTATAGACAGTTTTCAAGATCTCCTGACCACATTGTGGAAACGTCAAAAAACAAATCAATACCAAAAGGTAGAAAAATATCAATCTTTATTTATAGAAATGTACATAACATTTATGGTAAAATAACATCGATGCAGGATATAAAACCCATATGGAAACTAACAGGCGGACAGCAGATATGACTATGGACACAAAGGAGGGCATATAAGAAAAATCATCATGGACAAGGAATCTTCCATGTAAACACCAAGGAACGCACAAAATATAAAACCTATAAAATGCAAAGTGCATATAATGTGCTATACCCAGTGTGAACATGGAGGTCCTGTCCCTAGGTAAAAAGGTAAGGGACAAGTATGAATAGAATACATGCCAATAATGTGTAACAACCTTTAACAGAAGTGGCCAAACCACCAACAGTAACAAGGTAATCTAAATTGACCATGTATAACCATAATGATACAGAGTCCCTTAAGGGGGTTTTACACATAGCGATATTGCTAGCAATATCGCTATAACGTCACCGATTTTGTGACGCAGCAGCGATATTGCTAGCGATATCGCTATGTGTGATACTTACCTCCGACCGGCTCCCCCGCTGTCCGTCGCTGTTCGCGCGAGATCGGCCGGCTCCATTTCTCGTCGAGCACTTCCTGCTGGGCTTCCTGTGGCGCCGACGAGCGACGTGTGGACGCGGGCGGGAGGACGCAGGATCGCCGCTTCTGAAAGGTAAGTATCATCCGCTGTATTGCTGCTGCATCGCTGTGAGATCTTCCTGTGTGGCAGCTCACTAGCGATCATTTAGCGATGCACCAGCGATCCTGACCGGGTTGTATCGTGGTCGGATTGCTGGTGCATCGCTAAATGTAAAAGGGCCTATACCCATATGGTTGCCCAACCAACGTGCAGAGAGCCCCGATGCACGTTACGCTGTATCTTCCTCAGTGGGCAGTGTCATTGTGTTGAAAATAGTATTGATATATTGCCACCATTGGGAAAACACACATAGATTCAAAGTTTAGCATCCCCATCAATGTGCCATTAATAAAGGAGGTGGGACAAACAGTGGACCCAATGCATCACCTCCGGTTACATCATATGTAATTAAAGAATGTGCCAAAAAAGAGGGATGGATACAATGAGCGGACAATGAGTGTGTGTCACCACTGCTAATAATAGCGTTTGTATGTTAGGGATGCATAACACCGTTCATTGTATTGCAAAGCAAGGCCCTGTGTGCGCGCACTCTCACTTGCACGTGCTTACAAGGGCCACTGTGGTACTTGTCAGTGTGTGCGCGCCGCGTGCTGCTGCGGCCCCTGTCAGTGTGTGGCATGCAAGCATGACAGTGCGCACACAGGGCCTTCTTTCACAAGTTTGAAAGGGCCGCCGTGGCGAGCGCAGGGCTCTTTTCTCTGACGCTGGCCAGTTCCAGTGTCAGAGCAGCTTTTTTTTGTTTCCTGTGCTACTCACCTGTCCCAGCCAGGGATCAGGTTCTTTGCACGCCGAATGATGGACCCACCTCCTCCTCCCCCATCTCAGAGACCTGGGTGAGTTCCAATAAGGAAACTTTGTCTTCTGTATATACAGCACTTGCAGTACCACCTGTATAATATAGACTGCTGTATATACATTATATATTTGATATTGGCTGCTAAAGCTGTGTATAATCACAGCATCACCTATATAACGTATATACAGCAGTCTATGTACATTATATAGGTGATACTGTGACTCTGCTGTATATACATTATATCGGTGATACTTGCTGCTAAAGCTCTTTATAATCACAGTATCAACCTATATAACTATATAATGTATATACAGCAGAGTCGCAGTATCAGCTATGTAATGTATATACAGCAGTCTATATACATTATACAGGTGGTACTGTGACTGCTATAAATGCAATACATGGGTGATACTGCTGTATATATGTAACATAGATGATACTGCGACTATACACACCAGTCACAGTATCACCTATATAATGTATATACAGCAGAATCTCCTATATGATGTATGCAATATAATATAGTATAGTATAATGCTCTCTTAATATAGTGTATAATGTAGAGTTGTGCATATACACTACCGTTCAAAAGTTTGGGGTCACCCAGACAATTTTGAGTTTACCATGAAAACTCATACTTTTATTAATCAAATGAGTTGCCAAATTAATTTAAAATCTAGTCCAGACATTGACAAGGTTCAAAAAAAGATTTTTATTTGAAATAATAATTTTCTCCTTCAAACTGCTTTCGTCAAAGAATGCTCCCTTTGCAGCAATTCCAGCATTGCAGACCTTTGGCATTCTAGCAGTTAATTTGCTGAGGTAATCTGGAGAAATTTCACCCCAACCTTCCAGAAGCCCCTCCCACAAGTTGGTTTGGCTTGATGGGCACTTTTTGCGTACCATACGGTCAAGCTGCTCCCGCAACAGCTCAATGTGTTTGATATCTGGTGATTGCGCTGGCCACTCAATTACAGATAGAATGCCTGCTTCTTCCCTAAATAGTTCTTGCATAATTTGGAGGTGTGCTTTGGGTCATTGTCCTGTTGTAGGATGAAATTGGCTCCAATCAAGTGCTGTCCACACGGTATGGCTTGGGTATGGCTTGGCGTTGCAAAATGGAGTGATAGCCTTCCTTATTGAAAATCCCTTTTGGCTTGTACAAATCTCCCACTTTACCAGCACCAAAGCAACCCCAGACCATCACATTACCTCCACCATGCTTGACAGATGGCATCAGGCACTCTTCCAGCATGTTTTCAGTTGTTCTGCATCTCACAAATGTTCTTCTGTGTGATCAAAAAGCCCCAAACTTGAATTCATCTGTCCATAACACTTTTTTCCAATCTTCTTCTGTCCAATGTCTGTGTTCCTTTGCACATATTAATCTTTTCCTTTTATTAGCCAGTTTCAGATATGGCTTTTTCTTTGCCACTCCGCCCTGAAGGCCAGCATCCCGGAGTCACCTCTTCACTGTAGATGTTGACACTGGTGTTTTGCGTGTACTGTTTAATGAAGCTGCCAGTTGAGGACCTGTGAGGCGTTGATTTCTCAAACTACAGACTTTAACGTACTTGTCTTGTTGCTCACTTGTGCAGCGGGGCCTCCTACTTCTCTTTCTACTCTGGTTAGAGTCTGTTTGTGCTCTCCTCTGAAGGGAGTAGTACCCATCATACACTGGAGCATTATATGGGGAACATTATGTTTGGAGCATCATATGGGGCCCATTATATACTGTAGCATTATATAGGGCTCATTATATATAGAGCATCATATGGGTTCCATTATATATGGAAGATTATATGGGGCCCATTCTGTTTGGAGCAATATATAGGGCCCATCATATACTGTATGGAGCATTATATTGGGCCCATTCTGTTTGGAGTTTGGAGCAATATATGGGGCCCATAATATACTGGAGCATTATAAGGGGCCCATCATATTCTGTATGGAGCAATATATGGGACCCATTCTGTATGAAGCATTATATGGGGCCCATTTTGTATGGAGTAATATATGGGGCCCATCATAAACTGCTTGGAGCATTATATGGGGCTCATTATACTGTATGGAGCATTATATGGGGTTCATTATTCTGTTTCTGTATGGAGCAATACATGGGGCTCATTATACTGAATGAAGCACTATGTGGTGCCCATAATACTGTATGGAGCATTATATGGGGCTTATTATTCTGTATGGAGAACTATGTGGTACCCATAATACTGTATGGAGCATTATATGGGGCTCATTATTTTGTATGGAGCAATATATGGGGTATATTATACTGTATGCAGCATTATATGGGGCCTGTTATATACTGTATGGAGTAATATATCGGGCTCATTATACTGTATGGAGCACTATGTGGTACCCATAATACTGTATGGAGCAATATATGGGGCTCATTATTCTGTATGGAGCAATATATGGGGCTCATTATTCTGTATGGAGGACTATGTTGTGCCCATAATACTTTATGGAGGACTATACAGTCTGGTTTCTGACCTACTGTACAATGAACAATAGATATCACTCATGTAATGTAAGAAGTGAAATCTTTGGCATTGTACTACCCCTATATTTTTCTGCTGTATCTGTGCATTATGAATTGTGGTATGTGTTAAAGGGGCCTCCTGAGACTCTTTCACCCCAGCCCACAAAACCTGGAGCCGGCCCTGTATGCACTGCACAGTACCACTTCTCCTATCTTGTTGTTGAAGAGGCGACATTGGACTTTGGGAGGGTCAATATTGGTTTAGTATTTTCATTATTAATTACTTAAAAATGTATATTTGCGCTAGTAATACCCACAATATTGTCTCTCTTCAAAAACAAACATGCAATATAAAAGTATATATATTTGTGTAGATAAATTCCTTTTATGATCTCAAAAACCACATCAGTAGTGCAACTAAATAACACAAAATGAACAATAAATTAAGGAGGAAGCAGATAAACTAAAAAACCAAACCGCTCCCCCACATATTAGTATGTAAAATTAGGCACACATAAATGCACCTGGAATTGGCAAAAAATGAAAAAGCTTTTTTAGTCTCAATTCAAATAGCGCACATACCTATTGTACTCCCCCGCTTGATTTCCTTATAATCCAATAATGAAGCGGCGTGGATAGAAAAAATAATAATGATCACGAAAAGATCTGGGTAAATATTGCAAGAGGGTTACCGTTAATGATGTCCAAAGTGCTAACGGGGGATGCTCCGGCCGGTAGCAATCCCCCTGTTCACCGCTGATACTCCACCCGTTGACAGAAGGGCGAGAAGCGGAGGACGCTGTTTGGAGCCGGCAAGGTACAGGACCTTGCGTGACGTCACAGTCACGTGTCAGAGCACGTGATCGGCTTGAAAAAGATTGACAGAAATTTGGACCAATCCTACGCGTTTCGGAGGCTTACTGCTTCCTTCATCAGGGATGGACCCTGCCAATAAGGTGGCACCTATATACCCAGCCGATGTGATCATATATTATTACTTATTAAAAGCAAATAACTCTATTTCACTATTTAAACCATTTGGCATAAGCGTATTCATCTTAAAAATCCACTCGCTTTCCACTTTTGACATTTGTTCAATGAAATTACCTTTTCTCCAACTTTTTTTAACTATCTTAATGCCAGTTACCGTAATGCCCCTAATAGAACTCCCATGGTGAATACAAAAATGATTAGAAAGGGGGTGACCAGTGAATTTATTAATAATATTGCGAAGGTGTTCTGCAATTCGTACCTGCATGGGACGAATAGTCCTTCCAATAAACATTGGGAATTTATCTTGGATTGTATTGAATTCATCTTAAACCATAATTATTTTAAATTCGAGATGAACTACTACTCCCAGAAATGGGGCACAGCTATGGGTACAAGATTCGCCCCTAGCTACGCCAACCTATATGTGGGAAAATGGGAGCTTGAGACCATTTTTATTGATGAAGAATTGTGTCCGAATTTGGTGCTCTGGCGCCGTTTCATTGATGACATTTTTTTCATTTGGTCAGGTGGTGACATTTTATTGAATAAGTTTTTAAGTGATCTAAATAAAAATTGTTATTTTTTAAATTTTTGTGCCACTACCAGCCAGAAGGAGGTGAATTTTTTAGATTTAAATATTTTTATTGAGGAGAACACTATCCAAACCCAAGTATACCATAAACCTACGGATTCAAAGAATTTTATCTCTTTAGATAGTTGTCATCTCCCAAAATGGCTCTTGAACGTCCCAAAGAGTCAGCTCATCAGAGCTCATAGAAATTGTTCTAAATTACAAGATTTTGAAAAAGAAGCAGAATCTATGAACAATAAATTTAAGGATAAAGGATACGATATTAAATTATTGGAAAAAACCACAGAGACAGTTAGAAAAATACCAAGAGTTCAATTATTGGACCCTATTAAGGAAAATATTCAGGATGCTTTTGGGGTTGAGGAAAATATTCCGATTGTTTTGCAATATAACTCCAATGTTGGAATAATTAGGAATATTGTCAGCAAGCATTGGAACATTTTGCAGAGCGATAAAATTATAGGGGAATTGCTGCCTGAGCACCCCAGATTTGTATTTCGAAAAGCTAATAACCTTGGAAATTTGATTGCGCCCTCAATACCTAGAATCCCAAATAAACAAGATACAGGTGAATTGAAACTGCCAAGTGGTTTTTTTCCATGTAAAAAATGTGGACCGTGTAAGAAATTAAATACAAAGAAGCAAAAAATGATTACCAATAGAGGGATTGACAATAAAATCACTGATTTTATTAATTGTAATACCAAAGGAGTCATTTATGGGTTAACTTGTCCATGTGGCAAAATGTATATTGGAAGGACTATTCGTCCCATGCAGGTACGAATTGCAGAACACCTTCGCAATATTATTAATAAATTCACTGGTCACCCCCTTTCTAATCATTTTGGTATTCACCATGGGAGTTCTATTAGGGGCATTACGGTAACTGGCATTAAGATAGTTAAAAAAAGTTGGAGAAAAGGTAATTTCATTGAACAAATGTCAAAAGTGGAAAGCGAGTGGATTTTTAAGATGAATACGCTTATGCCAAATGGTTTAAATAGTGAAATAGAGTTATTTGCTTTTAATAAGTAATAATATATGATCACATCGGCTGGGTATATAGGTGCCACCTTATTGGCAGGGTCCATCCCTGATGAAGGAAGCAGTAAGCCTCCGAAACGCGTAGGATTGGTCCAAATTTCTGTCAATCTTTTTCAAGCCGATCACGTGCTCTGACACGTGACTGTGACGTCACGCAAGGTCCTGTACCTTGCCGGCTCCAAACAGCGTCCTCCGCTTCTCGCCCTTCTGTCAACGGGTGGAGTATCAGCGGTGAACAGGGGGATTGCTACCGGCCGGAGCATCCCCCGTTAGCACTTTGGACATCATTAACGGTAACCCTCTTGCAATATTTACCCAGATCTTTTCGTGATCATTATTATTTTTTCTATCCACGCCGCTTCATTATTGGATTATAAGGAAATCAAGCGGGGGAGTACAATAGGTATGTGCGCTATTTGAATTGAGACTAAAAAAGCTTTTTCATTTTTTGCCAATTCCAGGTGCATTTATGTGTGCCTAATTTTACATACTAATATGTGGGGGAGCGGTTTGGTTTTTTAGTTTATCTGCTTCCTCCTTAATTTATTGTTCATTTTGTGTTATTTAGTTGCACTACTGATGTGGTTTTTGAGATCATAAAAGGAATTTATCTACACAAATATATATACTTTTATATTGCATGTTTGTTTTTTGAAGAGAGACAATATTGTGGGTATTACTAGCGCAAATATACATTTTTAAGTAATTTTTCAATATCATCCAGATAATAGGTGGCATTATCTGTTAATTTGCAGCTGTTATACCCTCATGTAGCGCCACTGGTTTTTATAAGATATTTTCATTATTACTATGGCCTAATAAAAATAAAATATTGGAAAAGCTGTTTAAATGGATTATCCCAAGTAATCCCCTCTCTTCTGGATAGGGGATAACTTTCCAATTGCTGGAGATACGACTGCTGGGACCCCCATGATCCTGAAAATTTGAGCTCTGTAGAGCAGCACGTAAATGCAGCCGTGGTGGATTATACGCACTGTGGCGCCATTCACATGTGGCTCATCATGGGGCTCTTTAGCAGAGTGAGGGGCACAACAAAGTAAAGCAAAATTCACTGATCGGGGTAGGGAGTGTTTATGGGCTGGTGGGGTTTGTGTGGTAGGGTGCTTTTTTGTCACTGGTATAATGTCCCCCATCTGGGCCTCTTCTGGATATAATGTCCCCATTCTGAGCCCCTTTCTGGTATAATGTCCCCAATCCTGGGCCCCTTCCTGGTTTAATTTATCCCCTTTTTGGCCCCTTCTTGGTATAATCTCCTCCGTTCTGCCGCTGTTGCAAAAAAAAGCAACTTCTCATCCTCATTCATTCCCACGAGGCTGAGCATTCTGTTATATAGCCGGTGCTGACTTCAGTGTGCCAGTCATGGGGAATGCATGACCTCATTGCTATGCACCACCCCTGACAAGCACGCTGATGTAAACTGCCAGCCTCTGATTTTCCATGTATTGCAGTGCATGGAGCTGAAGGGTCTCAGCACCACAATACATTTCAGATGAAAGTGTGTCCTCGGACTCATATACAACTGAAACAGATGTTGGTGTTAGTGGGCCCACCTCCCACATGGGCCAACTTCTTGTTGCACCCTCTTTGGCTGATTGACGGCCTTGACTTGCATGCATCTGCTCAGCTATGAAGCTTCTGGTAGGGGCATATTTTTTGTGCTGATGTGAATACCAGAGAAGATTTGGATTCTTGCAGTTATGGAGTCAGTGACTGAGTTGCTGCGGTTCCTTCCACTTCTGAATAATATCACTAACAGGTAATAGGGGAATATTTAGGAAGGAAGACTTGTCATGCATGAACTTGTTACAGCGATGGCTCTTATTACTTTACCACCAGCCATTCTGTTAAAGGCAGACTGTATTGCAAGGAGCTTAATTTTGTACCCTGGGGTCAATGGGACTGGACTGAATAATAAATCTGACCTTGGTGATTATTTAAATTATACATATATTTGCTAGACAATGTAGCTTTAGACCGATCTTTTTTTATTATACCGCTAACCATTTTCCTCCAAAGTGAAGATTTTAGAACCATTCCCTATATGTAGGTAAATCATTTACATTTAGAAATCCCCCAATATACAATAGATACTTTGTTCTCCATGTAAGTAGACTACAATGTGCATGTCCTAACATATAAATGCGATCACCTCTCTAAGGACGGAGATTAAGACCTGGCTGCCCACTAATTTTCCCACACGTTTTAATTTACTATCAAAATCATTTAGAAATCCCCTCTGCTATAGGACAAGCTTATGTTTTCTACATCATCTTCCATCTTAACACTGTGTAGGCAGAGGACAATAATGAAAATATCAGGGAGAGGCTAAAATCAAGACAAAAGAAATTACATGACAAATACAGTACAGTTGTTATTTATATTACCGTATGTATTCTTATTAATGCATAAATAGTCATTAATAAATACATTTGTAAACTTAAAATGATTTGTTTGATTAGACTACAAATATTGCATATATTTATATTTTCCCATATTAGGACTTTTTGTTATTTAATTTTTGTGAACAAACTAGTATAAATCTATCCTAAAACTATTTTTTTAAAGATTTATATCCATTTGTGCTAACCCACATCAGGTATAAGCATGGCATGCCAGAACTCCTAGTTAGGCTGTGTGCACACGATGCAGATTTGCAGCGGCTCCGCAGCGGATTTTACCGCGCAGAAACGTTGCATATCCGCATTGTGATGTACAGTAGCCTTAAAATCAATGAAAAAAAAAAACGCTGTGCAGACGCTTTTTCCGCGCGGTTTTCCTGCGGTACAAAATCCGCAGCATGTTACTTCTTTTGCGCACAGAAACCGCAATAAAACCGCAGGAAAAATGGAAGAAATATGCAGGAAAAATGCAGGTCATTTGACCTGCGGATTTCTTCCATTCTGCGCAGAAAAATCCGCAAGGCTAAAAAGTCCGTCTGCACTCAGCCTTAAAGTCCAGGTGCTAAAATCAAGACCCATAACACTAAGCCAAGCGATTGTCTCTACTTTCATGAGAACATATTGTAACACTGATCTATGTAACTTAAAAATAACACTCATTGACCTGACGAAACCACTAAAAAAGTCCACTCAAGGTTCAACCAAATAGTTAGGCTATGTGCACACGCTGCGGTTTTTGCTGCGGTTCCGCTGCGGTTTTGGCCCTGCGGAACCGCAGCAGTTCCGCAGACATGGTACAGTACCATGTAACCCTATGGGTTTTCAAAACCGAAGTGCTCACGCTGCGTTTTTTTCCACGCGGTTTTGCTGCTGTTTTTTTTCCGCAGCATGTCAATTGTTTCTGCGGATTCCGCTGCAGTTTCACACCTTTAACATAGTAGAGGTGTGAAACCACAGCGCCAAACCGCAGCAAACCGCAGGTCACTTTACCTGCGGTTCCGTGGGAAAAAACCCGCAGGTGAATCTGCAGTGTGTGCACACAGCCTTATAGAACCAAGTATAATCCAATACATTGAAACCACTCAAAGTTTCAGCCAAATCACTATTGTATTCCACCAATCTCCTTACAGATCTACCTCATCATACCTGTCGTGCTGTTGGGCTCCTTTCCTGTTCCTAATGCTAGGGGTGCCCTAGCTTGCCCTGCTCCCCGAATTACTTCTGATGGTGAAGACACCATGGCTGCATACCTTGCCTTAGTTCCTGAATCTGCCCTCAGTCTGTACCTTTCCCCCACCCAGGGAAGAGGGTTGTAGTGCATTGTAGTACACCAACTAGAGTAACAAGGTAATAGAAACAGGGTAACAAGAAATACTGAACATACAAATATACTCACACAAATAACAGAGGAATGCATCGGGGAGTGGAGAATGGGGTTAAACCAAAGTAAATGATGAAAGGGAATTATCACACACTCAAAACCTAGCAACAGTGACAGATAAATCCACCAAAAACCTTCTCTAATGATAACCACCAGCAACGTCCAGCCATGCAGCATAAGCTACTCTGACAATGAGTGCTAGACAGGGCCCAAATTTTATAGGAGATGGGAGTGGCTAACAAGACACAGCTGAGAGTCTTAATGCTCCAGGAGCTCTCAACTGAACAGATTAACCCCTGCACTGCCAAAAGAAATTTACATAGTTTAATACGAAGGTGAAGTGCTTCTAACCAGTGCAGGAGTAGGAGAAATCAGACACTGTGGTTTTCTGGCTCCTCGCCGTCACGGTAAACCCATGACAATACCAGTTAGAACTAAACCCTAGCAGGAGCGGACACAGATAGAAAAGGGCCCTTGTGTTGCAGTCCAACTTATTTATCTATTAAATGGACTTCAGCTCAAGCTATGACAACTTAATAGATGAACGATCTGTAGTAAGATTGATCTTATGTAAGCCTAGATAGTTCCACCAGGGTCTTCTCCGCCATTATTTTAATATTATCTGTCACGTGGACCCATCCTGTGTGACGCGACCAGCAGGCTGGCAACTAAAACAACAACACACAGGGAAAAGGGAAACAGTTACAATGGTGGGCCCTGCAATAGGGAAAGGGGATGTGGAGACCTCCTGCACTCCCCTGAGTCAGTGTCCCTAACGCTCCTAATGATCCCTATGCCGGTTCCACACCAGGCGCCGATCAGGAACCTGTCGCCCTAGCACACCCTACACCTATCCCTTGCTAGGGAGCTGGGTGGCACAGGCACTGGCCCCACCGCTGTACTAATGCACACTAAGGAAAAACACAAACAGGGAAACACCACTTAGCTTTACTCTGTTGCACTTGCTCCCGGCAACAGAGTCCACCACCAGAATGCAGCTCTCCTCCTGAATCGCTGTCACCAAGCTCTGTCAGAGCTACAAGGAAATCCCCTATGACTCCTTCCACACCAGGGCTAAGACAGTGCTGCAAGGAACGCTCTCAAGCTCCTTCCTCCACCAAGGATGGTTGAAATGAACACTATCACCAACACTAATTGCAACACCTGTGACTCTTTTATAGCAGAGCCAGCAATCACACCTGCATTATAATCATGTGCACTTAACTATAGAAACTAGAGTGCAATGATGCTCACCACCACCGGGGGCAAACTTGAACAAACGACACCACGGTGCAATAATCCAAATGGCCAACGGGAGCAAAAACCAGCCTTAAGCACAGCTTAGAAAAAAAAAGGTTACTTGTGCTTTTTATCAGTCATGATCCAGCATGGATCATGACAGTATCAAGCCATTGGGGTACTGGTCTTCCTCTTCGCCTTGTTTCTTGTATTCTTCCGGCCATGATGTCCTTCTCGAGTGATTGCTCTCTTTGTATGATGTGTCCAAAGTAAGCAAGTCATAGATTGGTGATAAATGCAGTACAATACCTCATCATAATGCACAATACCTCCTGCTTTGAACGTGGAAGTGGCCTCATTATCTCTTGCACCCCTGTATGACTGCACAGGTTGCACTAATGATATATCCACCCCTGAAACCTAACATGTACTGCCTAACATACTCAAAAAAACAATAGAACTAAGCACTAATCAACCAAACCACTAAAACAACACTTAAAAAAGGTATAGGACTATTAGAAGTTCCATAAAATCCGAATGATTCCACCAAGCCACCAAAAAATCAATGGAAACTACTCACAATTCCAACCAAACCACTTGTACATCTTAACTAATCCCACATAGGTCCAGTTCATCTTACGAAGCATTCTGTGGGCCCTTAGGATGTATCAAAGCTCTTTCTCCTGAATACTTGGAGCAAAAAACTTTGAATAGTCGAGTGCCCAGATATAGTTGATCTCACCCCACTTGCTACTGACTGATACTCATGGATGAAGCTAAAAGGGGGCTGGTGGAGCATAAGCTCTGGTTCTTGGTGCCTGGGTCAACAACAAATGCCGCTCTTCTTGTGTATGAGTCCTCAGATTAACGACTTAGGTGGCAAATTAAATCGTTCCCCCAGGCAAAGGAAAGCCTAGCTATAACCGTGCAGGACAGCCCTGTACAGGGAAACTGGAATGTTAGAATTTAAGGGGATGGGAATTGGCTTAAGGGTTGTAGAGAAGAAACAAACACTCACCCTTCTATCATTGGTGGCAAAACCTACCCAACATAATAGGATGAAGTTAGCCTTCTGCTATGGGCCCGTTCATTTCTATGCATGCCACATGGAATCGACCCAGGAAAATCTTTTTCATGAACTCAGTAAAGACATACGGTTTGTTTTACCTGTAGAAGATATTGAGTGCTCATTGTCCACAGCGTGCGGACAAAGGTAGCACTGAGGTCATTTTAGGAACAGTTAGGACAGTATAATATATAATCTGTAGTAGGGAAAAAAACACTTTTAACATGTCAGTCAATGCAGTTTTTTTCCTTAAGCTGTGGATCACTAGTTTATGAAATAAGATTTCGATGAGCCGAGCAGGTCAGTGAGGTCATGGCCCAGGCCAGCGCACAGTGTACTGGGTAACAGCTGCCTTCATTTACTATATGGTGAGATCACCACCTGAGGTTGTGCATGTGTTTCTGCAAACTTTCAATCAACCGCAGAAAATAACTTACAGTCATACAATGAAAATGTTGTGTTCTCTAAATGGAATTGGACTTAAAAATCAAAAACATATTTGTAAATGAAGTGGATTTTATAGTATAGTGGTATGGGAGAGATATTTTCTCCACTCAGGACCCTCACTTATTAGAAATTGCACAGAGCCGATCATAGAAAGTAAACCTGGCTCATAAACGCAGTAGGTTAATCCGCAAAGCCAGCATGTAATACCTCATTGCCACTGCAGTGGCCACTGTAGGGAATGTGTACAGCTGGCTGTAAATTCTAGACACATTCTTGTTTGAATCCAAATTGTCCAACTGATCGCCTGTCGGTGTCCCATAGACAATTCAATGATGGCAAGCAGAGATATTAAAAATTAATGAATAAAAGTACTTTGTTTACATGAAGCTAGACTACCCCTTTAAAGCGATTATGCTTGTGATTAGCTTAAAGAAGCCCTCCTCCCACCAAGGTTTTTATTTTCTTACTATATTGAAATCATCGTATTATATAGCAATGTGTACTTACAATTGCTAATTTTTCCTTTCTACCCAGTAAATTCTTCTCTTTTATCTGCTCTATATAGAAAAAAGGAAGTCTATTTTCTTTGCATAAATCATTTCCCTCTTCAACTCCTGAACCAGCTCTTCCACCCACCAGGGACCTTTGCAATGTCTTATGACTCAAGCAAAAAAAAAAAATGACCTCCTATTTCTACATAGAGCTTAGAAGGATTCTATTTGTCAGTTTTTAACCACGTAATGTCATAAAACCTAAAGGAAAAGAGAAGTATTATCTGGGTAGAAGGGCAAAATGAGCAATTGTAAGGGCTCAGTGTTATATAATATGATGAGTGCAATATATTAAGAGGACAAAAGATTTGATGGGAGGAGGAGGAAGAGGAGAAGGAGGAGTGCTCCTTTAATTTCAAAACTTTACAGAGAAACAGTGCCCCAAGTGGCCAGAATTATGTGTGAAACACAAGGTTTCATTGAAACAATTATTTAAAAAAACCTTGTTTTGAAACACATAATAAATTGCTAATACCTCATATATACCACTTTTTGTGCCCAGATTCTAGTACTTTTAGCAAAATAAAACTCATCATTATGATAAATTCAATATAAGCAATAGTGAATTTCCCATCGATACCAAATTGAAGAATCCTAAAATAGAATCATAGAATCATAGAATCGTAGAGTTGGAAGGGACCTCCTGGGCCATCTGGTCCAACCCCCTGCTCAAAGCAGGATTCGCTAAATCATCCCAGTCAGATGTCTGTCCAGCCTCTGTTTGAAGACTTCCATTGAAGGAGAACTCACCACTTCTCGTGGCAGCCTGTTCCACTCATTGGTCACTCTAACTGTCAAAAAGTTTTTTCTAATATCTAATCTGTGTCTCTTCCCATTCAGTTTCATCCCATTGCTTCTAGTCTTTCCTTGTGCAAATGAGAATAAAGTTGATCCTTCTACAATGTGACAGCCCTTTAGATATTTGTAGACAGCTATTAAGTCTCCTCTCAGTCTTCTCTTTTGCAAACTAAACATTCCCAAATCCTGCAACCTTTCCTCATAAGACAGGGTTTGCAGACCGGTCACCATTCTGGTCGCTCTTTTCTGAACTTGCTCCAGTTTGTTGATGTCTTTTTTAAAATGTGGTGCCCAAAACTGGACACAATATTCCAGATGAGGTCTGACCAAAGAGGAGTAGAGGGAAATAATGACTTCACGTGATCTAGACTGTATGCTTCTGTTAATACATCCTAGAATTGCATTTGCCTTTTTTGCTGCTGCATCACACTGTTGACTCATATTCAGTCTGTGATCTATTAGTATACCCAAGTCTTTTTCACATGTGCTGTCACTTAGCCCTATTCCTCCCATTCTATATATGCTTTTTTCATTTTTATTGCCCAGATGTAGTACTTTGCATTTCTCCCTGTTAAAAACCATTCTGTTAGTTGCTGCCCACTTCTCCAGTTTATTTAAATCTTTTTGAATCCTCTCTCTCTCTTCTCTAGTATTAGCTATCCCTCCTAGCTTTGTGTCATCAGCAAATTTAATCAGTTTACCCTCAATTCCTTCATCTAAATCGTTGATAAAGATGTTGAACAATACAGGGCCCAGGACAGAGCCCTGTGGTACCCCACTTGAGACATTCTTCCAACTGGATGTGCAGCCATTTACGACCACTCTTTGGGTCCGATCACTAAGCCAGTTATGAATCCACCTAACAGTTGCCTTGTCCATTCCATACTTAGTCATTTTTTCAATAAGGATTGTATGAGAGACTTTGTCAAATGCTTTGCTGAAGTCAAGATATACTATATCTACTGCATTTCCTTGATCCACCCAATCAGTGATACCGTCATAGAAGGAAATTAAGTTAGTCTGACATGACTTATTAGTTAGAAACCCATGCTGACTCTGTTTAATCACTTCATTCTTATCCAGGTATTGACATACATGTTGTTTAATAATTTGTTCAAAGATCTTTCCTGGTATAGAAGTCAGACTCACCGGCCTATAGTTGCCTGGGTCCACCTTCTTCCCCTTTTTGAAGATAGGAACAACATTTGCTCTTCTCCAGTCTTCTGGCACTTCTCCTGTTCTCCAAGAATTTTCAAAGATTATGGAGAGGGGTTCAAAAATTTCTTCTGCTATCTCCTTCAGTACTCTGGGGTGTAATTCATCTGGACCTGGAGACTTGAATTCATTTAGGTTAGCTAAGTGTTTCCTCACTATCTTTCTGTTTATAGATATCCTGGATTCTTCTATTCCCTTAATAGGACAGTGAATAACAGTTGATGTTGCATTTCCTTTCTGAGAGAAAACATATGCAAAATAGGAATTTAAAAGTTCAGCCTTCTCAACATCCTGTCTTACCATTTCATCATTTTCATCCTGTAAAAATCCTATAGCATCTTTGACTTTTCTTTTACTTTTGACATATCCCCAAAATCCTTTATTATTGCTTTTGACATCTCTTGCAAGCCTCAGTTCATTTTCAGCTTTAGCTAATCTGATTTGTGCCCTGCAGGTTCTGCAGACAGCATTATATTCTTCTTTAGATATGCCTCCCTCTTTCCATTTTATAAACATTTTTTTCTTCCTTTTTAGCATGTGCTTAAGTTCTGTGTTCATCCATCCTGGTTTCCTTAAATGCTTCCTATTCTTCCCTCTTTTCGGAATTGTTAACAACTGTGCTTTGAGAATTTCATTTTTCAAGATTTCCCATCCTTCCTGGACATTTTTGTCTTTAAGGATATCCAGCCATTGGATCCCTCCAATTCTCTTTCTGAATCCCTTAAAATCTGCCTTTCTGAAATCTAACCTTGACGTCTGAGTCTTCACAGGTCTTCCACCTCTAGTAATCCAAAATTCTAAAATAGCATGGTCGCTACCTCCTAGGGTCCCAGCCACTTTTACCTCCTCAACCATTTCCTCCCTGTTTATAAGGATTAGATCCAAGGTAGCAGTTCCCCTTGTTTTCTCCCTTACCTTTTGGAAGATAAAGTTGTCAGCAAGAGAGGATAAGAATTTCCTTGACCTGTTAGTTTTGCCTGAGAGAGATTCCCAACAAATGTCTGGATAGTTGAAATCTCCCATGACAACTATGTCATATTTTTTGGAGAACTTGGCCATCTGATGCATAAAGAGTTCATCTATATCTTCGGCTTGCACAGGCGGCCTGTAGTAAATACCTACAATGGTGTCCTTTCCATTGTTCTGTCCTTGTATTCTTACCCAAACAGTTTCCACAGAACTCCCAGTCTCTGAAGCTTCAATCTCTGTGCAGATATACGCGTTTCGAACATACAATGCGACACCCCCTCCTCGTTTATCAAGTCTGTTTCTTGCAAATAAGTTGTATCCTTCTAGTCTTGTATTCCAATCATGTGTATTGTCCCACCAAGTTTCAGTGATTCCAATTACATCATATTTCTGTTCCTGTGTTAGTAGTTCCAATTCTCCTTGTTTGTTGCCCATGCTTTGTGCATTAGTATAGAAACATTTTAGTTTGTGATTGGTTTCTCTTTCTCCAATATTTTTATTAATTAGATTCTTTCGTCTTTGTTCTTCCTTTCCACTTCTAATAGCAGAGTTCTCAATAGCATTTGTCAGGTGTATGGCTTTTTCTGGTCTTTTGCTTCCCTTCCCATGTTGTTCTAGTTTAAAGCTCTCCTTACAAGTGTAGCAAGGCGACTTCCAAATACATGCTTTCCAGTCTTCGTAAGGTGCACCCCATCTCTAGCAAGTAGTCCATCGTATAAGTAGATCACTCCGTGATCCAGAAATCCAAATCGTTGCTGACGGCACCATCGACGTAGCCAGTTGTTCACCTGCAGAATCTTATTCCACCTCCTTGTTCCATGGCCATCCACTGGGAGGATGGAAGAGAAGACCACCTGCACTCCCAGTTCTTTCACTTTCTTGCCTAAGTCTTCAAAGTCTCTGCAGATGGTTTCCAGGTCGTTTCTTGCGGTGTCATTTGTCCCCACATGTAGTAGCAGGAATGGGTAGTCATCTGTAGGTCTGAAGAGTCCTGATATCCTGTCAGACACATCTTTAATTTTTGCACCTGGAAGACAGCACATTTCTCTTGTAGTTATATCCGGTCTGCAGATAGCGGCCTCTGTTCCTCTCAGCAGGGAATCCCCCATGACCACCACTCTCCGTTTCTTCTTCACAACATTTTTCTTTCTCCATCCAGGAGGACTCTGAGGGCGTACAAGGTTGCTGTTTGTTGGCAAAGTCTTATCCTGATGTATTTCTTCATCGTTTTCCTGCGTGAGAGTCTGGTACTGGTTCCTGAGCAGTATGGGTGCTGACTGCCTCCTGATCCTCCTGCTTCTCTGGGTCACATGTCTCCATTCCTCTGTTTCTTCAGGTGCACTTCGAATTTCTTCTCTTTCTGTAACATGAAGAGATAATTGTGCTCTGTCCAAGAACTCTTCACCTTCCTTAATGATCTTCAACGTAGCTAACCTCTCTTCGAGCTTTTGCAACTTTTCCTCCAACAGGGACACAAGCTTGCATTTGTGGCATGTGAAGTTTGGCTTTTCCACTGGTAAATCTGTGAACATGTAGCAAGAAATGCAGCTCACCAAATGGCTCCTGGCCTCTTCCATCTTGAGATTTCTTAAAAACGATGAAAGATGAGCCAAATTTCGCGCGCCGATAGGCGCGCGGTTTTTCCAATTTCCTCTTTTCAGCTGCAACGGCCAAAACCCAGTGATCGTTGAGCTCGCGGAGACTCTTCACTTATCCCAGAAGGCACTGGGAATATGCAAATGATCTCCTCAAGACTCTTTCCCTGGTTTTTTAACAAATACTTTGTTAAAGTGTCAGTTTAGCTTAATGGGAGGATCCATTAGGTTTGCTGTTGAGTGTTCATACACTGCTCTTTTTCTTGCAGTAAAAATGAAAGAACGTGCAATAGAACCTTGTTACCAGTGTGAACCTAGCCTTATTGCTATGCCCATCTCATCTCCCATGATGCACTGCATTCTGGTAACAGATGGCACAATGCATACATTACATATTATAATTCTGCCTGATTGCACGTACTACGAGAGAGATTACTTAAAAAGCTTATATATTAAAGAAGTTGTCCAGTCTTAGGCTAAAAGTCTTCAGTACGTCTATGTGACTGCAGATAATAATAATAATAATTTGTGAATCCTATCTCCAGCACTGTGCGCTGTGAGGATTCTTTGGTGCCTGCACTGGAAACAGCAGGTGCATGAACCACAAGTATGTGTGCACATGAGGTCACATGCCAACCAAACGTAAGTGTATTGTCACGGTTCCACCCCTCAGGGTGTCTGGGATGCAGTTACTGACAGTTCTGCTGTCTAATCCAGTACAGGGGCATGCTGAAGCTGTCGGTACTTTAATTGATAGCTCAGCCGTCCAATCCGGTACAGGGGCGTGCTGAAACTGTCAGTACTTTGATTGACAGCATGGCCATCCAATCTGGTACAAGGGTGTGCTGAGCTGTCAGTGTGTTTATTGATGGCTTGCCTAGCCAATCTGTGACTGGGAAGTATAGGCTGCCTCAGGTGTTCACTATCCCTGGTAATTGCAATGCCTACTTAACTGAGCCGCTTCTCCCAGACCACTGCCAGAAGTACAGTCATCTTGTGAGGTTTGTGCTTTGTGCTCCCTGTGCCTTGAGTTCTATATGCTTGATCTGGTGCCTGACTTTGGACTTTGTTCTGACTATCCGCCTGTTTAACCCCTTCAGCTCTGATCCATTAACCTCCCAGTACTCTGACCTCGGAACGTTACCTAACTACGCTTTTGTCTCTTCCTTCTGTTTATAACGTACCCTCCTGGCTTCTGACCTTGGACTCCATGACCACTCTGACTCACGGATTGGACTTGAGAAGTTACTAGTGTCACATTACATCTGGCCGCTACGTTTTTCTTTTTCGCCAGTATGGATCCTTTTTACACGCTTTGTGACCAGGTGGCAAATTTGATGCAGATGACTCAGGATCTGGCGAAGGATTGCCAGAGTCTGGAGTCATCGCAATATAAGTTGCAGGGTCAGATAAGTAACTTGATGAAGACCTCCCATAGCGCCTCACTGTTACTGTGGCTGTTACGTCAATACCCTCTGATGTACAGTTGATCTCTTCCGAACCTGTCATATCCCTCCCTGATAAAATTTCAGGAGAGAATGACCAGGCAGAGCTGTAAGTTATTTTTTACCCTGTGCCCCCGGTCGTCAGGGGAGGAGTTCCAGCGGGTGGGAATAATCATGTCCCTACTGCGAGGGGGTCCTCAGACCTGGGCATTTTCTTCGTCCACAGAAGCCCCAGAACAGTTTTCCGTTGATGCCTTTTTTGACAGTTTAGGTCTGATATGTGACGAACCCAACAGAATCCAGGTCGCGGAGGCTAAGATCATGAACCTGGCACAAGGGGGTCGCACAGCTGAGGACTAATGTTAAGTTCCGGCAGTGGTCCACTGAAGTTCTGTTGTTCTCAGGTGCCAGTTCCAAAGATGCCTTTCCAAGACACTCAAGGATGCTCTGGTACTCCATGACGCCCCTTGTTCTCTGATGGAGGCCATGACTCAGGCCATACAAATTCAAAATTTTATGAATGATATTTCCTCTGCATTGGAAGATTTGTTGTGAGTTACCTCGATTACATTCTAATTTTCACGCCAGACTTGGACACTCACCAGGAACATGTCCATGTGGTGTTACAGAGACTGAGGGAGAACTCTCTGTTTGCTAAATTAGAGAAATGTGGATTTTTTCTGTTTGGGAAATCTTTCTTGGGATTTATCTTGTCAGCAGAAGGTTTTAAGGTGGACCCTGGAAAGGTACAGGCCATAATTGATTGTGTACAACCTCGTGCTCTTAAGGCTTGCAGCGTTTTCTGGGATTCGCCAACTATTATAGAAAGTTTATCAAGGGGTTTTCATAAATTACTAAACCACTTACTGACCTTACACGTAAGGGGGCGAATCTCAAGGTTTGGTCGCCAGGTGCTATCAGGGCTTCTGAAAGATTAAAAGAGTGTTTCTAAGTCCGCACCCATTCTGATCCAACCTGATCTCCATGAACCGTTCATTGTGGAGGTGGGGGCAGTCTTATCGCAGGGGCCCAAAACTCTGACTAACCTGCGTCCATGTGCTTTTCTATGTAAAGAATTTTCACCGCAAGAGAGAAATTATGATGTTGGGAATCGGGAGTTACTTGCTGCCAAATTGGCCTTTGAGGAATGGAGGCATTTTTTGGAGGGGCACAATTCATCCAGTTACGGTGACCATGGATCACAAGAATTTAGCTTACACTGAATCAGCTAAAAGTTTAACTCCTAGACAGGCCAGATGGTCCCTGTATTTCTCTCGATTTAATTTTTCTATTACATTCAGGCCAGGGTCAAAGAGTGTGAAAGCTGATGCTTATCTCATAGTCTAGATTCCATTTCTCCTCCAGAACCCCCATCCTCCATTATTCATCAGGGTATTGTGGTGTCTATCGTATCCTCGGAGCTGGAAGAGGAGATTCGTAAAGCCCAGTCGTTGGCTCCTTCTATTTCCCCAGGGTCCAAATTATTTGTGCCTGTGTACTTAAGATTGCGGGCGTTACAGGAATTTCATTATTCCATTTTAAGTGGTGATCCCAGGGTTACTGCCACAAGTAAAGCCATCACTAGACTCTTTTGGTGGCCATCCATACATAAGGCTATTAAGGACTTTGTATCTGCTTGTGAAGTCTGCACACGCACCAAAGTCATTCATAGCCAGCTGGCTGGAAAATTGGCTCCATTGCCTATTCCAAAAAGACCATGGACTCATTTGTTCATGGATTTCATTACTGATTTGCCTCTGTCTAATGGGAAGACTGCTATTTGTGTGATAGTTGATCGATTCAGCAAACAAGCTCATTTTGTTCCTTTGTCAGGATTGTCTAATGCAGAGACCCTCTCCAGGTTGTTCATCTCTCATGCAGTAAGATTACATGAGATCCCTCTAAGCATTGTGTCTGATAGGGGAGTACAATTAGTGTCTAAAATTTGAAAAGGTTTTTGCAATAAACTAGGGATTGACTTGTCATTTTCATCTGTTTATCATCCTGAAACCAATGGTCAGACTGAGAGGACAAATCAACCTTTGGAACAAATTTTAAGGTGCTTTGTGAGTGCGCGATAGGAGGACTGATCTTCGTTTTTACCTCTCGCTGAGCTTGCTTACAACAGTCGAGTAAATCAATCTACCGGAACCTCACCATTTTTCTGTAATTACGGTTTTCATCCCCATTTTGGTGAATTTTCTAGGATTAGTTCTGAATGCCCTGGGGTGGAGGTCGCCGTTCAGAGACTTGGGAATGTCTGGAGGGAGGTTCAAAAGAATATCGGGACTGCTCAGGTTCACCAAAAACGAAAGGCCGATAGAAGACGGGTGCTGGGTCCTGCTTTTCAGGTTGGGGATAAGGTTTGGTTGTCTTCTAGGAACATTAAACTTAAAGTGCTGTCAGCAAAGTTGACTCCAAAGTTTTTTGGTCCATATGAGATCCTAGTGGTGGTCAATCCTGTGGCATTTAGGTTAATGCTTCCTCCATCCCTTTGCATCCCTAACGAATTCCATAAATCCCTATTAAAGGACTATGTCCCTTCTGCATTGTCTGCCTCATCACCGCCACCTTCGAATTCAGTAGATGATGGCCTGGAATATGAGGTTCAGAGGGTTGTGGATTCTTGGAGGGTCCATAATTCCCTCCAGTACCTTATCCACTGGAGGGGATATGGACCAGAGGGGAGATCCTGGGTCCCTGCTCGAGATGTGAAGGCCAATCGGTTAGTCAGGGCCTTCCATCAAAAATTTCCTGGGAAGCCTGGAGGTCCGGTGGCCCCTCTAGAAGAGGGGATACTGTCATGGTTCCACCTCTCATGGTGTCTGGAATGCAGTTACTGACAGTTCGGCCGTCCAATCTGGTACAGGGGCGTGCTGAAGCTGTCGGTACTTTGATTAACAGTTCAGCCATCCAATCCGGTTCAGGGGCGTGCTGAATCTGTCAGTATGTTGATTGATAGCATGGCCATCCAATCTGG
Organism: Dendrobates tinctorius; assembly: GCF_039654945.1. NCBI lineage: Eukaryota > Metazoa > Chordata > Amphibia > Anura > Dendrobatidae > Dendrobates > Dendrobates tinctorius. The sequence goes on from NW_027361754.1 coordinate 72,854,811, forward strand.
TTTGGGGGAGTGCTGAGTTGTCAGTGTGTTTATTGACAGCTCGACTAGCCAATCGGTGACTGGGAGGCCTCGGCAGTTTCCTGGTGTTCACCATCCTGGGTAAATGCCATGCTTACTTATCTGTGCAGTTTCTCCTAGACCAATGCAGACGTACATTCATCTTGTGAGGTTTGTGCTTTGTGCTCTCTATGCCTTGAGTTCTATATGCTTTTTCTGATGCCTGACCTTGGACTTTGTTCTATCTGCCTGTTTAACCCCTTCAGCTCTGATCCGTTAACCTCCTGGTACTCTGACCTCAGAACGTTACCTGACTACGCTTTTCTCTCTTCCTTCTGTTTATGAGGTACCCTTCCTGGCTTCTTACCTCGGACTCCTTGACCACTGTGACTCATGTCTTGTCCATGTGATGGTGTCTCCGCGGCTTGTGTTTTGCATGATTTTACATATTTCCCATAAGGGATGGGGGCATTGCTCTAGAATCACTGCATTGAGAAACATGTGATGGTGTCTCCGCAGTGTTGGATGTTGATCTCCATGAGTTCATTCATCCTCATTTTTCACAGTCTTCTACTAGGCATTGCTCCTACTGGGCAGTTTCCTACTCCACACTGAAGAGGGGCAATACCCCGAAACAGCTGTCTATGGATGGATACCATGTTTTAGCATAGGTGGTTTCCTTCATTGGAGACTGCCCTTTCCGTGGTTGTTCCTTCCCGGGGAAAGACCTGGCTAATCATTGCTTGCGTTGAGAAACATGTGATGGTGTCTCCGCGGCTTGTGTTTTGGTTGTGAGAAGTGACTAGTGTCACGTGTATTCAGCAAGACTGGAAACAGTCTAGTCGGAATGTGGCCGGGAATATGCAAATCGCATATTTGTAGTCACATGACTTTACCACTGCACGTGGTTTCTGTTACTGTCAGCAGGGCTGACGTCGCTTCGACAGAGCTGTAGCCAATAACTGAGCTCAGGATCTCTGCCTGATTCGACAGCATGAGCCGCTGAAAGCTGCTGAGCTGATTTATTGACTGCCTCACTGTCGATGTGACATAAGTGCGGCAGACGATAATAGATACTAGGAGCAGCGTCAGAGACTCAGCACTGGACTTTGGATGGGTGAGTAATGAAAATTTTGTGTTTTTAAAACAATCTGAAGCCAAGGGTCAGACATTTTCCATATCCAGAAGACCCTTTTAAAGTCAATAATAAAACAGTATGCGTTAAGCTTCTCAGCTCCCCCTAGTGGTCGCAGCAGGTAGACAGAATTGCATTATTTGGCTCTGTATCATTGTAGGACGTTCTGAGCTCGGTAAAAGGAAAATAGAACTCAAATTGCTAAAATAATAGAAATAATTTAATCAGAACGGAATGTTGGACCTAAAAATAATTAAAATGGACCTAAAATGTAAATTTGCTTTAAACCATGAGATGTGTAGCAAAAACATATGGTATGGAAAAAAGTAACTGAAATATAAATATAGTTGTAATTGGGGCATGAACAGGTTAATGGATGTAACCTCCATGGATGGTCTGGCTCTGTGTGTAACTAGAGATTAGCCAGTATATAAGCAAACAGCAGCCTTTATCAGCAGCACAGAGCCTTGTCTCAACTACTTGCCTGTCCTCCAGAGTGGGCAAAAAACAAATATTATTAACCTAGAGCAAGTGGGTAACTTCTGAAAGTGTGAATAGAAGACCTGGGTTTGGAATTTCCTGTTAGATTGTCAACCTCCTCCCGCTCAAATTCCTAATGTTTTTTTTTATAAACACCCCAGCATTACATTTTATAGTGTGAGGGGCGCAGGAATTTTAGGGATTAATTAAAAATGAATAAAAAAAAAAAAGAATGCGCGCGAAGGGATTAGATTAGTCGTTAGTGTTTAACCCATGAATATTATACATTATGCACTGCAGACACCCAAGGGTTAACAGTTGACACAATTAACGGGGTGAACTGTGTCCTCCGAAATGGAACAGTACGGCTTTATTTTGAAGCAGATGTTCATAACTTAGGGGATACAAATAGTTTTGGTAAATAGCAGGTACAGTTAATGAGTAACATGACCTGTCGGCAATCCGCGAGCCATTGCAAGCATTAGCGAGCAGATCACATGATTAGGAAGGAATAACTTGCATAATGTTTTTCCTTTTTTTCTTTCTAATTGAGAAAGAGAGAGAGAGAAAAAAAAAGAGACTGCATTCCAAAGAAAATCTGCTCTAATTGTCCTAATGGACTTGATTTGAAAGGTTTTAAAGAGAATTTAACGGGTTGCTGGTAACAGGAATGTCTTATCCATAAAGAAGTCTGAAGAAGAAGATAATCATTGTTCACGTGCCCTATGATAACCCACATTCATTTGCAGGCTCTATGATGATCACTGTCTATATATTCTGTGACAACACCTGTGCGTATGCCCTGTGACAACCCCTGACCAAATGCCCTAGGATGACCCATTTCCATATATCGTGTCATCTGCCGTCCATATCCCCTCTGACAACCCTTTTTCATGTGCCCTTAAACAACCCCTGTTCATCTGCTCTATGACAACACCTGTCAATCTGCCCAATGACAACCCCTGTCCATATATCCTGTGACTACCCTTGTCAATGTGCACTATGACTTCCCCCATCCATATGTCTATAGCATCCACTGTCTATACTTTCAATGATAGTTAATCCCCATCTGTATACCATATGCTGAATTCTATCCATATATCCCGTGACAACACCTGTTCATACATCCTGTGATATCCCCTGTCCAAATGCCTTGTGACATCACCAGCTCATATGCCTTTTAACAACCTGTTATAATCCCGTTCCCTATACCTCGTGACAAGACCTATCCATATGCCATATGACTAACCTTGTTCATATGACCTATGCAGCACCTGTCCATATGTGTGACGAGCGTCGCTTACGCTGAGTCGTTTTTCTTTAGAGAGTGGACCCTCTGGGCCGTGGCACCCACCCACCTAGGGTGAGCTGACCTTGTGAGAAACCACCCCCTATACAGGGAGTGTCAGGGGCAAGACCAAGTGGGTGAGCCACCACGACAGCTGGAACCAGACGGCCGACTCACGGAAGCAAGACAAGGCGAAACAAGACGTAAGTTCAAGATAACTTCACTATGGAACACTTCAGGGTAACAACAGGAACAACAGGTGCAAAACGTAAACACACAGGGAACACATAACAAGGTGCGTGCAGGGCACGCCAAGGTCCAAAGCATGGTACGTGCAAGATGGAAGGCAGAGGCACGGTGATGTCGGACTCCGGACAGCAAGCTACGATCAATCGGGACATCAGGTTCTGTAGCTCTGACGGCGATCGGCAGGGTGCGGGCATCCGGTAAGCAAATCAGGGTTCCGATGACGTCGGACTCCGGACAGCAAGCAAGGATCAACCGGGACATCAGGTTCTGTAGCTCTGATGGCGATCGGCAAGGTCCGGGCATCCGGTAAGCAAACCAAGGTTCCATGCAAGAAGACAAGACTAGTTAGAGACATGATGGGTGTTTAGGAACATGCCAGGGTCAGGTTCAAGGCAGCGTCCTGCGCATACAGAGAGGCATGCCAGGGTCAGGTACAGGAACGGAGGCCTGCGCGTGCAGAGGACACGCCAGGGGCAAGTACAGGAACGGAGGCCTGCACGTGCAGAGGACACGCCAGGGGCAGGTACAGGGACGGAGGCCTGCGCATGCAGAGGACACGACAGGGAAAAGGATAGGACCTGTGCATACAAGAGGGCACGACTGGTTACATGGCAAAACCTGATGGTACTATTTTAGAAGCACGGGGAGGTATGCCAAGGGGCAGGCGAGGACCTGCGCGTGCTTTAGAGAGCACATAGAGCACAGTGCAGACACAGAGTGAGGTGCAAGGAAGCACAGAGAGCACGGCTGGGGCACTGGCTAGCTGATCGGGCTGCGGCACTGACAGACGGGAAAGACTCCAGCGAACCCGGCTGAGGCATGGCAGGCGACACAGCTGTCACTGACCTACGAGCACGGCTGAGGCACAAGCAGGCGGGCACGGCTAGGGCGGGAACGGCTGAGGCACAAACAGGAGGCTAAGAAGGCCAGGCGCATGCAAAGGGCACACGAAGCAACAAAGCAAGGCAAGACAAGAAACAAGGCAGAGCTTAAGCAGAGTACGGAACCAGGAGCAGAAGCATAGGCAGAAACACAGAATGGAGTCAGAGCAAGGAAGGACTACAAGGCAAAGCAGAGCAGAGACAAAACATGGCACGACGGACAAACACAAGACAAGGCACGGGACTAAGGCAGAGTACAAGCACAGAGCGTGTGCAGAGACGCAAGACAGGGTGAAGTGCAGGGGCACAGAATACGGAGAGCGACCCAGCAGACCAAGCAGCCATGCAGGGAAGCAACACAATACTCAGGCCCTGACCATACTGAGAGGCGGTCTGATATAGGGCATTAGCACCTCCACTTCTGGGTCAGGACCAGGGGAGAACTTCCAGTTCAGTCCTCCAGGATCACAGAGAGCAGTCACATGATCAGGGATTCCAGACATGCAGAGATGATTGCAGAACCAGACAGTGCTGGAACCTAGGAAAGGGTCACATGATCAGGGGTTCTTGGAACACAGAGATGATCACAGAAGGCAGAGCAGAAACGCAGGCATCTTGCAGCCCAACAGTCATGAGGTGAGTGTGCACACTGCTCTAGGGAACATGCAGGATAGCAGACATGAGATGCGCGTGCACACCGCTGCAGGGGTCATGAGGCAAAACAGACATGGCGGACATGACGAGCATGACAGTACCGCCCTCCTTAAGCCCTCTCTTACCGGGGCTGGAAAGAAGAAAAAAAAAATCTTCGGGAGAGACCAGAGTTAGTACAAACCACTCCAACAACGTTGATCCGACATCTTGAAACGGACACCTGCACCGGTCAAGATACAGGAGCCGCAGACGAGACACGGAGATCCAGTGGGGAGGACTGCGGGTAGACAAGCAAGTCTTCTTACTCTGGCTGACATTATTTCCAAACGAGTTCAGAGGACAGGGGCCGGGTCTGATTCACATCAGAAGAGAGGCGGGGTACCGCCATTTTCCCAGCGAGTTCAGAAGACATAGACCAGATCAGATTCTTCATCAGAAGTGTAGCCGAGGCACCAGCGGAGTCCATGGCCTGAGTATTCTGTGACGAGCGTCATCTTACGCTGAGTTGTTTTTCTTTAGAGAGTGGACCCTCTGGGCTGTGGCACCCACCCACCTAGGGTGAGCTGACCTTGTGTGAAACCACCCCCTATACAGGGAGTGTCAGGGGCAAGACAAAGGGGGTGAGCCACCACGACAGCTGGAACCAGACGGCCGGCTCACGGAAGCAAGACAAGGCGAAACAAGACTTAAGTTCAAGATAACTTCATTACGGAACACTTCAGGGTAACAACAGGTGTAAAACGTAAACACACAGGGAACACATAACAAGGTGCCTGCAGGGCACGCCAAGGTCCAAAGCATGGTATGTGCAAGATGGTAGGCAGAGGCATGGTGACGTCAGACTCCGGACAGCAAGCTACGATCAATCGGGACATCAGGTTCTGTAGCTCTGATGGCAATCGGCAGGGTGCGGGCATCCGGTAAGCAAACCAGGGTTCCGATGACATCGGACTCCGGACAGCAAGCAAGGATCAACCGGGACATCAGGTTCTATAGCAGGGTCCGGGCATCCGGTAAGCAAACCATGGTTCCATGCAAGAAGACAAGACAAGTTAGAGACATGATGGGTGTTTAGGAACATGCCAGGGTCAGGTTCAAGGCAGCGTCCTGCGCATGCAGAGTGGCATACCAGGGCAGGTACAAGAACGGAGGCCTGCGCGTGCAGAGGACACGCCAGGAGCAGGTGTAGGGACGGAGGCCTGTGCGTGCAGAGGACACGCCAGGGAAAAGGATAGGACCTGTGCGTGCAAGAGGGCACGACAGGTTACATGGCAAAACCTGCGTGTACTATTATAGAAGCACGAGGAGGTATGCCAAGGGGCAGACGAGGACCTGCACGTGCTTTAGAGAGCACGTAGAGCACAGTGCAGACACAGTGTGAGGTGCAAGGAAGCACAAAGAGCATGGCTGGGGCACTGGCTAGCTGATCGGGCTGCGGCATTGACAGACGGGCAAGACTTTAGCAAACCCGGCTGAGGCATGGCAGGTGACACAGCTGTCACTGACCGACGAGCACGGCTGAGGCACAAGCAGGCGGGCACGGCTAGGGCGGGCACGGCTGAGGCACAAACAGGAGGCTAAGAAAGCCAGGCGCATGCAAAGGGCACACGAAGCAACAAAGCAAGGCAAGACAAGAAACAAGGCAGAGCTTAAGCAGAGTACGGAACCAGGAACAGAAGCATAGGCAGAAACACAGAACGGAATCAGAGCAAGGAAGGACTACAAGGCAAAGCAGAGCAGAGAAAAAACATGGCACGACGGACAAACACAAGACAAGGCATGATACTAAGGCAGAGTACAAGCACAGAGCATGTGCAGAAACGCATGACAGGGCGAAGTGCAGGGGCACAGAATACGGCGAGCGACCCAGCAGACCAAGCAGCCATGCAGGGAAGCAACACAATATTTAGGCCCTGACCATAGGGAGAGGCGGTCTGATATAGGGCATTAGCACCTCCACTTCCGGGTCAGGACCAGGGGAGAACTTCCAGTTCAGTCCTCCAGGATCACAGAGAGCAATCACATGATCAGGGATTCCAGACATGCAGAGATGATTGCAGAACCAGACAGTGCTGGAACCTAGGAAAGGGTCACATGATCAGGGGTTCTTGGAACACAGAGATGATCACAGAAGGCAGAGCAGAAACGCAGGCATCTTGCAGCCCAACAGTCATGAGGTGAGTGTGCACACTGCTCTAGGGAACATGCAGGATAGCAGACATGAGATGCGCGTGCACACCGCTGCAGGGGTCATGAGGCAAAACAGACATGGCGGACATGACGAGCATGACAGTACCACCCTCCTTAAGCCCTCTCTTACCGGGGCTGGAAAGAAGAAAAAAAAATTCGTCGGCAGAGACCAGAGTTAGTACAAACCACTCCAACAACGTTGATCCGACATCTTGAAACGGACACCTGCACCGGTCAAGATACAGGAGCCGCAGACGAGACACGGAGATCCAGTGGGGAGGACTGCGGGTAGACAAGCAAGTCTTCTTACTCTGGCTGACATTATTTCCAAACGAGTTCAGAGGACAGGGGCCGGGTCTGATTCACATCAGAAGAGTGGCGGGGTACCGCCATTTTCCAAGCGAGTTCAGAAGACATAGACCAGATCAGATTCTTCATCAGAAGTGTAGCCGAGGCACCAGCGGAGTCCATGGCCTGAGTATTCTGTGACGAGCGTCATCTTACGCTGAGTTGTTTTTCTTTAGAGAGTGGACCCTCTGGGCTGTGGCACCCACCCACCTAGAGTGAGCTGACCTTGTGTGAAACCACCCCCTATACAGGGAGTGTCAGGGGCAAGACAAAGGGGGTGAGCCACCACGACAGCTGGAACCAGACGGCCGGCTCACGGAAGCAAGACAAGGCGAAACAAGACGTAAGTTCAAGATAACTTCATTACGGAACACTTCAAGATAACAACAGGTGCAAAATGTAAACACACAGGGAACACATAACAAGGAGCGTGCAGGGCACGCCAAGATCCAAAGCATGGTACGTGCAAGATGGTAGGCAGAGGCAAGGTGACGTCGGACTCTGGACAGCAAGCTACGATCAATCGGGACATCAGGTTCTGTAGCTCTGATGGCGATCGGCAGGGTGCGGGTATCCGGTAAGCAAACCAGGGTTCCGATGACGTCGGACTCTGGACAGCAAACAAGGATCAACCGGGACATCAGGTTCTGTAGCTCTGATGGCGGTCGGCAGGGTCTGGGCATCCGGTAAGCAAACCAAGGTTCCATGCAAGAAGACAAGACAAGTTAGAGACATGATGCGTGTTTAGGAACACGCCAGGGTCAGGTTCAAGGCAGCGTCCTGCGCATGCAGAGAGGCATGCCAGGGTCAGGTACAGAACGGAGGCCTGCGCGTGCAGAGGACACGCCAGGGGCAGGTACAGGAACGGAGGCCTGCACGTGCAGAGGACACACCTGGGGCATGTACAGGGACGGAGGCCTGCGCGTGCAGAGGACACGCCAGGGAAAAGGATAGGACCTGTGCGTGCAAGAGGGCACGACAGGTTACATGGCAAAACCTGCGCGTACTATTATAGAAGCACGAGGAGGTATGCCAAGGGGCAGACGAGGACCTGCAGGTGCTTTAGAGAGCACGTAGAGCACAGTGCAGACACAGCGTGAGGTGCATGGAAGCACAGAGAGCATGGCTGGGGCACTGGCTAGCTCATCGGGCTGCGGCACTGACAGACGGGCAAGACTCTAGCGAACCCGGCTGAGGCATGGCAGGCGACACAGCTGTCACTGACCGACTAGCACAGCTGAGGCAAAAGCAGGCGGGCACGGCTAGGGCGGGCATGGCTGAGGCACAAACAGGAGGCTAGGAAGGCTAGTCACATGCAAAGGGCACACGAAGCAACAAATCAAGGCAAGACAAGAAACAAGGCAGAGCTTAAGCAGAGTACGGAACCAGGAACAGAAGCATAGGCAGAAACACAGAACGGAATCAGAGCAAGGAAGGACTACAAGGCAAAGCAGAGCAGAGACAAAACATGGCACGACGGACAAACACAAGACAAGGCATGAGACTAAGGCAGAGTACAAGCACAGAGCGTGTGCAGAGACGCATGACAGGGCGAAGTGCAGGGGCACAGAATACGGAGAGCGACCCAGTAGACCAAGCAGCCATGCAGGTTAGCAACACAATACTCAGGCCCTGACCATAGGGAGAGGCGGTCTGATATAGGGCATTAGCACCTCCACTTCTGGGTCAGGACCAGGGGAGAACTTCCAGTTCAGTCCTCCAGGTTCACAGAGAGCAGTCACATGATCAGGGATTCCAGACATGCAGAGATGATTGCAGAACCAGACAGTGCTGGAACCTAGGAAAGGTCACATGATCAGGGGTTCTTGGAACACAGAAGGCACAGCAGAAATGCAGGCATCTTGCAGCCCAACAGTCATGAGGTGAGTGTGCACACTGCTCTAAGGAACATGCGGGATAGCAGACATGAGATGCATGTGCACACCGCTCCAGGGATCATGAGGCAAAACAGACATGGCAGACATGACGAGCATGACACACAGCTGCTCTTCAGTGCTGCTTGTCTCTCCAGCTGTTCTCGCCTGTGCTCATGACTAACCCCACGTCCCTGTGTTGATGATTCAGAGCTGTGCTGTAAGCTAACAGATAAATGTGCAAAACACCTCCGGCTTCAGCACAATTCTGCTCTGCTGTACTGTGCTTGGTTCTTTTATGCCTACACCACAGATATTTGGCATATCATCAAGCTAATTTATGTTTAAAATATACTCTGCTTCTGTACACTTAGTCCTGATCTCTACTCTCTCATAAAGGTTTTATCTTCTGCCATATAAAGCAATATACTGTAGCTGTACAGGTGTTTTTACATCAGTGATCTGTTAGTCAGCATCAAGCTAAGCTCATCTATTCTCCACTCTGCTCTGCTATAACGCAGCTTGAAATAACCATTGCTGAATCACAGCAGAGCGGAACACAACACAGCTGAGCTGTGGTCAATACCTGCTGCTGCCAGATCAGTGTTTTAAAACTGCAAATGCCGATCTATTGATGTATATGGGTCGCCCTCGCACGCCCAGGGCAGCGGGGTACTCAGTACCGAGCCGGTGTCAAGGCGGGAATGTGTCACAGCAGCGGTGACCCGGTCCGTGGCCCTGGGCGCCCAATATAAATGGCGGTGATGTTAATGGTGTTAAAGTTTATATGAATAGTTCGTGACGCCACCCGTGGTGTTTGGCAAGTAAGATGGTAAGCCAACACTGCATACAGATCCGCTGGGACTGATGGTGTGGTGCACCAGAGATGGTATAGCTCCCCACAGGTGGAGCTGTAGTCCCACGGCAGTGTAGGAGCAATGGATGAGGAGAGGCGCAGAATGGCACAGATTTTGTTACCCAGATGTAGCGGTGCTGGAATAACTGGAGGACACCAGAGTATGCGGTTCCAAAGCTTTACTCACTGTTTGCAGTTCACACAACTGCCTGCCTCTGTAGTGTGTTCTCCAGGTCAGACCTCCAGGCAGGATAGGATTCTCCCTTCCACACTCCGCCAACATGTACCTTACTGAACGACTCCTCCAATGCGCCTTTAGGTGCGAAGCACTCCAGTACTTAGTTACCCTGGAATGCCTCTCTCTAGGTGTTCCTAGTCTTTACTTGTATGACAGACAGCTGTAGCCTGCTTCGGGCACTCCACTCTGCGTCCCGACTCTCTATTCAGTTGCTGTTGTGTCCCAAGTCTATGATGGGAGCAAGGCGTTAGCGGCTCACTACTCCTCCGGTGTCTGTTGCCGGACATAAAGATCCAATCAACCTCGGGGACCGGGCCCTGGCCTTTGCGCTCTCTGGACTGGAAGGGTTCTCTATCTTTCTTCAACCTGCTTCCCACCGTCCTTCTATTCTCCTTCGTTCCAATCTGTTCTATCTCTCTTATGGAAGGTTAGGTTATCAATCTTATCAGTCTCTTTCTCTGGTCTTTCTCATGCCAGCAGCCCAGATCACTGGGACCTGCTGCAGCACGTCCCTCAGACACCCATCTTCTCTCCTCTCTCTCCTCTAACTAATTAGCCACTAACTCTCACTCTTCCCACTCTTTTATATCTAACTCCACCCGCCTCCCCAGCACCTCTCGTGTTACGAAGCCAGGGACCACAAAAGGCACCCTATGACCTTTCCAGCATAAAGCATGGATGGGTCCCTGCTGAACTATCCTGTGTGTGGGGTGCAGGTGTTGGAATGCGGAAAGGAGTTCCCAGCCTACCTGGATGGTGGGGCACTACACCTTAGGAGAAGGTGCAGTACCTCTGTGGCGACTGAAGCCTCAGGGGCGCCACATATATGGCAGTGGATCAAATGGGTATATGCATATGAGGCTTAGGGCTAATGACACAATTTGATCTTTGGATGGCCAAGAATAAATTAGCAGAAATTGCAGTTTTACATATTGGACTTGTTAGAGTGCTTCTAGTGCAGCTTTACTGTGGTTCCACAATGGTTTTTCTTTCAAACTCTGACTGCAGTACAGCACAGCAGAGTGGAGAACACAGCTGAGCTGAGCTGAAAGCTGACTAACAAAACACTGATGTAATAAAAATATGTACCGACATTGTTGTATATGACAAAGATAAAATCAACCTGGCAGAGTTGTACACAGTTGTATACAATGTAAAAAAGCATAAAGTCCATTCCAAACATAATTTAGCTTGATGAGGTGGCGGGTGCTGGAAGGCAACTGACAGTTTTTTGTGTAAAATCATAGAAAGACGAAATCTCGACCAAGAGCAGTAGAATTACAGCAAGACGGATTCAATGACATACAGCCTGGATGGGCATCAACAGAGGGCTACATGGTCGAGTCGCCAGAAGAAAGCCATTACTGCGCAAATACCACAATGTAACTCGACTACGATACACAAAACAGCACAGAGACAAACCTCAAAACTTCTGGAACAAGGTAATTAGGAGTGATGAGACCAAAATTGAACTTTTTGACCACAACCATAAACGTTACATTTCGAGAGAGGTCAACAAGGCCTATGATGAAAGGAACATCATTCCTACTGTAAAGCACGGAGGTGGATCGCTGATGTATTGGGGATGTGTGAGCTACAAAGGCACAGGAAACTTGGACAAAGTTGAAGGAAAGATGAATGCAGCACGTTATCAGCAAATACTGGAGGCAAATTTGCAATCATCAGCCTGTGCAAGGGATGTACTTGAGAACGATCACAAGGCCAAGTCAACCTGTCATTGGCTACAGCAGAACAAAGTGAAGGTTCTGAAGTGGCCATCTCAGTCTCCTGACATCAATATCATTGAGCCACTCTGGTGAGATCTCAAGCGCGCAGTTCATGCTAGACAGCCGCCCAGGACTTTATGGGAACTTGTGGGCTGTTTGCCAAGAAGAGTCAGCAGCTTTACCATCTGAGAAAATAAAGAACCTCATCCACAACTACCACCAAAGACTTCAAGCTGTCATTGATGTTAGAGGGGGCAATACACAGAATTAAGAAATGTGGTATTAGATTAGATTAGATTAGATTAGATAAACTTTATTGATCCCGGAGGAAATTACAGTATTACAGCAGCAGAACAAAGATCAAGAACATTACAAGAACAATACACACTTTACAAAATAAGTCTATATGGACAGCAGATGCGGATAGACTGGTACTTGTAACTCACCAATTCCCCCCCATACACTTTGAACTTCATTTAGTCTTGGGATGCTTTACACTTATACATTTGTTAAACATCCCCACAGCTGTCGGAACAAACGATTTTCTATATCTTTCCTTTTTACACATTAGTTGGAGTAGACGCTTGCTGAATGTGCTCTTTTGCTTCGCAAACAGTTCATAGAGCGGGTGTGTATTGTTGCTCATTATAGCCTTGCATTTCTTAGTAATTCTATCCTCTAATACCTCCTCGAAAGTCCTGAGTTGTAGACCCACCGCCGCACTAGCCTTCTTGATAAGTTTATTCAGCTTATTCGCGTCAGCTGTGCGCACACTACTACCCCAGCATATAATTGCATCAAAGATTGCACTCGCCACAATGGATTGGTAGAACATTTCAAGCATTTTGCTACACACATTAAACGACCTTAACTTCCTTAGGAAGTAAAGTCTACTCATCCCTTTCTTGCAAACCTTCTCCATATGGCACCTCCAATCAAGCTTGCTGTCCAGGTGAACCCCCAAATATTTGAAATTCTCCACCATCTCCACATCCTGACCATCAATAGTGATAGGTAAGCAATCCTTCATGCACCTTCCATAACTCAACACCAGCTCCCTGGTTTTCTTTACGTTGAGTTCTAAATGGTTAGCCTGGCACCAGTCAACAAAGTCCAAAACCACCCTTCTGTATTCCTCCTCCCCCCGGTCTCTCTCAATACCTCCGACTATCACTGAGTCATCAGAGTACTTCTGAAGGTGACAAAGGTCTGATTTATACTGAAAATCAGCTGTGTATAACGTAAAAAGGAATGGCGACAGCACCGTTCCCTGAGGGGCTCCAACACTACTCCGCACACTATCCGATACGGCCGCCCCCAACCTCACAAACTGTGGCCTGTCCGACAGATAATCAATGATCCAATTCACTAGTCCCTCATCAACCGCCATTTCAACCAGCTTTTTACGTAATAATAGTGGCTGTAAGGTGTTGAATGCACTGGAGAAATCGAAGAACATGGCACGCACAGTGGTTCTATCATTGTCCAAAAAGGAATGTACTGTTTGTAGTAGATACGCTACAGCATCGTCCACCCCCAGACTCTGCCGATACGCAAACTGAAGGGGGTCCGTAAAAGCAGACACCCTCGGACACAAGTAGGCAAGTACAATTCTCTCCAAGGACTTCATCACATGCGATGTTAAGGCCACCGGTCTATAGTCATTATGGGAGCTCGGGAAGGTAGTCTTGGGAACCGGCACCAGGCAAGAAGTCTTCCATAGAACTGGTACTCTCTGTGATTGTAAGCTCCAGTTAAACAGGTGCTGGAAGACAGTGCACAACTGATTCGCACACACTCTGAGGACACGTGGACAGATACCATCAGGCCCTGCTGCTTTACCCATGACCAGCTTACTAAACTGTTCCCTCACATCATTTTCGGAGATCAAGAAAGACTCCGACTTCCTCCCCCCAGTTGATATTGCTCGTCTCTCCCCGGCCCTCTCCTCTGTTGACATGGCACATTTATTGTTGAATCTGTTGAAAAAAACATTCATTTCATTAGCCATGATCAGCCCCCCACCCCCCTGATCTGACCTTGCCTTAAACCCAGTCAAAAGCTTCATTCCAGCCCACACTTCTCTGGAGTTGTTATGTGACAATTTATTTTCCAATTTAATTCTGAATGCTTCACGGGCAATCCTAATTTTCCCCTTTAAGTCTCTCTGAACAATTTTCATTTCCTCCTTGTCCTTCCTTTCAAAAGCTTTTTTTTTCCTGTTTAGTAGATGTTTCAATTCTTTTGTAATCCAAGGCTTATTGTTTGCAAAACACCGAACCTCATGAATAGGTACAATATTGTCAGTACAAAAGTTGATGTAATCAGTAACTCTCCTGGTAACCTCATTAACATCATCATTAGGTTCCCTGGCACATAACACCTCCCAGTCTGTGCATTCAAAGCAGTCTTGTAAAGTCTTTTCAGCTGCCGGAGACCATTTCCTTATCCGTTTAATTGTCGCTGGTTGTTTGCAGACAACTGGTTGATAAGCTGGAGACAATAGTATGAGATTGTGGTCAGATTTCCCCAGGGGGGGCAATGCAGATGATGAGTAAGCATCCTTAACACTGGCATAGAGGAGATCCAATATATAATTGTCCCTTGTAGAACATTTGACATATTGATAGAATTTTGGTAATGAGATCTTGGCTCTATTAAAATCCCCAGAAATGACAGTTAGAGAGTTAGGGTGTTTCGTCTGAAGCCGGGCAATCACCCCAGACAGTACATCCCCAGCTGCCTCTGGATTTGCAGATGGTGGTATATACGACACCACTGCAATAACAAGAGAGAATTCTCTAGGCAGATAGTAAGGCCTGAGGCCCACTGCTAATAGTTCAATGTTTGGGCAACAATGTCTCTCCTTTACTGTTACATGCCCCTGATTACACCATCTGTTGTTAATGTACAGTATCACTCCTCCACCCTTCTTCTTACCGCACTTCACTCTGTCCCTGTCAGCCCGAACCATTTGAAACCCCGGTACCGATATACTTGAATCCGGGACGTCCTCATGCAACCAGGTTTCTGTAAAGCACATGAGACTGCATTCCCTGAACTCCTTCTGGGTCTTACTCAGAGCCAGCAGTTCATCCGACTTGTTACCAAGCGATCGTACATTACCCATGATGATGGATGGGACTGCAGGTTTAAACCTTCTCCTCCAGGACTTGGTCTTCTTGCCTGCTCTGCAACCTCTGAAAGGTCTCCTCATTTCCCGTGGAACATGTGGTATTGCAACTGCTGGAGAAGACTTTGTCCTGCGCATTTCCAGAAGACGACTCCTTGAATACACTACTCGATTAGCGACAGACCTAGGGACAACCATCCGATCAGTGATTCCATCCATCCCGGGAGACCTCTCCGTGGCATACTGTATACGGTGCTCTCCGCTGAGCACATATGGCTGTATCACTGACACAGGCTGTGGGCAGCAGCATACATCCGTCGGTAGTATTAGCTGAGATGGACCATATTGCGTACCCCAAAGTGGCCATGCCAGCAGGGGACTTGTGGGTGGTAGTGGAGGATCCGGGTAAAAACCATATGCAGTGTGCCCGGCGGCAGTAGAAAGTGTGGGGGTGTGCTGCATTTTCCATCCCACAGCAGACCAGCGTGCAGGAACGTCGCAATCCACGAGATGAAAACGTTGCATAGATCCAAGGTTGAAATTAGAGGTCCAAAAAGACATCAGGAAAGGTATAAAAGACTGTAACAAACAAAATAAAATAAAATAATAGCTGCTGCAATGGGCTGCCACTAGCAAGGCGCCCTATTGTCTCCACAGTCTGGCAGAGAGCAGACAGGCACGTCTGCACACCTCTGAGTCCAGGAGATAATAAACTCAGGAGTATGTAAACTCAGGAGTATGTAAACTTTTGAACAGGGTCATTTGGATGTTTTGGGTTGTCATTATGATTTAAAAAGAGAAAACTCAGTATTTTGAAAATAAATGGCTTAATCCAACCACTAACCGTGAGTGGAGAAAAAGTTTTGGTGTTATCATTCATATTCTCTAAAAAAAAAAAAAAAGCCAAGAAAGCAAAAATTCTGCAGGGGTATGTAAACTTTTGAGCACAACTGTATAAGTCCATATTGTGATGTTGGGAATAAGCCTTTTAAGGATGATTTCCACTCAAAATTTAAAATTAGACATACGTTTGAGCAGCAGTTAAAGTTTAATAATTATTTCACAGTTGCATGCAGAAATATTGGTCTCTGCCTTAAGGCATTGCAACCATTTCTGCAAAAGTGAAAACAGGATGTGTAGCGAAATTGGTCGACACCTTTAAAATTTGCTTCTTAGAAACTGGTGATAAAACTGTGATTTTAGTATGATACAACAATGCTGACAACATATTCTTCTGTGAAAAAATAATACAAAGGGAATAAAAAATGTTTGCACTTTCTGATGTCATGTTTAAAAAAAAGTGGCCCCCAGCATTGTGTTAAAAAATTTAAATATCCCAAGAAAAGATAAATATGAAACTTTAGTTACTGATCTAACTTTAGAACTGCATTAATGTTGCCAATTTTAATATTTGGGGTTGAAATTACATTATTACACCTGCCACTGAAATAACAATGAGAACTGATCTAGAACTGAAGCTACCAGGTATGCTGAGGTAAGAAGAGGCTACTCACACTGCTGTCCACCCTGTCTATCTGATCTAATTCTAGAGATATCAGGGGTGCTGAGGTAAGAAGAGGCTGCTCACAACTGCTGTCCACCATGTCTATTTGATCTAATTCTAGAGATATCAGGGGTGCTGAGGTAAGAAGACTGCTCACACCACTGTCCACCCTGTCTATCTAATCTAATACTGGAGATACCATTGGTGCCGAGGTAAGAAGAGGCTGCTCACACTCTTGTCCACCCTGCCTATCTGATCTAATAATGGTAACACCAGGAGTGCTGAGGTAAGTAGAGGCTGCTCACACTGCTGTCCACCCATAATGGTGACACCAGGTGTGCTGAGGTAAGATGAGGCTGCTCACACTGCTGTCCACCCTGTCTATCTAATGTAATACTGGAGATACCAGGGGTGCTGAGGTAAGAAGAGGCTGCCCACACTGCTGACCACCCTGTCTATCTTATCTAGTACTGGAGATACCAGGGGTGCTGATGTAAGAAGAGGCTGCCCACACTGCTGACCACCCTTATCTATGTGATCTAATACTGAAGATACCAGAAATGCTGAGGTAAGAAGAGGCTGCTCACACTGCTGTCGACCCTGTCTATCTAATCTAGTCCTGGAGATACCGGGGGTGCTGAAGTAAAAAGAGGTTTCTCTCACTGCTGTCCACTCTATCTGATTTAATACAGCATATACCAGGGGTGCTGAGGTAAGAAGAGGCTGCTCACACTGCTGTCCACCCTATCTGATCTAATACCAGAGATACAAGGGGTGATGAGGAAAGAAGAGGTTACTCCTTGACAGTAAGAGGCCATAGACTATAATCGTGCAGGCAGAGCGAGCGTGTGCTCTGCTGTGCATCATTTTCAGGTATATACACCTACCGGAAGCAGACAGGCATACATGCATGAAAATTATGCTCAGCAGAGCGGACGTTCGCTCTGCCAGCACCATTAAAGTCTATGGCCCCGTCGGCTCATACATCCGAATCCTGTTTTGTTCAGGCATAAGCCTCGACAGGGCCACCAAATAGATGCCTGAATGCAATGTGAAAGCCCCCCAAGAATCTAGTCTGCATGTGAACGCAAGTAGGCAAATTTCAGATATTAAATAACTACCCACCCCAGTGGAATCATGATAGTGAGTGCTCTACCAGAATTTAAAGGGGTATTCAGCCTGGAAAACGCTTTTAAATCCTGGTCATTTAACCCATAGAACTGACATTCAGTTCTTCTAACCGTAAAATTCTATTTGCCCCATAATTCACTATGGCGGGCAATCCATATCAGTACACTTACAGCCCCTATTAGCTTGGAGAGTTCTGCAACGTAGTAATTTATTCTTTTTGTGCTTTTTTCATCTACCAACCTTTTGAGCAAAAATGTGGACTAGCTGTGCCATCTGTAGGTGACAGGTTTATGTGCTCAGCTTTCCTGGCTGGGAATGCTCCTGGGGATGCAGGAAGGACGTGGGGAGACGTGAGGAATTGTGCACATTTTTTGGAAAGGAATGCAATGCTGCAGTTGATTAAGTTTATAAAAACAGCCCACATTTGGAATCACATGTACTAGTTAGTGCAGTACGTGACAACCCATTCTGCCATCGCTGCCAAATAACATGTGTGCTAGAATGAAGCCAGCCCCAGCGACTGGAGTAATAACCTATAGCCCTGAGGTTTACAGCTAACACAGGACTGACAATGCCTCCATGGCCGTTAAATGGCTAAGCTCAGCATTAACCCTTAAGTGGAAAAAAAACCCTCATTAAGAATGAAGTGACCATTGTGGCATCACTTTGTTTCCTGGATAGCTGATCAATGTCAGATCATTGCGGGTTCGACACCCAGAGCCCGCTAGAAATCGGCTGTTATGGCCTCCGGCAGCGGACAGATGTAAATAGAGCGGTGTAGTGGTCACTGCCAGGTACTGCAGATCAGCCGCTGATTACATTAAATGCATTAGATTCCAAACTCCTATTGAAAACCTTTATTACCTTTTACTAGAAATCCATTCCATTCTCAAGAACGAAGGGATATTTAATTCTATGGCCTATTACTTTTTGCCAGGGTTACCGACCACCTCAGAGATTACATAACTTGCAAGCGTCGAGC
Organism: Dendrobates tinctorius; assembly: GCF_039654945.1. Classification (NCBI taxonomy): domain Eukaryota; kingdom Metazoa; phylum Chordata; class Amphibia; order Anura; family Dendrobatidae; genus Dendrobates; species Dendrobates tinctorius. The sequence continues at coordinate 72,873,478 of NW_027361754.1, forward strand.
TGAAGCTGGCTGGTGGATCCGAGCAGCCACAGTGCCCTCTGATGATGCAAAAGCAAAGCCACTTCTGCTAGCAGCACCGGTGATCGGGCAGTTCAGGGCCAGCAGCTTAGCTGTGTCCTCAGATCAAACTGCCCATATTCCTATCTTCTCCTGTAAGTAAGAACTTGAGAACAACCCTTTAATGGGAACCTGTCATATCCCTAAAAGCTGTTAAAAGGAATCTGTCACCAGGTTTTTGACCCTTAATGAACAGAATAATGTAGAGACAGAGACCCTGATTCCAGTGATGTGTCACTTTTTGGGTTGCTTGTTTTTACATAATCATTGTCATAATCACTAGAGGACTAGTAAACCTGTTGCCATGCAGTCCTCCATATTCATGAGTTCTGAATAACCCTGCCTACACCACTGATTGACAGTTTTCTGCCTATGCACAGTGTACACAGATATCTGCCAATCAATGGTGTGGGTGGGGCTATACAGAGCACAGCATTATAGAACTGCTATAGATCTGCAGTAGAGAAAACTGTGATTTTATCAAAACTACAGCACGCTGCCCAGTAAGTGAACCGAGCAGCGACTGTAACCACTCAGTGCACATCTCTATGAATGAAAGCCGGAGGCTCCCGGGAGGATTAAAACTAATTTTCTTCTAGTAGCCGCACTTTCAGTACCCTGTCCGGACAGTAACACTAACCTGCAGATTAAAGACTAGTAGATTATATTTGCGGGCTAATAGCGTTTGGGGAAATGATTGGGTCTCTTTAAGGCTGTGTGCACACGCTGCGGAATCTGCTGCGGCTTCATCCGCGCGGATTTTGCAAAATCCGCAGATAAATCCGCAGGTCAAAAGACCTGCGGTTTATCTGCGGATTAGCCTTTGGTTTTGCCCTTCGGTTTATCATCTCCGCAATGGAGGAGATGGTAAACCGCAGCGGAATCCGCAGAAAGAATTGACATGCAATTCTTTCTGCGGATTTGAAACCGCAGCAAATCCACGTGGAAAATTCTGCAGCGTCTGCACAGCGGGTTTTTAATTCCCATAGGGAATAATGGTACTGTACACCGCAGCAGTTTCTGCTGAGGATCCGCAGGGCCAAATCCGCTGCGGATCCGCAGCAGAATCTGCAGCGTGTGCTCACAGCCTAAGGCTCCCATACATTAGATTAAAATCAGGATGAGAGAGACACAGACAGGGCAGTGCTGGTGCCATACCATTCCACCAAAACAACATTTTTATTCTGTAAACTCCCTCCAGTTATGCTTTGTAACATATATCTATACAATTAAACTGTCTGTTATTGGCCCAGGCGTATAATCTGTAACAGGGCCACCTGCCGCTATGTCACATATGTAATACCGGTGTCTTCCTAGGAATTGGAGCAGCTACTACTGTTACCTCTGCTGCCCCCTATAGGTGGAGCCATGTCTGTAGTGATTTCCGCATACTGTCGTTACCGCTATCTCTCCTGTGTACAGTATGTATTTGCCCTGACCTCTTATACCCTCTTACATGACTTGCCGCCCTGTGTACAGTGACTTGCGGTCCTTTGTATCCATCCTTTGTGCCGTAACGGTACAGTACACAAACACTCCTGCACTGACCCCATTAAGCCTTCTAAGGAGCCGTATGTCGGAGTTTTGCTGTAGAAGAAGCGTTTCAGTGATGCCAGCGGCTCAGCCTGACTGTAGATGATACAAAGCAGACGTGCTGAGCTTCACCTGATATAACCTAAAGGGTTCCCTTGTAAAACACTTACGAGTCAACAATCCTCTTACATCGATGATGCCACTACTGGAAAACGGTGATTTTGGTGAAAATGTTTTAAAAAGTTCTGTCGGTACTGATAGGCAAAGTTTTGGCATCTTCTGATAGGACATTAAAATATTGGTGAAGCATATAAGAATTATCCATGAGTATAAACAAAAGAAGAAGGGACCAATAGAACAATCCAGTGTCTTGCCGCCGACCTCTGGGGACATGTCAACAACAGCAGCCCCTCTTTGCCCACCACAAAAAGTTGCAGGGATACAACACAGAAACGAGGGATTCTTCAAAACTGCTTCAGGGAGAGAAAAATGCCTCCAAAAACTCCCCAGAGAATGAGAGAGTTTCCTGAAGAGGTTTCCAAGGTTCCACTTGAAAAACTTGTTTTTAAAAGCCTCAAAAATCTCCATGTGCACATACAGGTAAACGGGGTTATCGTGATAGGACTTTAAGCCCAGATTTCTGTATGTGGGGATAGAGGAAGACATCACTAGGATGATATAGGAGAGGGGGAGGAAGGGAAGGAGGGAAGGAAGTCAGGGAATGAAGGAAGGGAACGAGGAAAAGAAAGAAGGAAGGAGGGAAGAGAGGAAGGAAGGAAGGAAATGGAGGAAAGAGGGAAGGAAGGGAGGAAGGAAAGAGGGGAGAGAGGAAGGAAGGAGGGAGGGAAGGAGGAAAGGGAGGAAAGAAGGGATGGGAGGAAGGAAGGAGGGAAAGAAGGAAGGTAGGAGGGAAGAGAGGAAGGAAGGCGGGAAGAGAGGAAGGAAGGGAATGGAGGAAAGCGGGAAGGAAGGAAGGAGGGAAGGGAGGAAGGAAGGGAGGGAATGGAGGAAAGAGGGAAGGAAGGAAAGAAGGAAGGAAAGAGGGAAGGAAGGGAGGGAAGTAAGGAAGGGAAGGAGGGAAGGAAGGACGGAAGGAAGGAAGGAAAGAGGAAAGGAAGGAAGGGAAGGAAGGAAGGGAGGAAAGAGGGAAAGAAAGGACGGGAGAAAGGAAGGAGGGAAGGGAGGAAGGAAGGAGGGAAAGAAGGAAGGAAAGAGGGAAGGAAGGAGGGAAGAGAGGAAGGAAGGGAATGGAGGAAAGAGGGAAGAGAGGAAGGAAGGAGAGAAAGAAGGAAGGTAGGAGGGAAGTGAGGGAGGAAGGGAAGGAAGAAAGGAATGGAGGAAGGAAGGAGGGAAGGGAGGAAGGAAGGAGGGAAGGGAAAGAAGGAAGAAAGGAAGGAAGGAGGAATGAAGGGAGGTGCAAAAGGATAGAGTGAAGAAAGGTGGGAATGAAGGGAGGTAAGGAAGGGAAGAAAGGAAGGAATGAGATGACTGGGAAGTACAAAAGGATAGAGTGAAGAGAGGAAGGCTTGGAGGTACAGAGGAAGGAAAAGAAGGGAAGGGAGTGAGAAGGTAGGGAAGTAAGAAAAGAGGGATGAAAGGAAGGAAAGAGAGAAAGGAAAGAATGTGAGGGAAGGAAGGCTGGGAGGTACAGAGGGAGGGGAGGAAAGAGGTAGGAAAAGAAGGAAGGAAGTCTGGGAGTACAAAGGGAGGGAAGGAAGGAAGATACAGAGAAAAGGAAAGAGAGAATGGAGAAAGGAAGGAAGCCTGTGAGATACAGAGGGAGGGAGGAAAAGAAGGAAGGGAGGGAGGAAAGGAAGGGTGATCCAGAGAAAGAGAAGGATGGCGAATAGTGAGAAAGCAAGGAAAGCAGGGAGGTACAGAAGGAAGGATGGAAGAGAAATTGACTTGGGAAGGAGAAAGAGAGAAAGAAAGAAAGAAAGAAAGAAAGAAAGAGAGAAAGAAAGAAAGAAAGAAAGAAAGAAAGAAAGAAAGAAAGAAAGAAAGAAAGAAAGAGAAAAGAAAATGAAAGAAAGAAGGAAGATGGATGGAATAAAGAAAACGGAAGAGAAAATAAGAATGGATGAAGGAAGGAAAATAAAAAAGAAAAGTAAAGAAAGAGAGGGGGAAACAAAGGGAAAAATAGAAAAAAGCGAGAAAGAAAAACTTTACCCCTTGTGACACTTATTGATATTGTCAGTACATCTTGTTACCTTCTACCTTGCCACACAGGGGGCTGCACATAACATGATGTAACACTAGTAACCAATCCCTGCTCTTCCGTGGGTCTCACCCCCACACCACGCCGGCTGTTGCCCTTTTAAGAAGCCCAGTTGTGGTAGGCGTCCATGTGTGATGTCACAGCCCAGCCCATTCATATAAACGTGCCTGCCTCTAGCAGGAGGAATGACACACTGGCAGTGAATGTGGAGCCAGGCACAGGACATAACAAGCGGCCTCTGTGCGCAGGAGGAGCAGCCTGGAATGAGCAGGATTCTGGAGCCGGGACACACAGGAAACGCAGGGATCATCCGGAAGGTCTGACCATGAGCTGAGCCCACCCCAATGCACAGGTACAGAGCAGCCTGCAGGATCGGAGAAGGCTTCAGCCTCATTGACATATGTCATTCTCTGACTCCAAAACAGGAGGAAAAGAGAGAGAAATGAATAACATTATTGTACATAGATGTAGCAGAGCTGAATTTGTCATTGAAGAATTTCTCTTCTTTAAAAATACAGATAAAACACAATATTATATCATGTAACTTTATTTTTTTTTTAAAAACAAAGCGATAGGCATTGTCCTGATTCTGCTGTTTATTATTATTATTACTAATATTAGTAATCCAGTATGGCTGATGGTAGCCTTCACTCCATTCCTTCCAGTGCGTCTACGTTCCATCTATGCACATGCTACTTAATAACTAGCTGTCTATGAGGAACCTCAACAACTTGCTGCCAGGGCTGTCACACAGACACAAATTGAAAAAATATTTTCTGAAACTTCCTTCCTAATACATGTGCAAACTGTGCCGGCGAACTACAACTCCCAGCATGGATTGCTAGCCACAGGCAGATGAGAGTGCTATACAGTGCATGGCATATAATGTACTGATGCAGTGTATCCCAATAGATAGAATACAATTTCAACAATCTGGAATTAGACATACCGAATTAGCCAAAATGCCACTGGTAATTTTGTTTGTATTTTTTTTTTTCTTCAAAAGGGGCAATGAAATAGATTGAACAATGCTGCTTTTTGATTTCCCCTCCCTAACGTCAAAATTTTTCCAGGGGTTCCCTAATAATCCAGCATTAAGACTATTTTTGATAGATTATAAGGAAGTCATCATTTTGTAGATTACCAGGTAATGACAAAATATTTTGGGGGCTTAAAATCTCCGCATATGTGTAGTGTACATTATGGGATACAGGTAGGAGATCGTGATCCATTACCCCCCCCAACCTATACATGCTCCACTTATCTACTGAGCCATTGTGTAACTACCAGGCAATATTATCTGGACTGGAGATCTTAGCTTTAATGAATTCCAAATATTAAGTAGATTTATGGCTGGAAGTGTCACTTTAAGGAGGTGTGTCACTGGCTAAAGGTGCACCTGCCACACAGGTATGACAGGAACGGTTGCGAAGCAACTGTCAGGGGTGAAGAAAGGTGAGGTTGGGTTTTTTTTTTTATTTTACAGGCTACAGCCTTGTTTATTTCAGGACATATTCTAAAGTCATCAGCATTGCAAACATACAACATGGACTCTGATCCTGCTCGCTGGCGCAGTATACACACTGATATCATCTACCCATTCCCCTTATGTTAAGAGTCTCCTCTAATTGCTTTAACCCCTGTGTAACCAAGAGTGCACCCACCGGGAACACCGCCTGACAGTGTCTTCCTCGACCGGCCCAACCATTTCTACGACTTAAATCTTCCGTTTTTGGGGGGAGATTTTGTCTGTTGTGAATCTGGTTTTGTAGGTCCCATTTGCACCGAGACTTTTTTTTCCTTCCTTTTTCTTCCCCTTTCTGACAGCTTACACAAATGGTAGTAGAGCGTTGATCGCATGATGTGACTAGAACATAGGTGAGCCATAATGGTGACTCAGTGATCATTATCATGCTGGTGGCGGAGATTGTAAATGTGTGTCGTAATTCTCGGATTATATTGGCTTCTATTGAGCTATGTTGTCGTCGCAACTTTCTTCATTCAGTAAATAGCATTGCAACGTGTTCTTTATAGTATCTGATGTCCTATCAATAAGGTTTGAAAACACTACTGTCATTGAGTCGTGGAGTAGTGGGTCCATCGTGACTCGAGACTAGGACCGATAGGATTAGTAGATTGTTAAAATTAAACCTTTAAGGAAATTGTAATTATTTATGCTAAAGAAAAAAATTGCATGGAACCTTTGGTGGTCTAAGAATGGGCAATGATTTGCTTACTAGATGTCGGTGACCCTATTTCTCCATGCTTGCCAGCCTTGGATGACATCTCATCTAATTTCTTCAATTTGTCCATCAACTATATAGTGTGTTGCATCATATTTACTGGGCATCAGTAAAGTTTGCTTATGACTGTTGAGACATCTGATACATTAGATTAAAGTTAGGACAATAGCGGAAACTTCTGCAAAATACTTCCGAAAGTGTGGTAGTAATCCACTTAACCAGGTCAGGAGGAATTTTAGAAGGTTTCAGTCCCACTCTCTTCATTACCTACAGACTAATACTAAAGTTTGATCAACTTTTTGAAAACTTTGTATCTTTTACCCCATTTCGCACTTTCAACTGCAACAGTAAGTTTCACTTAGATTTGTTCTGTGCCCAAAACTGTTCTCCAAATTGGAACGTGAATTGCACAAGCAAACCTTCAACAAAACCTGAAAAATGTAAGGCTGGTGACTACACATGTCTCATTACATTATCATTCCATTAGTTCTGATATGTTTTTGGTTGTACATGAAATGTCTATTCATGTAACCAGTATTAGTATAGGATATAATTTTGCACATGTCATATAATTTTTAGTTTATCTGGTAGCCCGTAACTTTAAAAGATCAATTTTCAGCTGTGCAAATCGCTCAGTGCAACCAAGAAATGTTCAGCGAAAACATATTTGAGTTATTTCTATCAAAGTTAAGAGGATGGCTAATGGATTTGACTGATGGCTCCAGACTTATACAATAGTCCTATTATTATCTTAGTAGTATCCCTTAGTCCTTCACATCCAGAACCCTATTCATGTCACAGAGGAGCTTACGATCAAATTTCCTCCTATTGCCATCACACAACAGAGGTTTTTATACATAAGCTATCACTTTGACTACTCAAGGAAACCTATTTAAACTTGAGAACAACATAAAATCTCCTTGCAGATATCGGTACTCTTCTTGGATTCATACCAAGGGCAGCACAAAATACTACACTGGCATATTGAAATAAACAGTGGTTGGCATAACTGTTGGATCTTCTTCTGTAGAGATGAATGGGTGAAGATGATTCCTGCTTTTAATCTGGCAAAGGCCAAGAAAATGTTGATTTCCAAAGATACAAGTAGAGAATCAATATTGTGTATGGAAGCATATTAAAATTAATAAAAGATGGCATGTATTATTACTAGATGAACTCTCTCGTTTTATCAGAGGTAAACAAAAAAGGAACTGCTGTGGGTACCTACATAGCCCTTTTTACCCAAGAGAACAGTAATGGGGTCCTACATAGCCCCTACCACATAAGAGAACAACAATAGAGTAACAGGTTCTCTACCATACAAGAGAACTGTGGTGGGGTCTCACACAATCACTGCCAAATAAAAGAATTGCAATGGAGTCCCACAAACCCCTTACCACTAAGAATAGTAAATGTTCTACAGGTGGTGTTAGTAAGTCAAGTAAACGTACAATATACACTTTTTTTTGCAGTTTTATGCCTCGATGATCAGCTGATAAAGCCAACATTAGCTGTTACACCAGGGTTTTGGACTCTCGAATTTCATCTCTTTGCCCGTTTCCCACCTTTCTTTCTCGTGGCTCACCTGTATATTACTATGGTATGCCTGCTACATTAACTGCGTGCAAATAGGTCACATAACTTTCACAGCAAAAAACAAGTTTGCAAGAGGATGCATGCATCATCGGAGTCTATTGTGTCATTGTTTTCTACCTTCACGTCCATTAGATTCAAATAGTCTAAATAACCCCTTGCTCATTCACTTAGTACAGTATTTCCTCCCTATTAGTCATAAAAATACTATAGCAAGTCCTGGGTGTGTTGAACAGGGTGATCTAGGCAAGCTAAAAATATGCTTTTAAGAGCTACTCCACAGTGCATATGAAGACTTTGCAGACCTCGATGTCTCCATTAATATGTATATAAGAATACGGCCAATAAGTGTATTCTAGTCCCCCTGTTGTAATTGGCAGACTATTGGCTGAGTGGATGACAACACCTTGAAGTTGCTCACTTGTGGCTGCATTATGTATCGGGGGAAGGGAGGTGCTGATTTGCTTCTCTGTAATGCACTTATATAATTGTTTTGAATAAAATTTGGTGCCATGCTAAAGTCAGAATTGCATGTGAGGTGGGTGAAATTCTAAAGCCAAGTACATTGCGTTCTAAAAGAAAATGTCATGTTTTGACTTTTCAGCCTCTTGAGACTGCCAAGTGCCCCTGTCTGCAGAATAACAAAAAAAGATGTGTTTCTCGATCTCCCAATGTCACTGTTTCTGTTGATTTTTTGCTCTCCTTCCTGCAAGCAGCTACGAGTATCAGTCTTTTATCTCGGAACAGCTAAAGTTCAATGCAATTCCCACTTGAATTGATCAAGCACTGGGCAAACGCTCAAGAAATCATATAAGACACTGTACTAAATAAAGTAGCATTGTCCGTAACAACCAATGAAGAGCATTGCTTTCATTGTGCAACCTGCTTGATAGAAACAAGAGATGTAACATGACTGGTCCTCAGGGGGTTTTCCCAATACTGACCAATCAAAGTCCTCTCTGTTCCCTTTTTAAGGATCATTATTTTATATACAGATTCTAACTGCTTAACTTTCTTTCTTTCTTTTTTTCCTTTGCTTTACTTTTATTTCTCTTTCTTTCTCTCTCTTTTTTTTCACCTTTTCCCTCTTTCTCTCTCACTGTATCTCTTTCTCTCTCTTTCAATCTCATCAAGGCAATTTGAATCTTTGCATCTTCCCAGCTTTGCCAACTAGTGACTTGGTGACGTTGTCTCTCTATATGTATCTTATCTGGGGTCAAGGTATCATTAAAAGAATCGATTTAGATACTTGAATAACATTTTCTATATTTTTCCTCCCTTTAATTCAGAAAATCTTTAGTTGGTGACACATTACCTTCTTCTCCAGTTCCCACATGTATTTCTATGCAAATGACACCCTATGAGCGTTGTAGCATTTTATGAACAGATGGTACTGCTGAATTTCACGTAAAACTGAAAAAAAGACTAAATAAAAATGTGTTTTGTCCGTTACTGACAATTAAGTGAAAAAAATAGAACATTGAGCAGAAAACAGTGTATCCAGTTCTTTTGCAGGGTCTGGGATGTGTATACAATGGGGGTCATTCTTTATAAAATTCTGGGCAGGTAGGTAGGCTTGTGCTCTCTGGGGTAATTACAATAATCTAGGTGCTGGTTGTGGGCAACCAGAAACTGTGTGCAATCTAGGAGGCTTGTAACACTTGATACCAACCAGGGCAAAATGTATGAAGTTTCTTTATGTTCTGTGATTTGCTTTGACTTCCACGAGGGACTTTGGTAACAATCCAAAAATTCGGCTTGTATCCTAAGTCATACTGCAAGACTCGTTAAAGGGTTGATTGTGACTTGTAGGATCGCTACTACCAATAGGTGGCGCTGTAGAGTAAAAGTACTCTTTCTTTCTGAAGAGGCAATTTGCATCTGGTTTATAAACAGGCATTTGGGTGTACTGACCTGGCTACAAGACTATTATAGAGAATTTGGGATGTAATTAGTTAGTATTCATCAATCCAATCCATAGGCTACTTCAGTTGAAAATCAATTCTTGGGAACCACAATGGGTCTTAACACACCCCTCACTAATGCCATATTACCCAATTGTTCAAATATGTCCCTTTTTTTGAACTATATAAATGAAAACTGTATTCATAAAACATCTCCCATCAGGTTACTTACAAAAAAAAAAACTAATATAGGCAAGCACGTATGCTATTCTTTTTTATGTTTTATTATTGGCTTTTACCAAATCCACTGTAAATGGTTCATGCTCATTTAATATAAAAATAATTTTGAAAAGTTCATAAATTTAACTGCTGGGTATTTTTAGTTTTCAAGACTTTTCTTGTAAGCGTGTATGTTACAGAATTGTGGTTTTCCCTTTAAGAACAGCCTGTAGGGAGAGGGAAATTAGGAAGGGCAGTGCATTAAGATGATGATGATAATGGTATATGTGTCACAGAAATATGCCTCTCCTCCTTAAATTGACTACTGTCTTTCATTAATAATATGCCAGCAACCTAGCAGAAGGTGATACCTTTTAATTAGGGATCCCTCCCTTCATCATAGATAAATGACGAAAGGAAGCTAAAACGTCTTTAAAAAAAAAAATGCAACCTAAACATTTTGGCTTTTGTGACTTTTAACGTTTCACAGATTTATTTAAGCAACTGATTTTTAGGACCTACAATTTTAATTTTTCCACCTCTCCCAGGATGTCCGGTGATGGAGAAATGGCTTAGGAACTGCCATAAACATTGACGTAAATGATTTTGACCTCATGGCAATTATCAAAATGGATCTCTATGAGTGTGCTAGAGTTTTCATACTGCAGACTGAAGCTTTCAGCAGAATCATCAGCACTCGGACATTATGGGAGAACGATCTGTTCAACTAGGAGTATACAGCAACCATTATCTACAGTACATGATCAAAACATGGGGAATTATAGGGAAAAACTGACACAAACAAAACTGAGAGTTCCTACAATACTGTCTAGAGAAGAACTACAGTGGTATCAAAAAACTGTAACCGTTAACACAGCACCAACTTCTGTCCTCTTATAATGGCAATTTTAGCATAAGTCGGCAGCTGTTGTATGCTGCAAATCTGTCACCCGGCACAGTGGTCATACATATTAGATACACCTCTTATTTGTCTTCCATTTGTTTCTTCCAAAGTCGTCTATCAAACCTACTAAAATGCACGCTCTGTCTGGCTGAGTGTGCATATGTTCTCAATGAAGAGAGTAGTAACAAATGGAGAAGAAAACAACTGGTTATCTTGAAACCCAATTTACCCAGCCCTTCTTTCCCCTCCAACCTATAGAGTAGGCAAGTCCCCATACATGACAAAAATGATAAGTTTTGCCCCCACAACATTGTTTCTTTGACCTTTGGTACAACTTTCCACCCCTTTGTAGTTTCTTTTGAAAGGATAGATGTTCACAAAGGAGACTGATTAAGGCTCGGACCACGTAAAAGCCCCATTGGTCTGCCTCTATGGCATGTACAAAAATGGATGTTGAAAAATATTGAATGAATGACTAAAAGCTATACTGCTAAAACGGGGTCATAAATGTGTGGATATTTCAATAGAAGTAAGTTATATAATTTTTGCATAAATTATTACAATTATATCCTTTTTATTTATTTTTTTGCCTAAGTGAAAATGGCAACGTTACAATTCAGTCCTGGATACAATAGTTGTGCACAACTTCCACAAGTATCCTGCAACTCATGGCAACCAGAGAGACACTTCCAGGGCACCAGACGTCCTCTGCTAACTTTATCAGTACTGAAACATCACAAGGTTTCAGCCATGCAGGACCTTTATCAAGCCATGCATATGTTTATTTTATGGGTTGATAAAGGCCCTGCGAGGCAGAAACGTCGTGATTTTTTCTGTACTAATAAAGTTACCAAAAGAGAATGTCAGGTGCCCTGGTTCCTGGATTTCCCTGTAATGATACAACCTTGTGGAGGGTTGCACTAAGTGTGCATGGACAATAGAGTGGTGCACGGGTCGAGGGCTGATGTTAAGGGCAGGCAGGCTAGGCATCTGCCTAGGACCAACACTACCCCAGTAGCTTCCAGCCTGTGTCGTGCCGCTAACATGATACTGTATGGGGACAGATTGATCTACTAGTGATCATTGTTCCTCGGCCGGGAAACAAGCGTCAAACAACTTCAATATTGTCGATCACGCTTGTTTAACGGCCTGAACTCAGCGCATGTAAGTACAACAGAAATGTTTGTGTTATGGTGCAATATGTGAGCATTTGGGGCCCCACTTTATCTAAAACCGGCCCTACACGGGACCTCTCTATTGCAAAGAGACACTTCTAGTCATGGCTCAGCTTTTGGCATCAAATCGCATATCGATTAGTGCATTTACATTACTTGACCAGGATTTTTCCGCGGGATTTCCTATGACCGGAGAGATCAGCAGTTACTTCCCTTTAATTCTACACTTACACATTGAATCTAGTAAGACCACCTTATTGGAACACAGTAACGCATTTCAGGGCCTTTATTTTGCTTCCCACGAATCTTTCGAAGTTGACTTGTCAACAGTATATAATTACTTTGTATCCTCTCCCCCCACCACCCTTCTCTTTTCTTTCCTGTCCGTGCAGCGTTCCCCACATTGATAATACTGGCCATTCACAATTCTCCACAGAAACTCAAGGCAGGTCACCTCGTTTGACACAAAGACTCCATTTGTCTGTCATAGCCAAGGCTGGAGATGTTTTTTTTCCTCTCCCCCCCCCCCCAACCCCCCCTACGCTTGGAAGCGAGCAAAATTTTTAAAAGAGTAACAAAAATAATCTTTTTTTAGAGCAAGTATAAATATTTTAAGTGTTTATTAAAACGCTGAAATTCCACAGGGAATCTGGAGCCGACCCCAAGTTACACAACTGCTGACAGATGAGCTTAAATGTGATCTGTGCACTGAATACACTGTCTAATGATGAGCCGGGGGGCCTTCGAGCAGTGGCGCAGGTGGGGGGTTGGGATATGCCCAATACCCATAAAGCCGCGGCCCAGACCAGGGCAAAATATTGAGTTGTGCAAAAAATCTGTGTTTTGTATTGTGAACGGTGTATTATATGGGGGCTGATTATTATTAAATATTTTGTGTGCATATATTATATGTGAGAGTGTGTGTGTGTGGATACTATATAAAATATATATATATAATATTTATTCATGTTTTCTTTTTACTTTGAAGTTTATATTGCCTTTTTTTGTTTATTGGACCTTTAAACATAGTAGAAAATAGTTCCACAGTGCCACCTAGTGGAGAAATTATGATAGGGATGAAAGTAAAAAATAGCTTGTATGGAGAAAGAAGCCCATGTAAAGGAATGCTGACTTGTCCACTTTTTATTGGGGGAACAATGATGGCGCAATCTCAATATGGAAAGATGTATATGGAGCTTCCTCACTACATAAATGAATATTTACTGAATAGAGAGGCAAGATATTGCTAGACAGCCTGTAAGCTGAGGTACTGACATTACATAAGCTTAGATGTGTTTAGGAACGGTATGTGTATATACTGTATATTTTGTCAAACTCCGCCACTTGAAAAAGCTTTTAAGGCAAACACTGAAGATGCATGTACAGGGTGGGATTCAGCTGGTACTGGGAAAGATTTAGGGAGTTCTGATCTCTCCGGTGGAACAACTACTACTCATACCAAGTCACCCTAGCATTGCCTACAATAGTGGTCTCGAACCTGATGTGGACTCTAGCAGTGGTCTTCAACCTGATGTGACCTCTAGCAGTGGTCTCCAACCTGATGTGGTGAGATATGACTTCTTGCACTGGTTTCTGAACTGATGTGACCTCTAGCAGTGGTCTCCAACTTGATGTGAAGACATGATTTCTAGCAGTGGTCTCTCACTTGATGTCATGAGACATGACTTCTAGCAGTGGTGTCCAATGTGATGTGACAAGATCTGACCATCTGCAGTGGTCTCCACCCTTATGTGACAAAATATGGCCTCTAGCAGTGGTCTCCAACCTGATGTGACAAGATTTAACTTCTAGCAGTGGTCTGCAGACTGATATGACCCCCTGCCGTGGTTTTCAATCTGATGTGACAAGATATGACCTCTTGCACTGGTTTTCGACCTGATATGACCTGTAGCAGTGGTTTCCAACTAGATGTGAAGACATATGTTTTCTAGCAGTGGTCCCTCACCTGATGTTACGAGACATGTCTTGTAGCAGTGGCTTACACAACCTGATGTCATTTTTAAGAGTAGTCTCTACTAGTGGTCACAAACTCTTGGTTTTCCGCTTTCCAGCTGTTACAAACTTATATTACTGCTATCATCTGGACCTGTAGTCTCCAACATGTGGTTCTCCATATGTTCCTAACTACTTACCCCAGAATTGCTTCACAGCAAATGCTGGGAGTTGTTATTTTGCCACAAGTTGGAGAAGGCTGCTCTAGACTCTGTAGACTGACCCAAGTACCATACTCATTAGGCTCTCCTGATCCCTCCACCCTCCCTTCTGCATTTTCAGGAGCCACATATCTAAAAACTCTTAATGCTCGCTAATGGACATTCTCTTAGACATCCCCTGAGACCTGTCAGTTTCTAAGCATTAGGCTTCCACTTACAAATACTACTTATCTGATTCCTGTCTTGGCTCATCTTGGAAAGAGCAGCTAATGTGCACATTAGTCCATGTCTGACACATTTGTTTTTCTAGCCTGGTTTCATTATGATGTGTGGGGGGGGTGGACTGCGGCAGACATGTCCGTCTATGAGGCTTTTCTGTATATGTGAGTACATAGCTGGGAATGTAAGTGACCACTTTGTCATCATAATAAATTATTGATGTCTGGATGAGCATGGAGGAAGGGGTAAACAGAAAATGCTACTTCTTTATGGCACTTTATTATATCCGGTGCTTTATAATAATGAACAAAATAATGTATATAAAAATAATAGCTCAGGGTTGACTTTAAGGAACATCTCCCAGGTCACGGGGTCTTCTGAGGATATGGTGGGACGCAGTGGTGTGTAGTAGCATGGTTTCTAGTATACAAATTACGTAATATGGGCCATTCAGGATCATTGAACATCCAGCAGCCTTGAACCACTCTTCTATCCAAAATTATTGTGTCCCTTCGTCTACAATCTTTCGAGGGATGAATATGGATCCTCTTGAATGCAGCTCTTCTACTTTAGGTTTTTACTGTGCTATGATTAGCAGTAGGTTCGTGATTGGTGATTTTGGCTAGGAATTCAGTTATATCCTGATTTCCAATCTTGTAGAGGCCTATATGGACCTTATTGTAGTTAGGGAGTTGTGGTGGCACAAGGTGAGGATGGCCATGGAAGTAGCAGCGAGTGTGTAGCATACACTCACCTCTGTGCAGGACTGTGGCACCGAACCTTCCATTTTGGTTCTTCGAGTGGGTTAGGGTCAGCACACCACTGCACTCTTGCAGACCAGCTCTTCACTTATGTGAGCCATAAGGCCTAGATACATATATATAAAGCCTAAATACACAATAAATTAGAAAACAAAATGATAATTTGGCCAACAGCTCTGCAAGGAGCTACTGTTTTCTCTTCTGGAAAACAAAATGATCGTTGAAAATTAGACGCGCTTAATTCTTCTCTCGACGGACATGCTACGTCAAGAGTCGGGAGGAATCCCACCGATATCAGTGGGTTCGACTGATGTTAATCTAATGTGTATGGGGGATAGCCTTAAGGGTCCAGTTGTAATTACATACCATCTACACTCCTCTGCCTTTTATATTGGTTGGGATACTTAAAAAAAAAAAAAAATAGAGATGTTACGAAATTGCTTTGTAAGCAAACCCTTATTGTACAACCAGAAATTTTTACCTTTGATTTAGTGAAATGTTAATGCTCCCGAATTCCACATTCCCCAATTGTAACACCTAAGAGTAAGTCAGTCCTATTTTCTCCTTTCGTTACCGTGGCGTGACTCATGCAGATATGGACTCTGGTCAGTCTGGTTGACTAGGGAGGGGCAGACACAAGCACGGTTTTCTCCTGTAAATTGCAAGATTAATACAGGTTGCCAAATATTTTCATCAGCAAAACGCTTTTAGGCCGGAACCTTGAATGTTTTAATAAGTTTAAAGTTAAGTTACCCATAAACTCCAAAACAAAATGTTATCACACGTCTGCCTGTCCTAACAGCACTTGGAAGGCCCTTTCCTTTTCATGAACAGTCAAGGTCTGACCCCAACGATCATTAACGAGGTTGTCCATCTTTGGTGGTTTGTTTGTTTTTTATCACCAAAAATGCATGCAATAATTTTTGCAATTGGGCTTCATTAAAAATTTGGCTTTTCCAGGCTCTTTGTTCCCCTGCACGTTAAATTTATAAATCAGTTGAAAGGCACCTGGATAAGTTACAAACTCCCTGGCAGGCCATCACATTGAGCTGACTGGTGGATTTTCGGTTAACTCATTCTGCAGTTGCAATAGACATGAAACACAGAGGCTGTAGAAAGCAAACGGTGCAAAATTTTTAATGAAACCCAATGGCAAAAAATTATTTTTAGCTCCAATTACATGCATGTAAATAAGAAAAAAAAAAAAGTTTCCAAAAGTGGAAAACCCCTTTAACTGATAGCGATATGCCATAATTTACTGATGCCTTAAAATCTATTCATCTCAGCCATTCTGTTTTGGGGAAAGCTAAATGGCAACCAGTATGGCCTTTCCATGTCCAGCAGGGCTGATTGAGCAGCTTTCCTTGGGTCCGTAATGGCGCGTCTGCCTTTTTATAGACCGAGCTATTGTCTAGTTTTTCAGATCCTAATATGTACTGATGAAATCTAGTTCTGCGTGTTATCTTAGGCATCGTCTTTGCCGTGCGGAGGATAATTAGAACATTTTCTGCTCAGGGCTCGGTGCTGGTCACAACAACAAACCTTGATCTTAGGAGTCCATACATGGAAGAAAACTCAGAGGAAGTCTGATGCCAGCAGTCAAAACAAGAGACTCCATGATAAATGCTCAGAACCAATTAAGTTTTCCGTCATCGGCTCCTTAGAAGCGAGTGTGCACATCAGTCATATATTTTTAATGGCACAAAAATAAAAATCTGGCCTAATGCATTGGGACAAAGAGTGCGAACTCGGCAATTAGGACTCACGATGTCTTTTAAAATGTCCAAATAAAGTATTGAAGATTGAAGTGACGTTGAAGCTCCATTAGCCAAATATCCTGCCCTAAAGTATCATTCAGAAGTCCATGCTTAGTGCAGGCTATAGGTGGTGCAGCGGTAAAGGTCCATGTTTAGGGCAGGCTGTAGGTGGTGCAGAGGTTAAGGTCCATGCTTAGTGGAGGCTATAGGTGGTGTAGCCAGGTACGGACTGGGGCTGAAATTCAGCCCTGGCATTTGAAAACACAGGCCCATGCTGTCCCCATCCCCAAGCACCAGTTGGGATATATTACTATTAATATTACTCTGGATGGAGGAAAGTAAGATTTACCACAAGACCAATATTTCTAATGATACCCATGGGCTGCTGGGGTAAGTGACGGAGTCAGCGACTTTGTGCTCTGTCACAACTCTTAACAGTATGGGTGTCTTGAGAACACCAATTCTGCTAACAATGTAGCAGACAAGGCAGCCCATGACCAGACAGGCCCTTCTGGCATTTGCCAGAATTGCCAGATGAACAGTCCGGCCCTGGGTATAGCGGTAAAGGTCCATGTTTAGGGCAGACTATAGGTGGTGCAGCGGGTGCACTTGGAGACTGGTGTCTTAGGGCACCCATGGACCCCAATATTATAAGTAGCACACAGTGGTTACAGATTTTGCATTGGATCCTGGACACCATTTTTTATTCCATTTCATTGCAGAAATAGTCTTTTAAGATAGATATTTATTTTATTTTTTTATGGACCGTTTGAAACAAACATTTATAAGCAATGCCCGTAAACTCAAGGCCTAATGAATTCATTCATCATCAGTTGTGCATTCCCAAGAACAACACTGCTCTGTAGAGTTATCGTCTGTCACAAGGTTGCTTTCAGAAACGCGTAGTAGGCAGGATGTATTTAAAAAAAATTAAGACTTCACCAAAACTGTAGGTGGATTCAATCTTAATACAGTTCTGCTTTTCATTCATGGGACTGGGTATAAACAAATCTCCAGCACCCATGTGTTTGTCTAGCTGTGGTCTGTCTTTCGCGCTTTAGATGGGAGTTAATGTCCGTCTGTTGGACTTAAAGAGTAACCGTCGTTTTAATTTTTATGGCATAAATTAATTAATAGTGCACATGAAAATAAGCAATATCTTTTCAGGGAAATCTGCTTTTTTGTCTCCTCTTGGACTGATAATTTATTCTCAAAATTATCAATTTCTGGTTATAATTTGTATTCAGTGAAGCGGAAAGGAGGGGGTGAAGGGAATGCGCTAGAAGCAGAGCTCTTTCCCCCCCCCCTTTCTATCTATATAGAATCTTACCAGCAGTAACTGTCATCTTCTATCTTAGTGATGCAAAAATCTGTATACAAATTATAACCAAAACTTGAGAATTTTGAGAATTAACTGTCCAAGAGGAGAAAAAAAGCGGATGTCTATGATGAAATGTATAACAAAGTTGCTTATTTTCAAAGGTTGCTAATTAAGGGAACAATTAGAGAACATGAGTAGAGTAAAAAGACATTAAAGTCATCCATATGTCCTGATACTGGCAGGGATCGGTCAACAGTTTAACACGTAATGTCCCTGGAACTGAGATCTGCCATAATTGATTTGGATCCTTGGGCATGATCCTCTTCATGACAAGTGTCCTTGGAAATGGACATCCCATAAGCTTGAATGTGATTTATGTGTTAAGCTCTTCTTAATAGTGATGAATGGCAGGCTTATGTGACTTCTAAATCTGCATAAAATTGCATAAGTATGTTGGCGAAGTGTGATATCACACCTGTCCTACAACTTCCATGTGTTCAGACCATTATATCATCGTACAATCATTATTGTTTTTCTTTTCTCACAGTTGAAGACATGACAGCTGCTCGTAGGTCCCACGTTTGGAGCTCTTTGTGAATAGTTGAAGTCTACAGGAACAAGACACAATGACAACAGCTGGGCTCGCGACTCAAGACGTTTCATTGAAAACCAGCTTTATGCACAGCGCACAGGGATTAATGTGCGGAAAATCATGTTGGGCAAATCACAGCGAGTATGAAAAGTAAGTCATAGGACATGTTGACATTAATACTTAGAGTTTCAAACGAGAACTAATGTTCAAGTCAACCTAGGTGGAACATTGCATTGGGGGTTTGGGAATTTTTACAATTTGGTTCTTTATATGATCTGTTCATGATAGCATAACGGAGCCATGTCAGCTATGCTGTATTCCTTTATTGTATAATCAGATCCACAGGTTTCCAGTATGGCAGGCAGCTCTAGTAGCTTACATTTGTAGATCAGATCACTGAAAATATCTCTTATGAAAGTCCTGTGGTTGACTTGTGGATTTTCAAAAAAATATAAAAGCTGCTTTTAATATTGGTAGCACTAAAATGGCGAGAAAATAAACGAAACAGTAAAATTTAGGAATTAATGTTAAATATGGTGATGGGATTAAATTATATTCTTTCTTCTGCAGCACATTCTATGGGATGGATTCTATGCCCTATGTTATAAGATCCCATGCTCAACCACAAACTTCCTGTATTGGTAAGTAATGTCTTGGAAATCCAGTACCGTAAGTCTGTTCACACAAAATATAGGTCCCGTGTGCAGCATACCACAGCTAAAAAGTAGAGTTATTTTGATAAAAAGCTTGAATTTAATTGGTGGTTAGAGGAAAATTGCAATTTTGTCCTTGTATTTTTAGTTGTGATGGTTGTAAAGTTTTAAATTCCTGGAAATTTGAAGGCAATATCTGACCCCCAAGAAATATTTTACTTAAAAGTTTCTTTACATAATGTAATTCACATATGGATTTGCAGTTCTGTACACCCAAGTTTAAAGAACAATCAATGAAAAATGTTAACAGTAGATGTTGAGGAGAGAGTCTAAAATTTCAATTTTCTTTTTCAGGTCAACATTCTAGGCCAGCTACCATGAATGGACATTGCTGCTCAGAAAACTGCATGAAGAAATCTAACTTTCTTCATCTTGCCATGCCTATCATAGAACATTCTACAAACTGTGAAGATGACCAAGTTGTTCCTTCCTTTAAGAGACTGTCAATGAATGGTGGGGCAGAGAGGACCCCTCCTTTGACGCCTGTTAAGAGTGGACCACCACAATTTTATGCCATTCCTCCTTGCGATCGAAGCTCAAGGCCTTTACCGCCTCTCCCAATTTCAGAAGATAATTCTCTGGATGAGGCAGATAGTGAGGTTGAATTTCTTACCAGTTCCGAGACTGACTTACTTATACAAGACAGTAGACCTTTGGCATTTAAGTATGGTGTTCCAAGCAGACGAAGCTTCAGGGGATGTGGACAAATTAATTATGCCTATTTTGATTCAGCAGCTACAGCGAAAAAAACAGACGAAATCCCAACGTGTCAACAGAATGGATGTGTACAAAACATAAAACCTCAGAAACCTGAACAATGTCATAGGAGGCTAAGGAGGTCTCATTCTGGGCCAGCTGGATCATATAATAAACCTACTATTCGGATACATGGAAATAGGACTTCTCCCAATTCAGATGAAGACAAACCTGAAATTCCACCAAGGATTCCAATACCCCCTAGACCGTTAAAAACAGACAACAGAAGGTGGTCAGCAGAAGTTTCCTCAAATACATACAGTGATGAGGACCGACCACCTAAAGTACCTCCAAGGGAACCTTTGTCCAGGAGCAACTCTCGAACACCAAGTCCGAAGAGTTTGCCTTCATACCTCAATGGAGTAATGCCTCCAACTCAGAGTTTTGCACCAGACCCAAAATACGTTAGCAATAAAACTATTCAAAGACAAAACAGTGAAGGATCTGCCAATAAAACCCCTTGTATATTGCCCATTATGGAAAATGGAAAAAAAGCTAGTTCAACACATTATTATCTTTTACCAGATAGGCCTTCTTACCTTTACCGATATGAAAAGTATTTAACGGAATGTAAAGACGCTTGCTCTGCTGAATCATGGTCTAGTGAGAGTAGCCTATCTTCAACAGCTTCTACAAAACCAGATGCCAAGGCTAAATTGGACAATAACCATACCAAGCGTAAACACAATCCGGATGTAGTTTCTCTGTAACGTATGGAATGAGTATGTCATTGGCATGCTACAGGATGTTACTTTAAGCCTATATGGCTGGTTCGGAGGTGAAGGAAGGACGAACTGAACTATAACTAAGACTAAGATTATCTTCTCAGTTCTAAGTGATCCTTTCTGGTTTCCGTGAAGCAAAAGCTGAACAGATGTGGAGTCTGTGAATGGTCTCATTAAAATAATGTGAGGTATAATTTCGTAGCTGTGTGAGTCATGTGATGGGTGGACAAGGAGACCAAGTCACTACTCAACAGTCCCATACTGTAGATCACAGTCAGGATAGTTTGGGTAGATAGGTATGAAAAGATGATCCTGTGACTTTTTACTGCTGATATTTTTATGAAAACTGAATAGTTTTGAGAAGAATAATACAGTATTTGTGTATCCTACTTTGCTTTTTTTTAACCCTTCCTCAAACGTTTGCCTCTTAACTTGTTTGAAGACCTGGACTAAAATGTAGGCTGAAAGCTCAACAAGCTGCTAGCTGTGTGTTCCATTTGGTTAGGACACCATCGTTTTTGTTTTTTTTTATATATATAGATTTCTACATAGTCAAAAAAGCACAAACAAATAGAATTTCTAAGATGTTCTAAATGGGGAATTTTCCATGGACTTGTCAACCAAGCTAAAGATAGTGGAGGCAGCCATTTCTTGGAGACTGACCAATCTGAGATGTGGTTGTCCAAGCAAGCCAACCTCAACCTTTTTGGTTTGTGCATCTACGATATCCCTAATTCCGATGGGCTGGATGGTTAATACAAGTGGCTGACAAATGACTGCCTCTACTATGTAGAAGATTAGCTTTTGTTCACATACTTTTGTTTCGTGTTTGTCAAACTGCTTTACCTTCCTCTTGTGGTCCAAAGAGTGAAATGTAAAATGAAGAAAACCCAGTATTCTTTCTAGTCCTAGTAAAGTGTTTGTTGTAGATTGCCAGTAAGTTCTTGCTGTTGATTCCTTTCCTCTTTTTTTTTTTTTCTAATATATTAATAGATCTGAAGCACGAGCTGGCCTTGTGTTAATGCTATCTATTCAGTATTTTTTATTTCTTTGTGCGTTCAATAAATCTCTAGCAAACATCATAGTAGGTGACACATGGCACGATCACTCTACAGGAAGTTATGCACAAACTTTCCGGTAGTGGGTGACATGGCACCAAACTTTTTTGCCAAGGTCAATAGAGGAGTCAGTGTGTGGTTGTATGTACAGTCTGTGGGTATACATATATATTGATTTTTTATTTTTCCCCAAATTTGAAGGACTCTGTTTCAGACCAGCAAAGAACTAAAAATTCTATTACTGTATTTTAGAATTAATACATCATAGAGAAAAGAGCAGAAATTTATCACCGAAGAATCCAATGGCATTCCCATTAACAGTTTATCTTACTTGGGTTCAAATGGAGGCCAATCAGCAAACTCTTGGGGCCAATGGACAAACCCCCCAATAATTAACTACTTTATTGTTTGGTCCAGATTTGTAGAGTGTTGGACTATAATTTCAGCAGT
This sequence comes from Dendrobates tinctorius, assembly GCF_039654945.1. Classification (NCBI taxonomy): domain Eukaryota; kingdom Metazoa; phylum Chordata; class Amphibia; order Anura; family Dendrobatidae; genus Dendrobates; species Dendrobates tinctorius. Next base: position 72,895,850 of record NW_027361754.1, read on the forward strand.
GTAAGTTGGGCTACAAACAGTGACAATTGAAATTTTCTCATAACAGTTGTCACTTTTCTTTTCCTCCATGAAGCATTTAAGGGGGTATAAGTTCTTCCCGCCTGTGCATCAAGATTTTTTTTTCCAAATAGCATTGGGTTCCAAATTTGAGGCAGTGAAACATTTTTTTATAATATTTAATTTTTTAAAATATTTTCTAAACCTAAGCTAAAAAACAAAAGAATATTTCCATTTAGCCGAGAATGTTATATTCATATCTGTAGTGGTTAACCAATGATGGCCTATCATGGGTGTCATTAGTCACTCATCTTGGTAACGCTAAATTCCTTTTTAATTTGCAGATCACAAAATATTTAAAAAAAAAAAAAAAGTTAAAAAAAATTAGTAAAGAAGGATAACGTTTATCCAGTTCTTAGGTATAGATGAACGGTCATCTTCATATTCACATGAAATATATGAACTTAACGATTGCACAATAGATTAGTGGTTTCATCTTCTGTCTTATAGATTGACCTCTTGGGCCTTTGAAATTGTCACACCGCAGTCCCGAACTGTGCAGTCTCCAATTCTACAAGCTGAGGCCGTTTTGCCTCTATAGCGTCGGAGGAGAACCGAGTCACTAAGGAATCTAGGCAGCTTCAGAGCAGCACTTACAAGCTCCATTAGAGTGAGCTCGTAAGCGTTCCTTGCCTAGGAGACAGACTGAGGAGGTGGCTGGTAATCAATGCAATGAGCAGTAAACTATAAAATTAAAAAAAATCTCTTTATTCTTGAGGGGAAAATTCTTAAATTCAAGTAAAGTTTTACACAAGCACATCTCAATTTTAACCAATTACCATGTTGGCCAGGGGCGTAACTATAATATATACAGAGGTTGCAATTGCACCCGAACCCTGGAGACTAGAGGGGCCCAAAAGGCCCCTTTGGCCCATATGAAAAGACAGTTACAATTAAAGACTGTATTGGGGCCCACAAGATTAAAGTTTCGCTACTGATGTTGGGAGTATCCCTTTAATTGAGAAAGGAATATATTGTGGTGACCACTAGAAGGCACATTCTATGGGGACCATTAAATAATTGGCACCTCCAGGGAATTTTAATGCAGGTCGAAAGAGAGTAAACCAGGAGTATTAATTTAGAATTCACAATGGACTATCTTCCCTCAGGCTAACAGGAGATGTATGTTTGTGCCTTTTTGTAAGTAAAAAAAGAGAAAAAAAACCTTCTTTCGTCTCATCTAAATTTTTATAAACTTCTTTTCCATAAATTTTTAGAATTTTTTTTTTTTTTTTTAATGAAGAAAAAAAAACCTTAGCAGTTAACAATGTCACACTTACAGGATAGGCATGCTCTGTGTTGGGAATAGCACAACCCCTGCTTAAGTATACGAGGAGTCGCATCCTTACTCTGTGAGCGCTTTGACAGTCCTTATTTATGGAATGTTAATAGAGGAAAAGAGGTGCTGCTGGGAAAAAAAACACAGATACAACACTGTTGGAAAGATTTATAGAAGCTGGTGCAATTCTGAACAGTGAGGTTAGCCTAGGCTATCGATCAGATGACAACTCCTCCGTCTATGGTAGGAAAATTAATACTGTCACCTGATTGGTTGCTGAGGGTAACACCCCCGCTTAGCTATGTACTACTGTTTATATATCTCTCTCTCCTGTATCTGTCTCTGTATAATCCAGTGATACACATGCTGTTTACAGTTTGAAACTTATGTATAATTAACTATTTAAGTTACATTTTTTTTTTTTAATACAGACTAAATGAAGGTATAAATATTAGCATAAAATGCACTGATATTCCGGCATATGTACAGTATTTGACAAAGAATGATTCTGTTCATTTTGTTATTTTTGGATAATACTGTGTGTTATCATGTCTTTTTGAAAATTAATAAAGCTATAATATACTTATTTATGACATTGCTTATGGTGCCACTTTATTTCTTGATCCATTCTTCATAAGGAGAATATTTTAGATTTTTTTTTCGTATATTCAACTTAGTTTGTCCAATCAAGGGCTTCACAGGCATTAAAGGGGAGTTGTCTAGTCTTTTTTATTCAGAAGCGCTTCCTGCTCACCAGGGGTTGTTTATCTCCTGAAGATTGACAACTCTGATCAGCAGTATAGTCACGCCGCTGGTCCGAACTGTGAGCTCTCCAGTGCTACTGGTAGAAGAAACTTTGTCTCTGCTACATCAGAGGGACACTGAAGATGGTCAAATTGTCACTTTCCTTCACCCTTTTCTCTTGGTATCTCATGGAAACTGTTTTAAAGAGGTTGTCCGGTCTCAACTAGACGTGTCTGGCCTCACTCAAAGCACTTGTATTGTGCCAAGCTGTGAACGTCTAGTCGGCAAGTGACTGCGTGAGTGCAAATCACATATTTACGGTCGCTAGCTGCCGTCACTGGAGAATTTGAGGTTTCATAAGTCTGCAGTCACATAGCGTGCACGTCTAGTCTTCAAGTGACCGTGTGTGTGCAAATCACATACTTGCGGTCACTAGTGTGGAGTCAGAGTGCATACTTGTAGCCTATGAATGGACAATCCATTTAAATCGACAATTACTCCCAATATAAAGAGATTATGAAATCTGTGATCCATCCAGAGGAATAACAAGTGCAATATTCCAAAAATTTTGCACCTCTTGGATAGGCATTGGCATATTTTGCAACTGAAATTGATAGCTAAAGTGCTGTGCAAATTAATTGGGACAAAGCTTTTTTTTTAAGTAAAATTGTAAGTTGGTTACCAGTCAGTGATTCAAACCAGTTTTAACTGCTTTGAACTTGTGAGTGTCTGTTCAAAGCAGTTAAAACTGGTTTGAATCACTGACTGGTAACCAATTTATGATTTTACTTAAAAAAAAAAAAATGCTTTGTCCCAATTAATTTGCACAGCACTGTATCTTTTCTATCTACTTGTACTGGAGATAATAAACCATAAAAAATAATTAGAGATGGTGCACTTCGACTCCCAGGACTTGGTCCAGCAACCAGCTCTATATACTTTGAGTCGCTTCTCAGGGCTCCTGTCTGTAGCCCTCATTATGATAGATTCTCATTTTTGCTATTGATGGTTTACTGAAATTATTCCTAATGTACTCTATTCCAAAGATTTAAGGTCCCTATACACATAAGCATTAAGTTTGCGATTTCAACAGGACCGGTTGACCATCTGATGACAAGGATCGGGCAGTTGGAATTTCAACGACAGATCCTTGTGTTTTCAGAGAGAAGCCCCTGTCAATAGTGTCCTCAAAACAGCTCTCTCATTTCCTTTTGTTAAAAACATAGGAACCCTTGAGTCAAGTGCTCATTTATTGATGTGTTGGGAGAGAGAGCCGTAGGCTGAAAAGATAGCTATCTCATGTGTATGGCCAACTTTACCATAGACATGGATCTTATTTTGCTAGTAGGGTTGTTTCTTTTTACCCCTCTTCATAGGATCTGTGTACATCAAATGGATAAAGAGGAGATGAGCTAGACCTTTAGATAATGTTCCCCTGTATAAATAAGGTCAATAGGGTAACGTTTCTCTTGTGGAGAGTTACATGCCAGTGTTAGGAGACTTACAGGCCATGCATTGGTCCTCTGGGAACTTAAATATGCAAATTGCCACCTATTGAAAGTAGCAATCCCAAAATTCAATAATAAGCTTAATTTATATAGCACCAACATATTCCACAGCACTTTACATTTTTTTGAGGGGCATTTCACAGACAATAAAAGACATTACAGAATATCCCACAACTCAACAGATTGCAAGCTTGCAGGCACTCATTCTTTTTGCTATCTATGATATCGACCCTTTAACCAGCCTAACCACATGATTTGGGATCAAAGCCAAACCAGAATGTCAATTTATGGACACATGTTTTGGGGTGTTGACATTCCTCAGTGCAAAGCATGAGATCTGATTTGGCTGTATGAGAGTCAACTTCCAATAGGTGGCACTAGAGTTCAAGTCCTTTTCCTATCTGAAGTGACAATTTGTATGTCCCCTGTTTAAAAGTGCAGCATTTTTTTTTGTCTGCGGGCCTCTGCAACAAATTTTACAATAGTGCAGAAACACTGGTATTCTGTATTTTAAAAAAGTACCACAAGTCGCACAGTTCAACAGCGTCTTAAATTTAGTACAGAAAAAATATATAGCTTTAGACCGTGATAGCCAGTAGATAGAAAGAAAAAACTTAAAGTTTACGAGTCCTCAGTAGTTGATACCTTTTAATGGCTTTCTGAAAAGATAAATTTTCAGCTGCATCACATCTAATGTCGTGTACATAATTGCATGTGCAAAATGTCCACCTGGGGGTCTGTATGTGGGGGAGACAGGGCAAAAACTTAAAACAAGGATGAATTCTTATCACCACACACTAAGAGAAAAAAGAATGGATCTTCCTGTGGTCAAATTTTTTTTTGCATGCCTGATCACAGCACCATGGACATGAAATTACTGGTATTAAAAGGTAACTTCAAATCTCAGAGAGACAGGAGGGTCTGGGAGTATAAACTTACGACAACCTTTGACACACTTGGTGCAGGAATGCATGTGTTGCACACATTTATGTCTTTGTATATCAATTAAGGAATGTGCTCCTCAGACTATTTAGGGGCATCACAACCATGGCCCAGACCTCTATCACAGGACAATAAAACTTTCACACTCTTTAAGAATGTTCCAATATTTACAGCCACAAATCTTTCTCCCTCTCCCATAATGATATTTCTGGTTCACGTCACTTGTCTTATCTATTGCATTATTCCTGTGTCCTTTTGTGTATAAATGTGATTCTTCAGATGTTTTATTAGTCTATGCCTGGTGAAGAGATCTGAGTAGTCTCAAAATTGAAATTCCTTACTATCTTTTCAGTTAGCCGTTAAAAGGTATCAACCACTGAGGACTCTCAAATTTTAATATTTTTAAATTCAGGAGGCATAAGTTTTCATAAAATTGCATCCATTTTGTTTCATCTGTAAAAGTGCTGCAGATTTTCTGCCCAATAAATAGTGCAATGGAAAAAATCAGTATTTACGCTTGGTAGGACCATGACTTGAATGCATTGAATATCCCATGGTGAGCCCGGGTCTTAGTGACCCCTATGTTATCTGGCCGTACATGTCCTCGTATGTCTCCCAAATGGAAGTGTAAAAATCGAATGTGGTCACCGTCAGGCCTCCATATTTTAGATGCCATTTATTTACATTATCTCATTTACAACCGCACACCTAAGACACTCATCTTTTAATGCTTACACAAAAGCAAGATCATTTTGTCATCACAATTATACACTTAGAGGTGTGGACACTTAATGAGACTACACCAGAATGGATGTCACATCCATGACAAACTGCTAGTTCCTCCCTAAAGTGCTGCAATTGTGTTGGAGCACACACCTCTCCAGATTGTGCAAAATCAGAGAGAACGATATTGCATATATTAAAGCTCAGAGTTAATAGGGCTACAATCAGTTAATACTTATGGATGAAATGTCCATGAATCCATCTATTACCTATAGCATCTTGGCCGCTCTTCAAGTAAGGTACTCCGGTTCCTCACCTACCAAGTGCCACTTATAACACTGGTCTCTTATATGGCAGAGAGGGATCCTTGAATCCTGCAGTCCCTAGATACTACTTCTACTTCTTCATCTGATGATAACCAATATTGCTGTCATTCCCAATATATAGTTAGTATAAGGGTATATCTGCATGAGATGCAAATTCAGAGGAAAAATCAGCATAAATTACATGCAAATTTGTGAGAGATTTTGCCGCAATTTTTTCCCTATGCATTGCAAAGAGTGAAAATCTGAAGCAAAATTGACATTGTATTTAAAATCTGTGTGTCTCAAAAAATTGCAGTGTATTTGCCTTGTGAACTAACCCTAAAGGAGTTTTTCTCAGCCCAAGCCCCTAATGTGTATATATCAATTCCAAAGATTATATAAATATGTATGATCTAAAGAGTCTACACCCCCTGTCTAAGATGTCAGGTTTTTGTCATGTCAAAAAATCACACCCATGAAGAATCATTTCAGAACTTTTTCCTCCTTTAATGTCGCCTATAGTCTGTACAAATCCATTGAGAAACAAACTGAGGGAAAAAATAAAAATAATGAAATTAAAATAATGTGGTTGCATAATTATGAATGCCCTCTTATAAATGGGGATATGGCTGTGTTCAGAATTAGCTAATTACTTTTAAACTCATGGTAAATAGTAGTCAGTACATGGCTGTCATCATTTGTAGTAATTCTGATTTATCCTCTATAAAGTTTAGCTGTTCAAATTGCATTTTTTCAGTTTCATATTACAGCAAAAGCCATGGTGCATAAACAGCTAACAACCCAGCAAAAGGATCTCATTGTTGAAAGGTTTCAGTCAGGAGGAGGACACAAAAAAATTACAAAGCATTACATTTACCATTTAATACTGTGAAGATGTCATCAAGAAGTGGCTTAAATTTGGCACAATAGTGACATTACCTAGGACTAGACATTCCTCAAAAGTTGATAAAAAGACAAGAAAAAAATTTCTCTGTGAGGCAGCGACGAGGCCAACAGTAACATTAAAACATTAAAGGAGCTGCAGGAATTTCTTGCAAATCCTGATTGTGTACTGTATGTGACAACAATCTCCTGTATTCATGTGTCTGACCTGTGAGGTTATAAAGTGTAAAGACAGAAGCCTTTTTACATTTACATCAACTTTGCCAAACGTGTGTGGAAAGACGTGTTATGGTCTGATGATATCAAGATTGAACATTTTGGACATAATTTCAAAAGTATGTTTAGCATAAAGCCAATACTGCACATCACCAAAAAAACACACCATGCCCACAGTGAAGCATGGTGGAGGCAGCATTATGATTTGGGGTTGTTGTTCAATAGCTATAACTGGGACTTTAGTCAAGTTGAGGATATTATGAACAGTTCTAAATATCAGTTATGTTTGCATTAAAACCTTCGAGCCTCTGCTAAAAATCAGAAAATTAAGAGGAATTTCACCTCTCAGCACAATCGACATGAATGGCATCATCAGAAGAAGATCAAAGCTTTGGAATGGCTCAGTCAGAGCCCAGACCTGAATCCAGTCGAACATATGTGGGTAAATCAACAGCCGCGGAGACACCATCACATGTTTCTCAACGCAAGCAATGACTAGCCAGGTCTTTCCCCGGGAAGGAACAACCACGGGAAGGGCAGTCTCCAATGAAGGAAACTACCTATGCCAAAACATGGTATCCATCCACAGACAGCTGTTTCGGGGTATTGCCCCTCATCAGTGTTCATAGAACATATGTGGGTGACCTAAAGAGGGCGTTTTGCAAAGGAGATGACCTCACAATCTGACAAATTTGGAGCTATTGCAAGGAAGAGTGGGCAAAAATTGCCATTTCTAGATGTACCATGCTGATAGACTCCTATCAAAAAAAGACTGAATGCTGCAATATATTCAAAGGGTACTTCAACAAAGTATTAATGTAACAAAGTAATTATGCAACCACATTATTTTAGTTACTCAGTTTTCTTTTTCCACCCGAAAACATCTGTTATTGACCCAGTAGAAACTCTGTGTCTCGGTATACCACCGTGTATACCCATGGACTTATTAGTGATCTTGTACAGTGCTCGGTGCGGGAGCTCATATAGGATCTCTGCAAATTGACAGCACTTTTCAGTCACTATAACATATAAAAAAATTAGCATTATGTGGGTAATGTATGGTACTGTTAATTGACACCAATAATGGTATTACATCATGGCACTTTAATTGGGTGCGGAAAAGAGTCTTTTTACTTACGCTTTCTCAATTACTTCTACAGACCTTGAACCCATTCTGTTTTCCAACAACGTAGACATGTGCGCGAGAATAACTTTAGTTAAGATTGAATAACCTACAGGGAGGGATCCCACAAAAATCATACGCCAAGAGATGCTCATAAAAAATAACGAGCTGGTAGATTATATTTTTTTGGCTTTTGTATTGTATCTTGTCACCTGACAGTCTGACCACATACCCCGGGCGCCAAGAGATACCAACGCCCATTACTTTATAGTGCTCTGGAGATAAATCAGTAAATGTGAAGAGTAACCAAGCGACCAGACAGTTGTAATCAATACAAGAGACACGTTTATCATTTGATTACACCGTGCTATGGGAATAAACTCTGTTTCATTAGTTTTATCTTAAAATTCTTATTAAGGGCCATCAAGTTCATTTCGACACCTGGCAACAATATGCTCAGAAATTATTTTTATATATGACATGTTAAAACAAAAATACAAAAAAAGTCTGGAAAAAGACAATTTGGGGATTGACCTAAGAAAACAAAAAATAAGATTTGTACTGTCCGGGTTCAATGACCAGTCTGGTTCTCCAAAAGTAGCCGGACCTAGCCGGTCTTCACTTAGGCATCTTTGACCCAGCGCCCTGGGCTTCGCGTGCTTACTGGGAATGTCCTGTTTTATTTGAGTCTACAATCAAATTTTAGCTAATTTATTATCCCAAAAAACAGCTGGACTCTCCCTCCTCTCTACCTAATTGTTACCACCAAGCAGGAGTCGCTTTTTATCAGGACCATGGATCTCTGGCGACTTTAACTTGGGTGAGCTGGATCACCACCTCTTTTCGTGCCCCTTGTGCTTAGTAGGTCTCGAATGTAATGACGTACTATCTCTTTCCTGTTAAATATCAGAGGTGCCTGAGATGCTGGCCCAAGATTGCTGTCCACAAAAGTGAGGACTGCCCTGGCCTGGCTGCCACGGAGGACGAGACTGGACACGGGACCTCCCAACTTTGAAAATTAAGAAAGAAGGTCACATGTTGTGGAATTGGAGCAATTTTTCCTTTATGCTAAACCATTTCCCTAACCTCGCCCAGGTCCATGCAAAAATATTCTTCCTAATGAAACCGGTTAGTGCGCCCACAAAGTATGGTACACCTTTCTTGGTGCCCACAGTGTGCTCCACACATTGAAATTTTCTCTGAATGCTGAGCTCTTTATAACCCCACCCACACAACTGATTGGCTGCCTTCTGTGCACATTGTGCATAGGCAGAAAGTAGCCAATCAGTGGCGGGGGTGGGGTTATACAGAGCTGATGAATATTGATGATAATTTTGATGATAATTTAGGTTCCTAACTAGTATTCTAGAGTCCCCATTGTTTCCAAAATTTCAGTAGATAAAAAGCTTTTTAGTATTCTCAATCTTATGGAATAGGATAAATTTTGGCCCATTCCTAGGGTTGGTAAGGTCTTGGTGATATCTCCTTTTGCCGTGCTGTGTGACTTGATTTGGTCATTCAAGATTCTAGAAAAACTAGATGACAAACCCTGTGGCAACTGTGATTACGGCATTATGGGTTGTCATTCGATTTTTGCAAAAAAAAAAAGGAGACCTTTAAGAACTTGAGGACAACTCGAGGACTTATTTACTGTGGAATTTCTAGGTAAGAGGGAGATTGTGCATGTTTGTGTCTGGGCTGCTCTGTACTTTTTGTCCTGACCTCGGGTGTGTTCACCTGTTATTGCATGAGTCTCTCCTGTTATGTGTAGGATCTCAGTAATGGAGCCTCCACCCAGTCCGGTGAGCTATGTTTATACTATGGTGTCAGCCCACGTTTATTTTCCAGATATTCTATTAATTTCCTGTACAGTGCAATAAGTCTTTTCTACTCTATGAGCTGTCTTCACTCACTCGGGCTGAGTCCCAGACAGGGAAAACTGAATTTCAGAGGTTTTTTTTTACATGATCCTGCTCAATGTTTCTTTTATAAAACCTATGCTTTTAATCTTTGGCCAACATTAGCTAAATACTACTAGAGTTAAATAACTTTGGGAAGACGGGGAGCAGGATATGGATGTTATTGCTAAATGTCTGCAAATTTCTGGAAAATAACTTCAATCCATAGAACTGTAGATGATCATATGGGTCACATGCTTTATACTAATTATAGGACAGGTATAGTGCACATTCCTATAGAGGAGTCATCCACAATGTCTCCACGCAGGACGGAATTGTTGTGAATTTTACCGACAGATATGTGTGGATAAAATCCATGGGGAACAACAGCACCACGTGAAGTCCAATTGCTTGGTCGGCAGCTATCTCTCGCATCTTTCATATCTTGGTCGTCTCTCCCATACACAGGAGCACATGTTCTCTATGAAAGACATCTCTGGTGGTAGCTTATCTCGGTGAGAAGAAAAGGAAGGCAAAAGGCAATCCGATACTGGACATGAAGGATCCTTGACAATCATTTTCCTTTGTCTCCATTAAACTGTAGGCCAAAGTCAGCGATATTGGCAGGTTTAGCCAACCTTAGTCTAATGTGTATAGATGGTTTAAGTCAGTGGTCCCCAACCTTTTTTGCACCAGGGACCGGTTTCAAGCAAGACCATTCTTCTATGGCCCGGTAGGGCAGGGATGGAGGTGTGACAGGGGCGGGGCTTTGGTCATAAGGGGGCGGGGCTATGGACGCGGTTGTAGTTTAGCAGTGCATACTTATCATTTAATTATAACATTTATAATGTGATTCAACTCACCATAGGTTTTGAATGAGTGGGAGCACCTGGCTTGTTTCTCTGTTTCAGTGGGAGCACCGGGCTACTTCTACTGATGACCGTCACTGCTAATGATGATTGGAACCTACAAGGAAATGGAGCATTGAGCACTTAAGAAAAATTGTACTGGAGTACTGTACATGCTGATTATTTTATAATCATCAGAAAATGTATGTGTGGTTCCCCTCGTCCTGTCCAGCTCTGTGTGGCTCCTCCTGTTGTATGTATGGCTTCCCTGTCCCATCCTTGTATACATGGCTCTGCTCCCATCCTCCCATCCTTGCCTACATGGCTCCGCTCCCACTGTCCCATCCTGTATGCATGGCTCTGCTCCCACTCTCCCATCCTGTATACATGGCTCCCCTGTCCCATCCTGTATACATGGCTCCCCTCCCACTCTCCCTCCCTTGTATATATGGCTCTGCTCCCACTCTCCCTCCCTTGTATATATGGCTCCGGTCCCACTCTCCCTCCCTTGTAAATATGGCTCCGCTCCCACTCTCCCTCCCCTGTATATATGGCTCCGCTCCCACTCTCCCTCCCCTGTATATAAGGCTCCGCTCCCACTCTCCCTCCCTTATATATATATGGCTCTGTTCCCACTCTCCCTCCCTTGTATATATGGCTCCGCTCGGCTCCCCCATCCTCCCCCATCATACTTACCCTCACATCGCTGACCTTCCTTCCCGTCGCTGAACTTCCCTCCCTGCATCTCGCAGCACTTCAGCTCCTGTGCGGAGCGGTCACGTGCTACTGCTCATTAAGGTCTATGAATATGGACGCCACGCCTATGGGAGATGAGAGGTGTCCATATTCATGACCTTAAATGAACGGTACACTGTACCGCTTAGCGCTGGATGAAGCCGTCGACAGAGACCGGTGAGTATCAGCTGCTGCACTGCCGCCGGCTCCCCTTGTGTCCGCGGACCGGCAAGGGCACTGCAATGGCCCGATGTTGGGCCGTGGACTGGTGGTTGGGGACCCTTGGTTTAAGTGATAGAGTTGAGCATAAAAGTTTGCAGGTTACTCGTCCAGTGTGACATGTCGGTATTCCAGGGTCGGTAGCCCAGTGCACTGAGGACCTCCTTCTACCTGTGACATTATCGGTGACTTTTCTGATTAGGAGGCTGCCGTTACGTCATTACATTGCGGCACACGCATGATATTGCGCCTATCTACTGTTCAGAAGATGCACCAGGGATATCGCAGGTACTAGAAGCTTCGCAGTGTTCTAGCTGGTGGTCATAGACTACTGTGGCGCCCCTGAGGGTTCAGTCGCCACAGAGGTACTGCACCTCATCCTGAGGTGTGATACCCCACCCTTCAGGTAAGGTGGAGACACCTGACCACACTCCAACACCTGCATCCCACACAACATAGTAGTGTAGCAAAGCACCTTTGGTGGCTCCCTGCTTGGAACACGAAGAGTGCTGGGAGGTGGGTGGAGCTTAGTCTGCACAAGAGAGCGGGAGCTCATTAGGAGAGGTCAGTCTGTGGGTCAGTCTGACTAGGTCAGTCTGGGAGAGAAGATCCCCTGAGTGGGATGGACACTGCTGGCACAGGAAAGAGACATTCAGAAAGCCTAATTCTCCATAAGAAAGATAGTTTTGTACGTAACGTGAGGAGAAGAAGTGAACTAAGGATTAGGGTTAGAGCAGAACCCTTCCTCAAGTTCTCAGCGCATGGCCGGGGTCCGGTCCCCGAGGTTGCATGGATACTAATGGTCCTGCGACAGACACCGGAGGAATAGAAGTTGTCACCACTTTATTCCCACACAAGACTTGGGGGCACAACAGCAATGAGAGTGAGGCGGGGCTTAGTAACAAGGAGTCCCCAAAAGCAGGATACAGCTGTCTGCCGTACAAGTAGGGTTCTAAGAACATCTGAAAGGAGGAACTCCAGTGTAACTCAGTACTGTGAGTACTTCACTATAGGCGCAATAAGGGAGACGTTCAGAAAAGGCACATATGTTGGCGGAGTGGTGGAACGGAGTACTTCATCTTGCCTGGAGGTTGGCTGAGCTCCTGACCTGGAGTACACAGCATGGATGCGGGCACCTGTATGCACAACAGACTGTGAGTAAAGCTTTGGAACTACATGCCCTGGTGTCCTCCGCTTATTCATGTGCCAACACACTCAGCACTGCTACATCTCTGTGCTCAACACTGCACCATTACGCTCTCCATCTACACTGCCCTGGGACTACAGCCCTACCTGTGGAGGGCTACACCATCATTGCTGCACCACACCATCTGTCCCAGAGGATCTGTATGCAGCGTCGGCTTAACACCTTCATTGCCGAACACCACAGGTGGCGTCACGAATCATTCACTTATAAACTTTAATCATCATCATCCACACGCTCAACATTCCCCTTTTACAATGGACACCCAGGGCCACGGACCGGGTCACAGCTACCGTGACATCTCCCATTGAACTCCACTGGCCTGGTACCGAGTACCCCGCTGCCCTGGGTGCGAGGGTGATCCATTACCGACGTGGCTGCTGAAATAGGGTCTTTCTACTCAACTCTAATAAGTGTCTGACTTTTTCTCAATCCTTTATCCTGATGACTTTTTCTGTGTGATACTTGAAATGCAGTGAAAATTTTAAAATCGTAAGAACATCCATTTTTGCTGCGGATTTTCCCAAAGGATTTCATTACTTTCAATATATTAGTGGTAAAATCTGCAGTGAATCTACATTAAAATGTAACACACGGCTTTTAACGAGGGTTAGCCATAGATTTGCGTGTTTTTTTTTGGGGGGTACATGTAGACTTAAATAGCGCCAGCCACAATACCTCCTAAACATGAGAGCTACAGTACATCCGCTAAGGGCTCGGGCACATGGCCATGTTTTTGATCCCAAAAAAATCATTGGATAGCACTTGTTTCTCTTTGGGGCCGTGCACGTCTGATTTTTTTTTCTCGGTCCGATGGAAAACTATCGCAGCATGCAGGAGTTTGTTACGATTATCGGATAGCACTCGGCCATCCAAGTCAATGAGTCTGTGGAAAACATCAGACTGCACTTGGATGACATCTGAGAATGGAGAAGATGGAGACTTTTTTTACCCCACCTTCTCTTCATTCGAGAAAATCAGATCACACTGTGATCACACTCTGATCAGAGTGTCGTAAGCATAATCAACCTGATCCTCTCGGATGAGAGAAAATACTGCTGCGTGACCCTATCTAGGGCTAGCTTGTATGTCTCTTCTCCTAACTTGGGGGAATATATTGGGATTTGTGGATTATTGATGGAAACAGAGACCAGTGTTTAGCTATTCTGTAGGAGAATGGATTGGTTGAGAAAGAAGACGTTGTGATACATGACTCCGAAGAGTTTTTTTTCCTTTTAAAAGCAAAAGTGCACAAAATGGGACAACAAAGCCCCCTTCAAATGGCAGTAACTGCACCATCAATGTCAACCAGAGATATCTGACAATGACTAATGATTGCCATGTGCAGGATAGTAATTAGCTGAAGCCGATGAGACCCCCCAGACTGCAGTTAAGGGTCATGATCTGGTGATTAATTCTTCACTTCCTGTCATACCATATAATGGACAATATCTTTGTTTTAGGGGGCGAGGAAAAAAACATGAACAGCATGAAGCAGCTTTAACAGATTAAGTAACAGGCACATGGTAACAGTATCTCTGTTTTATGGCTGAGATCTTCCATTTCTCCAATTATAAGAATGCAATAAGGGGGTTGGTACAAAGGGGTTACATGCCATAAAGGAAGCCAATATGGATGTGGATCGCCCTCGCACCCAGGGCACGGGGTACTCGGTACCGGGCCCGTTGGTTTCAATGGGAGTTGTCACGGTAGCTGTGACCCAGTCCGTGGCCCTGGGCGTCCATTGTAAAAGGGGGAATGTTGAACGTGTGGCTGATGATTAAAGTTTATTGGTGAATGATTTGTGACGCCACCTGAGGTGTTCGGCAATGAAGATGTTAAGCCGACGCTGCAGACATATCCAGGTCCAGTTCAAGTATCATCTTTAACACATTTTCTATTACTTCGAGACTTCTAAACCCTAGGTGACAACCGCTGATGCCTGGTTCGTCACCTGCATTTTCAATCTTCATTCAAATTTTCATCTTTTTTCCAATCCTTCATCTCTTTATTAAAATATTCCTAGTTGTTATTACTATCAATTAAATTCTATACAAAAGGCTATTCTATAATTATTAATACTTTCATAAGGCACATTATAAAATACTTCACATCAAAACTTCAATAATTCTTGTAAGTGCTGGACACCGCTCCCAGCCGGGATTTCTTGCAGTGTCCTTTAGGTGGGAGCCATGCTCCAGGTTGAGATAGTCCTTATCCATAAAAGACTTATGTAAAATCAAGAAAGGGCACCTAAAGAGGTGCAACTATGTACAGGTCAGTTCTGGATCATTCACTGTCCATGATCTCACAGTTCAATTAAAAGAGACTGCCAAGGAAACTGGGCAAACTTGAATACAAAAAGAAAAAAAAAAACAAACAACATGATGAACAAAAAAAATAAAGAAGGCATAACAGTGCCTATACCCTGTTGGGTAACAGTTAGTTAGTTAGTTATTAATGTTGGTCCCCTCCTAGGGTGGTGGAAGCGGGTTGCTTGGGCTGATCTAGGGGAGAATTGCAGGGCATCCTCTTCCTGTTGATGGTCTACAAATTGCAGGTATTCCTTCTCCCAAGGAGTTATGTTAGTGGCTGCCTGAGCAACTGGGGTGGCAGCTGATGGAACTGCTGCCTGTGGTACAGCAGGGGTAGCAACTTGTACCATTGGATGTTGCACTTCATCATCAGATGGTATCTCTGCTGCCTTGGCTTTTGGTCTGACCGCTGGTGAAACTTGGGTGCTGCCACTTAAGACCTGAGCAAGCACTGGACCATTGCGGTCCACAGGTACAGTTCCCAGCACCAGTGATCATGGCAGGGGCGGTGATCATACCTGGTACCTCTCGGTGATGTTCTGGCTCCGGTGCGGGTACAGGGTGGTGAACCGTGGCAGCTTCAACCTCTGGAGCTGCTTGGTGAGCGGGCGGCAGCTGGATCCGAGCAGGCACAGGAGTGGTGCCTGCCGAGGCCTCCAGTGGGGACCTGCGCAGCCGCGCCAGGTTCGGGATTGATACAGCCCCTGCCCCACAAGCTGCTATGGGGTCTTCATGTATCTCCTCCTTGCAGGCCGCAACCAGTGGCAGTATCGGCTTGGCGGGGGTGGCGGGCGCTGCAAAGGATATCGCAGCGGTCGTATGTTCCGCGGGTGCTGCCTGGGGGAGAGTTGTTTTTCTCCACTGCTTTCTCCTGGCCTCCGTCCTTCTTCCATCATGGCGTTCTGGCGTTCTTCCTCCTTCCTGGCCTCTTTTCCCGCCAACGGCTCTCGCTCCTCCTTCTGGGGGTGGCGTCTTCTTCCTACTCCTCCTTACCAAGCCAGTATCCAAACCCCTCGGGGGTTGGCCATGTTGCAGTTGCATAGAAGTTCAGGCAGGGGAGGCCCAGGACAGCTTGCGGTCTTTTCTTAGGACCATCCATGTTGTCACGCCCTTCTTCACCGCGCCGGCCGCCATTTTGAGAGTCCATTTTACAGTCTATTAATTTGGTTATTCTGCACATTCTCAGCAATGTTTAAGTCCAATAAACTCAGGCACACAGAACCCGGTGGCACTGGGCTTCGTCATCCTGTTCGTGACGCCAAAAGTGGATTGCCCTCGCACCCAGGGCAGCGGGGTAGTCGGTACCGGGCCCGTTGGTTTCAATGGGAGTTGTCACGGTAGCTGTGACCCGGTCCGTGGCCCTGGGCATCCATTGTAAAAGGGGGAAATGTTGAACGTGTGGATGATGATTAAAGTTTATTGGTGAATGATTCGTGACACCACCTGTGGTGTTCGGCAATGAAGATGTTAAGCTGACGCTGCAGACAGATCCTCTGGAACAGATGGTGTGGTGCAGCAATGATGTTGTGGCCCTCCACAGGTAGGGCAGTAGTCCCAGGGCAGTGTAGGTGGAGAGATAGGGAGGAGACGTAGATGGTGCAGTGTCAGGCACAGCGATGTAGCAGTACTGAGTGTGTTGGCGCAGGAATAAGTGGAGGGCACCAGGGCTTTACTCACAGTCTGTTGTGCATACAGGTGCCTGCGTCGGTGCTGTGTCCTCCGGGTCATGGGCTCAGCCAACCTCCAGGCAAGATGAAGTACTCCGTTCCAACACTCCGCCAACATATGTGCCTTTTCTGAACGTCTCCCTTCTAGCGCCTATTTGAAGTACTCACAGTACTGAGTTACACTGGAGTTCCTCCTTTCAGATGTTCTTAGAACTCTACTTGTACGGCAGACAACTGTAGCCTGCTTCAGGGACTCCTTGCTACTAAGTCCCGGCTCACTCTCGTTGCTGTTGTGCCCCCAAGTCTTGTGTGTGAATAAAGTGGTGACAACTTCAAATCCTCCGGTGTCTGCTGCAGGACCAGTAGTATCCATACAATCTCGGGGACCGGACCCCGGCCTTGCGCTGTGAACTTGGGAAGGGTTCTGCTCTAACCCTAATCCTTAGTCCTCCTCTCCTTACGTTCCGTACTAATCCTTCCTTCTTATGGAGAGAGTCAGGCTTTCCATCAATGTCTCTTTCCTGTGCTAGCGGACCCAGGTCACTGAGGTCGGCTGCAGCACTTCCTTCATCCATCCCACTCAGGGGATCTTCACTCCTCCACTGACTCTGTCAGACTGACCAAATCCTAAACTCTTCCCGCTCTTTTGGTGCCAACTAACTCCACCCGCCTCCCAGCACGCTTCGTGTTCCAAGCAGGGAGCCACCAAAGGTGCTTTGCTACACTACTATGTTGTGTGGGATGCAGGTGTTGGAGCGTGGCCAGGTGTCTCCACCTTAGCTGGATGGTAGGGTACCACACCTCAGGAGGAGGTGCAGTACCTCTGTGGCGACTGAATCCTCAGGGGCGCCACAGATGAAATAATGATGGACTTGTTCTGCTGCGTTGCTACCCCTGAAGCCAAGAATCACGCTATGTGTACAGTGATGTGTGTATTTCATACTGTATGATGGTAATGTACAGCATATAAGAATGTAAAGCGTTAACGTATAATGTGAGTAGTACATGGTACAGGGTGAGAATTGGGATAGTGTGAGTACTGTTCATATAGTAAAGTGGCTTAGCAACGGCATAAGACATAAGGTAGGGACAATAGGTTTAGTCTATTAGATAGGGAACTATAGGATACAGTTAATGGATGGAACTAGCCCAGTGGGTGGGAACTAGTGTTGATAAAAGGTGGGCACTTCCTGGTAGTGTCAGAGATAGAAAAGTGCAATGACAAGTTCAACTTCAATTGTGGGCTGCTAGGGTCAGCATGTGTCTGCCATTCGAGGCAGTTAAACACTATGCTAGAATCCTGTCGCGCCTGGAGCTCAAGGTATTACATATGAACTGCGGGGAACATTATGTCCTTTGGCGTCCAGGGAAGATGGACAGGGACCCGCAAAGAAGGAAGGTAAGGGATCCCGGGTGCACTGCCGAACGGGAAAAGAAATCTCTGGGGTTAAGAGTGCCAGTGGGCAAAGGGATATTCAAGAAAGAATGAATGGTAAGGCTGAAGATGTGTTGTGCTAAGGAAGTAAGGAACATGAAGTGTTGTGCCCTATCTCACGTATTACACCCTGATGAACTTGAACTGACTAGTAAGTGTGTGCTTGTTGCAGTGAACTTGGTGTCCACTGAATGTGTGTGGCGATTCCTGAAGATGGTGGCCTGGAGACAGCAGAGTCCTGCGGCCTACAAGGGAGTGTGATGTACCCCGCACCAGACAGCACACTGGGACTGGAACACGATTCTCCTGTAAAGTGTCAGAGCGTAACGAGACAGCAGCTTGGTAATGACTATTGACATGGGGCCTCTGGAGAGAAGGGGTACTGTCTGGGCAGGATAGGCTTCTCCTTTATTTTGACAATTGATTACAATCGCCACAGGCCTAACAACGTTGACACGTTAGTAAAAAAAAAAGAAAAAAAGAGTCAAATGAATCAACCAAGTTTACTGTAAAGTAAATTTGTAACACACTAGTCTTTCTGTACGTACAGGGAGATGTGTGGTATAACAACCAGCACCAGAAGGGGTCCATATTATCTTTGGTTATCTTTTTGTTAGCGATATACAAGTGCATCTCACTAAACTAGAATATCATCAAAAAGTTAATTTATTTCAGTTCTTCAATACAAAAAACTCATATATTATATAGAGACATTACAGAGTGATCTATTCCAAGTGTTTATTTCTGTAAGGGTGTGTACACACGCTGCGGATTCTGCTGCAGTTCCGCAGCGGATTTGGCCGCTGCAGGTCCGCAGCAGTTTTTGCTGCGGTGTACAGTACCATTATTCCCTATGGGAATAAAAAACCGCAGTGCAGACGGTGCGGATTTTTCCACGCGGTTTTCCTGCGGTTTTGAAACCGCAGAAAGAATTGGCATATCAATTCTTTCTGCGGATTCCGCTGAGGTTTGCCATCGCCTCCATTGTGGAGATGAAAAACCGCAGGGCAGAACCGCAGGCCAATCCGCAGGTAAAACCGCAGGTCTTTTGACCTGCAGATTTACCTGCGGATTTTACAAAATCCGCAGCGTGTGCACGTACCCTTAATGTTGATGATTATGGCTTACAGCCAATGAAAGCCCAAAAGTCATTATCTCAGTAAATTAGAATCTATAATAATAAATGCCCTAAGCAGCTTCCGGTTGTAACAACTTCCGTCCAGTTGTAACCGGTGACGTCACCGCACACCTCTTTCCATGTTATCCCTCAACACACCACTCCTCAACACACACTCCTCTCACCTTTCACCATCTCCACTCACGTCCACTCACTCTTTCACTCCACATACAACCCTTTCTCTCACTCCGTCTCTCATACTCACGCCGTCATCGCCGCTAATCCACGATCCCCGACATCTTCTTCCACCGGCGCCATCCTGGATCCAGACGTCCTCCACGCCGGCAACATGTTCTTGCGGCGACGCCATTTTGGATCGGCGAAATCCCGCGATAGTCAAGATGGCGTCGCCGCAAGAACATGTCGCCGGCGAGGACGACGTCGGGATCCAAAATGGCGTCGGCGAAAACTCGCGAGATTTCGCCGACGCCATTTTGGATCCCGATGTCGTCCACGCCGGCGACATGTTGTTCCGGCGACGCCATCTTGACTATCGCGGGATTTCACGACACTCAAGATGGCGTCGCCGCAAGAACATGTCGCCGGCGTGGACAACGTCTGGATCCAGAATGGCGCTGGCGGAAGAAGATGTCGGGGATCGTGGAGCAGCTGCGATGACGGCGTGAGTATGAGAGACGGAGTGAGAGAAGGGGTCGTATGTGGAGTGAAAGAGTGAGTGGAGATGGTGAAAGGTGAGAGGAGTGTGTGTGTGTGTTGAGGGTTAACATGGCAAGAGGTGTGATGCTATCGCATCCTCCCGATGTGATAGCATCGGGCCATAATCTAGTACTTTATAACACCAGCTTGAAAAATGATTTTAAAATCTAAAATGTTGGCCTACTGAGATGTGTGTTCAATAAATGCACTCAATACTTGGTCGGGGCTCCTTTTGCAACAATTACTGCATCAATGCAGCGTGGCATGGAGACGATCAGCCTGTGGCACTGCTGAGGGGTTATGGAAGCCCAGGTTACTTTGATAGCAGCCTTCAGCTCGTTTGCATTGTTGGGTCTGGTGTCTTGATTTCCATTGGTCAATATGCTATCCATTTTTCATACGGACAACACACAGACCGACATACAGTCATCTGAACGGGTCCTAAAGCTACATTCACACATCAATGTCCATTTTTACATCCGTATAAACAGGACAGCTTTTCTCTCTTGTACATTACGATTTGCCTCTGTATTGCATCCAGGGTTTTTTGTTTTTAAACCTGAGGAGGTATAAACTGTCTGAACTTTTATTTCTCCAATGACTCTTTAACAATAGATAAGTGAAAAACAGATGAACGATGTGTGTATAGATCAATGAAACGCTATGGGTTTGTGTGCAGTCTGAGTAAAATATGGAAAATACTAGGATGTTTCACACAGATGTGCGTATGTAGCCTAAGGGCTCATTCACATGTCAAACTCACACATCAAAAACTTTCACGGATAACACTCATACCTATTATGATCTATGGGATCTACTAGGCCTTATTCAGATGTCCTACTTTTCCCCGTACAAGAAAAATGGACCAATAGACTCAGAGTTTGGTCAGCGTGTCATACGATTTTCTTGAATGTACAGAAATTTTTTTTTTAATTTCTCTGCGTTCTCCTTTCTGACAGTCCATGAAAATCGTAACGCACTCAGATGTTATCCAAGTGTGATCAGATTTTCTCATGGACCCATTGACTTATATCACTAATTTTTATCTGGCCCTCGGATCAAAATCAGATGTGTCCCCGCGATTTTCCATGGAAAATCACTGACGGCCCCATAGATTATCACATTTTTTTAATAGTGCTATAAGCTAACTGCCCTTTCAATTTTTAGGCTTTTGGTCCTGAAGAAGTATGTTTGATAAAAAATGGTTACGGTCCCATCAAAGAAAGGTACACTTTGTTGTGACTGGTGGGCACACATGAATTGGCCAATTTGTGCACTAAATACCCCTATTTTATAAGTATAGTCTACATGGCAGTATTGAAGATGACAATACCCTGCTGCACTATGTGATACATAGAAGATAGATACTGACTATCTAATGACATTCGATAATGTACTTTACAGGTTTTGGAAAGAAATTCCACCCATGTCATTACATGATGCCATTTTTATAATTTGTTCCGCTGTTTAATTAATATTGGGTGGAGTTTCCTTGAAGGTTATTCACGAAGTAAACCTGTTTGTTCCCTAAAACAAAGGATGTAATAAACAGAAGACGAGAGGACAGTACCATCCGCAATTCTATATTTTCTAATACCATTTAATGGGATCTGATTGGTGCAGGATTAGCAGATATTCTGGGATATTAAACAGTATAATAGTTTAATATAGTAAACCTACAAAAGACAAAATGAGAAAAACCCTGCTGTAAATAAATAAATAAAAAGCAAAAGTGCATCTAAATAATTCAGAGTTCTTAGTAATACTGTATTTGATCACATATAGCATAAAAGCCGTCCCACCATCGACAAGGTGACTCTGTGGTCGGGGCGGTCCTACACTGTCTAATATTAAAAACCTTATCATGTATCAAAGTTGACATCAGTGTGTGAATAAGGGCAGACAAAAGGACCGGGTCCCAACCAGTGGACACCAGTCAGGGGAAGCCATTAAATACAAAAGGCAGAAAGGGTCCTTGGGAGACGGGTAGTGAGGAGTCCACCCGTGGGGCCCGTATCTACGCTGACTGCCGTCAGGTGGATGGACTAGGTCGCATGGGGGTACCGGCCCCCAAGACTATCAGAGAAATCACCAGACTCAACTAGAAAGCCAGTGGCAGGGGTACCTGTAGGTGCTTCTGGGTCACCCCGTCCCAGGGCTGTGGGGTACTCGGTACTGGGCCGGTGTCAGTGGGATGTGTCACAGCAGCAGTGACCCGATCCGTGGCCCTGGGTGCCCAAATCAATGGTGGTTGTAATATAGTTTATGTGATGAAATAGTTCGTGACGCCACCTGTGGCTTTTGGCAAGCAAGATGTTAAGCCAACGCTGCGTGCAGATCCTCTGGGGCTGATGGTGTGTTGCAGGTGAAGCTGTAACCCCACAGGTGAAGCTGTAACCCCAGGGCAGTGTATAGGCGCAGGCAGTGTAGAGGAGGACACCCAGATGTAGCGGTGCTGACGGTGTTGGTGCACAATGACTGGAAGACACCAGGGCTTGTAGTTCCTAAGCTTTACTCACAGTTCATGGTACACACTGGTGCCTGCCTCTGTGCCGTGTCCTCCGGTGCAAAGACTCAATCACCCTCCCGGGCAAGTTAGGCTTCTCCTCTCCAACACTCCGCCAACATGTACCTGTCCTGAACGACTCCTCTATTGCGCCTTTTAGTGTGAAGAGCTCCAGTACCGTGGTACTCTGAAGTTCCTCCTGTCAGATGTTCCTAACAACTCTTCCTTGTACGGCAGACAGCTGTAGCCTACTTCGGGGACTCCCTTTATCCTGAGTCCCGGCTCTCTATACAGATGCTGTTGTGCCCCAAGTCTTGGATGGGAGTAGTGCATTTACAGCCAACTACTCCACCGGTGTCTGCTGCAGAACCATAAGTGTCCATACAACCTCGGGGACCGGGCCCCGGCCTTGCGCTGAGAACTTATAGGCGGGGTTCCTCTTCCAACCCACAACTCCTCTCTGTTCTCCTACTCCTTTGTTCCGCACTGTTGCTTCTCTCTCTTATGGAAGCTTAGGTTGCAGTTCTACATCTTTCTCCTTCTGTTCCTTTCCTAGGGAGCTCGTTCCACTAAGACCAGTCCTCAGCTTCGCCTGACTGACTGTCTTCCTCCGCCTTGAGCTCCCCTCAGGCTGACCTCCTGTCAGCCTGCTCTCAGCTTCCCCTCAGACTGATCTGTAATTTTAACTTTCCCACTCTTTTATATTTAACTCCACCCACCTCCCAGCACAACTCGTGTTACGAAGCAAAAACCCACGAAAGGTGCTCTGTTATCCTCTAAGCATGGAGCCGCAATCTGGTCCATTGCTGAACTATCCTGTGTGTGGGTGCAGGTGTTGGAGTGTGGAAAGGAGTTCCCAACTTACCTAGGTGGTGGGGCACTACACCTTAGGAGAAGGTGCAGTACGCCTGTGGCGACCGAGCCTCACTGGGCGCCACACTTCAGCCACAAGCCACAGTTATCATAGCCAAAAAGGGAGCAAGGGGACGCAAAGTGGACGTCACCCCCGTGGCTGCTGGCTTGGGACACTGACTGTGAGGTGTTGGGCTGGAGAGGCGGAAAGCTTTGTATGCTTCATGGCCAATGTAAACACGCGTTTATATGCTGCATGTGTACCAACTCAAACCAAGCTCAATTTTTGTTTTTTAGTTTAAAATATTGTCTGATTATTCTGTTCCTTGAGGCTATTATTTCAATTTTTTATTTATTTTTTGGTTTATCTCTTACTGGGAAAAAAAGTGGATTTTCTCTCAATTTTCCTACGGTCCTAAAAAGCATAATAAAAGTCCCTTTTGCTGATGTTTTTGTGTTGGTTCCGCCTTTTTTTCATATTAATAATTGAAATAATAGATAGTGAGCAGCTGAGTTTGGGGTCTCCAGATGTTTTCGAGGGATTTATCAATTGACACTTTTTAAAAGTCTAAAAAATGTTGATGAAATGTATTCAAGCCCCCCTTCCTGTAGTGATTTTATGTGTCTGCAATTTTTGCAAAAATTTTGCATCACTTTAGCAGAATAAGCAAATTTTTTGCTCTATCAAATTGCAAGAAAGGTTAATGACAAATGTAAACAGTATTTTTGACTTTGTGCAAAATTCATCAACTGCAAAGGTGATCTCATTTTGAAGAATTTGTCGCAAAAAAAGGTCAATAAATATTACGAGAAAAACAAATAAAAAAAGAAAAATACCGTAACTTACAAAATCTCACAAATGACAAATTGGGCCTAGTATATTTATCGATGCATTCACCGTACAGTTGAACTGTGTAGGGTGTAGGTGCTACTTATTAATCCCATATTTTATGACCTGTCATACAATTCACCCTAGGTGTATGGTTCATGTTCTTACATAACATCTCCACTTTACTACCAAGCTTATTAATTACAGACTGTAATATCTAGGCAGCAAGGGGCCATTCATTACATTTTTTCGTAGTGTTGCCTAGGACATATCTGTACCTCAGTTGCACTGGGGTACTGGAGTTTGAGGAGCTTCCCTATATGCCAGTTGAAGTAATATATATGACGCATGGTGGGCCAGGGGACCTTGTTCCACATTTTGCATTGAGACTTAGAAGCTTCAAGTTACCGTATATCTTTGTTGTTACCCATTGAGGAAACATAACAAGTCATACTACAGGGATGGCCATGGAACATGGGCC
Source organism: Dendrobates tinctorius (assembly GCF_039654945.1). NCBI lineage: Eukaryota > Metazoa > Chordata > Amphibia > Anura > Dendrobatidae > Dendrobates > Dendrobates tinctorius. Next base: position 72,920,473 of record NW_027361754.1, read on the forward strand.
CCAATCTCCCCTGTGTGGTTTGTATAGGATAATCGGGCCTAATTCATTAGCATTGTCTTACAGTAAACGTCTCTTTGGAGTGATAATATGGAGGGATCCACATGGGATTATTGGACACCCAGGTGAGTCCCATGTTAATAGACCCCCCAGGTGAATCCCATGTTAATAGACCCCCCCAGGTGAATCCCATGTTAATGGACACCCAGGTGAATCCCATGTTAATGGACACCCAGGTGAATCCCATGTTAATGGACACCCAGGTGAATCCCATGTTATTGGACACCCAGGTGAGTGCCATGTAATTGCACAACCATGTGAATCCCATGTTATTGGACACCTAGGTGAGTCCTATCTTATTGCAGACCCAGATGAATCTCATGTTATTGGACACCCAGGTGAATCCCATGTTAATGGACACCCTGGTGAGTCGAGTCCTCTGTTATTGTGTAAGCAGTTACTGAGATGCTGTACGCAGGGATTGCAGAGTAGTACAGTATAACAATATTATTTATTTTAACAGTAAAGGTAAAGGTAATCTCCTCACAGGGAGTTAATGAGCATTGAAACAAACGGTTAATAGAACAACAAGAGATAAATAGAATAAGCAGAATGAGTGTGGCAGTCTGAGTTTCAAATAGCACTTATCGTAGCACCTGCTGGTGTTCGTTAGTCCGCAGTCCAATGTGGGTAGTAGTACCGGCAACGGCCGGTATACGGTCCTCCGTTGGGGTCCAGGATTAGCAATCCATCTTCTGGCGGCATTTGGTGATCTCCAGTTTTACCCGCTGAGCCCCCAGTCCATAAGCCTGCTCAATCAAAGTGGGAAAAGCTGCAGAAGTTTCCGTACTAAGCGTGGGCTGATGCGCGCTAGCCAGCAAAGGGAACCGCACCTCAGTGTCCTGTAACCGGCCAACACTTCTCTGCACGAGCGTGGTTCTGGGTTTGGCCGTGTGCAGGGCGCTTCCCACAGCCACTGTCCCACTGGAGCGCTCAGTAGATGTCGGCCGCAGTACATCACGGCGCTGCTGCTCAGGGCACCGAGCCCATTGCTTACTTTCCTTGTTGGTGGGAAACTGCCCCTCACTTTGCGCGTTTCCAGCTCTGTCTTACCATTAAATACACCCCCTCTTCCTGGGTCATGAGGCTTGTCCGGTCCCCTATTCCTTCCCCTAGGCAACATGGGACGCAGCCTCGACAGTTCCGGATCTGGCTCAATGCAGGTAACCGCAGCCCAATCTTCCACCTTACAATTGCACACCCAGGTGAATCCCATGTCATTGGAAACCCAGGTGATCCCCATGTTATTGGACACCCAGATGAATCCCATGTTATTGGACACCCAGGTGAATCCCATGTTATTGGACACCCAGGTGAATTCAATGTTATTGGACACCCAGGTGAATCCAATGTTATTGGACACCCAGGTGAATCCCATGTTATTGGACACCCATGTGAATCCCATATTAATGGACACCTATGTGAATCCCATGTTATTGGATGCCCAGGTGAATACCTGCTGTTTCCTGAGAACAGTTTTGGCAGGAGATAAATATGAATTTCTGTATTACAGTTATGGTTTTTGATAATAAACCTTTAATAAAGATGTCCGTGGCCAATTATTTCCACTCTAAAGTAGCGTCCACATGTGATTCTTTAGTTATCTAGTATTAAGTGTTAACAGAAGGTTTGGGTGGGACATATAATCCCACGAGGCCCATCGTACCCTTCCTCATGATCTAATGGTACACTACATGGTAGAACACCCATCATTGTTGTAGACGTCCAGGAGAGGATTTTGAGAAGCCAGAGGAAATAGAGGGGAAAATGGTCCCAACCGGTGGATGCGAAAGCACTCATCACTTTTTTCAAAGTTAGGCCACATTCACACGTTCAGTATTTGGTCAGTATTTTACCTCAGTATTTGTAAGCCAAAACCAGGAGTGGGTGATAAATACAGAAGTGGTGATGTGTTTCTATTATACTTTTCCTCTGATTGTCCCACTCCAGGTTTTGGTTTACAAATACTGAGGTAAAATACTGACTAGAGTTGAGCGATACCGTCCGATACTTCAAAGTATCGTATCGGATGGTATCGGCCGATCTTTAAAAAAAGTATCGGTATCGCCGATTCCGATACCGGAAGTCCCATTCAAGTCTATGGGACTTCCGGTATCGGAATAAGAAAAACCCTTTCCTGCCCTTGTACAGCCTCTCTGGGGTCTGTACGGGCCTTTCGGGGGGCTGTGCCGGCCTGCCAGGGGGTCTGTGCAGGCTCCGGTGGTCTGTGACGGCCTGCCGGTGGTCTGTGCAGGCTCCGGGGGGCTGTGCCGGCCTGCCGGGGGGCTGTGCCGGCCTGCCGGGGGGCTGTGCAGGCTCCGGGGGGCTGTGCCGGCCTGCCGGGGGGCTGTGCCGGCCTGCCGGTGGTCTGTGCAGGCTCCGGGGGTCTGTGCAGGCATCGTCCGATGGGACTACAAGTCCCATCGGGCGATGCCTGCTACCATGACAGTGATTGACACATTAGCCAATGATGGGACAGTAGTAGTCCCATCATCCGGCTAATGTGTTAAATGTAAAAAAAAAAAAAAATTACATGCTACATACATACAACATGCATACTACATACATGCTACATTCATACTACATACTACATACATGCTACATTCATACTACATAAATACTACATGCAACATACATACTACATATATACTACATGCATGCTACATACATACTGCATGCTACATACATACCACATATATACTACATACATACTACATGCATGCTACATGCATGCTACATGCTACATACATAACACATATATACTACATGCATGCTACATACATACTACATGCTACATACTACATATATACTACATGCATGCTACATACATACTACATGCTACATACTACATATATACTACATGCATGCTACATACATACTACATGCTACATACATACTACATATATACTACATGCATGCTACATACATACTACATGCTACATACATACTACATATATACTACATACATACTACATACATACTACATGCATGCTACATGCATGCTACATACATACCACATACATAACACATATATACTACATGCATGCTACATACATACTACATGCTACATACATACCATATACATACTACATGCATGCTACATACATACTACATGCATGCTACATACATACTACATGCTACATACATACTACATATATACTACATGCATGCTACATACATACTACATGCTACATACATACTACATATATACTACATGCATGCTACATACTACATGCTACATACATACTACATATATACTACATGCATGCTACATACATACTACATGCATGCTACATACATACTACATGCTACATACATACCACATACATACTACATATATACTACATGCATGCTACATACATACTGCATGCTACATGCATGCTACATACATACCACATACATACTACATGCTACATACATACCACATATATACTACATACATACAATACATTCATACAATACATACATAGACATACAGTACATATAACATAGAGTAACATACTTACCAATACTTGTCACATTGTTCCCCGAAGCCATTGTCTTTTCCGGAATAAATATTAACATAACAAACCACAAAAATACTCACCCACGATCCGAAGCAGTCCACGAGTGTGTCCCACGACGATCTTGGGTAGAGAACTGCAGCATCAGCTGTTGCTGCCGTTCTCTACGGGCTGCAGGAATCCAATGACGGAAGGTAGGTATCCTTCCGCACTGTATTCCTCCGCCACTTTAAAAAAAAAAAAGTCCCTAGTCTCACTTTATGCCATTGCTGTGTGGGAATTTCCCACGCAGCAATGGCATAAAGTGAGACTAGGGACTTTTTTTTTTTTAAGTGGCGGAGGAATACAGTGCGGAAGGATACCTACCTTCCGTCATTGGATTCCTGCAGCCCGTAGAGAACGGCAGCATCATCTGATGCTGCCGTTCTCTACCCAAGATCGTCGTGGGACACACTCGTGGACTGCTTCGGATCGTGGGTGAGTATTTTTGTGGTTTGTTATGTTAATATTTATTCCGGAAAAGACAATGGCTTCGGGGAACAATGTGACAAGTATTGGTAAGTATGTTACTCTATGTTATATGTACTGTATGTCTATGTATGTATTGTATGAATGTATTGTATGTATGTAGTATATATGTGGTATGTATGTAGCATGTAGTATGTATGTAGTATGTATGTAGCATGCATGTAGCATGTAGTATGTATGTAGCATGCATGTAGTATATATGTAGTATGTATGTAGCATGCATGTAGTATATATGTAGCATGTATGTAGTATGTATGTGGTATGTATGTAGCATGTAGTATGTATGTAGCATGCATGTAGTATATATGTAGTATGTATGTAGCATGTAGTATGTATGTAGTATGTATGTGGTATGTATGTGGCATGTAGTATGTATGTAGCATGCATGTAGTATGTATGTAGCATGCATGTAGTATGTATGTAGTATGTATGTAGTATGTAGCATGTATGTAGTATGTATGTGGTATGTATGTAGCATGTAGTATGTATGTAGCATGCATGTAGTATATATGTAGTATGTAGTATGTATGTAGTATGTATGTGGTATGTATGTAGCATGTAGTATGTATGTAGCATGCATGTAGCATGCATGTAGTATGTATGTAGCATGCATGTAGTATGTATGTAGCATGCATGTAGTATGTATGTAGTATGTATGTAGTATGTATGTAGCATGCAGTATGTATGTAGCATGTATGTAGTATGTATGTAGTATATATGTAGTATGTATATAGTATATATGTAGTATGTATGTACCATGTAGTATGTATGTAGCATGCATGTAGTATGTATGTAGCATGTAGTATGTATGTAGCATGCATGTAATATGTATGTAGCATGTATGTAGTATGTATGTAGTATATATGTAGTATGTATGTAGCATGTAGTATGTATGTAGCATGCATGTAGTATGTATGTAGCATGTAGTATGTATGTAGCATGCATGTAGTATGTATGTAGCATGCATGTAGTATGTATGTAGTATTTTTTTTTTTTTTTTTAACATTTAACACATTAGCCGGATGATGGGACTACTACTGTCCCATCATTGGCTAATGTGTCAATCACTGTCATGGTAGCAGGCATCGCCCGATGGGACTTGTAGTCCCATCGGACGATGCTTGCACAGACCCCCGGACATCAGCACAGCCCCCCGGCAGGCCGGCACAGCCCCCCGGCAGGCCGGTACAGACCCCCACAGGGTGCACAGACCACCGGCAGGCCGGCACAGCCCCCCGGCAGGCCGGTACAGACCCCCACAGGGTGCACAGACCACCGGCAGGCCGGCACAGCCCCCCGGCAGGCCGGTACAGACCCCGGGCAGTCCACACAGCCCCCCGGCAGGCCGGCACAGCCCCCCGGCAGGCCGGCAGAGACCCCCGGAAGGCCCGAAATGACGGCGCATCATGATGCGCACACACCGCGCATCATGATGACGTCAGTCTGTCAATCAACTTTGAACTTCCGATTCCGATGCCGAATTCCGATATTGAAAAAATATCGGAAGTCGGTATCGGAATTCCGATACAGCAAGTATCGGCCGATACCCGATACTTGCGGTATCGGAATGCTCAACACTAATACTGACCAAATACTGAACATGTGAACATGAACTTAGGGCTCGTTCAGACGAGGGTAAGTCTTGGGTGTGTGCTGTCAAGTTGAACATTGGACAAATGGACAGCACACAGATCAAAGTAACTCAATAGGGTGGTCCAAATAAGGGGTTTTTTTTACACGGACCGAGCATCCATGTGAAAAAATGTCCTCATGCACTATTGTCTTCCAAGTCTCAGAAGCCCGTAAAATCTATGGATGGGTAAAAAAATTGAGATCCCGCATCTGATTAATACGGATATATTTTTATTATTAACCTAAAAAACTGTATTTCAGCATGTTGTGACAGAATCACTGGTAATGTAATAGAGGGGAGATATGTTTCACTACGCCTAATGGCATCAGTGAAATAAAATTCAGAATTGTATTTCCTCCTGCACAGTAAGTGTTGCAAGGGTTAAGTTAACCTATGTTATGGGCTGTTTTTTAGGGGGACATTCATAGAGCAGGTGGGAGACTGTCCCCCCATATCTCCACCTACAGACACAGCACCACTGTATGCTGATAGGACCTTGGTGAGGTCACATGTAGTGCTAACAGGTACGCAGGATGCAGTGACGAGTCGCGAGACGGTTTGGTGCTTTTTATAAAAACGTTTATAGGACTAGAGGTAACTTCCCTCAGTCCCAGCCTGATCAACAAAAGGGGTAACAAGGGTTGCCCTCGCAGGGGCTCTATACAAGCAAACACAAACGGGGTAGAACACGACTACGTCCGGCAATAGCCGGTCACTATAAGGCCGCGGTATGGCTGACTACGGGTCCTTAATTATATAGTCAACTTAGCCATCCAGACGTCCCTCGCCGTTCGGGATGGTGGTCTTTCGGCCCAGCAGCCGCTGGGCCCAGTTTCTGAAGCGTAGAGGAATCATAGAATCATAGAATCATAGAGTCGTAGAGTTGGAAGGGACCTCCTGGGCCATCTGGTCCAACCCCCTGCTCAAAGCAGGATTCGCTAAATCATCCCAGTCAGATGTCTGTCCAGCCTCTGTTTGAAGACTTCCATTGAAGGAGAACTCACCACTTCTCGTGGCAGCCTGTTCCACTCATTGATCATTCTAACTGTCAAAAAGTTTTTTCTAATATCTAATCTGTGTCTCCTCCCATTCAGTTTCATCCCATTGCTTCTAGTCTTTCCTTGTGCAAATGAGAATAAAGTTGATCCTTCTACAATGTGACAGCCCTTTAGATATTTGTAGACAGCTATTAAGTCTCCTCTCAGTCTTCTCTTTTGCAAACTAAACATTCCCAAATCCTGCAACCTTTCCTCATAAGACAGGGTTTGCAGACCGGTCACCATTCTGGTCGCTCTTTTTTGAACTTGCTCCAGTTTGTTGATGTCTTTTTTAAAATGTGGTGCCCAAAACTGGACACAATATTCCAGATGAGGTCTGACCAAAGAGGAGTAGAGGGAAATAATGACTTCACGTGATCTAGACTGTATGCTTCTGTTAATACATCCTAGAATTGCATTTGCCTTTTTTGCTGCTGCATCACACTGTTGACTCATATTCAGTCTGTGATCTATTAGTATACCCAAGTCTTTTTCACATGTGCTGTCACTTAGCCCTATTCCTCCCATTCTATATATGCTTTTTTCATTTTTATTGCCCAGATGTAGTACTTTGCATTTCTCCCTGTTAAAAACCATTCTGTTAGTTGCTGCCCACTTTTCCAGTTTATTTAAATCTTTTTGAATCCTCTCTCTCTCTTCTCTAGTATTAGCTATCCATCCTAGCTTTGTGTCATCAGCAAATTTAATCAGTTTACCCTCAATTCCTTCATCTAAATCGTTGATAAAGATGTTGAACAATACAGGGCCCAGGACAGAGCCCTGTGGTACCCCACTTGAGACATTCTTCCAACTGGATGTGCAGCCATTTACGACCACTCTTTGGGTCCGATCACTAAGCCAGTTATGAATCCACCTAACAGTTGCCTTGTCCATTCCATACTTAGTCATTTTTTCAATAAGGATTGTATTTGAGACTTTGTCAAATGCTTTGCTGAAGTCAAGATATACTATATCTACAGCATTTCCTTGATCCACCCAATCAGTAATACCGTCATAGAAGGAAATTAAATTAGTCTGACATGACTTATTAGTTACAAACCCATGCTGACTCTGCTTAATCACTTCATTCTTATCCAGGTATTGACATACATGTTGTTTAATAATTTGTTCAAAGATCTTTCCTGGTATAGAAGTCAGACTCACCGGCCTATAGTTGCCTGGGTCCACCTTCTTCCCCTTTTTGAAGATAGGAACAACATTTGCTCTTCTCCAGTCTTCTGGCACTTCTCCTGTTCTCCAAGAATTTTCAAAGATTATGGAGAGGGGTTCAAAAATTTCTTCTGCTATCTCCTTCAGTACTCTGGGGTGTAATTCATCTGGACCTGGAGACTTGAATTCATTTAGGTTAGCTAAGTGTTTCCTCACTATCTTTCTGTTTATAGATATCCTGGATTCTTCTATTCCCTTAATAGGACAGTGAATAACAGTTGATGTTACATTTCCTTTCTGAGAGAAAACAGATGCAAAATAGGAATTTAAAAGTTCAGCCTTCTCAACATCCTGTCTTACCATTTCATTATTTTCATCCTGTAAAAATCCTATAGCATCTTTGACTTTTCTTTTACTTTTGACATATCCCCAAAATCCTTTATTATTGCTTTTGACATCTCTTGCAAGCCTCAATTCATTTTCAGCTTTAGCTAATCTGATTTGTGCCCTGCAGGTTCTGCAGACAGCATTATATTCTTCTTTAGATATGCCTCCCTCTTTCCATTTTATAAACATTTTTTTCTTCCTTTTTAGCATGTGCTTAAGTTCTGTGTTCATCCATCCTGGTTTCCTTAAATGCTTCCTATTCTTCCCTCTTTTCAGAATTGTTAACAACTGTGCTTTGAGAATTTCATTTTTCAAGATTTCCCATCCTTCCTGGACATTTTTGTCTTTAAGGATATCCAGCCATTGGATCCCTCCAATTCTCTTTCTGAATCCCTTAAAATCTGCCTTTCTGAAATCTAACCTTGACGTCTGAGTCTTCACAGGTCTTCCTCCTCTAGTTATCCAAAATTCTAAAATAGCATGGTCGCTACCTCCTAGGGTCCCAGCCACTTTTACCTCCTCAACCATTTCCTCCCTGTTTATAAGAATTAAATCCAAGGTAGCAGTTCCCCTTGTTTTCTCCCTTACCTTTTGGAAGATAAAGTTGTCAGCAAGAGAGGATAAGAATTTCCTTGACCTGTTAGTTTTGCCTGAGAGAGATTCCCAACAAATGTCTGGATAGTTGAAATCTCCCATGACAACTATGTCATATTTTTTGGAGAACTTGGCCATTTGATGCATAAAGAGTTCATCCATATCTTCAGCTTGCACAGGTGGCCTGTAGTAAATGCCTACAATGGTGTCCTTTCCATTGTTCTGTCCTTGTATTCTTACCCAAACAGTTTCGACATAACTCCCAGTCTCTGAAGCTTCAATCTCTGCGCAGATATACGCGTTTCTAACATACAATGCGACACCCCCTCCTCGTTTATCAAGTCTGTTTCTTGCAAATAAGTTGTATCCTTCTAGTCTTGTATTCCAATCATGTGTATTGTCCCACCAAGTTTCAGTGATTCCAATGACATCATATTTCTTTTCCTGTGTTAGTAGTTCCAATTCTCCTTGTTTGTTGCCCATGCTTTGTGCATTAGTATAGAAACATTTTAGTTTGTGATTGGTTTCTCTTTCTCCAATATTTTTATTAATTAGATTCTTTCGTCTTTGTTCTTCCTTTCCACTTCTAATAGCAAAGTTCTCAATAGCATTTGTCAGGTGTATGGCTTTTTCTGGTCTTTTGCTTCCCTTCCCATGTTGTTCTAGTTTAAAGCTCTCCTTACAAGTGTAGCAAGGCGACTTCCAAATACATGCTTTCCAGTCTTCGTAAGGTGCACCCCATCTCTAGCAAGTAGTCCATCGTATAAGTAGTTCACTCCGTGATCCAGAAATCCAAATCGTTGCTGATGGCACCATCAACGTAGCCAGTTGTTCACCTGCAGAATCTTATTCCACCGCCTTGTTCCATGGCCATCCACTGGGAGGATGGAAGAGAAGACCACCTGCGCTCCCAGTTCTTTCACTTTCTTGCCTAAGTCTTCAAAGTCTCTGCAGATGGTTTCCAGGTCGTTTCTTGCGGTGTCATTTGTCCCCACATGTAGTAGCAGGAATGGGTAGTCATCTGTAGGTCTGAAGAGTCCTGATATCCCCAGTTGGCGCTCTGATGACACGGGAGCACCACAGGCCCCAGAGGAGTCTTTGGACAGTTGGGCCACAGCCCCCCGACTGGGGCAAGCGGCAGCGATGTGGGGTGGTGAAGGGCAGGCCACCTGCGCAGCTAACAGCCGCGGCAAGCAGAGACTCGGCCCCTGCCGCGGACCGGAGCGGTACAGTGGTGGCCACCGACGGCACTGTACTTGCCACGTCCACTGGTGATGGCAGGGTTGCTGTGGGTGGCGAGGGACAGGCCGCATCCGCGGGCTGAGGTGAGGCGGCAGTGGCCACGGGCTGGACTGGGGCCGCAGTGGCTGTGGGCTGGAGCGGGGCAGCAAGTCCCGGATGATCGTCTTGGCGCCGTCCCTCTGGAGTCCTCAGTGAGTGTCTTCCCTGGCACTGGCAAGTCGCTCTAGCTCTCGGTCTCTCCCACTGTCTCCTGCTGCCTTTGTCCCGGTCTGCTGACTCATCGTCCCGGGGATTCCCCGCCCCCTTTATACTGGTCCCTCCCCCTGCCCATCTGTCTGTCACAACGGTCCGTCCCCGAACTCTGTCCCCCGGCAATGACGGCTCCATTGGTTCCGGCCCGGACACTCAACTGGGGCCGATCCTCCCACACACAGTCATGTAATCAGTCATGTGCTTGAGGAGTCACATGGTCAGGGCTTAAATGGCTGAAGGAAAGAGTTTTCATTGTTCAGTGTGTGCGCCTGGAGAAGGAACATAGGAGAGTGTTGATTGGACTTGTGACCCTGAAGAGTGTGTGTTCTGGTAGCCATGAGCGGGAGGAACCTCGCTCACAGAAGGACTGTGTTTGTTCTGCCACCATTTTATTTTGTTTTGCTGCTTTGCCCAGAGAGCTGTATTTTCTTTACCACACCTGGGTTTATGCTGTCTACAATAAACCAAAGGAAGTTCTTAAAGCCACAGTGTACCCATGTCTACCTTCGTGTGCAACCAAGTGAGACACTCTACCACGATGGTGTTAGAAGTGCGGGCAGCGTTTCCAGTGAACACGTGTGAAGTCAGCGTACGACATCAGGCATGATGGAGGACTTGCTCAAACATCTACTACAAGCACAGCAGCAACAGCAACTCCAGCAACAGCAGCAACAGATGGCGCAGCAAGAGACAAGTAAGCTGCTTATGCAACAGATGCAACAGCAGGACCAGCGACACCAGAAACACATTGATTTGCTTACAAGGGCGGTTCATGGAAGAGCGGCAGCTCCGTCCCCAAGTCCAGGTGATGACACGTACGACCGGAAGGTGGTAAGACAAGCTATGCAAAAAATGACCCCGGGTGATGATGTGGAGGCATTTTTGTATATATTTGAGCAGATTGTGGAGAGTGAGAAGCTACCACCAGAGCAGTGGGCAGAAGTGCTGGGCTGGCCCCCTATTTGACTGGTGAGCCCCAGAAGGCCTATTATGATCAGGCATTACAGGATGCGCAAGAGTATGCCAAGTTAAAAACTTAAGTTTTGGCACGAGTGGGAGTGACTATATCAGTGAGAGTAAAAAGGGTTCTCCCCTGGGCATATTGTGGGGATAAACTGCCTCGGTCCCAAAAGTTTGACCTCCTACATCTGGTGGATAAATGGCTGCAGCCAGAATCCTCCGCTGCATCTCAGATGGTCGAGCAGGTTTTCATGGACAGATTCATGCACTCCCTTCCTAGACCAGAGCAGACCTGGGTTGCCCAGTGAGATCCCTGAAATGTGGACGAACTGGGGGCCCAGCAGAACGGTTATAGGTGGTCGAGAGGTCCCTAAGGAAACCAGGGGGTAGTGCATTCCCATACTGGGGTACCCAGCGGGAACCTGAGCCCCAAAAGAGGGATAGTAGAGCCACAACTAGGAGGAGTCCTAGATCCCAAGGGGTCACTGAGGGGTTGTCAAAGGCCACAGGGAGAGACTTGCTTTGCCAGAGATCTCGTGGTCCAGGACATATAGCTGCCCATTTTCTCTTATCCCCCAAAGAGATGGACTGCAGCCTAGAGAGGAGGTGCTTCTACTTTGCATATCCCTCCTGCAGTGTGGATTATCAGCCCAGAGAGGGGCCGCAGTCATGTCCTGTGACCATAAACGGAGTGCTGGTGTCAGGACTGTAGACTCTGGGAGCTTGGTGACCAAGATGAGGGCCACACTCCCCCACCAGTTGGTCCCAGGGAAAAATGTTAGCTGTCCACTGTATCCACGGGTACAACAAGGTCAATCCCGTTGCCAAAGTGACTATAAAAACTAACTGTGGGGTTGAGTTGCATGAGGACGAGGTCGAGACTGTGACCAGTGAGGCTGAGATTCCTGAACTGGGGGTTACTGGTGGAAACTTTGGGACTGCGCAAATGCGGGATGCCCCTAAAACGGGCATCGGAAAATGTGACAGTGATAAATGAGGTTGCCCAAGAGCCGGGGGCTGACATCAGGTTTCCACACTTTGCAATAAATGGACAGCTGCTGTATCGGGTCACTAAGCTAAGAGAAGAAGTGGTAGAGCAGTTGTTAGTACTGGGAACGTATAGGCATAGGGTATTTGACCTGTTCCATTCCCATATCTTGGGTGTCACAGGGAGATTGTTAACTACTGCCGGTCCTGCCCTGCTTGTCAGCTTACAGCTCCAGTGTCCCATTTCCAAAGCAGGATTGCTATGGACCTTGTGGGGCCCCTGGTTAAGTCCGCCAGAGGGCACCAATACATTCTAGTGGTGATGGACTATGTAACAGGATACCCGGAGGCTGTACCCCTTAGAAACTCCTCCGCCAGGAGCATAGCCTGAGAGTTAGTCCATATTTTTTCTTGGACGGGTCTGCCAAAATAGATCTTGATGGACTAAGGCAAACTATTTATGTCCAAAGTGATGAGGGAGTTGTGTAAGGCTCTCCAGGTTACACGTCAGTGTAACATCTGCAGACGGACGGCCTGGTGGAGAGATTCAACAAAGACGCTGAAGTCCATGCTTAAGAAGGTCGTGGAGAGAGATGGCTGAGATTAGGATTGCCTACTGCCGTCTCTGTTGATTTCTATCAGAGAAGTTCCTCAGTCCTCCACTGGATTCTCACAGTTAAAGCTGCTGTATGGACAACACCCTCGTGGAGTTCTAGATGTTGCAAAGGAGACCTGGGTGGCAGAATTTACACCCTACCGGAGCATTATTGAGCATGTGGCCCAAATGCAGGACTGGAGCGCAAGGGTAATGCCAATTGTGAAGGAGAGCCTCCTTCAAGCACAAGAAGCTCAGGCAAGGGTCTACAACCGAGCCGTGAGACTGAGATAGTTTAGCCTTTATAGACCAGGTGTTGTTGTTGATTCCCACCGTGGAAAATATATTCCTGGTCAGATGGCAAGGGCCAAACGAGATGTTTGAGAAGTTGAGTGATGTCAACTACAAGGTTCCCCAACCAGGGAGATGAAAGCTGTACCAAGTGTATCATGGGTCGCCCTCCCAGGGCTGTGGGGTACTCCGTACCGGGCCGGTGTCAGCGGGATGTGTCACAGCAGCGGGGACCCGGTCCATGGCCCTGGACGCCCAATGTAAACAGGGGAGATTGAATGGTGGAATGTAGTTAATGGAATAGTTCGTGACGCCACCTGTGGTGTTCGGCAAGTGAGATGTTAGGCCGACGCTGCATGCAGATCCTCTGGGGCTGGTGGTGTGTTGCAGCCAACATGGTGAAGCTCCCCACAGGTGGAGCTGTAGCCCCAGGGCAGTGTAGATGTAGGGAGAGAGGAGAGGCACAAGCGATGTAGAAGCTGGTACCCAGATGTAGCGGTGCTGGGTGCGTTGGCGCAAGAATGAATGGAGGACACCAGGGCTTGTAGTTCCAAAGCTTTACTCATAGTCTGTAGTACACACAGGTGCCTGCCTCCGTGCTGTGTCCTCCGGGTCAGGGACTCAGTCAACCTCCAGGCCAGATGGAATGCTCCCTTCCAACACTCCGCCAACATGTGCCTTTCTGAACGTCTCCTCTTACAGTGCCTTTAAGTGTGAAGTACTCCTAGTACTGAGTTACACTGGAGTGCCTCCTGACAGATGTTCCCAAGAACTCTACTTGTACGGCAGACAGCTGTAGCCTGCTTCGGGGACTCATTACTCCTGAGTCCCGGCTCACTATCAATGTTGCTGTTGTGCCCCCAAGTCTTAGATGGGAGTAGTGCATTTACAGCCCACTACTCCACCGGTGTCTGCTGTAGAACCATTAGTGTCCATACAACCTCGGTGACCAGGCCCCGGCCTTGCGCTTAGAACTTCTAGGCAGGGTTCTTCCTCTAACCCACGTCCTCTGTTCCCTTTTACTCCTACATTCCATACTAGTCTTTCCTTCTCATGGAAGATCAGGTTTCGGTTCAATGTCTTTCTCCTTCTTTCCTTTCCCATGCCAGCAGACCCAGGTCACTGAGATCTGCTGCAGTACCTCCTTCCTCCATCCCTCTTCCAGGGATCTTCTTTCTTCACTCCTCTCTGAGTGACTCTCTGACTGACCTCGAACTGCCTGAAATTCTAAACCTTCCCACTCTTTTATGTATTCTAACTCCACCCACCTCCCAGCACGTTTAGTGTTCCAAGCAGGGAGCCACCAAAGGTGCTCTGCTACACTCCAAGCAGGGAGCCGCAATGTAGCTTTGCTAAACTACTGTGTTGTGTGGGATGCAGGTGTTGGAGTGTGGTCAGGAGCCTCCAACTTACCTGGATGGTGGGGTACCACACCTCAGGAGGAGGTGCAGTACCTCTGTGGCGACTGAACCTCAGGGGCGCCACATACCACATCAACCTGTTCAAATCGTGGCGAGACCGGGAACCGGGGGGAGGCTGCATGCCTTAGAGCCAGTCCTGAAGCCAGGGTTGAGGAAGTCACAGTGGCAGAGACACTGTCACCAGACCAAAAACAACAGTGCAGTGAGCTGCTTCTGTGGCGCCCCTGAGGCTCAGTCGCCACAGAGGTACTGCACCTTCTCCTAAGGTGTAGTGCCCCACCAACTAGGTAAGTTGGGAACTCCTTTCCACACTCCAACACCTGCATCCCACACACAGGATAGTTCAGTAGGTCCACCTAGCAGCTTCAGGCTGGGGGTAGCAGAGCACCCTTCGTGGAACCCTGCTTCGTAACACGAGATGTGCTGGGAGGTGGGTGGAGTTAGTATAAAAGAGGGGGAAAGTGGAGAATTGTAGATGAGTCTGGAGTTCAGTCTGAGAGCAGGCTGACAGGAGGTCAGCCTGAGGGGAGCTCAAGGCGGAGGAAGGCAGTCAGTCAGGAGAGGTTGAGGACTGGTCTTAGTGGAACGAGCCCCCTAGAAGAGAGATAGAAGAGAGAGTGCTGCAGTTGCCTCTGTGATCTGAGCCAGCTGGCACGGGAAAGAGAAGAGAAGGAGAAAGACGTAGACCTGCAACCTAAGCTTCCATAAGAGAGAGAAGGAACAGCGCGGAACGAAGGAGAAGGAGAACAGAGAGGAGTTGTGGGTTGGAAGAGGAACCCTGCCTATAGGTTCTCAGCGCAAGGCCGGGGCCCGGTCCCCCAGGTTGTATTGACACTTATGGTTCTGCAGCAGACACCGGTGGAGTAGTTGGCTGTAAATGCACTACTCCCATCCAAGACTTGGGACACAACAGCAACCGATTTGCGAGCCAGGACTCTGAGAGGAGTCCCCGATAGAGGCTACAGCTGTCTGTCATACAAGTAAGATTCTAGGAACATCTGACAGGAGGAATTCCAGAGAACTACGGTACTGGAGTTCTTCACATTAAAAGGCGCAATAGAGGAGTCGTTCAGGAAAGGCACATGTTGGCGGAGTGTTGGAGAGGAGAACCCTGACTTGCCCGGGAGGTTGATTGAGTCTCTACCCCGGAGGACGTGGCATGGAGGCAGGCACCAGTGGGTATCACGAACTGTGAGTAAAGCTTTGAAACTGCAAGCCCTGGTGTCCTTCATTCATTTGCCGCTAACATCTTCAGCACCGCTACATTTGGGTACCAGCATCTATACCATTCTGCGCCTCTGCTCATCCATTGCACCCACACTGCCCTGGGACTACAGCTCCACCTGTGGGGAGCTACACCATCTTTGCTGCACCACACCATCAGTCCCAGTGGATCTGCATGCAGCGTTGGCTCAACATCTTACTTGCCAAACACCACGGGTGGCGTCACGAACTATTCAACTAAGCTAAACACTATTGACATCACCGCCATTGATATTGGGCGCCCAGGGCCACGGACCGGGTCACCGCTGCTGTGACACATCCCCCTGACACCGGCCCGGTACCAAGTACCCCGCTGCCCTGGGTGTGAGGGGCGACCCACTTCAGCGGAATCAGGACCTGTTTATGGAGCTACCAGGTTGTGGAACACAAAATCCTGACTGAACCACATGTGAGGGTGAATCAGAGGCCATATCGAATTCTCGAAGCCTGCCGCAAGGTGATTTCCAAGGAGGGGAGGAGAATGTTCAATCTGGGCGTCATCGAGGAGTCAAAGAGCAGTTGGTCCAGCCCTGTTGTCATTGTGCCGAAGCCCGATGGAGAGTGGCGCTTCTGTAACGATTACAGAAAGCTAAACTACATGCCCAAGTTTGACGCATATCCAATGACCCAGGTTGATAAGCTCATTGAGAGGCTAGGGTCAGCCAGATACACCCTGGTCCTCACGAAAGGATACTGGCAGATTCTACTGTCCCCAAGTGCCAAGGAGAAAGCAGCTTTCTCTACACCTGATGGATGCTTCCCGTATAGCAGAATGCCGTTCGGTCTACAAGGAACCCCAGCTACCTTCCAGAGGGCTATGGACCAGATCCTAGCCCCTCACAAGAAGTATACTGCCGCTTATTCGGACGACATTGTGATCTTCAGTGGGGAAAGCACATTCAGAAGGTTCTGGCGGTACTGGATGCACTGAGGAAGGCAGGGTTTACTATCAACCCAATGAAGCACGCTCTCAGGAAAGAAGAGGCAAAATACTTGGGCTACAGCATCAGAAGGGGTGATGTTATGATTGAGACACCGAGGAGGAAAAAACAAAACAGAAGCTCAGCCCAGAAAATCAGAGAGGTTGGAAACTAGCGGATTGCAGACCCCTAATCCTATCACACAACTAGCAGTA
Source organism: Dendrobates tinctorius (assembly GCF_039654945.1). Classification (NCBI taxonomy): domain Eukaryota; kingdom Metazoa; phylum Chordata; class Amphibia; order Anura; family Dendrobatidae; genus Dendrobates; species Dendrobates tinctorius. Next base: position 72,937,528 of record NW_027361754.1, read on the forward strand.
GCCGTGGAGTGTTCCTACGGTGATCCTAGACACCTCGTCACAGCCGGAGATCTAAATAAGCCTAAAGAGAGAAAAGGGAAAAACTGACTGCCCCAGAGCAGACCCCAAAGCAATAGGCAGCCCCCAACATATAATGACGGTGAAACGAGATGAAAACACTAACACAGATAGAAAGATCGGTTGAGCAAACGATGGGGCCCAAGCTAACTAAAAAGAACAGGACAGAAAAGCTGCTGTCTGCAATCCGAGAAAACCCCGCTAAAATATTACTAACACAACTGATAAGCAAAAAGGACCCTGAAGTCACTAGACTTCAAACCCTACATCAGCACTCAGAATATTCTGAAAGCAGAGCAAAAGAGAACACTGATCAAGGAATAAGAATCCAGCACACCCCCGGCCGGGGATGGCTGAACTCAAAAAACAAGGTAAACAAAACCAAAACTAATAAGTTCAATAGCAGAGCAAAAACTTATCTTTGGGAAGCAGGAATCAGACTGGTCTCCAAGAATCCAGCAGAGAAATCATCAGCCACTCAGAAGGGCGTCGGCTGCCTTATATCCAGTCTGAAGTTCCTGTTACCCAGTCACAATCCACCTGATCAGGTGTTTGGTTTCTTTCATCCAAATGAGCCTCACTACCTTCCTTCTCCAGAAGAGGGAGATCCTCGGACACAAAAGGTGAATGAACAGATGAGCTCACAACAGGGTGACATAAAGCTGCAAGTAGACAAAGTGGAGGCAATCCAAAAGTGGCAGCAGCCGTTCTCCAAGAAGCAGGTTTGGGCGTTTCTGGGAATTGTGGGATAGAGATATTATCTGTGATTTATCCCAATTTCGCCATGATAGCCGCTCCCCTGACTGATCGTCTCAAGGGCACAAAGTTGACGATGGTCAAATGCTCCTCTGAAGCAGAGATCGCATTCCAGGAGTTCAAGCTCGTCCTGTGCCGACAGCCAGTCTTGGTCACACCAGACTTCACGAAGGAGTTTGTGCTCCAGACAGATGCCTCCAAAGTCGGTTTAAGAGCTGTACTGTCCCAGGAAATAGATGGGGACAAACACCCAGTCCTGTACCTAAGTAAGAAACTCTCCTTCTGTGAGAAGAACTATGCCATTGTTAAAAAGGAGTGCATGGCCATCAAATGGGCGACTGACACTCTGAGGAACTACCTGCTAGGTCTTAAGATTAAGTGTTCAGTGTGTGCGCCTGGAAAAGTAGCAGTCCAGGAGAGTGCTGAACCTGTACAGTGTGTGTTCTGTCAGCCATGAGCGGGAGGAACCCTGCTCACAGAAGGACTGTGTTTTTTTCTGCCGCCATTTTGTTTATTTTCCTGTTTTGCCCAGAGGGCTGTATTTTCTTTAGCACACCTGGGTTTATGCTGCCTACAAAAAATCAAAGGAAGTTATTAAAGCCACAGTGTACCCATGTCCACCTACATGTGCAGCCGAGTGAGCCGATCTACCACAATGTACATTTTTTAATGTAGATGTATGAAAACAGATCGCTCACGGACGTAAAAAACGGACACATGGATTGCAATATGGATAAAAATCAGATGAAAATTGTCTGAGATTTATGGACAAAACTGACGATTTTCATACATTTGTCCTGGGGGGTTAAACAGAAGCATGTGGCATATTCTGTTTGGCTACTGGGCATGATCATAGATGGCCATTTTGAATTCCAGCATTTTCGGTAACAGACAAGAACATCATTCTTCCATTGTCTGGAATGATGTCTTGTCTGCTTATCTTTTCCTTTCCTCATCCACTAAAGTTAGGTTGTAAAAATCAAAATAAATAGTCACTTGCGGATCTGTGGTGGCCATCTTCCCCAATAACATTCAGAGGGCAGAATGCTGGTGATGGGCAAAAGACTCACAGGAACTTGGTACAAAGGCCATGTCCTTGGTTGCCAGACGCCAGCCTTGCAAACTTTCTCCTACCTCCTGGCATTCCCTGGTGCCTCTTCTGATTAGTAAGATTGGCACAAAATCATCGTTGCAGCATGACACACACATGACGCTCCGTTGGGCTACTAATCAGAAGATACACCAGGGATACCGGTAGGCAGGATGAGGTTTACAGGGCTCTCATCCATGCTACAGACAACTGACATCATCACTGGACCACAATACTGCTTATTTTTACCATATAAAAGACCCCATTATATCAAGTGCCACCACAAGATCACCAATGAAAAAGGGGTGTTCAGTTATGTCAACCATGTGAAGTAAATTTTGGTTCACTGGACCTTGAGAATCTGGTGTTAGGCAGCTGGCCTAAAGCAATAAGCCTTGCAGGACCCATAGGAAAGCTCATTCCTGATTAAACATGTAGACGATCACCCAGCGAATCAGTAAAACGTTAGTTTGTTGGGTGATCGAATCATTTACGTCAGCAATAGATTACTGTTATAGGCAGCACATCTCCCAAGTATTGCCGAAAACATGATACTGTATGGGAACAGACTGAACATATTAGCAATCATTCACTCCCCTTCTTCACGCATCGGCCTTTATGAATAGGCTGGTACACCAGCGCCGAACGGCGTGAGTATAGTCGACGGCACCCGTTAATGGTGCATTGAATGCCCTAAATTTGTCACATCTAAATGCGTCATTAGGCTATGTTCACATTGCATTTCAGACATTCATTTAACACAAAAACTTGTACGTAAATGTTACATGGATGCTTTAAACGGATGGCACACACTGTGTCAGTCACCTTAGGAATTCATTTTGAAATCATATACCTTTAACGTACACATTTTTTACTGGTCAACATTGTTTGTAATACCGCAGTCAACTGCATTTTTCAAACAGCTGTATTCAAACCAAAATTATATGCAAAGAGCTCACCAGATTTATTTAATGCCCCAGAGACATGGCATACTACCCCCCTTGGTTAAACACATAGTGATTCTAATAGTGACAGGTGCAATGTGTGCCATCTGTCTGCAGTATCCGATTTACGTTACATGCACGCCTACAACAAGGTATGAACCTACTCTAATTCAATATGAAACTCCAATCTAAACTTAGTTTTTTAAAAGGTCAGATCCCCTCATTGTCAACAACCGTAGTTGAATGGCTGTGGGGCAGAAGAAGTAAAAGCCAGTCCCCTTCACTGTTCAGCAACTTGTACCTATAGCTATAGATATTGGTACATCTGTCACCATGAAAAGTGGTACCAGTGCTAGAAGTATATACAGGTGCTTCTCACAAAATTAGAATATCATCAAAAAGTTCATTTATTTCAGTTCTTCAGTACAAAAAGTGAAACTCATATATTATATAGAGTCATTACAAACAGAGTGATCTATGTCAAGTGTTTATTTCTGTTAATGTTGATGATTATGGCTTACAGCCAATGAAAGCCCAAAAGTCATTATCTCAGTAAATTAGAATAATTAACAAAAAACACCTGCAAAGGCTTCCTAAGTGTTTAAAAAGATCGATTAGTCTGCTTCAGTAGGTTCCACAATCATGGGGAAGACTGCTAATTTGACAGATGTCCAGAAGGCAGTCATTGACACACTCCACAAGGAGGATAAGCCACAAAAGGTCATTGCTATAGAAGCTGGCTGTTCACAGTGCTGTATCCAAGCATATTAATGGAAACTTGAGTGGAAGGAACATGTGGTAGAAAAAGGTGCACAATCAACCGGGATATCCGCAGCCTTGAAAGGATTGTTAAGAAAAGGCCATTCAAAAATTTGGCGAAGATTCACAAGGAGTGGACTGCAGCTGGAGTCATTGCTTCAGGAGCCACTACACACAGAAGAATCCAGAACATGGACTACAAGGGTCACATTCCTTGTGTCAAGCTACTTACGACCAATAGACAACGCCAGAAGCGTCTTACGTGGGCCAAGGAGAAAAAGAACTGGACTGTTGCTCAGTGATCCAAGGTGTTGTTTTCAGATGAAAGTAAATTTTGCATTTCATTTGGAAATCAAGGTCCCATAGTCTGGAGGAAGAGTGGAGAGGCCACAATCCAAGCTGCTTGAGGTCTAGTGTGAAGTTTGATGAAAGAAAAGATGCGCACTCTGCTCAATGGGCGGTGCAGGCTGAACTTGGTTGAACCCAAAAATAAGATGTCTTGCTTCTGGCATACACCAGCTTAGAAGCAGAACATTCTATCCTTATACCAAACGCAGCCCTTAAAGGGACCTTATCTACTTTTTCCTACGCAATACTTCAGTGAGGTTTAAGAAGGACCCTGAGTAGGGTTGAAACGTTACCTTGCCATTATTATCCTGCTTTAGTGCTTTTTTTGTGAATAAATGCACTGCTACTTTTGCAAAGTAAAACATTTTCTGAGTGCGGCTGTTTCCTTTGATCTAGTGTGAAGTTTGCACAATCAGTGATGGTTTGGGAAGCCATGCAGGGTCAGACTGGCCCACCAGGGAACCGGAGGATTCTCCGGTGGGACCAGGCACTTACAGTGGGTACGGAAAGTATTCAGACTCATTTATATTTTTCACTCTTTGTTTCATTGCAGCCATTTGGTAAGTTCAAAAAAGTTCATCTTTTCTCATTAATGTACACTCTGCACCCCATCTTGACTGAAAAAAAAACCCCAGAAATGTAGAAATTTTTGCAAATTTATTAAAAAATAAAAACTGAAATATCACATGGTCATAAGTATTCAGACCCTTTGCTCAGACACTCATATTTAAGTCACATGCAGTCCATTTCCTTGTGATCCTCCTTGAGATGGTTTTACTCAGTAGCGTAACTACCGGGGGGGGGCAGAGGGGGCAGTGGCCCCGGGCTCTGAGGGGGCCCACCCAGAGCTACGCCACTGTAACTGTATCGGCGTGCTCAGCTCGCCGATACAGTTACATTCTACGGCAGAGCAGGGAGAATCAATCTCCCTGCTCTGCCGCCTGGCTGCTATGGGGCCCCTGAGCAGGTGGTGGGGGGCCCTGTGCCAGCAGTGGGCCTCCCACCCGTCATCGCAGGGTCAGCTGTATCGGCAGCTGACCGCACTGATGAGAGAAGGAGCGAGCGCTCCTTCTCCCATCATCCCCCTCTCAGCATCTGATGCAGACGCTGACAGGGGGCATGATGACGTCACTGCCTGGCGCCCGCTGTGAGGAGAAGAGTGGGAGCTCAGAGTAGAGCAGGAGCCGGGAGGAAGAGAGGTGAGTATTTATTTTTTTATCTATTTTTTTATGAGGGTATATTATTTTACAGCCTGCCTATGGAGGGGGTGCTGCCTTACCTATCAGTCTGCCTATGGGGGGGTGCTGCCTTACCTATCAGACTGCCTATAGGGGGGTGCTGGCTTACCTATCAGTCTGCCTATGGGGGGGTGCTGCCTTACCTAACAGTCTGCCTATGGGGCGGTGCTGCCTTACCTATCAGTCTGCCTATGGGGGGGGGTGCTGCCTTACATAACAGTCTGCCTATGGGGGGGCTGCCTTACCTATCAGTATGCCTATGGGGGGGTTGCTGCCTTAACTATCAGTCTGCCTATGGGGGGTCCTGCCTTACCTATCAGTCTGCCTATGGGGGGGTGCTGCCTTACCTGTAGGTCTGCCTATGGGGGGTGCTGCCTTATATTACAGTCTGCCTATGGCGGGGATGCTGCCTTACCTAGCAATCTGCCTATGGGGGTTGCTGCCTTATATTACCGTCTACCTATGGGGGTGCTGCCTTACCTTACAGTCTGCCTATGGGGGGGTGCTGCCTTTTATTACAGTCTGCCTATGGGAGGGTACTGCCTTACATTACAAGCTGCTTATGGGGGGCTGCATTATACTATAGAGTCTGCCTATGGGGATTGCATTATACTATATTGAGGACTATCTGGTGTATTATGCTATATTGAGGCTATCTAGAGTGCCATCATACAGTGTGGAGATTACAGTAAGGGGGCCATCATACAGTGTTGGAGCCATCAAAAAGTTTGAGGGATAGTAAGGGGTCAGTACATATAGTGAGAGGGCATTATACTGTGTATGAAAGAGCAACATACTGTGTATAGGGGAGCTGTACAAGGGGGACTGGATATTATTAAATGTAAATGCAGCACTAATTGTCATAGGGGAACTCGGGTAACTGTGACTGTCAAAGGGGCACACACAGGGCATTATTACTTTGTAGGAGGCAAAATGTGGGCACTGTTTTCTAGGGCACTTGCATCCAGCATCACTATATTGTAGAGAGTTGCTTTATAATTTAAAGGGCACAGAGAACCACCCAGCAGGTGCAGTAATAGGGACACATACGGCAGCAGCGGCTCAGTATTGGGTAGGATGAGGGGTTTGCGCAGGTTGGGGATAGATGGTGATAGGGCTGGAATATGAGATGTGAAATGTGTCTTTCTTGTATTCTCTGTTGCCGAGTCCTGACTGGAGAATTGTCATTGTCGTTCTGGGCTAGATGGAAAAGACGTGAAAAGTGAACGATTCCATCAGAAAGAATGTCTGCGGTAAGACACTATCTGTTACTCTGCTGTAATCACGTATATGTTCTGTAGGACTGGTATCTACCACTCTTTATATAGAGATTATTATCAGTAACATCACAGTCATCTGCTGAGGTTCTCCTACATCCACTATTAGGGCTCATACTTACTCGCATGAAAACCTGCCACTGCCACCAGCACTTGGATCGGAGCGTGCGGCTGCATAGAAATACATGTAGCCGCACGCTTCGGTCCCATTACCAGTGGTTGTGCCAGGTTTTCTTGCGAGAGATGGGTCGCCCTCCCAGGGCTGTGGGGTACTCGGTACCGGGCCAGTGTCAGTGGGATGTGTCACAGCAGCGGTGACCTGGACCGTGGCCCTGGGCGCCCAAGCAATGGGGGAATGTAGTTAATGGAATAGTTTGTGACGCCACCTGTGGTGCTCGGCAAGGGAGGTGTTAATCCAACGCTGCAAACAGATCCTCCGGGACAGATGGTGTGGTGCAACAATGATGGTATAGCCCTCCACAGGCAGGGCTGTTGTCCCAGGGCAGTGTAGATGTGGGGACACTTTGATGGTGTTGTGTCCGGCGCAGGGGATGTAGCAGTGTCAGGCAGACGGACGCAGGAAGGAATGGAGGACACCAGGGCATGTAGTTCCAACGCTTTACTCACAGTCAGTAGTGCCCGCTTCTGTGCCGTGTCCTCCAGGTCAGGGACCCAGTCAACCTCCAGGTAAGATGGAAAGCTCCCCCCCAACACTCCGCCAACATGTACCTTTCCTGAACGTCTCCTCTATAGCGCCTTTAAGTGTGAAGATCTCCAATACCGTGGTACGCTGGAGTTCCTCTTGTCAGATGTTCCCAAGAACCTACTTGTACGGCAGACAGCTGTAGCCTGCTTTGGGGACTCCCTTCTCCTGAGTCCCGGCTCCCTATACAATTGCTGTTGTGCCCCAAGTCTTAGATGGGAGTAGTGCATTTACAGCCAACTACATCACCGGTGTCTGCTGCAGAGCCATAAGTGTCCATACACCTCGGGGACCGGGCCCCAGCCTTGCGCTGAGAACCTATAGGCAGGGTTCCTCTTCTAACACACGTCCTTTCTGTTCTCTCTACTCCTTCGTTCCGTACTTGTCTTTCTCTCTTATGGAAGCTTAGTTTTCAGTTCTCCTCATTCCTGTCTCAGTGACTTCTTACCCGCCTGACCTTCTGCCAGACTGAACCTCACATCCTCTACTTTCCCACTCTTTTATGTATCCAAACTCCACCCACCTCCCAGCACATCCAGTGTTCCAAGCAGGGAACCACCAAAGGTGCTTTGCTACTCTCTAAGCACTGAGCCGCAATGTGGTTGTGCAGAACTACCCTGTTGTGTGGGGTGCGAGTGTTGGAGTGTGGAAAGGGGTTCCCACCTTACCTGGATGGTGGGGCACTACACCTTAGGAGAAGGTGCAGTACCTCTGTGGCGACTGAGCCTCAGGGGCGCCACAGAGACACTCCTCAGAGTCTCTCGCAAGTGAGTGTGAGCCCTTAGGGTGCGTCACTGAGTTGTAATCAAGGTTACCTGGTTAGGGGCCCACTCAGAAGTTCTACTCCTTAATTGGAGTCCAGCTGTGTTTAATTAAACTGATAGGACTTGATTTGTAAAGGCACACACCTGTCTATATAAGACCTCACAGCTCACAGTGCATGTCAGACCAAATGAGAATCATGAGATCAAAGGAACTGGCCAAGAAGCTCAGAGACAGAAATGTGGCAAAGCACAGATATGCTCAAGGTTACAAAAGAATTTCTGCAGTACTTAAGGTTCCTAAGAGCACATTGGCCTTCATAATCCTTACATAAAAGAAGTTTGGGACCACCAGAAATCTTCCTAGACCTGGCCATCCAGCCAAACTGAGCAATCGTGAGAGCTCCACAGATGCAGTAGGGAAATGGGAGAAAGTTCCACAAAGTCATCTATCACTGCAGCCCTCCACCAGTTGGGCCTTTATGGCAGAGTGGACTGACGGAAGCCTCTCCTCAGTGCAAAACATATGAAAGCCCACATAGAGTTTGCTAAAAAACACATGAAGGACTCCCAGACTATGAGAAATAAGATTATTTGGTCTGGTGAGATGAAGATAGAACTTTTTGGTGATAATTCTAAGTGGTATGTGTGGAGAAAACCAGGTACTGCTCATCACCTGCCCAATACAATCCCAACAGTGAAACATGGTGGTAGCAGGATCATGCTATCCAGGTGTTTTTCAGCTGCAGGGACAGGACGACTGGTTTCGATTGAGGGAAACATGAATGCGGCCAAGTACTGAGATATTCTGGATGAAATCCTCTTCCAGAGTGCTCTGGACCTCAGACTTGGCCGAAGGTTCATCTTCCAACAAGACATTGACCCTAAACACACAGCTAAAATAACAAAGGAGTGGCTTCAGAACAACTCTGTGACCATTCTTGACTGGCCAAGCCAGAACCCTGACCTAAACCCAATTGGGCATCTCTGGAGAGACCTGAAAATGGCTGTCCACCAACGTTCATCATCTAACCTGATGGAACTGGAGAGGATCTGCAAGGAAGAATGGCAGAGAATCCCCAAATCCAGGTGTGGAAAAACTTGCTGCATCATTCCCAAGAAGACTCATGGCTCTACCAGCTCAAAAGGGTGCTTCTACTCAATACTGAGCAAAGGGTCTGAATACTTATGACCATGTGATATTTAAGTTTTTCTTTTTTAATAAGTTTGCAAAAATTTCTACATTTCTGTTTTTTCAGTTAAGATGGGGTGCAGAGTGTACATTAATGAGAAAGAAAAATTAATTTAATTTTTTTGAATTTACCAAATGTCTGCAATGAAACAAAGAGTGAAAAATTTAAAAGGGTCTGAATACTTTCCGTACCCACTGTTCACCTGCTGGCACACAGGGTTGGCAGCTGCCTAGGGCCCCACTGCTCCAGGGACCCCCAGCCAGTGGCATGTCACTAACAGCGGCACACCCAGCTGCTATGGGGCCCGTGAGTCAGGGGGCCCGCCCAGTGCCAGCAGAGCAGCAGCTGAAGACAGGAGCCTGTCCCCGCTGCAAAAGAGAAATGAATATTCATGCTTCCCATCGCCCCCATGGGCGTAGAAAGGAGTGAATATTCATTTCAATTTAATAGAGGGCAGTGTTAGCTGCAGGGATCCGATGCCATCCTGCTTCCTGCCTGGCACTTACTGTCTGTGGGTCGCCCTCCCAGGGCTGTGGGGTACTCGGTACCGGGCCGGTGTCAGTGGGATATGTCACGGCAGCTGTGACCCGGTCCGTGGCCCTGGGCGCCCAAATCAATGGTGGTTTGAGATATAGCTTATGTGAAAGTTCGTGACGCCACCTGTGGTGTTTGGCAAGCAAGATGTTAAGCCGACGCTGCGTGCAGATCCTCTGGGGCTGATGGTGTGTTGCAGCATAGATGCTGTAGCTCCCCACAGGTGAAGCTGTAACCCCAGGGCAGTGTATAGGCGCAGGCGGTGTGAGGAATGTTGGTACCCAGATGTAGCAGTGCTGAAGGGGTTGGCGCACAAATGAATGGAGGACACCAGGGCCTGTAGTTCCAAAGCTTTACTCACAGTTCGTGGTACACACTGGTGCCTGCCTCCGTGCCGTGTCCTCCGGGGTAGAGACTCAATCAACCTCCCGGGCAAGTCAGGATTCTCCTCTCCAACACCCCGCCAACATGTACCTCTACTGAATGACTCCTTGTAGTGTGAAGAGCTCCAGTACCGTGGTACTCTGAAGTTCCTCCTGTCAGATGTTCCTAACAACTCTACTTGTATGACAGACAGCTGTAGCCTCTCTCGGGGACTCCCTTCTACGGAGTCCTGGCTCTCTATTCAGTTGCTGTTGTGCCCCAAGTCTTGGATGGGAGTAGTGCATTTACAGCCAACTACTCCACCAGTGTCTGCTGCAGAACCATAAGTGTCCATACAACATCGGGGACCGGGCCCCGGCCTTGCGCTGAGAACCTATAGGCAGGGTTCCTCTTCCGACCCACAACTCCTTTTTGTTCTCCTACTCCTTCGTTCCACGCTGTTCCTTCTCTCTCCTATGGAAGCTTAGGTTGCAGTTCTACGTCCTTCTCCTTCTGTTCCTTTCCCGTGCCAGCTGGCTCAGGTCACTGAGGCAACTGCAGCACTCCATCCTCTCTCTCGGACCCATCCTCAGACTCTCCTGACTGACTGTCCTTCTCCCGCCTGACCTCTCGTCAGACTCACCCTTCAGACTGAACCTCCAATTCTAAACCTTCCCAACCTTTTATATGAATCTCAACTCCACCCACCTCCCAGCACATCTCGTGTTACGAAGCAAGGACCCACGAAAGGTGCTCTGCTACCCTCTAAGCATGGAGCCGCAATCTGGTCCTTTGCTGAACTATCCTTTGTATGGGGTGCAGGTGTTGGAGTGTGGAAAGGAGCTCCCAACTTACCTAGGTGGTGGGGCACTACACCTTAGGAGAAGGTGCAGTACCTCTGTGGCGACTGAGCCTCAGGGGCGCCACATATGACACAGTAGTGCAGCTGATGACATCATCAATCAGCATGGGGCTGTTTCAGAGAGAAAGCTGCCAGCGATGAAGATACTGCCGGGATGTGCTGTGGCTGCGGTGATCATGCGGAGAGATGAGTGGTGCTGTGTATCTGTATGTCTGTGTGCGTGTGTATGTGGTGCGGTGCTGTGTGTGAGTGTGTGTGTGTGAGAGAGAGTGGTGCGTTGCTGTGTGTGTTTGTGTGGTGATGTGTGTGAGAGTGGTGCTGTATGTGTGTATTGGAGAGGGCAATGATGTGGGCGATGGAGAGAGCAGTGATGATGGGAGTGATGGGGGAGAAGGCAATGTTGGTGGTGGTGGAAAGGATGATGGTGTGGGGGGAATAGGCAATGATGGAGGTGGTGGAATGGGCAATGATGGGGTGGTGGGGGATAAGGCAATGATGGTTGTGGTGGAAAGGACAATGATGGCAGTGGTGGAAAGGACAATGATGGTGGTGGTGGTGGAGGAGGAAGCAATGTTGGTGGTGGTGGAAAGAACGATGGGGTGGGGGAAAGAGGCAATGATGGAGGTGGTGAAATGGGCAATGATGGGGTGGTGGGGGATAAGGCAATGATGGTTGTGGTGGAAAGGACAATGATGGCAGTGGTGGAAAGGACAATGATGGTGGTGGTGGGGGAGGAGGCAATGATGGAGGTGGTGGAATGGGCAATGATGGGGGTGGTGGAATGGGCAATGATGGGGTGGTGGGGGAGAAAGCAATGATGGAGGAGATGGAGAGGGCAATGATGGGAGTGGTGGGGGAGAAAGCAATGATGGAGGAGATGGAGAGGGCAATGATGGGAGTGGTGGGGGAGAAAGCAGTGATGGGGTGGGGGGAGAAGGCAATGATGGTAGTGGTGGAAAGGACAATGATGGTGGTGGTGGTGGGGAAGGAGGCAATGATGGAGGTGGTGGAATGGGCAATGATGGGGTGGTGGGGGAGAAAGCAATGATGGAGGTGGTGGAAAGGGCAATGATAGAGATGGTGGGTGAGAAGGCAATGATGGAGGTGGTGATGAGGACAATGATGGGGTGGAGGGGGAGAACAATGATGGAGGTGGAAGGAGGCTGCATAATACCCTATGAGGGGGGCTGCATTATACCCTATGAGGAGGGCTGCATTATACCCTATGAGGGGGGCAGCATTATACTATATGAGGGGGGCAGCATTATACCCTATGAGGGGGGCTGCACTATGCCCTATGAGGGGGCTGCGTTTCACTTTATGAGGGGGCTACATTATATTCTATGGGGGCTACATTATATTCTGTGGGGGGCTGCATTATGTTCTGTGTGGAGGCTGCATTATTCTCTCAGGGGCTACAATATATTCTGGGGGCTAAATTATACTATACTAGCTGAAGAGCCTGGCGCTGCCCGGGCATAGTAACTAACTGTGGTTAGTTATAGCAAATTATAATTATCCTCCATCCCATAGTCCTGTGCCCATATACCCATCATACATATCCACGATCCCATAGGCCCGTGCCCATATACCCATCATACATATCCACCATCCCATAGGCCCGTGCCCATATACCCAACATACATATCCTCCATCCCATAGTCGAGTGCCCATATACCCATCACACATCCTCCATCCCATAGTCCCATGCCCATATACCCATCATACATATTCTCCATCCCATAGTCCCATGCCCATATACCCATCATACATATTTGCCATCCCATAGTCGAGTGCCCATATAACCATCACACATCCTTCATCTCATGCCCATATACCCTTCATACATATCCTCCATCCCATAGTCCCGTGCCCAAATACCCATCATACATATCCGCCATCCCATAGTCCCGTGCCCATATACCCATCATACATATCTTCCATCCCATAGTCCAGTGCACATATACCCATCACCCATCCTCCATCCCATAGTCCCGTGCCCATATACCCGTCATACATATCCTCCATCCCATAGTCCAGTGCCCATATACCCATCACACATCCTCCATCCCATTGTCAACCATTATGACATCATAATGAGCGGCGGGGCTTGCAACCTATGATGACATCAGCGTCACCATGGCAACCATTATGACATCATAATGAGGGGCGGGGCTTGATACACACACACTTTTTCCCCATTATGTAGATAGGGGCAAAATTGTTTGGTGAATTGGAACACGTGGGGTTAAAATTTCGCCTCACAACATAGCTTAGGACACTTTCGGGGTCCAGACGTGTGACTGTGCCAAATTTTATGGCTGTAGCTGCGTACGGTGCAGATGCCTATCCCGGACATACACACATGCACACATACACACACTTGAGCTTTATATATTAGATGAGGGGGGCAGCATTATGCCCTATGAGAGGGCTACAGTATATTCTGTAGGGGGGCTGCATTATACTTTATGAGGGGGTTGCATTATAATTTGAGGGGGTTGCATTATAATATGAGGGGGCTACATTATATTTTGCAGAGGGGCTGCATTACACCCTATGAGGGGGCTACATTATATTCTATGGGGGGCTGCATTATACCTTATGAGGGGGTTGCATTGTACCCTATGAGGGGGGCTGCATTATATTCTGTAAGGAGGGCTGCAGTATACCTTATGAGGGGGTTGCATTATATTTTGTGGGGGGCTGCATTGTACCCTATGAGGGGGGGCTGCATTATATTCTATGAGGGGGCTGCATTATATTCTATGAGGGGGCTACCCCAACCCCTGCTACATAATTAAGACACGTACTACCTTATATTATACCCTGATATTAGCGTGTTTTACCACACAATTGGTGGTCTTGTATTTTTTTCTATGTAGCTACATAGTGGGCCCCAAGAATGATTTTCTCTGGTGAGCCCAAGATGCTCCAGTCTGATGCTGGAGCCATGTCATCTGCTGGTGTAAGTCCACTTTGTTTTATCAAGACCCAAGTCGGCACAGCCATCTACCAGGAAATTTTAGAGCACCTCATGCTTCCCTCTGCCAACAAGCTTTTTGGAGATGGAAATTTTCATTTTCCAGCAGGACTTGGCACCTGTCCACACTGCCAAAAGTACCAATACCTGGTTTAAAAACAACAGTATCATTGTGCTTGATTGTCCAGCAAACTCGCCTGACCTTGATCCCATAGAGAATCTATGGGGTATTGTTAAGAGGAAGATGAGAGACACCAGACCCAACAATGAAGACGAGCTGAAGGCTGCTATCAAAGCAACCTGGGCTTCCATAACACCTCAGCAGTGCCACAGGCTGATCGCCTCCATGCCATGTGGCATTGATGCAGTAATTGATGCAAAAGGAGCCCCGACCAAGTATTGAGTGCATTTACTGAATATACATTTCAGTAGGCCAACATTTCAGATTTTTAAATCATTTTTCAATCTGGTGTTATAAAGTATTCTAATTTACGGAGATAACGACTTTTGGGTTTTCATTGGCTGTAAGCCATAATCATCAAAATTAACAGAAATAAACACTTGAAATAGATCACTCTGTGTGTAATGACTCTATATAATATATGAGATTCACTTTTTGCATTGAAGAAATAAAATAAATCAACTTTTTGATGATATACTAATTTTGCGAGAAGCACCTGTATAGATATATTTTTTCTCCTTCCTGAGTCCATTAGAAGGATTTCCCCAGCAATGGAGTACCCCTTTAAGTTTACAATTAGACGTGTGGGATCATAATGATATATTCAAGGCATTTATGTTTGAGAATGGTTATGGAAGATAAATGAGAATGTAAATTGAGGCGGCAGAGGAGGTGCTTGGCAGAGGAGAAACTCGGCTGGTTTAGTGTTTAGTGTTCTTTTTTAAGGCTACTTTCACACATCAGTTTTTTGCCGTCAGGCATGATCCGGCTTTTTTTAGAAAAAACGGATCCGGCATAAATTTTGGAGAACTGTAGAAACGGATCCGTTTTTTTGCTGGATCCGTCTCTGTTCCTGGCGGCTGGCCAATTGGATCTGAGCATGCGCAGACTTAAAAAAAACGGATCCGGTTGCTGGATCCGTCTTTTTCTGGATCCGGCGCATTCCGGCGCCCATAGACTTTCATTGTAGCAAAAAGCTGGAAGCGCCGGATCCGGCGCTTCCGGCTTTTTCGCCGGAGACAAAAAACGTTACAGTAGACGTTTTTTCAAGACGCCGGAATGAGACAAGTTGCCGGATCTGGCAAAAAACGGATGAAACGCAATGCCATCCGGCACGATCCGGCGCTAATGCAAGTCAATGGGGAAAAAAGCCGGATCGCGCCTGAAGGCAAAAAACTGATGTGTGAAAGAGGCCTTACCCAATACTATAGCAGCTTTTGTTTAATATCAAAAAACTGACCGTCACATCCAAACATAAATTGGGTCTGAACAGGTGCTTACCTAGAATCACCATCTCATATACAATCAAACAAATAAAGCAGCACTCTGTAGCGCTATAGCATGCAAACATGAAATATAAAAATTGAATTACATTTCTGCACTAGAAATATGAAACATTGAGAATGCTTAGCGCATAAATTGGCCAATTCATGTGTACCTGGCAGCCACACTAAGGCGATTCTAATTGCCAGGACCTAATGCCAATCCTCTCTAAGACAGTCTACAGGATGGGCCATTTATATGGATACACCTAAATAAAATGGGAATGGTTGGTGATATCAACTTCTTGTTTGTGGCACATTAGTATATGGGAGGGAAAAAACTTTTCACGATGTGTGGTGACCATGGTGGACATTTTGAAGTCAATCATTTTGGATCCAACTTTATTTTTTTTAATGGGAAGAGGGTCATGTGATACATCAAACTTATTGAGAATTTCACAAGAAAAACAATGGTGTGCTTGGTTTTAATGTAACTTTATTCTTTCATTAGTTATTTACAAGTTTCTCTTTGTTTACAGCCATTGACATGTCGCAGAGGTTAACACGTGAGGAGCGGATAGAAATTGTGTTGATGTCTGGTGAACGCAGTACCCGGGTCATTGCAGCAGATTTCAATGCAAGACACCCTACGCAGGAAAAATGTCACCATTCCCATTTTGTTTAGATGTATCCATATAAATGGCCCACCCAAAAAGTTTGCCTCATCACTGAACATAATGTTCTGTGTAAACTGAGGGTCCTCTTCCAATTTTTTTTTGCCCATTCTGCAAATTCAGCGCGCCGATCTGGATCACCAACCATTCCCATTTTATTTAGGTGTATCCATATAAATGGCCCACCCTGTACATCTCTCTGGGAACCTAATGTGAATCCACTCTTAGACTAAAGTCTATATCTCTATGGAGAGGTAGGAACCTGCTGCAAATTAAAAATGCCTGAGACTAAGGGGCGGAGTGCTCAGTCAGAAGGCTAATTCATACAATATCAAAAAATTGACCGTCACATGCAAACATAAATTGGGTCAGAACAGGTGCTTACCTAGAGTCACCAACTCAAATACAATCAAACAAATAAAGCAGCACTCTGTAGCGCTGTAGCATGTAAACATGAAATATGAAAATTGAATTGAATTACTGCAATAGAAATATGAAAAATTGAAAATGGCCAATTCATGTGTACCTGGCAGCCACATTGTGTTTAGTCCTGACACCAGGGGAAGGGCAGTGCAAGAGAACACAGCATGGGCAGCACTGATGTCAGTAACCTGTAGCTACAGCCAATAGCGGCAGAGCAATGACTGAGGTGGGCGGGGTTTCAACTACTGCTGCGCTCCCAGAACTGTTCATCAGTGGTTGTTTGCAGTGAAGGAACCAGTTGGACCATAAATTTTGTACCTAAAATTGTTTTATATAAATATATCTATGGTGGAAATATACATTTATTTTATTATTCCAATATAATTTGGTATCTGAAGGGATATAAGAATTATCCTAAATTTTGGAAGGATCAGTGACTATCAGATACCGCCAAAAGAGAACTAGGCATTACTGCTTCCTATTGACTGCTGGAAAAAAACACGCCTAATTTCACACTGTGGCATGTGCTGTAATTATACTGGGTGTGATAATGTTAATGGATTCCAGGAATTAGGTCATTAAATAGGAAATTTCTAACTAAAATATGTTGAGACATGTTTTAGAAAAAATCTGTGTATTTTGTGGTGCTCACATGTACGCTATACATGTGCACCTCTTCTAATTTGGGGGATTAATTACATTTTTTTCCACCCCTTAAAAAGCAGTAGGAGAAATAATGGCATCTCTCTATACATTAGCAGGAGAACTATACGATCTACTATGATGCAGGGGCAACAGCAGGTCACACGCAAAACAGGAATTGTCTAGACTTGTAAAAATAAAGCTCAAAAAGGTTACCTAAGATTAGAGAAACAGTGCCACACCTGTCCACTGTATATGTGTGGTATTGCAGCCTAAACACAATAATTTCAGTGGAGCATTGATAACTAATATCTATGGTATAAGGACTGCCTTGGACTACCCCTTTTAATCTTTCTGAGAATGGAAGTGCAAGATAGCTTGTGTATCAATTCTTCACAACTCTTAAGAAACAGTGTTTCTCCTTTAGTGAAGGATGCAATCAGAGACCGCTGATTGGCTATAGAACTCACTTGACGCCCTAGTTGATCTTGATCCCAGTCGGGAGGCCCACATGCGTTATACAGTGGGCTGTACTCAGCAGGTTTGGATGACTTTTACATATTGGGTATGGGGAGCTTTAGGAGGCTTTTTTTATTTTGCAAATATGTCATTGAAATACCCTACCATCTGAGAGTCCAGGCCTTGCATCCCATTAGTCCTCGCAGCATAACAAGGCCATTATGCGTTTGCATTATCTCAGTTACTAAGATTTATCTTTTTATAAACTGTAATTTCTATAAAGCAGAGATAAGACATGGTAAACCTTAGCACTGTGCGATAAGCCACATCCAATGGCGAAACAGGGATCTCTTCCCCGTCTAGATTAGGCCAGTTTATGAGGGCCTATCTGCCACACATAACTCCTAGATAACTACTCACTTTCATTAACTTGATAAAGCCCCTTCCCTCCTGCGCCTTGCTGCACCATCCACCTCCTCTCAGGATTTACTGACTGTAACCTGTTAGGTATTACATACTGCTGGTTCCTTATAGACCTTTTACTATGCTGCAAAAATGGATACAGTTGTGCTCAAAAGTTTACATACCCCAGAAGAATATTTCCTTTCTTGGCCTTTTTCTCAGAGAATATGAATGATAACACCAAAACTTTTTCTCTACTCATGGTTAGTGGTTGGGTGAAGTAATTTATTGTCAACCTACTGGTTTTCTCTTTTTAAATCATAATGACAACCCAAAACATTCAAATGACCCTGATTAAAAGTTTATATACCCTGGTGATTTTGGCCTGATAACATGCACAGAAGTTGAAAACAAATGGCTTTGGCTGGCTAGTAAAGGTAACATCCTCACCTGTGACCTGTTTGCTTGTAATCAGTGTGTGTGCATAAAAGCTGAGTGAGTTTCTGGGATCCAGACAGACTCTTGCAGCTTTCTTCCAGCCACTGACATTTCTGAATTGTGAGTCACAGGGAAAGCAAAAGAATTGTCAATGGATCTACAGGAAAAGGTAGTTGAACTGTATAAAACAGGAAAGGGATACAAAAAGATATCCAAGGAATTGATAATGCCAGTCAGCAGTGTTCAAACTGTGATTAACAAATGGAAAATCACGGGCTCAGTAAAAATAAAACCAAGGGTCAGGTAGACCAACAAAAATTTCATCCACAAATGCCAGGAAAATTGTTTGGGGTGCAAAGGAAAATCCACAAATAACATCAAATGAAATACAGGACTCTCTGAGAACTAGCGGTGTGGCTGTTTCAAGAAGCATAATAAAGAGGCACTTGAAGAAAAATGGGCTGCATGGACGAATCGCCAGAAGAAAGCCATTACTGCACAAATGCCACAAAGTATATCACCTACAATAGGCAAAGCAGCACAGAGACAAGCCTCAAAACTTCTGGAACAAGGTAATTTGGAGTAATATCACCAAAATTGAACTTTTTGGCCACAACCATAAACATTAAGTTGGAAGAGAGGTCAACAAGGCCTATGATGAAAGAAACACCATTCCTACTGTAAAGCACGGTTGTGAATCGCTGATGTTTTGGGGATGTGTGAGCTACAAAGGCACAGGAAACTTGGTCAAAGTTGAAGGAAAGATGAATGCAGCACGTTATCAGCAAATACTGGAGGCAAATTTGCAATCATCAGCCCAGAAGCTGCACATGGGACCTACTTGGCCAAGTCGACCTGTCATTGGCTACAGCAGGACAAAGTGAAGACACTATGGGAAGATCTCAAGCGCGCCATTCATGCTATATAGCCCAAGAATTTACAGGAACTGGAGGCTTTTTGCCAAGAAGAGTGAGCAGCTTTACCATCTGAGAAAATAAAGAACCTCATCCACAACTACCACAAAAGAATTCAAGCTGTAATTGATGTTAGAGGGGGCAATACACGGTATTAAGAAATGGGGTATGTAAACTTTTGATCAGGGTCATTTGGATGTTTTGGGTTGTCATTATGATTTAAAAAGAGAAAACACAGTAGTTTGACAATAAATGGCTTCACGCAACCACCAACCATGAGTGGAGAAAAAGTTTTGATGTTGTCATTCATATTCTCTGAAAAAAGGCCAAGAATTCAAAAATTCTGCCAGGGTATGTAAACTTTTGAGCACAACTGTATTTCTGCTGCATTTTCCTATATCTGAGGCTAGTTTCACACTTGCTTTTTTTTGCAGCGCGTTTTTCCCGCAAAAAAACGCATTGAAAAAACGCATACAAAAGCATACAACTGCTGCGTTTTTTTCAAGCATTTTTATGAGCATGCATGAAAAAAACGCAGCGTTTTTATGCGTTTGTATGCGTTTTTAGTGCGTTTTTACCGCGTTTGCGTTTTTTTCCAACATTTTTAGGTGGCCCCTCACACTACCCAAACCATGACTTTACTAACCCTAACCCTGACCCTAACCCTAACCCTAACCCTGACCCTAACCCTAACCCTAACCCTGACCCTAACCCTTAACCAAATCATACTTAACCCTAACCCAAACCCTAAACCCTAACTAACCCTAACCCTAACCCTGACCCTGACCCTAACCCTGACCCTAACCCTTAACCAAATCATACTTAACCCTAACCCAAACCCTAAACCCTAACTAACCCTAACCCTAACCCTAACCCTAACCCTGACCCTAACCCTAACCCTAACCCTGACCCTAACCCTTAACAAAACCATACTTAACCCTAACCCTGACCCTAACCCTAACCCTAACCCTGACCCTAACCCTTAACCAAACCATACTTAACCCTAATCCTGACCCTAACCCTGACCCTAACCCTAACCCTAACCCTGACCCTAACCCTTAACAAAACCATACTTAACCCTAATCCTGACCCTAACCCTGACCCTAACCCTTAACAAAACCATACTTAACCCTAACCCTGACCCTAACCCTAACCCTGACCCTAACCCTAACCCTGACCCTAACCCTAACCCTGACCCTAACCCTTAACCAAACCATACTTAACCCTAATCCTGACCCTAACCCTGACCCTAACCCTTAACCAAACCATACTTAACCCTAATCCTGACCCTAACCTTGACCCTAACCCTAACCCTGACCCTAACCCTTAACAAAACCATACTTAACCCTAATCCTGACCCTAACCCTTAACAAAACCATACTTAACCCTAACCCTGACCCTAACCCTAACCCTGACCCTAACCCTAACCCTAACCCTGACCCTAACCCTAACCCTAACCCTGACCCTAACCCTTAACCAAACCATACTTAACCCTAATCCTGACCCTAACCCTGACCCTAATCCTTAACAAAACCATACTTAACCCTAACCCTGACCCTAACCCTAACCCTGACCCTAACCCTAACCCTGACCCTAACCCTAACCCTAACCCTGACCCTAACCCTTAACCAAACCATACTTAACCCTAATCCTGACCCTAACCCTGACCCTAATCCTTAACAAAACCATACTTAACCCTAACCCTGACCCTAACCCTAACCCTGACCCTAACCCTAACCCTGACCCTAACCCTAACCCTGACCCTAACCCTTAACAAAACCATACTTAACCCTAATCCTGACCCTAACCCTGACCCTAACCCTTAACCAAACCATACTTAACCCTAACCCTGACCCAAACCCCAACCCTAACCCTGACCCTAACCCTAACCCTAAACCCCCTTAACTAACCCTAACTCTAACCCAAACCCCTAAATTCCATGGTTAAAAAAAAAAACGCAGATGCAAAAAAATGCATACATGAGCATGCCAGTGCGCACATATGCGCATCCATAGGCTATAATGGCCATTTTTAGAGCAAAACGTGCGCATATGTGCGCATGCGCTTTTTTGCAGGGCCAAAAAATGCAACATGCTGCGTCTGGAAAATACAAACGCACACCCCAAAAAAACGCAGCGCATGAAAATCGCATACATGCGCTTACAAGCGCGCAGGTATGCGCACCCATGTTAAATATAGGGGAAAAAACGCATGCGCACATATGCGTTTTTTTCCAGCGCTAAAAAACGCAAATGTGAAACCAGCCTGAGCTGCATCACTATAGGGAGTACTGGCCTCTAGCCCAGCAGGGCCAATATTCCCAATGCCATATAATGGCTGCCCTGCCCTTGTGGAAGTTTGTTAAAAAAAAAACAACTCCGCTGTGCTCACCTTCCTGGGTCAAATGCCGAGTCTCTGCCGCTGATTTAGGTGTCTGTTATTGTCTGTAATACTGCAGCCAATCATTGAACTCAGTGGCTCTGCGTGAGTTGATGGCACCAGCAGCTCAGATTGCTGACCTTAATGAGTGGCAGCAGCGCTATCAATATAACATCAGCGCTGCAGACAATAATAGACACTGGGAGCAGCAGTGAAGACTCAATGCTGGACCAGGGGAGGCTGGGTAAAGCTCAGCTTGTTTGTTTTTTTAAACAAGGAACAGAGGTTTTCTGAAACCAGACAATACCTTTAAGAAATTATGCTATAAAGGAAGTGATTGTTTTATATGGAGGAACCAGGGCGGCACCATTTTTTTGTCCTGTGATCTCACTGCCCGTCATAGCCAACCTCAGTTTTATTGTTTGTTTTTTAAATAGCTTCATTTATTTTATGCCAATTAGTGCCCTCACAGAATGAAAGAATCTATGATCTTGCAGGAACCATCATAGACTATCAGTATCGGGATGTTTGCTCCTCATCAAGGTTGGGCTGGCTGAGTCCGACGCCCTTGAGGCAACATGGAGGGTGTCATAGAGAAAAATTAAAAATCCATATAGACATCTCCAGAGAGGGGACATGTCACCCTCACACTGAATATATTGGATTAATTAGAAATGGGAAAATGATAATCTAATTGTAACTGGGTGAGAGAGAGCTGAGGTTTCAAACTCCATTGAAGTAAGGACTTCCTGCAGTGACCATGTAATTGAAACAGGAGATTTGCTCTGGGAATGAGCCACCAAGACAGGGATTTGTTTACGCAGAGGCGGAGGAGTACACTACCCAGACCAGAGCTTCCTCTGTTCAAAACACTTCTCTCCAGAGTTTTTTTGAGTCAGTGGTCGGTGATGATTATTGGCGTTTGCATCCAATATTTATAGGAGATAAATTTTCAGCGTCGTAGCGAAGGGATAAACACAGCACATTCTCTCATATCACCGTAAGACCATTTTAACCCCTCCAACTTAACAATGTCCAATAGATGATACCATCCACGCAATGGGAAACATGACAACAATATCTACCACCTGGGACCTCCAGAGGCGAAGATATCCTGAAATGTAGAACTATCAAATCCCACAACCAGCCCCCATATCAGCTCACCAAGGGGAGGTATGTAGGCATAACCTTGACTAATTAAAATCTGAGTTTGGGTGTCTGTAATAATTATAATGGATGACTCAGGAGTCTTTTTGCGTGGAGCAAGACATTACAGAACACAGTTTATAGGTGGTAAAGTCTATTATCACACACTGTGTTTAAAACAGGTGCAGGGAAAACATCAAAGTCTATAAACACGCAATGTAGATATTGAATACAACTTAACAGAGTCTGTAGGTAACCTCAGAGGAAAATGAAATCAATGGACAGTCTGTGAAGCACAGTTACACTTGAGGATGCTTGAAAACAAGTAAGTCCTTGTCTAGTTCATACACGGATAAATATATATAAGCCAGTTCAAATAATATATTTACTCATCCAGGGAGGCCTGGGTAGGAAGTCTCAGGTATTGCAGAGCAGAGCAGCAATCAGCTTATGTGTACAACAAATGCAGGTGAGAGCAACACGAACAGCCAGAAGCAGGACGAATACTGGAAACCAGAGTCTGCAGCAGAAACTCTGAGAGTGGAGAAACAGGATATCCACACGGGTTCACAGAAGCAGGTAGAAAGAGAAAGCCAGGAAGCCACCAGGGTCAGGAGGTGGACACAGACAGAATACTCTAGCACAGACTAAAGCCTGGGGTGGAGTTATAAAGCAGGAAGACAAAAGACGTCATCTTGAAAGATGGCAGGAATGCCCAAAAGGTAATAAAAAATGTTCAGAGTCGTGACACTGCAGCGATTCCCTCCATAAAGAAAAGAGCCATTCCTGCAACACCAGGTTTAGTACTTCTCTTTCAGGAATTCATTTTTATTATATGTAATTGTAAATACTGTATTATTTTGTTCCCATATTGCATCATCTTTGCATATTTTTATAAACACTGCCTACCTTTCTGGATTAAATATTTAGAATGTAATAGCTCTGTTACTCTTGTTCTTTGTTCTATAAACCGCACCCCTGAAGCCATGAGCTAACTGTAACGGATGTCCAATCAGCATGTATAAATGATTGGTGGTGGCAGTTAGTAGTTCCCTTCTGTTATTGTGGAGCTGGCAGTGATCGTAACAGGATATATATATATATATATATATATATACTGTATATATATGCACACACGTGCGCCATAGAATCGGAGGTGTATGTACCATAATACGCTCACTGTGAGTTCCCCAATAACTAGCCCAGTAGTGGAGAAGCCGCAATCTCGTCCATCACTCGTCAGTCAATTCCATAATTGTCCTGACGATTGGAAGCAGCGGAGGTGTGTTCTTCTGACAAACTGGTGACAGTGGTGGGATCTGCGTGATCCCTCGCCTTCTTCCTATGTACGCATTTTCCTAAAGGCCACGTTCACACAACAGCATTTTAGTAAGTGAGCCAAAGTCAGGAGTAGAACGATCAGAGGGAAAGTATAAGGCTATGTTGCCATGATGAGCTTTTGATATTGCTGATTTTTTGCACCATTTCTGCAGCCACTCAGTAAATTAGGTGACTTGCATTTTTTTGAAAATATGCTATATAAAAAGCTCACTAAGTTCACACTAGGCATTTTTGCTGTGTGTTTTTCTGCAGCAAAACCTGCATTCTTGGCAGAAAAGAAGCAGCATCAAAAATGCATGTTTTGGTGCGTTTTTTGCTACATTCTTCAGGATCCCAAAGGTCAGCTTTGCTTCCACCACAGAAGCATGAACACAGGTCACAAATACATTCATGAAAAAATACACATACAAATGTAACAGCTGGGGGCTGTGAATTGGTCTGGAATAATTTGCCTAAAACACTGGCAGTGCATTGAGTTTGTAGTACACTGTTTAACTTTCACACTTTTGTCAGGAATTGAGTTGCTCAGGCATTGTTCAATCTCACACCTTGGTCAGCTACAGACATTATTCAATGTCACACCTTGGTCAGCCACAGGAATTGTTCAATCTCACACCTTGGTCAGCTACAGACATTATTCAATCTCACACCTTGGTCAGCCACAGGCATTGTTCAATCTCACACCTTGGTCAGCCACAGGCATTGTTCAATCTCACACCTTGGTCAGCCACATACGTTATTCAATCTCACACCTTGGTCAGCCACAGGCATTGTTCAATCTCACACCTTTGTGGGCCAATGTTTTCTTTGTTCGCATCACTAATTTAATAAAACTGTACTAATCCAAACTGCCATCTCAGATGACCAAGACAAGATGGTAAACTTGATATAATCACAAAAATAAATGGGTTTCATATACTGCTGTACTTGCTATTTTAAATTAAAAACCCTGCAAAACCTGATACCTGAGTTTTTGCAGTTTTTTTCATCACCCATTGTTTTCAATGGGTGAAAAATGCTGAAAAAACGCTGAAAGAAGTGACATGCTCTACATCCAAAAAACATGCAAAGTAGAGATGAGCGACTTTGCCTTTTTTAGGGTCGAGTCGGGTTTCATGAAACCAGACTTTCTCAAAAGTTGAGTCGAACGAAATCGGCCGACTATAGGGAAAAGTTGTGAAACACGAAACACAATGCAAGTCAATGGGGAGAAAAGTCGGTAGTGAGTGCAGGACTGTAAACACACCTGGCATGAATTTTAACCCTAGATATGGTGAAATCTCTCTTCTCTCTTCTCCCTCTCCCTCTCTCTCTCCCACTCCAGCTACGCTCCCGCTATGCTCCGCTTCTCTCATTGGCTGAAAAAAGTCACGTGCAAGCATTCGGCAAAACCCGACTTTGGTGCTTGGGTCGCCGACCACATGGCCGACTTCACACTGTGGTCGGGTTTCATTTCATGAAACTCAACTTTGGCGAAAGTCAGTGACTTTTGAATCTGACCGACCTGTTTCGCTCAACTCTAATGCAAAGCACAAAATACTGATGTCATGATCCCACCGCTATGTCACGGACTGAGGGATGCGACGCACTGCCAACACATGGCTATCACAGGCACAAGGAGGGCTTATATTAGTTACCCCACCGCTGGCACCATGTGATAAAAAACAACAAGCTAGTCTTGCCCTAACAATTTATCGCAGGGGGGTTATTTTGGTTGTCCCGCCATTGCCCACAATACTTCACAAAACTTTGCAGTTCCACTTTGGAACTCGCAGCTCTCTGGCGCCCCCTTACCCTCAGGTAAGTCAGGGAACTACAGCTAGGATAATTGGTCGCCGGCCAGCTGCTTCAATGAGGACTGGCCACCCGGCACGCTGCAGTGAGGGAATTATAGAATGCTCTGACCGCAGCCACCCAATTAGTTTATAAACTCCCTTCCGTCACTCTCAGCAGTGCCCAGGGCTCAGATCACACTTTGTCGCCACCAGCTCCAGAGTTTTTCTGATTAAGTTATAAATTTAATAGAGGGGTTTGAAGCCAACCCAATTCAGTAGCAATTATCTTAAAGGCACGTGTTCGTTTTTAGAGCATGAAGACAGACTAATAAGTTTTATAATATTCCCAAAAAGGTGGGCAGTGATTACACAGATAAAAGATGTTGCAAAGTTGAGACACTACGTATGTACAATGCAAATATAAAATAAATGGGATTAACATAGAAAATCAACACTTACAGTTGCTTAATGGTCTTTAGATTAACCATGTGGGGAGGTGGGGCCACACGTCGCCCTGCATTTGGGGTCCTTTCAGCATCAAACTTCCAGCTAGAATGACTGATTTTTGGGAGGGAATACCTTATAGCTTTGGGTTTGTGACATCATAAAAGGGGCCATCTGGTATGTTCCTCCC
The DNA here is from genome assembly GCF_039654945.1 of Dendrobates tinctorius. NCBI lineage: Eukaryota > Metazoa > Chordata > Amphibia > Anura > Dendrobatidae > Dendrobates > Dendrobates tinctorius. Next base: position 72,964,066 of record NW_027361754.1, read on the forward strand.
CCTGCTCTAGGAGTTACAATTCTGACAAAACTTATAATGATTATATCTCACAGAGGGTACCTCGGATAAACATGCACATGGTATCATTCTCTTTAGCCTGTCGCAGCAATAGTTAAAGACCAAACATGCAGTAATTATGTCACACCATTTAGAAGAAATCCAGTTCTCGGTTTCTGTGGGTGCTGGAACCGTGAAAATTATGGGCCAGAACGCTGGGTTGATGCATTTTGCAGAAATGTAATTTTCATGTCTCTGCCACGTATGGTTTTCGAGATTCAGCCTCTTGAATATTACCCATACTTAAGGCCAGCCGCATGGTGCTTCCAACAAAAGAAATCCTTTCCTGGCTAAGGGGGAAGGGGAAAGAATCCTCACTGGGATCTCAGATTTCACAGAGCTGTGGGTGAGGAAGGGGGGTTTGCAGCTATGTGACAGGCAAAGTCTCAGAAAATGGAAGATTCTGGAAGGTTCCAGAAGTCATATCTTACTTATCATTACAACTGATGACAAGAAAACAATGTGTGTGCATGAGATTTACGAAATCTCATAGGCTTTGCTGGTACTGCAAAACGCAGCTGAAAATTAGCACAAAAAAAGGCTGCAAAAACGCCTAGTATGAACTTAGCCTTAAAGCTCATTGTGGGGAAAGTAGCCTGTCACCACGTCAGCATTTTTCATCCACTCATGGCTTTTGGCTTACAAACACTGACGTAAAATACTAACCAAATACTGAACATGTGAACATGGCCTAAAGGATACCTGTCAGCAATAAAAAAAACTATTTAGCTACAGCTCTAGTGTTAATCTGCAGAAAAATATTGTTTTAACTCCTTTCTGCCATTGGGCGTACTATCCCGTCCATGTGCCCTGGGACTTAATTCCCAAGGACGGGATAGTACGTCATAGCAATCAGCGGTGCCCCCCGGGGGAGCACCGCTGATCGTGGCCGGGTGTCAGCTGATTATCACAGCTGACACCCGGCACTATGTGTCAGGGGCGGTCACGGCTCGCCCCCGGCACATTAACCTCTGGCACACTGCGATCAAACATGATCGCAGTTACCGGTGGCATAGGAGAGAAGCGCGCAGGGAGGGGGCTCCCTCCATGCTTCACTGCAACCCCCAAAGCAGCGCGAGGTGCTGCGTCACTCCGAGGGTCTCCGCTCTGCAGGCCCCCAGATCAAATATGTCCATGGGGCCTTCGGGGAACTGAAGAGAGGTGGCTTCCACAGCGCCTGCTGAGAGCAGGCACGAGAAAGCCTGCAGCAGCGCCTGTCAGATCGCTGATCTGGCAGAGTGGTATCTGAACTGTCAGATCAGCGATCTGACACCTTATAGTGATGTCCCCACCTGGGACAATATAATAAAGTAAAAAAAAAAAAAAAAACAAGTGTAAAAATAATTTATAAAAAATCCCCAATTTAAAAAAAAAAAAAATTCCCCAATAAATTCTTTTTTTTGTAAATAAAAAACAATAAAAATGCACATATTTAGTATCACCGCGTCCGTAATGACCTTTAGTTAACCCCTTCAAAAAAACTAAGCAAAAAAACAATGCTTTATAATCATACCGCCGAACAAAAAGTGCAATAACGCGCGATTAGAGTTGAGCGAAACGGGTCGAAAAAATTCAAAAGTCGCCGACTTTTGGCAAAGTCGGGTTTCATGAAACGAAACCCGACCCTAGGATGAGGTCGGCCACGAGGTCGGCGACTTACGCGCCAAAGTCGCGTTTCAAAAGTTTGTTTTGCGCTCTTTTTCAGCCAATCAGGATCCACGGACACTGTGGGCAACGTGATGACCTAGGCACGGGTCACCACCATCTTTCAGAAGGGCATGCAAGTGATTGGCTTGCTTTGGTGGGCGTCACAGGGGGTATAAAAGGGCGTGCACGCCGACCGCCATCTTACTTCTGCCGATCTTAGTATAGGGAGAGGTTGCTGCTGATTCTGTAGAAAGAGCGTTAGGCAGGGAAGAAGACAAAAAAACTGCTTCTGCTGCTAGCGATTTGGCCTGCACAACACACAAGTCACTGTGTGTGCAGTGCAAGGGGAGGCTATATAGTGGTGTATCAGTGGTGTTGGTTGTTGGGCTGCCTTTTAAGGCTTCCTGACACCCTGGCATTGCTGTTTACCCACTGCTCCGCAAACTGCTTTTTTAAAAGCAATCCAATCTCCCTTATCCTCTAGTCACTTTTGTCACAGCTGTGCCATCGAGCCTGTCACATAGCGCTCAGATATCAGTGGGCCTCACACAATCCACAAGTGTCCAGTGTCCAAAAGTGTGCGCAGAGATTCAAAATCTCCATTATCCTCTCGTCACTTTTGTCACAGGCAGCTGTGCCATCGAGCCTGTCACATAGCGCTCAGATATCAGTGGGCCTCACACAATCCACAAGTGTCCAGTGTCCAAAAGTGTGCGCAGAGATTCAAAATCTCCATTATCCTCTTGTCACTTTTGTCACAGGCAGCTGTGCCATTGAGCCTGTCACATAGCGCTCAGATATCAGTGGGCCTCACACAATCCACAAGTGTCCAGTGTCCAAAAGTGTGCGCAGAGATTCAAAATCTCCATTATCCTCTCGTCACTTTTGTCACAGGCAGCTGTGCCATCGAGCCTGTCACATAGCGCTCAGATATCAGTGGGCCTCACACAATCCACAAGTGTCCAGTGTCCAAAAGTGTGCGCAGAGATTCAAAATCTCCATTATCCTCTCGTCACTTTTGTCACAGGCAGCTGTGCCATCGAGCCTGTCACATAGCGCTCAGATATCAGTGGGCCTCACACAATCCACAAGTGTCCAGTGTCCAAAAGTGTGCGCAGAGATTCAAAATCTCCATTATCCTCTCGTCACTTTTGTCACAGGCAGCTGTGCCATCGAGCCTGTCACATAGCACTCAGATATCAGTGGGCCTCACACAATCCACAAGTGTCCAGTGTCCAAAAGTGTGCGCAGAGATTCAAAATCTCCATTATCCTCTCGTCACTTTTGTCACAGGCAGCTGTGCCATCGAGCCTGTCACATAGCGCTCAGATATCAGTGGGCCTCACACAATCCACAAGTGTCCAGTGTCCAAAAGTGTGCGCAGAGATTCAAAATCTCCATTATCCTCTCGTCACTTTTGTCACAGGCAGCTGTGCCATCGAGCCTGTCACATAGCGCTCAGATATCAGTGGGCCTCACACAATCCACAAGTGTCCAGTGTCCAAAAGTGTGCGCAGAGATTCAAAATCTCCATTATCCTCTCGTCACTTTTGTCACAGGCAGCTGTGCCATCGAGCCTGTCACATAGCGCTCAGATATCAGTGGGCCTCACACAATCCACAAGTGTCCAGTGTCCAAAAGTGTGCGCAGAGATTCAAAATCTCCATTATCCTCTCGTCACTTTTGTCACAGGCAGCTGTGCCATCGAGCCTGTCACATAGCGCTCAGATATCAGTGGGCCTCACACAATCCACAAGTGTCCAGTGTCCAAAAGTGTGCGCAGAGATTCAAAATCTCCATTATCCTCTCGTCACTTTTGTCACAGGCAGCTGTGCCATCGAGCCTGTCACATAGCGCTCAGATATCAGTGGGCCTCACACAATCCACAAGTGTCCAGTGTCCAAAAGTGTGCGCAGAGATTCAAAATCTCCATTATCCTCTCGTCACTTTTGTCACAGGCAGCTGTGCCATCGAGCCTGTCACATAGCGCTCAGATATCAGTGGGCCTCACACAATCCACAAGTGTCCAGTGTCCAAAAGTGTGCGCAGAGATTCAAAATCTCCATTATCCTCTCGTCACTTTTGTCACAGGCAGCTGTGCCATCGAGCCTGTCACATAGCGCTCAGATATCAGTGGGCCTCACACAATCCACAAGTGTCCAGTGTCCAAAAGTGTGCGCAGAGATTCAAAATCTCCCTTATCCTCTCATCACTTTGGTCACAGCTGTGCCATCGAGCCTGTCACATAGCGCTCAGATATCAGTGGGCCTCACACAATCCAAAAGTGTCCACTGTCCACAAGTGTGTGCAGAAATTCTAAATCTCCCCTGTCCTATAAACACCTTGTACCTTGTTTTACATTACTATATAGTTTGTTGGATTTTGTCTACATTTCTACCAAAAATGAGGAAGGCTGGTGGAAGAGGCCGTGGAATTGGGCGGGGGTTGGCAGCTGGTAATGATGGTGTTGGTGGTGGATCTGATGGTAGTGGCAAGAGCAAAATAGGACCGAATGCAGGAGGTGCTGACCCTGCGTCATTGTCTGGCTACATAAGGCCTCGAACGCTTAGTTTTCTAGGAGTTGGCAAACCGCTTTTAAAGCCAGAGCATCAGGAAAAAGTTTTGTCTTACATTGCTGCCTCCAGCTCTATCGCCTCCTCTTCTTCAGTTGTAAAAAGTAAAAGCACTGAGTCGTCATTGGAGGCTCATGTTCATGAACCACACCTTTCCTTGTGTCCTTCACCCCAACCTAGATTGAAGGATGACGCAGGCCATACTACTGATTACTCCATGGAGCTGTTTTCACATACCATGCCTGGATTATCAAGTGAAATGGTGAATTACCCAGGCCAAGATGAATCTGACATGGAGTGCACTGATGCACAGCCGCTGATGGATGATTCTGCTGGTACATTCACTCAGAGCACTACATTGTCCTCGCAGTGTACAGAGCCAGATTCTGACCCTGATGAGACTCAGGTGCCCCTTCCCGCACACTATACCACCATACACGGTGACACAGAGGAAGGTGCACATGACATAGAAGAGGAGGTGATGGATGACCCAGTTGTTGACCCAGATTGGCATCCATTGGGGGAAGAGGGTGCTGCTTCCAATAGCTCAGATGAGGAGCATCCACAGCAGACATCGACATCGCAACAGCTGTTATCTGGCAGGCCCGGAGCACTCCAAAGACAGGTTCCAAACATCAAAAGAGTTGCTGGACAGCTTGTCCAGAGGGTCAAAAGATCACAGCGTGCTAGGCCGCAAAATGTCTGCCAAAGTAGGAAGAGTGCAGTGTGGCACTTTTTTTAACAAAATCCTCATGATCAGGCCAAGGTTATCTGTAAGAAGTGCGCAAAGACCTTTAGCCGAGGGAAAAATCTGAAAAATTTGAATACCAGTTGCATGCTTAGACATTTAACCAGCATGCACTTGCAAGCGTGGACACAACACCAAACCTCAAGTGCCATATGTGCAACTGATCACAACGAAGGTAGTCAGCAACGCTACATTGTTTCCCCCACTGTAAGCCCACCGGTTAGCACAGCAGCAAATGTTGAGGTGTCGTTGCAAGACCACAGCAGTCAGGGAATCCCACTGTTATATCAACGAAAGACTGATTCTAGGCCATCAGAAAGAACACCAACTCCATCACCATCATCAACCCTCTCTCAGTCCGCCCTGTCCACCGCTACTTCCACCATATGCAGCTCTCAAGTCCAGTTCACCCTCCCAGACACTATGAGTAGGTCAAGAAAGTACTCAGTCTCTCATCCGCGTACACTGGGTTTGAACGCCCACATTGCCAAACTAATCTCGTTTGAGATGATGCCCTTTCGGTTGGTGGAAAGCACAGCTTTCCGCGAACTCATGTCCTATGCAGTACCACGCTATGACCTACCCAGTCGCCACTTCTTCTCTCGCAAAGCCATCCCAGCCCTCCACCATCATGTGAAAGACCGCATTGTCCATGCACTCAAGCAGTCAGTGAGCGGAAAGGTGCACCTCACAACTGATGCATGGTCCAGTCGGCATGGCCAGGGCCGTTACGTGTCCATCACTGCGCACTGGGTTAATGTGGTGGATGCAGGGTCCACAGGGGACAGCGGTGGTGGGACAGTGCTGCCTAGCCCACGGTATAGGAAACAGTTGGCTGTAGGCGTTCGACCCTCCTCCTCCTCCTCCTCCTCCTCCAGAAGCGAAAGCTCGTCCACAGAGCGCAGTCGTACGAGCACTCCATCTGCAGCTGCCACTGTTGCACACGATGTGTCCCCCTATCGAGCAGCTAGTGGAAAGCGTCAGCAGGCTGTGTTGCAGATGATGTGTTTGGGCGACAGACACACCGCCGAGGTGCTGGCCGAGTACTTGAAGCGACAAACTGAGTCATGGCTGGGCAGTGTACATCTTGAGGCAGGCAAGGTAGTTAGTGATAACGGCCGTAATTTTGTGGCAGCCATAGCCCTTTCAAAACTCAGCCACATACCTTGCTTGGCTCACACCTTGAACCTGGTGGTGCAGTGCTTCCTCAAAAATTATCCGGAGTTAACAGCCCTGCTCCAGAAGGTGCGAAGACTGTGCGCGCACATCCGCCGGTCGCCTGTACACTCCGTTCGTATGCAGAAGCTGCAGCGATTGCTCCACCTTCCCAACCACCGCCTCATTATCGACATTGCAACAAGGTGGAACTCCACCCTGCACATGGTGGAGCGGCTGTGCGAGCAGAGGCAGGCCATAATGCATTTGTGGGAGGATACACGGCCAGGCACTTTGAGAGCAGACATGGAGTTGACAGGCGTGCAGTGGTCGAAGCTGAAAGACCTTTGTAAAGTCCTTCAGTGTTTTGAGGAATGCACACGGCTGGTAAGCGCAGACGACGCAATCCTAAGCATGAGCATCTCACTTATGCGTCTGCTCATGCAAACTTTGACGCACGTTAAGGAGCAGGCGTGTGCAGCCAATGTTGATGAGGAGGAAGAGGAGGAGGGAATCCTTGATGACATTCAGCCATTGTCTGCTCAGGGACCTCTCCTGGACGAGGTGGAGGAAGAAGAGGAGGAGGAGGAGGATGATGGGGATGATTACTTAGGGGAGGAGGATGCATCTCGTGGGGCAAGTGAAAATGTTGGCGTGGCAAGGTCTGGTACAGGGTTTGTGCATGACTGGAGGGATGTGGATTTGCCAGAAAGTGCTCCTCCACCCAGCACTCGCAGTGCATCATTGACACCGGGAACATTGGCCCACATGTCAGATTATGCCTTGCGGATCCTAAAAAGGGACCCCCGCATTGCCAAAATGATGAACGATGACGACTACTGGTTGGCCAGCATCCTGGATCCACGCTATAAAGGCAAATTACAAAACATCATGCCACAGGAGAACCTTGACCTAATATTGGCTAATAAACAAGCAACTCTGGTAAATCGGTTGCTTGAGGCATTCCCAGCACACAGCAACGGTGATGGTTCTCACACGAGCCGTACGGGCCGGGGGCAGCTTGGCAGAGGTGTTCGTGGTGCACACAGCAGAAGTGGCGTTGGAGACAGGGGTTTCATGACAATGTTGTGGACTGATTTTTCAAATACCGCTCACACAACTGGTAATACTGCATCGATGGAAAGTGACAGGAGACAGCAGTTGTCAACTATGGTTACAAACTACTTTTCCTCCCATATCGATGTTCTCCCACACAGGTCATTCCCCTTTGACTATTGGGCCGCTAAACTGGACACCTGGCCTGAATTGGCCCAATATGCCTTACAGGAGCTCGCTTGCCCAGCTGCAAGTGTGCTATCGGAAAGAGTCTTCAGTGCAGCTGGATCAATCCTGACAGAAAAAAGGACCCGTCTGTCAACCCAAAATGTGGATGATCTAACCTTCATTAAAATGAACCACGCATGGGTTTCCAAGGATTTTGTCCCACCTTCCCCTGATGACACATAGGGTGACAGAAAAATGGCTTGCTTTGGTCCACCTCTTCCTGGTACTTCACTTATTTCGCCTTTTGCATCAGCTGAATGTCCAACATCAACATATGCCACTTTCTAAAACTCCCTAACTGTGCTGCCTCCCCCCCCATGGCCGGGGTCAACACCTAGCGCACGACACCGTGCGAGTGCCGTTGCCCTGGACAGGTGGGTAGGCCGACTCTTGGGCGTGGGCACTGGCACAGGGTCCCTCATAGTGCAATCAAGTGTCTCTGACGGTGGTGGTGCACACCCGCCGTCAGACACACCGCTGTACTATGAGGGGCCCAGTGCCAGTACCGACGCCCACGAGTGGGCCCCCCTTGCTTGGGCAGGGCCCTAGCATTTGCAATCTTTACCTCTCCCTGCTCCTCCGCTGTGTAATCTGGGCCGTCAAATCCATACTGGGCCTAACACCGTCTGAGCCTGCCTCCTGAGACATATATTTTGAATGTGTACGCTATCCATACATGTTATCCAGGGATACGGTACCCTTTCTAACCTTTGTGCAATCACGTGCAATCCATACTGGGCCTAACACCGTCTGAGCCTGCCTCATGCTGTATAGACATATATTTTGAATGTGTACGCTATCCATACATGTTATCCAGGAATACGGTACCCTTTCTAACCTTTGTGCAATCACGTGCAATCCATACTGGGCCTAACACCGTCTGAGCCTGCCTCATGCTGTATAGACATATATTTTGAATGTGTACGCTATCCATACATGTTATCCAGGGATACGGTACCCTTTCTAACCTTTGTGCAATCACGTGCAATCCATACTGGGCCTAACACCGTCTGAGCCTGCCTCCTGAGACATATATTTTGAATGTGTACGCTATCCATACATGTTATCCAGGGATACGGTACCCTTTCTAACCTTTGTGCAATCACGTGCAATCCATACTGGGCCTAACACCGTCTGAGCCTGCCTCATGCTGTATAGACATATATTTTGAATGTGTACACTATCCATACATGTTATCCAGGGATACTGTACCCTTTCTAACCTTTGTGCAATCACGTGCAATCCATACTGGGCCTAACACCGTCTGAGCCTGCCTCCTGAGACATATATTTTGAATGTGTATGCTATCCATACATTTTATCCAGGGATATGGTACCCTTTCTAACCTTTGTGCAATCACGTGCAATCCATACTGGGCCTAACACCGTCTGAGCCTGCCTCATGCTGTATAGACATATATTTTGAATGTGTACGCTATCCATACATGTTATCCAGGGATACGGTACCCTTTCTAACCTTTGTGCAATCACGTGCAATCCATACTGGGCCTAACACCGTCTGAGCCTGCCTCATGCTGTATAGACATATATTTTGAATGTGTACGCTATCCATACATGTTATCCAGGGATACGGTACCCTTTCTAACCTTTGTGCAATCACGTGCAATCCATACTGGGCCTAACACCGTCTGAGCCTGCCTCATGCTGTATAGACATATATTTTGAATGTGTACGCTATCCATACATGTTATCCAGGGATACGGTACCCTTTCTAACCTTTGTGCAATCATGTGCAATCCATACTGGGCCTAACACCGTCTGAGCCTGCCTCATGCTGTATAGACATATATTTTGAATGTGTACGCTATCCATACATGTTATCCAGGGATACGGTACCCTTTCTAACCTTTGTGCAATCATGTGCAATCCATACTGGGCCTAACACCGTCTGAGCCTGCCTCATGCTGTATAGACATATATTTTGAATGTGTACGCTATCCATACATGTTATCTGGGGATACGGTACCCTTTCTAACCTTTGTGCAATCACGTGCAATCCATACTGGGCCTAACACCGTCTGAGCCTGCCTCCTGAGACATATATTTTGAATGTGTACGCTATCCATACATGTTATCCAGGGATACGGTACCCTTTCTAACCTTTGTGCAATCACGTGCAATCCATACTGGGCGTGAGAACGGCTGGCGAGCTGTTAAGCAAGCTACAGCACCTGTCCAGACAAGTACAGGGATTCCCTAGCGAGGAGACTTATTTGATTGTTTTCAATGTTGGGACAGCAATTTTTGGGGAGCACTATACTCTGGAGAATGATAGATGGGGCCCACCATACACTGGAACATTCCAAAGGTGGACATCAGACACTGGAGCAGCATTTACAGGGCCCATTATACACTAGAGCATTAGAAATGGGGCCCATTATGTTTGGAGCATTATTTGGGCCCATAAGACAGTGGAGCTTCATCCATGGGGACCAACATATACTGTAGCATTATGTGGAGCTCATCATATACTGTTTCAAACATTATATGGGACCAATGATTCTGTATGGAGAAATAGATGGGCCTCGTCATGAGATGTAAAAAGTGAGGTATTTTTCATTGTACTATACCGCTATTTATCTGCCGTATCGGAGCATGATGAGTTGTGGTATGTGTTAAAGGGGCGCTCTTTCGCCCAGGGCACATGAAAACCTGCAGCCCTCCCCCCCCACAACTTTAGCCAAATAACCCCCATTTTTCAGTGCGTAACTTGTTTTATGAAGTTAATTAAGGTTGACAAGCTTAAGTAAGAAGAATTGATGCTTTTGGCATTCAAATGGGCACTGTAGGTGTGTTTCCTGTCCTCCTCTCACTGCCGACTTTTATTCCCCATTGACTTACATTGGGTTTCGTGTTTCGGGATGACCCCGACTTTTCCCTATAATCGGACGATCTTGCTCGACCCGACTTTTGGAAAAGTCGGGTTTCACGAAACGAAACGCGACCCTAAAAAAACAAAAGTCGCTCAACTCTACGCGCGATCAAAAAGACAAAAATAAATATGGTACCGCTTAAAACGTCATTTTGTCCCACAAAAGATGAGCCACCACACAGCGTCATCAGTGAAAAAATAAAAAAGTTATAGCTCGCAGAGTAAAGCGATGAAAAAATAATATTTTTTTATATAAAATTGTTTTCATTGCATAAGAGCACCAAAACATAAAAAAACTACATAAATGGAGTATCGCTGTAATCGTACTGACTCGAAGAATAAAACTATTATATCAATTTTACCACACGCGGAATGGTGTAAACGCACCCCCCAAAAGAAGCTCATGAAATGCTGGTTTTTCTTTATTCCCAAAAATCAGAATAAAAATGATCAAAGAATGTCACGTGCCCAAAAATGGTACCAATAAAAATGTCAACTCGTCCCGCAAAAAATAAGATCTCACTTGACTCTGTGAGTCAAAATATGGAAAAATTAAAGCTCTCAAAATGTGATGATGCAAAAACTTTTTTTACAATAAAAAGCGTCTTTTAGCGTATGACAGCTGCCAAACATAAAAACCACCATAAATAGTAAATCAAACCCCCCTTTATCACCCACTTAGTTAGGGAAAAATAATAAAATAAAAAAAATGTATTTATTTCCATTTTCGCATTATGCTTAGGGCTAAGGCTAGGTTTAGGGCTAGGGTTAGAGCTAGGGTTAGAGCTAGGGTTAGAGCTAGGGTTAGGGCTAGGGTTAGGGCTAGGGTTAGAGCTAGGGTTAGGCTGTGTGCACACGATGCGGATTCTGCTGCTGCTTTTTCCCCGCAGATTTGGCTAAATCCACAGGTAAATCCACAGGTCAAATGACTTGCATTTTACCTGGGGATTTAGTGCGGATTAGCCTGCGGTTTTCCCCTGCGTTTTGACATCTGGTAATGGAGCAGGTGTCAAATCGCTGCGGATTCCGCACAAAGAAGTGACATGCTGCGGATTTAAAACCGCAGCAAATCCGCGTGGAAAAATCTGCAGCATGTGCACTGCATTTTTCATTTGAATCTAAAGATACTGTACAACATAGCAGAAACTGCAGCGGGTCCGCAGGGCCAAATCCGAAGCGGATCCGCAGCAGAATCCGCAACGTGTGCACACATCCTTAGGGTTGGGGCTATGGTTAGGGCTGAGATTAGGGTTAGGGGTGTGTTGGAGTTAGGGTTGAAGTTAGAATTGGGGGGTTTCCACTGTTTGGGCACATCAGGGTCTCTGCAAACGCAACCTGGCGTCTGATCTAAATTCCAGCCAATTCTGTGTTGAAAAAGTCAAACGGTGCTCCTTCCCTTCCAAGCTCTGCCATGGGCCCAGTGGTTTACCCCCACATATGGGGTATCAGCCTACTCAGGAAAAATTGCACAACAAATTCTGGGGTCCAATTTCTCCTGTTACCCTTGGGAAAATAAAAAATTGGGGGCAAAAATATCATTTTTGTGGAAAAAAGTATGATTTTTTATTTTTATGGCTCTAAGTTATAAACTTTTGTGAAGCACTTGGGGGTTTAAAGTGCTCACCACACATCTAGATAAGTTCCTTGGGGGGTCTAGTTTCCAAAATGGGGTCACTTGTTGGGGGGTTTCCACTGTTTAGGCACATCAAACATAACATGGCATCCGATCTAAATTCCAGACAATTTTGCGTTGAAAAAGTCAAACGGCGCTTTTGCAGTACAATTTCTCCTGTTACCCTTGGTAAAATAAAAAAATTGGGCCTGAATTAATTTTTTTGTGAAAAAGTTACCATAAATGTTCATTTTTTTTTTTAAACATCCAAAAAATTCTTGTGAAGCACCTGAAGGGTTAATAAATTTCTTGAATGAGGTTTTGAGCACCTTGAGGGGTGCAGTTTTTAGAATGGTATCACTTTTGGGTATTTTCTATCATATAGACCCCTCAAAGTGACTTCAAATGTGATGTGGTCCCTAAAAATAAAATGGTGTTGTAAAAATGAGAAATCGCTGGTCAACTTTTAACCCTTAGGCTGTGTGCACACGCTGCGGATTTTGCTGCGGTTCCGCAGCGGTTTTGGCCGCTGCGGACCCGCAGCAGTTTCTGCTGCGGTGTACGGTACCATGATTCCCTATGGGAATCAAAAAACACAATGCAGACGGTGCGGAATTTTCCGCGCGGATTATCTGCGGTTTTCAATCCACAGAAAGAATTGACATGTCAATTCTTTCTGCGGATTCCGCTGCGGTTTGCCATCTCCTCCACTGAGGAGATGAAAAACCGCAGGGCAAAACCGCAGAGCAATCCGCAGGTAAAACCTCAGGTCTTTTGACCTGCGGTTTCACCTGCGGATTTTACAAAATCCGCGCGGATGAATCCGCACCTAATCCGCAGCGTGTGCACACAGCCTTATAACTTCCTAACAAAAAAAAATTTTAGTTCCCCAATTGTGCTGATGTAAAGTAAACATGTGGGAAATGTTACTTATTAAATTTTTTGTGTGCTATAGCTGTGTGATTTAAGGGCATAAAAATTCAAAGTTGGAAAATTGCGAAATTTTCAAAATTTTTGCCAAATTTCCATTTTTTTCACAAATAAACGCAAGTTATATGAATGAAATTTTACCACTAACATGAAGTACAATATGAAAACACTGTCAGAATCCCTGGGATCCATGGAAGCGTTCCAGAGTTATTATCTCATAAAGGGACAGTGGTCAGAATTGTAAAAATTGGCCCAGTCATTAACGTGCAAACCACCCTTGGGGGTTAAGGGGTTAAACATATGCAGCTAGATGTTCGGCTGAAGGGAGCAATTGAAGGAACCGTATATCCTCCGGCAGCTTCTTACTTAAAGTCATAGGACGGCTCCGATGTTAATTTGCGATGCAGAATGCAGTAGTAGAAAAGAATGTAATCTTGTCGTGCGCTCTGCATAGGCAGCAACCAAGATGACAAAGCGCAAATACTTAGCACTTTGCATTGGTAGCAACTGACAAAACAGCGCATAACTCATCTCGACTACTGCGCTGCGGAATAGGCAGCAACAAAGACATAATATTACTGGCAGTGTGGCTCTTAGTGAATCGGCTGATACATTATTGCTTTTGTGCCTTTTTTCGTCTAGATTTGTGTGTTTTACGCCTTTTTTTCTGTTTGCGCCACATTCACCTATTCATTTACACCTTTTTAAAGGCACTTTTTTATGTGTTCATCATGTTGTCTTTTTAGTTCGCCATTGCTGGAGGGTTTTAGGTTTTTCGGATCAATTGTGCCTTTTCAAAAAGTTGCAAAGATTTGGAGCAAATCTACTCCTGTAATCCCCCTTTTCCCTAACCCTACTGGGTGACTTTACGTGCAACAGAAATTTGTTGCAAAATATGTTTCATTTTGTGCTTAAAAAGTCACAAAAAAGTTGAAGAGAAAAAAGTATGATTCTTTACTTTGCACAACATTCAAGTGCGCAATAAAAATGCAATTAATATAACAAGACAAAAGAAGAAAAGGGACTTTAAAAAATTGCAAATGATTAAGATTGGTGGGTAGGGGGTTCGGTCCGGAGATGAAGGCCAATATTCTGTTTTTCTGTTCTGTTTAGAGGCACAGACAAAGGCAATTCATGTGCAAAATGGAAGAAGATTGATCTGCAGCATGTGATCATCGCACAATGCTATTTTTCGACTATCAGATATTTTGCCACCTCCGATAATGTATACACTGTATCGTATTACGCTTTTACAGCTAAAGGCCTGACTACACAAAGGGTGGCTAAGCGTAAAAATAATTAATCAGAAAGATTAAATCAGTAGCAAAACAAAGAAATTCTGCCATCTACAAGCCTGGGGTAAGGGAGCTGTGTGCGCACCGACACTGCAGACAGAACTCCATACAGGTAGTGAGCGCATAACACTGGCATCAGCGATGCTGCCGCAGGAAATAAAGCCTCTAATAAGGTGCACCCTAAGACAACAGCCCCACCTAGTGGTTATTCTTTGTTATGTCACAGAGTCAAAAGATTCAATATTGTGCAAAAGAGAAGCAATTTTTTTTTCAGGGGACCTATCTGCAATGCTTCATTCAGACATTCGTTCCCTCCCCCACCACCCACATTTTCATCACTGTGCACTGAATTTCTCATATGCAGAAAAAAAAGTTTTGGGGTTATTTTTTTTACAGCGCAACTTGTATTTTTTAACACACTTATTTGGGAGCAGGCTTGGACTGGCCCATAGGGTAACAGGGGAATCCACCGGTGGGCCTTTGTGCAGATCTGGACCCCCACCCCACTGTATGGGCAGTACTTGGCATAATTCACTTGATTCACTCTGTACGGAAAAAGCAGCATCTCATCATTCATTAACCAAACTACTCAGTTTATTATTATATATGGATATAGGTAAGTTTGTGAACGAGGGTCGTGTAATATTTGTATACAGGTGAAAAGTGGGCCCCCCAATGTCAATATTACTGGTGGGCCCTTGCCACCCCAGTCTGACACTGTTTGGGAGCATGCTATCAATCTTGAAATATGGACCATGCTTAGGGCATGTGCACATGTTGCATTTATCTTGCTTTTTTCTGCATAGTTATATAGGTGGAATAAAGACCTCGGTCCATCAAGTTCAACCTTTCTCCACCAATTGTACATTTTGTCACTAATTTATCTATAACCTGCAATGCTATGTGCGTCAAGGAAATCATCCAGCCCTTGTATAAAAGCTGTCATAGTGTCTGCCATTACTACCTCTTGTGGTCGGCATTCCACAGTCTGACTGCTCTAACTGTAAAGAACCCTTTCCTGTTTAGCTGCCGGAATCGCCTTTCTTCCACCTGTAATGAGTTCCCCCTAGTCCTCAGTGCGGTCTTTGGAAGGAATAAGTCATGTGCCGTCCTCTGTAGTGACCACACATATATTTATACATGTAAATGAGATCTCCTCTGAGGCGTCTTTTTTCTAAGCTAAACAATGCCAACTTTTGTTTGCTTTCTTATCAGTATGAATATGTGTAGGTATGGGCCCGGCTGGGGGTGACCCCTTTCTTCGCCGTGAACAGACTGAGACGGAGACAGAAGTGCGTCCAACAGGTCCTCTTTATTGGCCGTCCTCTAGACGACCACAGCAACATACAGCAGCAGCTAGACACTCTCCGCACACATGCCGGGGTACCTTCGCTTCCTTCTCACTTCTGTATGACGGCACTCGCGGCTCTTTCACTGCAGCTGCCCTAGGCCTATCTACTACAGTGCTTCACCCGTCCGAGTCCGTCCGTCTTGTGGTACCCCCAGGCTCTCTCAGTCTGCGGCTTCTCTTATCTCTACGTCTGCAGCTTCTACTGTCTCTTCGTCTGCGGCTTCTACTATCAGAGTCTCAGAGGTCAGTCCCTTCTGGAGCTTCAGCACTGTACTCTTCTCCTCAACTCTTCTCCCTGGACTGACCGCTTCTAGAACTCTCTACCTGCCTTTTGTCCCCCTCCTTGAGGATTCCTCTCCGAGTTCCTATAACCCCGCCCCCATGACTTGTGCGGTTCCTTAGCCATAAGCTGATGTTAAGTCCTCTGCTCACAATTCTCTCTACTCCCATCTTGTGCCCAAACTTCAGTATTGCACCCATCTCAACTACTTCAGCTGTCTCCCATCTACAAATACAACAGCCACTCTATACCTTTATCTTCCCACTGCAGACATGTCCATACGTCAGTCCACCTCCCCTACATATGCATTGGAATAAGTCTGTCTCATCCATGGTATTAATCCTGTTTGCATACACTACCGTTCAAAAGTTTGGGGTCACCCAGACAATTTTGTATTTTCCATGAAAACTCATACTTTTATTAATCAAATGAGTTGCCAAATGAATTTAAAATCTAGTCCAGACATTGACAAGGCTTGAAAAAAAGATTTTTATTTGAAATAATAATTTTCTCCTTCAAACTTTGCTTTCGTCACAGAATGCTCCCTTTGCAACAATTATAGCATTGCAGACCTTTGGCATTCTAGCAGTTAATTTGCTGAGGTAATCTGGAGAAATTTCACCCTATGCTTCCAGAAGCCTCTCCCACAAGTTGGTTTGGCTTTGTGGGCACTTTTTGCGTACCATACGGTCAAGCTGTTCCCACAACAGCTCAATGGGGTTGAGATCTGGTGCGCTGGCCACTCCATTACAGATAGAATACCAGCTGCCTGCTTCTTCCCTAAATAGTTCTTGCATAATTTGGAGGTGTGCTTTGGGTCATTGTCCTGTTGTAGGATGAAACTGGCTCCAATCAAGCGCTGTCCACAGGGTATGGCATGGCATTGCAAAATGGAGTGATGGCCTTCCTTATTTAAAATCCCTTTTGCCTTGTACAAATCTCCCACTTTACCAGCACCAGAGCAACCCCAGACCATCATATTACCTCCACCATGCTTGACAGATGGCATCAGGCACTCTTCCCGCATCTTTTCAGTTGTTCTGCGTCTTACAAATGTTCTTCTGTGTGATCCAAACACCTCAAACTTGGATTTTTCTTTGCCACTCTGCCCTGAAGGCCAGCATCCCGGAGTCGCCTCTTCACTGTAGACAATGACGCTGGCGTTTTGCATGTACTATTTAATAAAGCTGCCAGTTGAGGACCTGTGAGTAGTGTTGAGCATTCCGATACCGCAAGTATCGGGTATCGGCCGATACTTGCTGTATCGGAATTCCGATACCGACTTCCGATATTTTTTCAATATCGGAAGTCGGCATCGGAATTGGAAGTTCAAAGTTGATTGACAGCCGAAATGACGTCATCATGATGCGCGGTGTGTGCGCATCATGATGCGCCGTCATTTCGGGCCTTCCGGGGGTCTCTGCCGGCCTGCCGGGGGGCTGTGCCGGCCTGCCGGAGGGCTGTGTGGACTGCCCGGGGTCTGTACCGGCCTGCCGGGGGGCTGTGCCGGCCTGCCGGTGGTCTGTGCACCCTGTGGGGGTCTGTACCGGCCTGCTGGGGGGCTGTGCCGACCTGCCGGGGGGCTGTGCTGATGTCCGGGGGTCTGTGCAAGCATCGTCCGATGGGACTACAAGTCCCATCTGGCGATGCCTGCTACCATGACAGTGATTGACACATTAGCCAATGATGGGACAGTAGTAGTACCATCATCCGGCTAATGTGTTAAATGTTAAAAAAAAATATATATATATATACTACATACAGTGGGGCAAAAAAGTATTTAGTCAGTCAGCAATAGTGCAAGTTCCACCACTTAAAAAGATGAGAGGCGTCTGTAATTTACATCATAGGTAGACCTCAACTATGGGAGACAAACTGAGTAAAAAAAATCCAGAAAATCACATTGTCTGTTTTTTTTTCATTTTATTTGCATATTATGGTGGAAAATAAGTATTTGGTCAGAAACAAAATTTCATCTCAATACTTTGTGATATATCCTTTGTTGGCAATGACAGAGGTCAAACGTTTTCTGTAAGTCTTCACAAGGTTGCCACACACTGTTGTTGGTATGTTGGCCCATTCCTCCATGCAGATCTCCTCTAGAGCAGTGATGTTTTTGGCTTTTCGCTTGGCAACACGGACTTTCAACTCCCTCCAAAGGTTTTCTATAGGGTTGAGATCTGGAGACTGGCTAGGCCACTCCAGGACCTTGAAATGCTACTTACGAAGCCACTCCTTCGTTGCCCTGGCGGTGTGCTTTGGATCATTGTCATGTTGAAAGACCCAGCCACGTTTCATCTTCAATGCCCTTGCTGATGGAAGGAGGTTTTCACTCAAAATCTCACGATACATGGCCCCATTCATTCTATCATGTACCCGGATCAGTCGTCCTGGCCCCTTTGCAGAGAAACAGCCCCAAAGCATGATGTTTCCACCACCATGCTTTACAGTAGCTATGGTGTTTGATGGATGTAACTCAGTATTCTTTTTCCTCCAAACATGACAAGTTGTGTTTCTACCAAACAGTTCCAGTTTGGTTTCATCAGACCATAGGACATTCTCCCAAAACTCCTCTGGATCATCCAAATGCTCTCTAGCAAACTTCAGACGGGCCCGGACATGTACAGGCTTAAGCAGTGGGACACGTCTGGCACTGCAGGATCTGAGTCCATGGTGGCGTAGTGTGTTACTTATGGTAGGCCTTGTTACATTGGTCCCAGCTCTCTGCAGTTCATTCACTAGGTCCCCCCGCGTGGTTCTGGGATTTTTGCTCACCGTTCTTGTGATCATTCTGACCCCACGGGGTGGGATTTTGCGTGGAGCACCAGATCGAGGGAGATTATCAGTGGTCTTGTATGTCTTCCATTTTCTAATTATTGCTCCCACAGTTGATTTCTTCACTCCAAGCTGGTTGGCTATTGCAGATTCAGTCTTCCCAGCCTGGTGCAGGGCTACAATTTTGTTTCTGGTGTCCTTTGACAGCTCTTTGGTCTTCACCATAGTGGAGTTTGGAGTCAGACTGTTTGAGGGTGTGCACAGTTGTCTTTTTATACTGATAACAAGTTTAAACAGGTGCCATTACTACAGGTAATGAGTGGAGCAAAGAGGAGATTCTTAAAGAAGAAGTTACAGGTCTGTGAGAGCCAGAAATCTTGATTGCTTGTTTCTGACCAAATACTTATTTTCCACCATAATATGCAAATAAAATGAAAAAAAAACAGACAATGTGATTTTCTGGATTTTTTTTTCTCAGTTTGTCTCCCATAGTTGAGGTCTACCTATGATGTAAATTACAGACGCCTCTCATCTTTTTAAGTGGTGGAACTTGCACTATTGCTGGCTGACTAAATACTTTTTTGCCCCACTGTATATACTACATACATACTACATGCATGCTACATGCTACATACATACCACATACATACTACATACATACTACATACATACTACATGCATGCTACATACATACTACATGCTACATACATAACACATATATATACTACATGCATGCTACATACATATTACATGCTACATACATACCACATACATACTACATGCATGCTACATGCATGCTACATACATACTACATGCTACATACATACTACATATATACTACATGCATGCTACATACATACTGCATGCTACATACATACTACATACATACTACATACATACTACATGCATGCTACATACATACTACATACATACTACATGCTACATACATACCACATATATACTACATACATACTACATGCATGCTACATACATACTACATGCTACATACATACCACATATACACTCACTGGCCACTTTATTAGGTACACCATGCTAGTAAGGGGTTGGACCCCCTTTTGCCTTCAGAACTGCCTCAATTCTTCGTGGCAGAGATTCAACAAGGTGCTGGAAGCATTCCTCAGAGATTTTGGACCATATTGACATGATGGCATCACACAGTTGGCGCAGATTTGTCGGCTGCACATCCCTGATGCGAATCTCCCGTTCCACCACATCCCAAAGATGCTCTATTGGATTGAGATCTGGTGACTGAGGAGGCCATTTGAGTACAGTAAACTCATTGTCATGTTCAAGAAACCAATCTGAGATGATTCGAGCTTTATGACATGGCGCATTATCCTGCTGAAAGTAGCCATCAGATGTTGGGTACATTGTGGTCATAAAGGGATGGACATGGTCAGCAACAATACTCAGGTAGGCTGTGGCGTTGCAACGATGCTCAATTGGTACCAAGGGGCCCAAAGAGTGCCCAGAAAAAATTCCCCACACCATGACACCACCACCACCAGCCTGAACCGTTGATACAAGGCAGGATGGATCCATGCTTTCATGTTGTTTACGCCAAATTCTGACCCTACCATCCGAATGTCGCAGCAGAAATCGAGACTCATCAGACCAGGCAACGTTTTTCCAATCTTCTACTGTCCAATTTCGATGAGCTTGTGCAAATTGTAGCCTCAGTTTCCTGTTCTTAGCTGAGAGGAGTGGTACCCAGTGTGGTCTTCTGCTGCTGTAGCCCATCTGCCTCAAAGTTCGATGCACTGTGCGTTCAGAGATGCTCTTCTGCCTACCTTGGTTGTAACGGGTGGCAATTTGAGTCACTGTTGCCTTTCTATCAGCTCGAACCAGTCTGCCCATTCTCCTCTGACCTCTGGCATGAACATGGCATTTCCGGCCACAGAACTGCCGCTCACTGGATTTTTTTTCTTTTTCGGACCATTCTCTGTAAACCCTAGAGATGGTTGTGCGTGAAAATCCCAGTAGATCAGCAGTTTCTGAAATTCTCAGACCAGCCCTTCTGGCACCAACAATCATGCCACGTTCAAAGGCACTCAAATCACCTTTCTTCCCCATACTGATGCTCGGTTTGAACTGCAGGAGATTGTCTTGACCATGTCTACATGCCTAAATGCACTGAGTTGCCGCCATGTGATTGGCTGATTAGAAATTAAGTCTTAACACACAGTTGGACAGGTGTACCTAATAAAGTGGCCAGTGAGTGTATACTACATACATACTACATGCATGCTACATACAATACATACATAGACATACAGTACATATAACATAGAGTAACATACTTACCAATACTTGTCACATTGTTCCCCGAAGCCATTGTCTTTTACAGAATAAATATTAACATAACAAACCACAAAAATACTCACCCATGATCCGAAGCAGTCCACGAGTGTGTCCCACGACGATCTTGGGTAGAGAACTGCAGCATCAGCTGATGCTGCCGTTCTCTACGGGCTGCAGGAATCCAATGACGGAAGGTAGGTATCCTTCCGCACTGTATTCCTCCGCCACTTAAAAAAAAAAGTCCCTAGTCTCACTTTATGCCATTGCTGCGTGGGAAATTCCCACACAGCAATGGCATAAAGTGAGACTAGGGACTTTTTTTTTTTAAGTGGCGGAGGAATACAGTGCGGAAGGATACCTACCTTCCGTCATTGGATTCCTGCAGCCCGTAAAGAACGGCAGCATCAGCTGATGCTGCAGTTCTCTACCCAAGATCGTCGTGGGACACACTCGTGGACTGCTTCGGATCATGGGTGAGTATTTTTGTGGTTTGTTATGTTAATATTTATTCCGTAAAAGACAATGGCTTCGGGGAACAATGTGACAAGTATTGGTAAGTATGTTACTCTATGTTATATGTACTGTATGTCTATGTATGTATTGTATGAATGTATTGTATGTAGCATGCATGTAGTATGTATGTAGTATGTATGTAGTATGTATGTAGCATGCATGTAGTATGTATGTAGCATGCATGTAGTATGTATGTAGCATGCATGTAGTATGTATGTAGTATATATGTAGCATGTAGTATGTATGTAGCATGCATGTAGTATGTATGTAGTATGTATGTAGCATGTAGTATGTATGTAGCATGCATGTAGTATATATGTAGTATGTATGTAGCATGCATGTAGTATGTATGTAGCATGCATGTAGTATGTATGTAGCATGCATGTAGTATGTATGTAGCATGCATGTAGTATGTATGTAGTATGTATGTAGCATGCATGTAGTATGTATGTAGCATGCATGTAGTATGTAGCATGTATGTAGTATGCATGTAGTATATATGTAGTATGTATGTTACATGTAGTATATATGTAGTATGCATGTTGCATGCATGTAGTATGTAGCATGTATGTAGTATGCATGTAGTATATATGTAATATGTATGTTACATGTAGTATATATGTAGTATGCATGTTGCATGCAGGTAGTATATATGTTGTATGTATGTTGCATGCATGTAGTATATATGTAGTATGTATGTTGCATGTAGTATATATGTAGTATGAATGTAGCATGTATGTAGTATGAATGTAGCATGTATGTAGTATGCATGTTGCATGTAGTATATATGTAGTATGTATGTTACATGTAGTATGCATGTTGTATGTATGTAGCATGTATGTAGCATGTAAAAAATTTTTATTTTTTTTTTTTTTTACATTCAACACATTAGCCGGATGATGGGACTACTACTGTCCCATCATTGGCTAATGTGTCAATCACTGTCATGGTAGCAGGCATCGCCCGATGGGACTTGTAGTCCCATCGGACGATGCCTGCACAGCCCCCCGGAGCCTGCACAGCCCCCCGGCAGGCCGGCACAGCCCCCCCGGAGCCTGCACAGACCACCGGCAGGCCGGCACAGCCCACCGGAGCCTGCACAGACCACCGGCAGGCCGGCACAGCCCCCCGGCAGGCCGGCACAGACCACCGGAGCCTGCACAGACCACCGGAGCCTGCACAGACCCCCTGGCAGGCCGGCACAGCCCCCCGAAAGGCCCGTACAGACCCCAGAGAGGCTGTACAAGGCAAAAACAGGGTTTTTCTTATTCCGATACCGGAAGTCCCATAGACTTGAATGGGACTTCCGGTATCGGAATCGGCGATACCGATACTTTTTTTTAAGATCGGCCGATCCATTCCGATCCGATACTTTGAAGTATCGGACGGTATCGCTCAACTCTACCTGTGAGGTGTCGATTTCTCAAAATACAGACTCTAATGTACTTGTCTTGTTGCTCAGTTGTGCAGCGGGGCCTCCCACTTCTCTTTCTACTCTGGTTAGAGCCTGCTTGTTCTCTCCTCTGAAGGGAGTAGTACACACCGTTGTAGAAAATCTTCAGTTTCTTGGCAATTTCTCGCATGGAATAGCCTTCATTTCTAAGAACAAGAATAGACAGTCAAATTTCATATGAAAGTTCTTTTTTTTCTGGCCATTTTGAGAGTTTAATGGAACCAACAAATGTAATGCTCCAGATTCTCAACCAGCTCAAAGGAAGGTCAGGTTTATAGCTTCTCTAATCAGCCAAACTGTTTTCAGCTGTGCTAACATACTTGCACAAGGGTTTTCAAGGGTATTCTAACCATCCATTAGCCTTCTTATACAATTAGAAAACACAAAGTACCATTAGAACACTGGAGTGATGGTTTTTGGAAATGGGCCTCTATACACCTATGAAGATATTGTATTACAAACCAGACGTTTGCAGCTAGAATAGTCATTTACCACATTAACAATGTATAGAGTGAATTTCTGAATCGTCTAATATTAGCTTCATTGGAAAAAACTGTGCTTTTCTTTCAAAAATAAGGAAATTTCTAAGTGACCCTAAACTTTTGAACGGTAGTGTATATATTTTTTTTTCTTCTCAGTTTGTCTTTTCCATGTCTAATTTCTTATTAGTCTGGATATGCATTGGAATAAGAGTCTTTTTCATTCATGGCATCAATAATTTTGAGTCTGTATATTGTCTCTTCATGATGTATTGCTTTTATTTCATATGGTACATGCATGTTGAAGTGCTTTCACAAACAGTTAAATCTACTCACCTTGTGATTTAATTAAAATTAGCACTTACTTTCTCACCTGTTTGCTTCACAAAAGATTTTTAAGCCTCGAGTCTGACAACTTATACTAATCATGATTAAGACCGGAGTGTCGAAATGCGTCGGTTGGTAGCTCTCCAGGATAGTAACATAGTAACATAGTTTTGAAGGCTGAAGAAGACCTTATGTCCATCTAGATCAGCCTATTTTTAGTGCAGCTGTTATGCATTGTTGATCCTGGGGAAGGCAAAAAACCCACAGAGTAGAAGCCAATTTTCTCCATAGGGAAAAAAATTCCTTCCCCTAAGCTGGGTCAACCATCTACCTATCATATTATGTATAGGATCTATATGTTGTCCGCATTGTGCCTGTTTTTATTATTTTTTTCCATTAGAGACATAGTTTTACATTTTTATACGCTGGAGTACCTTTTTTTCTTCATTCTTTGCAACTTTTCCAACCTCTCATCATATGAGAGGCCTTCCATCCCTTGTAATAATCTAGTTGCCGTTTTTGAACTGATTCTAACTTCTGAATATCCTTTTTTAAAATGTGGAGCTCATAACTGGATCCCATAGTCTAGATGTGGCCTCTTCAATGATTTATAAAGGGGTAATAATATGTTGGGATCGCAGGATTTTATCTTTCTGTTTATACATTCTAAAATCTTGTTTGCTTTTGCGGCTGCTGCTCAGCTTACTTGTAAGAGAATACCCATGTCCTTCTCCTGTTCTGTAGTCCCGAGTATACTCCCATTTAATGTATGTGCAGCAATAGGATTACTCCATCCCAGGTGCATTACTATACATTTATCTACATTAAATCTCATTTGCCAAGTGTTTACTCATTCAGACGTCTTATCCAGATTGTTTTGCAATATTGTAATGTCAAGGTCAGATTTTAGTATCCTACATAGTTTGGTGTCATCAGCAAAGACTGACACTTTACTCTCAATGTCATCCACTAGGTCATTAATAAAGAGGTTAAAAAGAATCAGCCCTAGCACATATCCCTGTGGTCCACACTGCTCCCAGTACAGATCCCTGCAGTTCCCACTGCTTCTAGCACAGATCCCTGTGGTCCCCACTGCTCCCAGTACAGATCCCTGCAGTTCCCACTGCTCCCAGTACTGATCCATGCAGTCCTCACTGCTCACAGTACAGATCCCTGCGGTCCCCACTGCTTCTAGTACAGATCCCTGTGGTCCCCACTGCTTCTAGTACAGATCCTTGCGGTCCCCACTGCTGACTATATCCCATTTAGAGAACGTACCATATATGACAACTGTTTATTTCCTGTCATTTAGCCAATTCTTTGCCCATCTGCATATACAGGTGTTTCTCAAAAAATTACAATATAATCACAAAGTTAATTTATTTCAATTCTTCAATAGAAAAAGTGACACTCATATATTATATAGAGTCATTACAAACAGAGTGATCTATTTCAAGTGTTTATTTCTGTTAATGTTGATGATTATGGCTTACAGCCAATGAAAACCCAAAAGTCATTATCTCAGTAAATTATAATAAATAACAAAAAACACCTGCAAAGGCTTCCTAATCGTTTAAAAAGGTCCCTTAGTCTGTTGCAGTAGGCTCCACCATCATGGGGAAGACTGTTGACTTGACAGATGTCCAGGATGCAGTCATTGACACACTCCACAAGGAGGATAAGCCACAAAAGGTCATTGCTAAAGAAGTGCTGTATCCAAGCATATTAATGGAAAGTTGAGTGGAAGGAAAAAGTGGGGTAGAAAAAGGTGCACAAGCAACCGGGATAACCGCAGCCTTGAAAGGATTGTTAAGAAAAGGCCATTAAAAAATTTGGGGGAGATTCACAAGGAGTGGACTGCTGCTGGAGTCATTGCTTCAAGAGCCACCACACACAGACGTATCCAGGACATGGGATACAAGTGTTGCATTCCTTGTGTCAAGCCACTCATGACCAAAAGACACCACCAGAAGCGTCTTACCTGGGCCAAGGAGAATAAGAACTGGACTGTTGCTCAGTGGTCCATGTTGTTGTTTTCAGATTAAAGTAAATTTTGCATTTCATTTGTAAATCAAGGTCCCAGAGTCTGGAGGAAGAGTGGAGAGGCCACAATCCAAGCTGCTTGAGGGCTAGTGTGAAGTTTCCACAATCAGTGATGGTTTGGGGAGTCATGTCATCTGCTGGTGTAGGTCCACTGTGTTTTATCAAGACCGATGTCAGTGCAGCCGTCTACCAGGAAGTTTTAGAGCACTTCATGCTTCCCTCTGCCGACAAGCTTTTTGGAGAAGGAAATGTCATTCTCCAGCAGGACTTTGCACCTGCCCACACTGCCAAAAGTACCAATACCTGGTGTAAAAACAACAGTATCACTGTGCTTGATTGGCCAGCAAACTCACCTAACCTTATCCCCATAAAGAATCTATGGGGTATTGTCAAGAGGAAGATGAGAGACACCAGACCTAACTTCGCAGACGAGCTGAAGGCTGCTATCAAAGCAATCTGGGCTTCCATAACACCTCAGCAGTGCCACAGGCTGATCGCCTCCATGCCACGCCGCATTGATGCAGTAATTGATGCAAAAGAAGCCCGACCAAGTATTGAGTGCATTTACTGAGCATATATTTCAGTAGGCCAACATTTCAGTAGGTTGAATCATTTTTCAAGCTGGTGTTGTAAAGTATTCTAATTTATTGAGATAATGACTTTTGTTTTCCAAACAATTTTATTAACATTTTATAATAGAGCATACATAAATGCAAT
Organism: Dendrobates tinctorius; assembly: GCF_039654945.1. NCBI lineage: Eukaryota > Metazoa > Chordata > Amphibia > Anura > Dendrobatidae > Dendrobates > Dendrobates tinctorius. The sequence goes on from NW_027361754.1 coordinate 72,990,519, forward strand.
ATCGTGAGGCACTCATGACACATGAAAGAAAAAAGAAAAAACAACCAAACTATAAATAATAATAAGAACTCATGGAAGCATTTCCAGCCAGCGAGACCATTTCTTTATAAAGGAAGGAAGACAGCCATTCAGCAACGCCAATTTTTGCTCATATGACTTATGTAAAGTCAGCTTTGCAATGATATCGAGTGAAGTGGGCACTCGAGTGGATTTCCAATAAAATGCAATTTCATTTTTAGAAACCAAAAGTAAATGAATAACCAATTTCCTAACAGAAGGATTCAAACGACTTGCATCCAACGAGAGCAGGGCGAACTGAGGAGTCAGTGAAAAATCTAATTGATTTAAAATATGAGAAATAAGAGAGGAGATGTCGTCCCAAAAATGCCGAATATGTGGACAAAACCAAAATAAATGGGAAAGGCTACCATGTTGCCCGCAATCCCTCCAACAGAGAGGGAAGGTGAAAGGATTGATAAAAGCTAGACGAGATGGCGAGTAATACCATCTCGATAAGATTTTAAAGTAGGACTCATGGAGAGCCATAGACATGGTAGCAGAATAGGTTAGGGACATGGTCAGTTCCCAAACCTCTGGAGTAACAGAAAAATTCAAAACTGATTCCCATTTTTTCATACATGGGGATTTTATAAATGCAGAATCGTTGTTGAACCACTGGTAGATATAACGAGTGGACCAAAAAATATTATGGCCTGAATTACATAAAATATTGACCGCTGGCTCCGATAGCGGAGGGCAACGAGTCACCAGTGGAGACAAAAATTCTTTCAACATAGTAAAGTGTAGAAAAGCAGAGGAGGGAACCCCAAACCTACTCTTAAGATGAGAAAAAGATACAAATTTATGACCATCAAAGATGTCATTTAATTTAGAAATACCCCAGTCAGCCCAAGTAGAATGCAAATCGAATGAATAAACAAAGGCCAGAAAAGAGAGAGGAAGCCTCAACAGGAGTTGAATCCTAGAAAAACCACTCTTAAATTTAAAAAACTTCCTCCAAGTCACAATAGCAGCCATAAAAATTGGATGATTAGACTGAGATAAATGCTTAGATGTCAATAGATTCAAAATAAGAGAACAAGGAGGGGAATTTTTATTAAAATAAAATTCCAAGTCCGCCCATGAAGGTATATGGCCAGTTGACCACCAACATAGACTTTGTTTAATAAGATTAGAGTAATAATAAGCTGAGATGTTAGGCAGTCCCATACCTCCACGTAACTTATGTTTGTATAACTGATTCGAAGCAATACGTGCCTTTTTATTTCCCCAAATAAATTAAGGTGTGTCTGCAGACTAGTTAAATAAGAAGTGGAAATAAGCAGGGGAAGGGATCTGAAAACATAGAGGATTTTGGGAAGGAATATTGATTTGGCTACTAGACATTTTCCCCACCAGGATAATTCTTTGTCCATGTAAAAATTAAGGCCTTTAGCAATGGAGGCAATTAGGGAATCTAGATTAGTGGAAATCAGAGATCCAAGGTTTCTAGAAAACCGCAGACCTAAATAAACAATTTCCCTCTCCTCCCAACCCCAAGAAGAGACAGCCTTTATACTCCTGATTTGAGCATTGGTGAGGTTAAATCGGAAAATGTTAGATTTGGACTCATTAATCTTAAAATAGGAAAAGGAGGAAAAAATTTTAAGAAGGGATTGTAAATGTGGAATAGAGGAGCAGAGATTAGTGAGAGACAGGAGGACATCATCAGCATATAGACTGATCTTAAATTCCTGACGATCTGTTCGAACACCCTCTATGGAGGAATGATCTCTGATTAATTGGGCTAACGGTTCTATTGCAAGGGCAAAAAGCAACGGGGAGAGAGGACAACCCTGATGGGTGACATTAGAAATTGAAAATCGGGAGGAAAAGTGATTATTGCTGTAAATTTTTGCTTGAGGGTCAGAATATAAAGCCATAATTTTGGTGATAAAATCTAAATTAAATCCAAATTTTAATAGGGAGCATCTGAGAAAGGTCCAATTCAAGCGATCAAATGCTTTTTCTGCATCTAATGAAATTAGAGCAGAAGGAAGTTTTGGGGAATTAATTAACTTTATAATATTTATCAGCCGTCTGGTCCCTTCAATGGACTGTCGGTGTTTGATAAAGCCAATTTGGTCAGTGGAAATTAATTTAGGCAGAATAAGATTAAGACGATTAGCTAAAACTTTAGAATAAGTTTTGAGGTCAGTATTTATTAATGAAATGGGACGATAATTAAGAATTTGATCAGGATTAGTATTGGGCTTGGGAATTAGTACAATTGTAGCATCTAAATTTTCTCTAGGGAAGGAACCAACAGATGCAGCGGCATTAAAAAGTTTAGTTAGATGGGGGATAAGAATGTCACGGAAAGACTTATAATAATTGTTACTATAACCATCGGGACCAGGGGCTTTATATGATTTTAATTGACTAATGGTGTCACCAATCTCTTCAGCAGTCAAAGGAGCAGATAAAAAATCTGTGTCCACAGAGTTGAGATTTGGAAGGTTAACCGAAGAAAAAAATTATTAATAGAGTCCGCATCTGGAGCGGGAAGAGAGGGATCAGACCTCAAATTATACAGTTGATTAAAATATTTTGCAAATTTATTTGCAATGTCCTGTGGGTGGGTGAGGGATAATCCCTTAGAAGAAGTAATTTTGTCAATGCGGTTACGTACTCTAAGCTTCTTTATTCGATTAAACATAAAACGGGTGGGTTTATTAAGGGACATATAATGATGAAATTTTGATTGCTTTACTGCCGAATCATAGAACGAAAAAATTGTGGCCCTTAATTCATTTCGAAGACGGGATAAATTAGCTAGAGATGTGGAGCTAGAGGAGGGATTTTTAGATAAGGACAATTCCAACTCCTTCTCCTTAATCAAAGCCTGTAAATTTTTAATTTTTTGACGGTTAAAACATTTTATACAGGAGGATATACGAATAAGAGTGCCTCGTAGAACCGCCTTGTAAGCATTCCACTGGAGGAATGGTTTGGAAGGATCAAATATATTTTCTGAAAAATAAAAATTGAGAGATTTAGATATTTCCTCATGGTAAGTAGGATTTTTAAAAATAGAAGCATTACACTTCCACAACTGCTGATTATTAACAGAGTGCCTTCCACCAATTTGGCAATAACAGGAGCATGATCTGAAATACATTTATTTCCAATTGAAACTGAGGAAAATCTAGGGAGAGAAAATACATTAGACAAAATGAGGTCAATACGAGAGGCAGATAAATAAGAGTCAGAAAAAAATGTATATTCTTTTGAGGTGGAATTGAGACAACGAAAAACGTCAAAAAATTCATTAGTGAAAAGCCAATTATTTAAAGAGGGGAAATTAAGTCTACTTGAAGAAGAGACATCAAGTGAATTATCGGGGACCAAATTAAAATCACCTAAGAATAAAAGAATGCCTCTCTTTAGCAGTTCAAGTTTTTTTAGTAATTTATTCAAAAACCTAATTTGACCTTTAGAAGGAGCGTAGATATTGACAATGGTATAAATTTGGGAGTTTATAGAACAGACAAGGACATGAAAATGACCGTTCACATCAACCAATTCCTCCAGCAGTTCGAACGACAAGGAGTCCCTGACTAAGGTCATGACACCTGCCTTTTTAGCGGGACCAGAGGCCTCAAAAACATGAGGGTAATTTTTTAGGGAAAAAGTGGGATGATTATTAATTTTAAATTTAGTCTCCTGGAGGCACACGACATCTGCTGCAGATTTTTTAATTTCTCTCTGAAAGGAAAAACGCCGATTTGGACTATTAAGCCCCTTAACGTTATAAGTAACTAATATAAGTACCATAAAAAAGAGAAAGAAAAATTGGCGTTAAAAAACAATCACCGGCTGGGAAGTTTCAAAAAAGAAAACACTACAAAACTAAATAACCAAATAATAAGTACAAACTTAAAATTGTACGGTGTTAGAACCCTGAATGGGAAACCACAGAAAATGGTTCTCCTACTTGCGCCGGGGGAAAAGTCCGTGCAGCGCAAGGCTAAGGAAACCCTCATTAACACCTATATCAATTAGACAGTTATACAAGCTAAACACAGTGTTAAATCATACAATATCAGATAACCCATAGACATACATCACAATAGGCTCAGGTGACATGTCCTTGACCAGCGGAAGAAACTGTAGGAACAGAGGACAGGACACCCTGAGATTTCAAAAATAGGAACCCTTCTTCAGGTGTAAGAAAAGTTGCATTCTTCCCTTTGTAATTAAAAATGAGGCGTAGAGGAAAGCCCCACTTATAAGGAAGGCCTTTCTCCCTCAAAACGGAGGTCAGTGATCGAAAGTGTTTCCGACCTTCTATAGTTGCTTTAGATAGATCAGTGAACAATTTAAGATGGTGATACGGTTCCGTATGGCATCCGTATGACGAGATTTTCTCGCCGGCTTGCAAAATGGACAGCCAAGAGCAGGCTGCAGTAGAAACTTCACCCCCAGTGTGCCAGGAGTAAACTCATTCAGAAGAGGGCAAAAACTCCCTGGTAGGGCAAGGGCACAGTATAGGAAGGTCCCAGGAGGTGTTCTGAGTTAATTTAGTACACCCCCCGTCCAGCAGTGATGTCACTGAAGGGAGGGGGGCTGGCGCCCAGAGCGGTCTGCTGCAGAGATTTCACCCCGATGTGCCAGGGGCAATCACATTCAAAAGGGGGCGAAAAACCCCCGGTGGGGTAGGGGCACACCAGAGGAAGGACCAGGAAGGTGTTTTGGGGCACTTTGTCACTTATGCAAATAACGGTGATGTCACCAAGGAGGCGGGAGAAGACGTCTGGAGCAGTCTTTGATGAGAACTTCAGCACTGGAGTTCCAAGAGAAAAAACAATCAAAAACAATCAACCGACGCCATCTTAGCAGGCCACAGTCTTCGCCACAGGATAAAATGTCCTAGGTATATCCGATTTTGACAGGAAACGTCTTAAAACGTGCCAAACAACTTGCTGAATAAAAGTAAGTATGAATGAGAGCGAAAATTTAGAAATATAGTTGCGTAGTCCGTAGCGGTAGAGGGTTACCTCAGGAGCACGCACGCAGTGCGACTTACATCACCTGCGCCTAGGCCACGCCCCTTGAGATAATGACTTTTGGGTTTCATTGGCTGTAAGCCATAATCATCAACATTAACAGAAATAGAATACATATATATACACATAAATATATATACTGTATATATACATGTCATTGAGACACACACACACATATATGACGTCAGTGAGGCTGCACGGAGTCCCCGGCTGACCGGAGGTGATCTGACAGCGTGGGAAAAAGTTCAGAAACTTTCCCACGCTATCGAGTTCACTTCAGGTGAGCCAGGGACTCCACGCATCCTCACTGACGTCAGCGGTAGTCAGTGAGGCTGCGCGGAGTCCCTGGCTGACCTGAGGTAAACTCAGGAGCATGGGAAAAAGTTCCGAAACTTTCCCACGCTTATTAGTTCATCGCTGGTCAGCCGAGGAGGCTGCGCAGAGATGAATTCATTCAGCAGTGGTTTACAGCGGGGCCGGTAGCATTAGCATGGGTCCTCGTTGTAAACTAGTTAGCCCCTTGTGATGGATTGCAGTAGGGGACCTGACTGAACGGCAGAGAGGTATGTATATTTTTGATTTTTTATTTTTTGTTTTTTACAGGTCAACAAGGGATTCTTTTGGATTAGCAGAATAATAAATTTTGTCAAAAAGTTTGTGTGATTATTTCATTTAAAGAATTTTTAATTAATGTGTGTGTCTTTTTTAACCCTTCATTACTATAGGATTAATAATGGATGGTCTTATTGACACCTCTCCATTATTAACCCGGCTTAATGTCACCTTTCAGCAGCACAGTGACATTAACCCATTATTATTAACCCATGAGCTACCGCTAAAGGCAATGGGAATAGAGAGGCTAAGTGCCAGAAAAGGCGCATCTTATAGATGTGCATTTTCTGGGGTGGCTGGGGGCAGATTTTTCTAGCCAGGGCGAGGGCCAAAAACAATGTACAGTAATATCTGCCCTCACTCACTGACTTTCCCTCTCTGGCGGAGAAATTACTGCGGGAGCCCACATAATGTTTTTCAACAAATTTACTCATTAATTTAACACCTACATGTCCAAAAATATTACACACATATCCTAATCTAATTATTAGTCAATGACATATAAAAAAGTAAATGAAATGAAATGGTTTACTGTATGTAAACCATGTGTCATTTCATGTCGGGTTTTGTAATGATTTTACAGAAGCCAGCAATTGATTTAGCGGCTATTATGCTATGTAGAACTCTATGAACTATAAATATATATATATGTGTCTCAATGACATGTATATATTGTGGTGTAGTGACCACTGTGTCCGCAAGGGGGCACTGTGTGGATGTCCTAGGAGAGAGGATGAATGGCAGAATCCTGAATGACCGTTATGTATCTCAAGGTGGGTGGCCTTGAGATGGAAACTTATGTGTATGTTGATCAGCAGTGATACTTCTGAGGTGCTGTTTCAATGTGTCAGGGAGTAGTCTCCAGGTAGCTGGGGAGATGGGCTGGCCCAGTTACCTACAAACCCACCCAGGGGTGTGTTTAAGAACGCTATTGCAAAGTGTGTATGAGTGGTTAAAGGACCTGTGATGAGGTCATAGCCATGTGACCCGGTGGGCGTGGCTACAGACCATATAAGGTGGCCAGGGTAGGTCACAAGGGGTGAATGCCTGGACCTGGTTGGTCTGTTTTGGAAGGTCCCGTCTGAGAGAGATGGGGCTGCCTTCTGACAGCAAGTGAATGCTGTGTTGAAAGGCTGCACGTGCCTGGTAATTCCCTGGAGGGAATAGACGTCTGCAGCATGGTGAAGGAACCATGAGTGAACCCTGATGGGTGAGATAGCTGAGGCTGAAGAGCCTGTGTGTGCATAACCTGTGTGACCAGGACGCTATGCTGAATCTATGAAGTTTATGTTACTGCTGTGGGTTTATGATGCCTACTAAACCGCATGGACTATGATTGCTTTATGGAAAACCCGTGCCGGATCTGGTTTTGTGGCTGCTAAGCGAGTATCCCCTACTTGAATGACAGCGTTACCTTACAATTGGTGGAGAATGCTATGGGCAATGTTGTAGCCTTGTTGCTAGGAGCAACAGAAGAGGACTGCAAAATTTGGTTGCTAAGGGCAACGGTTTCCAAAAACGCATGTTGCAGTGCTGGCAACCCTAAGCAAGCCAGGAGGGCTGACGGTCTGGAATGCCGTGTGATATGCTGACTGGAGTCAGTGGAAAAGACTTATAGGACTCCTTTGTGGTAGAGGGGTCCGAGAACCTGCACGGCCAGCAGGTGACGGCCGTGAAATCCGTGTTGTACTGACCAGGGTCAGTGAGAAAGAGACTGGTGATTGCTAGGGTGCCTCTGCGGATAAGAGGTACCCGAGGACCTGTGTGGCCAACACAGGTAATGGACAGGTGTTCATGTTGTACTGACCTGGGTCAGTGGGAAAGACTGTGTACCTGGAGGGTTCAGTGAGCAAGGTCCAGGAGGGTCAGTGTTGGGAGGTTCTGGGAGAAAAATCGGATCCCTGGAGCACTTGGTATGACCTTGGACCTGTTGAGGCGTGAGTGTCTCAGGCAGAGATGGGTGTCCAGAAGAGCACCCGCTGAGCCCCTGGACCTGGTGAGGCCAGTGTGTTGGGAAACCCTGAATAGCACTCGGTGCGCCCTGTGTGTTGGACGGTCTCAGGCGGAGACGGAATGTCCTGAATAGCACACAGACAGGACACGTGAGTTTTGTGTGGTGTGTTTTTTTCTTTTCTCAACTCAGCCTGCGGTGGCTCAGTGGGAGTCAAGAAGGTGACAAGCGGCTTGCTGTAACTCGGCGGGGTAACGAAGGTGACAAGCAGCTTGCTGTAACTCGGCGGAGTTACGAAGGGGACAAGCGGCTTCCGGTAACTCGGCGGGGTTAAGAAGGTGACACCAGCCGCTGTGTGTGAACGGCAGCCGGTGGTGTTGAAGATCGGTGACAGCAGGAGCTGTGGTGGTGCCAGCAAGGACTTGTGTGGTATCGCTAAAAAGACATAAACTGTTGTAAGCTCATTTTCGAGTTTGCCTCTGGCTTCTGGTGAGGGTTATGGAGCTGGCTGTGCTGACAGAGGAGTAGTGAGTTCTCTATCTGGACTCCCTCTGTTGGTGAAGGGAGGTAATGAAGCTAATCTAAATGGCAGAGACCGGCCACCTGAGGAAGAGGACTGCGATTGAACATCAGGAGTTTCTGATTGGATTTATGGCAGCCGACTCCCTAGTTTCTTGCTGGTGATTTTTACTGACTGTGGCTCCTGGTTTCCAGTTTGGTTCCTGCCTTCCTAAAGCTAAGTTTTCTCTGCTATTGTTCTTATGAGTTTTTGTCTGGTTTACTTAGTTTTTGTGTTCAGCCAGCCCTGGCTGGGACTGGGCTGAATCCCCATTTTGTCTCTGATCAGTTGATCGCTTTTGCTCTGTCTTTAGAATATACCTGAGTGCTGATATAGTATTTTGAAGTCTAGCGACTTCAGGGCCTTTTTCTATCAGACGTGTTGGACATTCTTTTTGGCAGGGTTTTTTTGCGTGATTGCAAGGGCCCCATCGTTTGCTCAGCCTATCTTTCTACCTGTGTCTGTGTTTTCATCTTGTTTCACCGACAATACATGTTGGGGGCTGTCTATTGCTTTGGGGTCTGCTCTGGGGCAGTTTAGATTTTCCCTTTCTTTAGGCTTATTTAGTTCTCTGGCCGTGACGAGGCGTCTAGGACCACCGTTGGCACGCTCCACGGCTTCTGCTAGTTGTTGTGGATAGGATCAGGGGTCTGCAATCCGCTAGTTGCCAACCTCTCTGGTTTTCTGGGCTTAGCTTGCTTTTTGTTTTTACCTCCTCGGTGACTCATTCATAACAGAATCACCAGCCATACCGCAGATTCTAGGGTACTCAAAAGCAGGAGAGAATTGTAAAAAAAAAAAAAAAGTGTCAGAATGTTTCTTTTTATATATGTATATTTTCTCCTCTTTTTCTCTGGGGTCGTAGGAGGATTTTTTCTTTTTGATGGAAATTAAGCAATTGTCTCATCGTGTGGAGCAGCTCACTGCTGAAGTACGGGGAATTTCCGCCTATCTCACTCATTCACATGCTGTTGAACCAAGGATCCCTGCTCCTGGTGTGTTTTCTGGGGGTCAGGCTAAATTTTTGAATTTTAAGAATAATTGTAAATTATTTCTTGCCATGAAGCGTAAGTCATCGGGGAGCTCTGCGCAGCAGGTTAAAATTGTCATCTCCTTGCTGTGCAGTGATCCCCAGGATTGGGCGTTTTCTTTGACACCTGAAGATCCTGTTTTGACTAATGTGGATGCATTTTTTCAAGCCTTGGGGGTGTTATATGATGAACCTAATGCTATTGATCAAGCTGAAAGAGCCCTATTGGCATTGAACCTGGATCCTGATCAGGATCCTGCAGAGTTATACTGTCAGAAATTCCAAAAGTGGGCGGTCCTTACTACATGGAATGATAGTGCATTGGCAGCTCTCTTTTGGAAGGGTTTGTCTGAGACTTTAAAAGATACTATGGTGGTATTTCCTGTTCCCTCTGGTCTTGACGATTCTATGTCATTAGCCATTCAAGTTGATCGTCGTTTACGTGAACGCAAGACAACACGGGAGGCGCTGCCACATTTTGAACAAATGTCTGAACCTATGCAATGTGATGGAGTTTTGTCTAGGGCGCAACGTCAGGAGTTTAGAAGGCGTAATAAGCTGTGTTTTTTTCTGTGGAGATGCCTCTCATATTATTTCTGTCTGCCCTAAACGAGAGAAACGCTTTGCACACACATTTGCTGTGGGTGGTGTACAACCTAAGTTTCTTTTGGCAATTACTCTGATCTGCTCCTTATCCACATTTTCCGCGAAGGCTTTTGTGGATTCAGGAGCGGCCTTGAATCTAATGGACTTGGATTTTGCTAAACGTTGTGGTTTTCCTATGACACCTCTGCGGACGCCTATTCCTTTGAGGGGTATTGATGCTACTCCTTTGGCGAAGAATAAACCTCAGTTTTGGACCCAGGTGATAATGCAGGTCGCCCCAGTCCACCAAGAAAATTGCAGATTTTTGGTGTTGCATAATTTACATGATACCATTATTCTGGGTTTTCCCTGGTTGTAAATCCATAATCCGGTTTTGGATTGGAAATCTGTGTCTGTGGTGAGTTGGGGTTGTCGGTGTGCTCTTGGTGACACTCTTGTTTTCTCCACCTCTCCCCAGTCGCATGATGTTCCTGACTATTTAGCTGATTTTTATGATGTATTTAGTGAGAGCAAGTCTGCGTCTTTGCCTCCTCATAGGAGTTATGTGCAATTGAGTTGAGACCTGGGTGTAAATTTCCCAAGGGTCGACTTTTCAATTTATCTGTACCCGAACAAGAGGCTATGCGATCTTATATTAAGGAGTCATTGGAGAAGGGTCATATTAGACCATCCTCTTTGCCCTTAGGTGCTGGGTTTTTTTTCGTGGCCAAGAAGGATGGTTCATTAAGGCCTTGTGTTGACTATCGGTCCCTCAACAAAATTATGGTTAAATTTCAGTATCCGTTACCCCTGATTTCTGATTTATTCTCCAGAGTTAAAGGTGCTTGCTGGTTTACTAAGCTTGACCTCAGGGGGGCATATAATATTATTCGCATCAAGCATGGGGATGAATGGAAGACGGCGTTTAATACTCCGGAGGGACATTTTGAGTACCTGGTGATGCCTTTTGGGCTCACTAATGCCCCTTCTGTCTTCCAATCCTTCATGAATGATATTTTCCGGGACTTTGTGGATAAGTTTTTGATCATCTATCTGGATGATATTTTGATCTTTTGCAGGGATTGGGATTCTCATGTGGAACATGTTCGGACTTGTTCCGGATTTTGAGGGAGAATTCCTTGTATGTTAAGGGATCGAAGTGCCTTTTGGGGTACAGAGGATTTCATTTTTGGGATTTATTTTGTCTCCGTCAACTATTGAAATGGACCCGGCCAAGGTACAGGCCATTTATGATTGGGTTCAACCCACTTCTTTGAAGGCTCTCCAGAAGTTTTTGGGTTTTGCTAATTTTTATCGTAAATTTATAGCTAATTTTTCTGGTATTGCTAAACCACTGACTGATTTAACTAAGAAGGGTGCTGATGTGCTGAATTGGTCTTCAGAGGCTGTTTCGGCCTTTCAGGAGCTGAAGCAGAGGTTCACTTCTGCTCCAGTTTTGCGGCAACCTGATTGGTGCAGGAGCTGTTTTGTCCCAAAAAGATCCGGTGACGTCTAAAATGAATCCCTGTGCCTTCTTTGCCCGAAAGTTCTCCCCATCTGAATGCAACTATGATGTGGGGAATCGGAAATTGTTAGCCATGAAATGGACATTTGAGGAGTGGAGACATTGGTTGGAGGGAGCTAGACATCAAGCTGTGGTCCTCACTGACCACAAGAATTTGATTTACCTTGAGTCGGCCTAACGCTTGAATTCTAGACAGGCTAGGTGGGCCTTGTTTTTTACGCGTTTTGATTTTGTGGTCTCCTTTCTTCCAGGCACTAAGAATGTTAAGGCTGACGCCCTTTCTAGGAGTTTCTTTGCTGATTCTCCTATTGTGACCACGCCTACTACCATCCTAGGTGAGGGGGTAGTTCTTTCTGCCATCTCGCCCGATTTGAGACATGCTCTGGAAGAATTCCAGGAGAACAAACCTGTCCTATGGGAAAATTGTATGTTCCTGACCAGTGGAGCAAGAGAGTGATGTCTGAAGTTCATTGCTCCGCATTGGCTGGTCTTCCAGGTATTTTTGGTACCAGAGATTTGGTGAGTCGGTCTTTTTGGTGGCCCGCCTTATCTCGTGATGTCAGGAATTTCGTGCAGTCCTGTGGGACTTGTTCCCGGTCTAAACCCTGTTCTCGCTCTAGTGGGTTGTTGATGCCCTTGCCGGTGCCAAAGAGGCCATGGACCCATATTTCAATGGATTTTATTTCTGATCTTCCTGTCTCTCAGAGAATGACTGTTATCTGGGTGATTTGTGATAGATTCTCTAAGATGGTCTATCTTGTACCACTCCCAAAGTTGCCATCTTCCTCAGAGTAGGTACCCTTGTTTTTACAACAGGTGGTTCGGTTGCATGGGATTCCTGAGAACATTGTATCGGACAGAGGAGTTCAGTTTGTTTCCAGATTCTGGAAAGCATTTTGTTCCAAGCTGGGAATTCAGTTGTCCTTCTCCTCTGCATTTCACCCTTAGACCAATGGGCAGACGGAGAGAACAAACCAGACTTTGGAGTCCTATTTGAGATGTTTGATATCTGCTGATCAGGATGATTGGGTTTCATTTTTGCCCTTGGCCGAAATCGCTTTAAATAATAGAGCTAGTTCTGCCACCTTGATGTCACCCTTTTTCTGTAACTTTGGGTTTCATCCTCGATTTTCTTCAGGGCAAGTGGAATCTTCAGCCTGCCCAGGTGTTGACACTGTGGTAGAGAGAATGCAGCAGATTTGGGACCAAGTAGTGGATAAGTTGTCTCTCTCCCAGGAAAAGGCCCAGCGGTTTTCTAACCGGCATAGGACCATTGGTCCCCGGTTTAAAGTGGGTGGTATGGTTTGGTTGTCATCAAAGAATATCTCTATGAAGGTGGTTTCTCCAAAGTTCAAGCCAAGATTTATTGGACCTTACAAGATTTTGGAGATTCTTAATCCGGTTTCTTTTCGATTGGCTCTTCCTGTTACGTTTAAGATCCATAACGTGTTTCATTAGTCGCTGTTGAAGAGATATGCTAAGCCAGTAGTTCCTATGGCTGCACCTCCTGACCCTGTATTGGTTGAAGGTAATGTGGAATATGAGGTAGAGAAAATACTGGATTCTCGTCTGGCTAGACGGAGACTCCAGTATTTGGTCAAGTGGAAGGGTTATGGCCAGGAGGACAATTCTTGGGTCTCTGCCTCTGATATTCATGCCGATAGATTGGTTTGTGCTTTTCATCAGGCCCATCCTGATCGGCCCGGTGGCATGGATGAGGGTTCGGTGACCCCTCCTCAAGGGGGGGTATTGTTGTGAGCTCATTTTCGAGTTTGCCTCTGGCTTCTGGTGAGGGTTATGGAGCTGACTGTGCTGACAGAGGAGTAGTGAGTTCTCTATCTGGACTCCCTCTGTTGGTGAAGGGAGGTAATGAAGCTGATCTAAATGGCAGAGACCGGCCACCTGAGGAAGAGGACTGCGATTGGACATCAGGAGTTTCTGATTGGATTTAAGGCAGCCGACTCCCTAGTTTCTTGCTGGTGATTTTTACTGACTGTGGCTCCTGGTTTCCAGTTTGGTTCCTGCCTTCCTAAAGCTAAGTTTTCTCTGCTATTGTTCTTATGAGTTTTTGTCTGGTTTACTTAGTTTTTGTGTTCAGCCAGCCCTGGCTGGGACTGGGCTGAATCCCCATTTTGTCTCTGATCAGTTGATCTCTTTTGCTCTGTCTTTAGAATATACCTGAGTGCTGATATAGTATTTTGAAGTCTAGCGACTTCAGGGCCTTTTTCTATCGGACGTGTTGGACATTCTTTTTGGCAGGGTTTTTTTGCGTGATTGCAGACAGCAGCTTTTCTTTCCTGTCCTTTCTAGTTAGCGAGGGCCCCATCGTTTGCTCAGCCTATCTTTCTACCTGTGTCTGTGTTTTCATCTTGTTTCACCGACAATACATGTTGGGGGCTGTCTATTGCTTTGGGGTCTGCTCTGAGGCAGTTTAGATTTTCCCTTTCTTTCTTTAGGCTTATTTAGTTCTCCGGCCATGACGAGGCGTCTAGGACCACCGTAGGCACGCTCCATGGCTACTGCTAGTTGTTGTGGTTAGGATCAGGGGTCTGCAATCCGCTAGTTATCAACCTCTCCGGTTTTTTGGGCTTAGCTTGCTTTTTGTTTTTTCCTCCTCGGTGACTCATTCATAACAATAAACTGTGTTGTGTGAACTGTGGTCTGAGAAGACCAGTAGAACGGACATGGGAAGATCCCGAAAGGGGCGGTGGCCCAAATCGGGGTGGTAGCCCAAAAGGGGTGGAGTCCCAGAGGGGGGCGGTGACCCAAATTGGGGTGGTAGCCCAAAAAGGGGTGGAGTCCCAGAGGGGGCGGTGACCCAAATCGGGGTGGTCCAGAAAGGGGCCGGTGTGTCAAAAGAGGAACAGCAATGTTCGTGTATGCTGTTTCTGAATGTGGAATATTCTTTCCGGATAATGACGGACCACAGGTGTGTACCGTAATACTGCACCGAGAAGGAGTCTCGGGTTGGCTGGACTCAAAGTGTCAGGTGACTCTGACAGGATCTCCTCTCACTTTCTGTCTGACCGAGAGAATGGTCCAGGTTCGCTGTAAACATGGGGTCACGGAGAACTATACAGTAGACAGAGTGATTTTTGAGGGGCCCATAAGTGGTGAGTGCCGAGGGGGCGGGATACCACGGGACTTAGTGCATACCTTTGAGAGGGGTCGGGACTTTGTCGTGTTTGATGACATATGGCAGGAGGTTGGAGACGTTTCTAATGGACTAACAGATATTGATACAGTGACTGCTCCTGTTGTGGACAGGTCAGAGGTAGATGTGACCGGACGAAGGGGTACGTCTGCCCAACGAATGGATTTGACGTTTCGTGACAGGACTGATGGTGACCTGATTGATAAGACGGCTGAAGTATTCACACGGTCAGTGGGTGACTGGAAGGATTACTTGACAGGCCAGGGTGACTTAGACTCTGGGGGTGACTGTGGCTCTGAGAGAGAAAGAGAGCACAGAATAGAAGAGCTAGAGAAGGAAGTCTCTGAGCTCAGAAGTCACCTGTCAACCTGGCAAAGTGTGAAGAAGACCCTTAGGGAAGAGATGGACAAACTCAGAGGAGTAGGAGTAGTAAAAAGTCTTCTGCAGGAGAAGAGCTTGGACGAAGATGTACAGCGGCCAGGCCGAGTGTTAAAAAGACGGAGCTGCCGGTGCCCATCTTGGCAGAGGGTCGTGAAGAGATAAAATCTCGTGAAGTTGGGGAGCTTAGAACTGAAGAAGACAGTCACCCAGTTGGGTCAACTGTAGTGAGGGAAGTGTCCGTGGTAAAGCCAGAGCCTCCGGTCCAGGAAGAGAGCAAGACCACGACCTTCAAATCTGTGATCGAGGTACCCGAAGACATGCAAGAAGCCTGTGCTGAGGAAGGTGTGCATGAGGCTTTCAAAAAGGCGGTCAAAGTGTGTAAGGTGCACTGGGAACCTGAGACTCGGCAGTTGGTGATAATATCAGCCAGAGAAGATACATCAAACCGAGTAGCTGTCCTGAAAGAAATGCATCTGCAATGTATACACGCCAAACAGCTGGTTAGGCGGAGTAATATGAAAGCTGCTCGACACCTAGAGTTAGCAAGGGAGGCTATGGATCGGCTGGGTTTGCAGAAAGATGTGATTCCGGTACCCAAAGGTCTGATTGGGAGAATGATTGGAAGACTCGGGAAGGTAATGCAAGACCTTGTGAATATTTCCGGTGTGGTGAGGGTGAGGATCCCTCCTGATGATGAAAACCAGGTATCCAGTGGAGAGGGTAGGATTCCCATCATGGTGGTTGGCTCCGTGGAAAGCCTGAGAGATTTTCGGATGCTCTTGGAGTATCGAGTGGGGTACCTGCAAGAGACTGAGCAGTTGAGGCTGGACCGTCGGCGAATCAATAAAGAGGTACAGAACACCAGGTGGCGTCTATGTGACCCGTAGAAGCGCTTTGATAGCGCGAAACGGCCGTTGTCAGCCTCTCTGCTCTTTTTCACCACTACCCCGACTTGACATGTAATTTATGTGTCAATAAATGAATATAATTCATCCCTTGGAGTGCGACCATTTTCTGCTGTTTGGAGCTCAAGACTTATGTGTGTGTTGATCAGCAGTGATACTGCTGAGGTGCTGTTTCAATGTGTCAGGGAGAAGTCTCCAGGTAGCTGGGGAGATGGGCCAGCCCAGTTACCTTCAAACCCACCCAGGGGGTGTGTTTAAGAACGCTATTGCAAAGTGTGTATGAGTGGTTAAAGGACCTGTGATGAGGTTATAGCCATGTGACCCGATGGGCGTGGCTACGGACCATATAAGGTGGCCAGGGTAGGTCACAAGGGGTGAATGCCTGGACCTGGTTGGTCCGTTTTGGAAGGTCCCGTCTGAGAGAGATGGGGCTGCCTTCTGACAGCAAGTGAATGCTGTGTCGAATGGCTGCACGTGCCTGGTAATTCCCTGGAGGGAACTGCAGCGTGGTGAAGGAACCATGAGTAAACCCTGATGGGTGAGATAACTGAGGCTGAATAGCCTGTGTGTGCATAACCTGTGTGACCACAGGGATGACAGAGCTGCACTCTGTCATGGACACTATGCTGAATCTATGAAGTTTATTTTACTGCTGTGGGTTTATGATGCCTAATAAACCGCATGGACTGTGATTGTTTTATGGAAAACCCGTGCCGGATCTGGTTTAGTGGCTGCTAAGCGAGTATCCCCTATTTACAGTGGGGAAAAAAAGTATTTAGTCAGTCAGCAATAGTGCAAGTTCCACCACTTAAAAAGATGAGAGGCGTCTGTAATTTACATCATAGGTAGACCTCAACTATGGGAGACAAACTGAGAAAAAAAAATCCAGAAAATCACATTGTCTGGTTTTTTTTCATTTTATTTGCATATTATGGTGGAAAATAAGTATTTGGTCAGAAACAAGCAATCAAGATTTCTGGCTCTCACAGACCTGTAACTTCTTCTTTAAGAGTCTCCTCTTTCCTCCACTCATTACCTGTAGTAATGGCACCTGTTTAAACTTGTTATCAGTATAAAAAGACACCTGTGCACACCCTCAAACAGTCTGACTCCAAACTCCACTATGGTGAAGACCAAAGAGCTGTCAAAGGACACCAGAAACAAAATTGTAGCCCTGCACCAGGCTGGGAAGACTGAATCTGCAATAGCCAACCAGCTTGGAGTGAAGAAATCAACTGTGGGAGCAATAATTAGAAAATGGAAGACATACAAGACCACTGATAATCTCCCTCGATCTGGTGCTCCACGCAAAATCCCACCCCGTGGGGTCAGAATGATCACAAGAACGGTGAGCAAAAATCCCAGAACCACGCGGGGGGACCTAGTGAATGAACTGCAGAGAGCTGGGACCAATGTAACAAGGCCTACCATAAGTAACACACTACGCCACCATAAACTCAGATCCTGCAGTGCCAGACGTGTCCCACTGCTTAAGCCTGTACATGTACGGGCCCGTCTGAAGTTTGCTAGAGAGCATTTGGATGATCCAGAGGAGTTTTGGGAGAATGTCCTATGGTCTGATGAAACCAAACTGGAACTGTTTGGTAGAAACACAACTTGTCGTGTTTGGAGGAAAAAGAATACTGAGTTGCATCCATCAAACACCATACCTACTGTAAAGCATGGTGGTGGAAACATCATGCTTTGGGGCTGTTTCTCTGCAAAGGGGCCAGGACGACTGATCCGGGTACATGAAAGAATGAATGGGGCCATGTATCGTGAGATTTTGAGTGCAAACCTCCTTCCATCAGCAAGGGCATTGAAGATGAAACGTGGCTGGGTCTTTCAACATGACAATGATCCAAAGCACACAGCCAGGGCAACGAAGGAGTGGCTTCGTAAGAAGCATTTCAAGGTCCTGGAGTGGCCTAGCCAGTCTCCAGATCTCAACCCTATAGAAAACCTTTCGAGGGAGTTGAAAGTCCGTGTTGCCAAGCGAAAAGCCAAAAACATCACTGCTCTAGAGGAGATCTGCGTGGAGGAATGGGCCAACATACCAACAACAGTGTGTGGCAACCTTGTGAAGACTTACAGAAAACGTTTGACCTCTGTCATTGCCAACAAAGGATATATCACAAAGTATTGAGATGAAATTTTGTTTCTGACCAAATACTTATTTTCCACCATAATATGCAAATAAAATGAAAAAAAACAGACAATGTGATTTTCTGGATTTTTTTTTCTCAGTTTGTCTCCCATAGTTGAGGTCTACCTATGATGTAAATTACAGACGCCTCTCATCTTTTTAAGTGGTGGAACTTGCACTATTGCTGACTGACTAAATACTTTTTTTCCCCACTGTAAATGACAGCGCTACCTTACTATATATATATATATATATATATATATATATATATATATATATACTGTATATATTTTCTATGTGTCTTTATTCTTTCTATTCTTTATTAAGCATGTCAGTGTGATTTTACTGTATCACAAAATGGATTGCCGGCTTTTGTTAAAGGACACCGGTGCGTATTTCTCACAAGTCACACTTGTGGTTCGTGTGTAATCCGATTTTTTCTCGCACCCATAGACTTGCATTGGCGAGTCTTGACCGAAGATCGGTGACAATCGCAGCATGCTGCAATTTTCTCATTTAGAACGGGCGAGAAAAAATCGGATGATGGCAGCTGCCCCATAGATTAACATTGGGACGAGTGCAATGCAATTTTTTATCGCATGCCACTCGTCCGTTTTTCTCGCTAGTGTGACTCCTGCATAAGAATGAGATACAGTAGTCTGTCAATTATTTAGCTCAATTCCCTCAGTATCCATGGATGAATGTCATCTGGGCCGGGGGATTTGTCAATGTTTAAATTGCTTAGATGTAAATTCACATCTTTTTGTGTTAAACTAGTTATATCAGGTAGTGAACTTTGATATTTTTTGCCCTGTTGAATGATCCCTGTAACAGATAGTTCATTGATGAACACAGATGAAAATTGGCTGTTTAATATCTCAGTCTTTTCTTTGTCCTTTGTAATTATATTGTTATTGTCATCTTTTAAAGGGCTAATACCATCTGTTTTTTCTTTTTGGCATTGATGTATTTATAAACATTTGGGGGATTTATTTTAATGTTGCTGTCAATTTGTTTCTCTATGGATAACTTTGCTAGGTTGATTTCTTTTTTCCATTTCTTATTTAGATTTTTATACTCCTGAAATGCTAGTTTAGTATTCTCGGCTTCAGGATTTTGAATGCCCAATGTTTTAGTCTTATTAAATTTTGTACTGTCCTGTTCATCCATAATGGTTTCTTTTTAGTCCTTGACATTTTACTATCAGAGGATATAAGTTTTCTGCATGATACTAGTAGTATTTCCTTAAAAATGCCCCATTTATGTTCAGTATCCCCAGTTACCATGACATGGTCCCAGTCTACATGATTAAGCTCTTCCCTTAACAGGCTGAAATTGGCTGGTGTATGACAAAGTACAAGGTGTGTATTTAGTATTGGGGAGAATTGGAAGCGTCCTAGAGATTTTAGGAGGCTGAACTATTATCTCAGGCCCACTATAGATTACATGTCAATTTAACAGGCTGAAATTGGCTGGTGTATGACAGAGTACAAGGTGTATATAGTATTGGGAGAATTGGAAGCTCCCTAGAGATTTTAGGAGGCTGAACTATTATCTCAGGCCCACTATAGATTTCACCTCAATGTAACAGGCTGAAATTGGCTGGTGTATGACAAAGTACAAGGTGTGTATATAGTATTGGGGAGAATTGGAAGCTCCCTAGAGATTTTAGGAGGCTGAACTATTATCTCAGGCAAACTATAGATTACACCTCAAAGTAACAGGCTGAAACTGTCTGGTGTATGACAAAGTACAAGGTGTGTATATAGTATTGGGGAGAATTGGAAGCTCCATAGAGATTTTAGGAGGCTGAACTATTATCTCAGGCCCACTATAGATTACACCTCAATGTAACAGGCTGAAATTGTCTGGTGTATGACAAAGTACAAGGTGTGTATATAGTATTGGGGAGAATTGGAAGCTCCCTAGAGATTTTAGGAGGCTGAACTATTATCTCAGGCCCACTATAGATTATGTGGCGCCCCTGAGGGTACCCCACCATTCAGGTAAGGTGGAGACACCTGACCACACTCTAACACCTGCATCCCTCACAACATAGTAGTCTAGCAAAGAACCTTTGGTGGCTCCCTGCTTGGAACACGAAGAGTACTGGGAGGTGGGTGGAGCTTAGTTGCACAAGTGAGCGGGAGATTATTAGGACGAGGTCAGTCTGTGAGAGAAGCTCCCCTGAGAGGGATGGAGTGAAGGAGGTGCTGCAGCAGACTCCTGTGACTTGGAGCTGCTGGCACGGGAAAGAGAACTAGAAAGCCTGATTCTCCAGAAGGAAGAAAGATTAGTACGGAGCGTAAGGAGAAGAAGAGAACTAAGGACTAGGGTCGTAGTGGAGCCCTTCCTCAAGTTCTAAGCGCATGGCCGGGGTCCGGTCCCCGAGGTTATATGGATACTAATGGTCCTGGAGCAGACACCGGAGGAATATAAGTTGTCACCACTTTATTCCCACTTAAGACTTGGGGGCACAACAGCGACGTGAGTGAGCCGGGACTTGGTAGCAAGGAGTCCCTGAAGCAGGCTACAGTGTTATGAATGAGTCACCATTGGAGGCAAAAACAGAAATACTAGCTAAGTCCAGAAAACCAGAGAAGTTGGCAGCTATCGGATTGCAGACCCCTGAACCTAACAACAACAACTAGCAGTAGCCGTGGGGGGTTCCTACGGTGCCCTAGACCCCTCGATCACAGCCGGAGAACTACATAGCCTAAAGACAGAAAGGGAAATCTAAACTGTCCCAGAGCAGACCCCAAAGCAATAGGCAGCCCCCACCATATAATGACGGTGAAGCAAGATGAAAAAACACTCACACAGATAGAAAGATAGGCTGAGCAAATGATGGGGCCCAAGCTAACTAAATAGGACAGAATAGAAAAGCTGCTGTCTGCAATCCGCCAAAACCCTCTCAAAAACAAGAGCCAACAGACTGATAGGGAAAAAAGCCCTGAAGACGCTAGGCTTCAAAAAGACTATATCAGTACTCAGGTATTATCTGAAGACAGAACAAAAAGGAATTCAGCTCACCCAGCAGGGAAAGGCAGAAATCCAGAAAAACAAGGCAAAACAAAACCAAAACACAAATGCAAAAAGTAGAGCAGAAAACTTAGCTTTTGAGGAGCAGGAATCAGACTGGTCTCCAAGAATCCCTCAGAGCAATCACCCGCAAGGCAGAAGGGCGTCGGCTGCCTTATATCCAGTCAGCAATCCCAGTCACCCAGTCATCATCATTCTGCTCAGGTGCTTTGTAATCAGCCTCACTACATTCCTTCACCAGAAGAGGGAGTTCATCAGACCTCAATGGTGAAGGGGAAAATTAACTCACAACAGTACCTCCCCCTTGAGGAGGGGTCACCAAACCCTCATCCACGCCACCAGGGTGATCAGGGTGAGCCCGATGAAAGGCATGCACCAATCTTTTGGCATGAATATCAGAGGCAGAGACCCAGGAATTATCCTCCTGACCATAACCCTTCCACTTAACCAAATACTGGAGTCTCCGTCTAGCCAGACGGGAATCCAGTATCTTCTCTACCTCATATTCCACGTTACCTTCAACTAATACAAGGTCCGGAGGTGCCACCCCAGGAACAACTGGTTCAACAAACCTCTTCAACAAGGACTTATGAAACACATTATGAATTTTAAATGTGACAGGAAGAGCCAATCGAAAAGAAACCAGATAAAAGAATCTCCAAAATCTTGTAAGGTCCAATATATCTTGGCTTGAACTTTGGAGAAACCACCTTCATAGAGATATTCTTTGATGACAACCAAACCATATCACCCACTTTAAACCGGGGACCAATGGTCCTATGCCGGTTAGAAAACCGCTGGGCCTTTTCCTGAGAGAGAGACAACTTATCCACTACTTGGCCCAAGATCTGGTGCAGTCTCTCCACCACAGTGTCAACACCTGGGCAGGCAGAAGGCTCCACCTGCCCTGAAGAAAATCGAGGATGAAACCCAAAGTTACAAAAAAAAGGTGACATCAAAGTGGCAGAACTAGCTCTATTATTCAAAGCAAACTCGGCCAAGGGCAAAAATGAAACCCAATCATCCTGATCAGCGGAAATAAAACATCTCAAATGCGATTCTAAGGTCTGGTTTGTTCTCTCCGTCTGCCCATTGGTCTGAGGGTGAAAAGCAGAGGAGAAGGACAACTGAATTCCCAGCTTGGAACAGAAAGTCCTCCAAAATCTAGACACAAATTGAACTCCTCTGTCAGATACAATGTTCTCAGGAATCCCGTGCAAGAGAACCACCTGTTGCAAAAACAGGGGCACCAACTCAGAGGAAGATGGCAACTTATGGAGTGGTACAAGATGAACCATCTTAGAGAACCTATCACAAATCACCCAAATAACAGTCATTCTCTGAGAGACAGGCATATCAGAGATGAAATCCATTGAAATATGGGTCCATGGCCTCCTGGGGACCGGCAAAGGCATCAACAACCCACTACAGCGAGAACAATGTTTAGACCGGGAGCAAGTCCCACAGGACTGCACAAAATTCCTGACATCACGAGACAAGGCGGGCCACCAAAAAGACCGACTCACCAGATCTCTAGTACCAAAAATACCTGGATGACCAGCCAATGCAGAGCAATGAACTTCAGACATCACTCTCTTCTTCCACTGGTCAGGAACATACAACTTTCCACTGGGACAACGCTCAGGTTTGTCCTCCTGGAACTCTTCCAGAGCACGTCTCAAATCGGGCGAGATGGCAGAAAGAACTACCCCTTCGCCTAAGATGGTAGCAGGCTTGGTCACCACAGGAGAATCAGCAAAGAAGCTGCTAGAGAGGGCGTCTGCCTTTACATTCTTAGTGCCAGGAAGAAAAGAGACCACAAAATCAAAACGTGAAAAAACAAGGCCCACCTAGCCTGTCTAGGGTTAAAGTGTTTGGCCGACTCCAGGTAAATCAAATTCTTGTGGCCAGTGAGGACCACGACTTGGTGTTTAGCTCCCTCCAACCAATGTCTCCACTCCTCAAATGCCCATTTCATGGCTAACAGTTCCCGATTCCCCACATCATAGTTACGTTCAGATGGAGAGAACTTTCGGGAAAAGAAAGCACAGGGATTCATTTTAGATGTTACAGGATCCTTTTGGGACAAAACAGCTCCTGCACCAATCTCAGAAGCGTCCACCTCTACCTGGAACGGGAGTGAGACATCAGGTTGCAGCAAAACCGGGGCAGAAGTGAATCTTCGCTTCAGCTCCTGAAAGGAAGAAACAGCCTCCGGAGACCAATTCAACACATCAGCACCCTTTTTAGTCAGATCAGTCAATGGCTTGGCATTACTAGAAAATTTTGCTATAAATTTCCGATAAAAATTAGCAAAACCCAAAAACTTCTGGAGGGCCTTCAAAGAAGTGGGCTGAACCCAATCATAAATGGCCTGTACCTTGGCCGGGTCCATTTCAATAGTTGACGGAGACAAAATAAATCCCAAAAATGAAATCCTCTGTACCCCAAAAAGGCATTTCGATCCTTTGACATACAGGGAATTCTCCCTCAAGATCCGGAACACAGTCCGAACATGTTCCACATGAGAATCCCAATCCTTGGAGAAGATCAAAATATCATCCAGATAGATAATCAAAAATTTATCCACAAAGTCTCGGAAAATGTCGTTCATGAAGCACTGGAAGACAGAAGGGGCATTAGTGAGCCCAAAAGGCATCACCAGATACTCAAAATGTCCCTCCGGAGTATTAAACTCCGTCTTCCATTCATCCCCATGCTTAATGCGGATAAGATTATACGCCCCCCTGAGGTCAAGCTTGGTAAACCAGCAAGCACCTTTAACTCTGGAGAATAGATCCGAAATCAGGGGTAACGGATACTGATATTTAATAGTAATTTTGTTGAGGGCACGATAATCAATACAAGGCCTTAATGAACCATCCTTTTTGGCCACGAAAAAAAAACCGGCACCTAAGGGTGAAGAGGATGGTCTAATATGACCCTTCTCCAACGCCTCCTTAATATAGGATCCCATAGCCTCGTCCTCGGGTACAGATAAATTGAAGAGCCGACCCTTAGGAAATTTACACCCCGGGCTCAGTTCAATTGCACAGTTATAACTCCTATGAGGAGGCAAAGACGCAGACTCATTCTCACTAAATACATCATAAAAGTCCGCCAAATAGTCAGGAACATCATGCGACTGAGGAGAGGTGGAAAAAACCGGAGCCTCACTAAGGGCACACCGACAACCCCAACTCACCACAGACACAGATTTCCAATCCAAAACTGGATTATGAATTTGCAACCAGGGAAACCCCAGAACAATGGTATCATGCAAATTATGCAACACCAAAAATCTGAAATTTTCTTGATGGTCTGGGGCGACCCGCATTACCACCTGGGTCCAAAACTGAGGTTTATTTTTCACCAAAGGAGTAGCATCAATACCCCTCAAAGGGATAGGTGTCCGCAGAGGTGTCATAGGAAATCCACAACGTTTAGAAAAATCCAAGTCCATCAGGTTTAGGGCTGCTCCCGAATCCACAAAAGCCTTAGCGGAAAATGTGGACAGGGAGCAGATCAGAGTAATTGCCAGAAGAAACTTAGGTTGAACACCACCCACAGAAAACGTGTGTGCAAAACGTTTCTCTCGTTTAGGACAGACAGAAATAATATGCGAGGCATCTCCACAAAAAAAACACAGCTTATTACGCCTTCTGAACTCCTGACGTTGCTCCCTGGACAAAACTCTATCACATTGCATAGGTTCAGACACTTGTTCAACAGGTGGCAACACCTCTCGTGCAGTCCTGCGTTCACGTAAACGCCGATCAACCTGAATGGCTAATACATAGAATCGTCAAGACCAGAGGGAACAGGAAATCCCACCATAGTATCTTTTACGGCTTCTGACAAACCCTTCCGAAAGAGAGCTGCCAAGGCATTATCATTCCAGGTAGTAAGGACCGCCCACTTTCGGAATTTTTGACAGTACAATTCTGCAGAATCTCGACCCTGGCTCAATGCCAACAGGGTCTTTTCAGCCTGATCAATGGCATTAGGTTTGTCATACAACAGCCCCAAGGCTTGAAAAAATGCGTTCACATTAGTCAGAATAGGATCATCTGGTTTCTAAGAAAACGCCCATTCCTGGGGATCGCCACGCAGCAAAGAGATGACAATTTTAACCTGCTGCGCGGAGCTCCCTGACGAGTTAGGCTTCAAGGCAAAAAATAATTTACAATTATTTTTGAAATTCAAAAATTTAGACCGATCCCAAAAAACACATCAGGAGTAGGGATCTTTGGTTCAGCAGCATGTGAATGAGCAAGGTAGGCGGAAATTACCCGCACTTCCGCAGCGAGCTGCTCCACACGATCAGACAATTGCTTTATCTCCATTGAGAGAAAAAAAAAATTCCCCCTACGGCCTCAGAGATATAGAGGAAAAAATAAACACACTTTTTTTTTTTTTTACAATTCTTTCCTGCTATTGAGTACCCTAGGATCTGCGGTATGGCGGGTGATTCTGTTATGAATGAGTCACCGTAGGAGGCAAAAACAGAAATACTAGCTAAGTCCAGAAAACCAGAGAAGTTGGCAGCTATCGGATTGCAGACCCCTGAACCTAACAACAACAACTAGCAGTAGCCATGGGGGGTTCCTACGGTGCCCTAGACCCCTCGATCACAGCCGGAGAACTACATAGCCTAAAGACAGAAAGGGAAATCTAAACTGCCCCAGAGCAGACCCCAAAGCAATAGGCAGCCCCCAACATATAATGATGGTGAAGCAAGATGAAAAAACACTCACACAGATAGAAAGATAGGATAGGCTGAGCAAATGATGGGGCCCAAGCTAACTAAATAGGACAGAATAGAAAAGCTGCTGTCTGCAATCCGCCAAAACCCTCTCAAAAACAAGTGCCAACAGACTGATAGGGAAAAAAGCCCTGAAGACGCGAGGCTTCAAAAAGACTATATCAGTACTCAGGTATTATCTGAAGACAGAGCAAAAAAGAATTCAGCTCACCCAGCAGGGAAAGGCAGAAATCCAGAAAAACAAGGCAAAACAAAACCAAAACACAAATGCAAAAAGTAGAGCAGAAAACTTAGCTTTTGAGGAGCAGGAATCAGACTGGTCTCCAAGAATCCCTCAGAGAAATCACCCGCAAGGCAGAAGGGCGTCGGCTGCCTTATATCCAGTCAGCAATCCCAGTCACCCAGTCATCATCATTCTGCTCAGGTGCTTTGTAATCAGCCTCACTACCTTCCTTCACCAGAAGAGGGAGTTCATCAGACCTCAATGGTGAAGGGGAAAATGAACTCACAACACTACAGCTGTCTGCCGTACAAGTAGAGTTCTAAGGAACATCTGAAAGGAGGAACTTCAGTGTAACTCAGTACTGTGAGTACCTCAAATAAGCACTAGTGTGGAGACGTTCAGAACAGGCACACGAAAGGGAGAGCTGGAAAGGTTAATTCCATCTGCCAGGGAGTTGGCTGAGCCCCTGATCTGGAGACCGCACCATTAAAGCGGGTACCTGTCTGTGCCAAGAACGTGAGTAAAAGAACTGGAACTGCATTCATCTGTCTCATTGCCTTCTTCCTGCGCCAACCCACTCAGCACTGCTACATCTCTGTGCCTAACACTGCACCATCTGCTTCTCCTCACTATCTCCTCATTTTGCCAACCTCATCTACTCTGTCCTGGGAATGCAGCCCTGCCAGTGGAGGGCTGCAGCATCATTGCTGCACCATACCATCTGTCCCGGAGAGGCATCCCTGCAGCGCTGGTCAAACTGACCAGAAACCACAGGTGGCATCACGAATCATCTTAATAACTTTATCCCCATCACTCTATCCCCCTTTTACATGGACGCCCAGGGCCACGGA
Source organism: Dendrobates tinctorius (assembly GCF_039654945.1). Lineage (NCBI taxonomy): Eukaryota > Metazoa > Chordata > Amphibia > Anura > Dendrobatidae > Dendrobates > Dendrobates tinctorius. The sequence continues at coordinate 73,017,317 of NW_027361754.1, forward strand.
CCAGGTCGCCGCCACTATGACACTTCCCTCTGAGATACCGGCCCTGTACCGAGTACCCCACGGCCCTGGTGGGTGATCCGTTTTTGGCATCATGAACAGGATGACGAAGCCCGGTACCACCGGGTCCTGTGTGCTGAAGATTTATTACATTGGACTTAAGATTGCTGAGAATGTGCAAAAGGACCAAAAATAATAGACTGTAAAATAGACTCTCAAAATGGCCACCGGTGCGGTGAAGAAGGGCGTGACAACATAGGTGGCCCTAAGAAAAGAGCGCAAACTGTCCTGGGCCTCCCCTGCCTGAACTTCTATGCAACCGCAACATGGCCCACCCCCAGAGGGGTTCGTATACTGGCTTGGTATGGAGGCAAAGAAAGAAGACGCTGCCCCCAGAAGGAGGAGCGAGGCCCTGTGGCGGGAAGGGAGCCCAGGAGGGAGAGATAATGCCAGGACGCCATATCGGAAGAAGCACGGAGGCCTGAAGAGCGCGAGGAGGCTGAGCTGATCTTCCTCGGTGCACTGATTGAAGGCTCCAACCCCACTTCCACCATGGACCGCCAGCAGCTGGAGGGCGAAATTTCCAAGCTGACCCACCGTCTGCGGCTGAAGCAGGAGGCTTTGTGGACTCTGAACTTGCAGTGCGCCCAGGAGGGGCCTACACCAACGGTACCTTCACCACCGATACCCACCGCCGCTGCACTGGTTCTCCCTCAGGCAGCACCTGCAAAAACTGCAGCTGCTGCAATGCCATCGGCATCGCCTGTCAACACCTCCACGCTGCAAGACAATGCACGTGGAGGGCTGGGATGGCTTTTCGCAAAAAGAAGTGCCGACTGGGTAGGTCATAGCGTGGTACTGCGTAGGCCATGAGCTTGCAGAAAGCTTTGCTTTCAACCAACCGGTAGGGCATCATCTCTAATGAGATTAGTTTGCAATGTGGGCGTTCAAAGCCAGTGTACGCGGATGAGAGGATGAGTACTTTCTTGTCCTACTCAGAGTCTCTGGTAAGGGTGAGCTGGACTTGAGAGCTGCATATGGTGGAGCTAGCAGTGGACATGGCGGACTGAGAGAGGGTTGGTGATGGTGATGGTGTTGCTGATGGCCTAGATTCAGTCTTTCGTAGCAATAACATTGTGATTCCATGACTGCTTTGCCCTTGCGATGACACCTCGACATTTGCTGCTGGTGGTGTGCTAACCAGTGGGCTTACAGTGGGGGAAGAGATGTAGCGTTGCTGACTACCTTCATTCGGAGCAGGTGCACATGTGGTACGTGAGGTTTGGTAGTCCATCCACGCTTGCAAGTGCATGGTGGTTAAATGTCTAAGCATGCAACTGGTATTCAAATTTCTCAGATTTTTCCCTCGCCTAAAGGTCTTTGCGCACTTCTTACAGATAACTTTTGCCTGATCATTAGGATTTTGTTCAAAAAAGTGCCACACTGCACTCTTCCTACTATGGAAGACATTTTGAGACCTTGCAGGCTGTGCTAATTTGACCGTCGGGCCAAGCTGTCCTGCAAATCTTTTGGTTTTTGTAACGTTTTTGGACTGATACGGTCATGCCAGATAACAGCTGTTGCGATGTCGTTGCCTGCTGCGGATCCTCCTCCTCCTCTTCTGAACTATTGGCAGCGGCACCCTCTTCCCCCAATGGATGCCAATCTGGGTCAACAACTGGGTCATCCATCACCTCCTCTTCAATTTCATGTGCACCTTCCTCTGTGTCACCGTGTAAGGTGGTATAGTATGCGGGAAGGGGCACCTGAGTTTCATCAGTGTCTGATTCTGCCTCAGTACACTGCGAGGACAATGTAGTGCTCTGAGTGAATGTACCAGCAGAAAAATCTAGCAGTGGCTGTGCATCAGTGCACTCCATGTCAGATTCATCTTGGACTGGGGAATTCACGAATTGACTTGCTAACTCAGGCATGGTATGTGAAAAGAGCTCCATGGAGTAATCGGTAGTGTGGCCTGCCACATCCTTCACTTTTGGTAAGGGTGAAGGGCACAAGGAAAGGTGTTGTTCCTGACCAGGAGCCTCCACTGACGACTTTTATTTTTTGAAACTTCAGAAGAGGAGGCGAGAGAGCTGGAGGCTGTGTCAGCATTGTAAGCCAAAACTTGTTCCTGAAGCTCCGGCTTTAAAAGTGGTTTACCTACTACCAGAAAAGAGAGCCTTCGAGGCCTTGTGGAGCCAGACGATGACGTAGGCTCAACACCTCCTGCCTTAGGTGCTATTGTGCTTTTGCCACTACCAACAGATGCAACACCATATCGTTACCAGCTGGCAACCCCCGCCCACTTCCATGGCGTCTTCCACCATACTTCCTCATTTTTGTGAAAATGTACCCAAAATAACACCAGCTATATGGTACTGTAAAACAAGGTAGAAGGTGTATCTACTATTGGTGAGAATTTGAATCTCACTATAGATTTGAGGACGCAGAACTATTGTCTCAGGCCCAGGAGAGATTACACCTCAATGTAACAGGCTGAAATTGGATGGTAAAAAACCTACAAAAGAGAAAATGAAAAAAACCCTGCTTTAATTAAATAAGTAAAAAGCAAAAGTGCATTTAAATCATACAGAGTTCCTAGTAATACTGTATTTGATCAAACACAACATAAAAGCCGTCCCACCATCGACAAGGTGACTCTGTGGTCAGGGCGGTCCTACACTGTCTAATATTAAAAACCTTACCATGTGTCAAAGTTGACGTCTGTGTGAATAAGGGCAGACAATTCTTTGTATTTTTGCATTCTGTGCAAGCTGGGGTGTGGCCTCCCTCTCCTGAGCTGGAAATTGTTTTTAAAGGCTTCTCCTGACTGGTGTCCAGTGGTTGGGACCCGGTCCTTGTCTGCCCTTATTCACACAGACGTCAACTTTGACACATGATAAGGTTTAGACAGTGTAGGACCGCCCCGACCACAGAGTCACCTTGTCGATGGTGGGACGGCTTTTAAGCTATGTTTGATCAAATACAGTATTACTAAGAACTCTGTATGATTTAAATGCACTTTTGCGTTTTACTTATTTAATTACAGCAGGGTATTTTTTATTTTCTCTTTTGTAGGTTTTGTATGCTTTTTGGCCATGTGAACATGCAATTATATGCTGCATGTGTACCAACTCAAGCCAAGCTCAATTTTTGTGTTTATTCTTTGTATTTTTGCATTCTGTGCAAGCTGGGGTGTGGCCTCCCTCTTCTGAGCTGGAAATTGTATTTAAAGGCTTCTCCTGACTGGTGTCCAGTAGTTGGGACCCGGTCCTTGTCTGCCCTTATTCTCACAGACGTCAACTTTGACACATGATCAGGTTTTTAATATTAGACAGTGTAGGACCGCCCCGACCACAGAGTCACCTTGTCGATGGTGGGACGGCTTTTATGCTATGTTTGATCAAATACAGTATTACTAAGAACTCTGTATGATTTAAATGCACTTTTGCTTTTTACTTATTTAATTACAGCAGGGTTTTTTTCATTTTCTCTTTTGTGGGTTTTGTACGCTTTTTGGCCATGTGAACATGCAATTATATACTGCATGTGTACCAACTCAAACCAAGCTCAATTTTTGTGTTTTTTCTCTGAAATCGGATGGTGTATGACAAGGTGGAGGGTGTCTATAGGATTGGTGAGAATTTGAATCTCACTAGATTTGAGGACGCTGAACTATTGTCTCTGGCCCAGGAGAGATTACACCTCAATGTAACAGGCTGAAATTGGATGGTGTATGACAAGGTGGAGGGTGTCTATAGGATTGGTGAGAATTTGAATCTCACTATAGATTTGAGGACGCTGAACTATTGTTTCAGGCCCAGGAGAGATTACACCTCAATGTAACAGGCTGAAATTGGATGGTGTATGACAAGGTGGAGGGTGTCTATAGGATTGGTACGAATTCGAATCTCACTATAGATTTGAGGACGCTGAACTATTGTCTCAGGCCCAGGAGAGATTACACCTCAATGTAACAGGCTGAAATTGGATGGTGTATGACAAGGTGGAGGGTGTCTATAGGATTGGTGAGAATTTGGATCTCACTACAGATTTGAGGACGCTGAACTATTGTCTCAGGCCCAGTAGAGATTACACCTCAATGTAACAGGCTGAAATAGGATGGTGTATGATGTGGCGTCCCCAGGAGTATGGTTGCCACAGTGGCATTGCCTTCCTCCAGGGAGGGTAATGTCAGGCTTGGAGGCAAGGAAGGGTCTCTCTAACAGTTAACCATGTCATGCAACAGTTACCTGTTATGAATGGGTCATCGAGGAGAAAAAAAGCAGAACAAGCTAAGTCACAGAAAACCAGAGAGGTTGGTAACTATGCGGATTGCAGATCCCTGATCTTACCACAACAACTAGCAGTAGCCGTGGAGCGTGCCTGCGATGTTCCTAGATGCCTCATCACAGCCGGAGGACTAAATAAGCCTAAAGCAAGTAAAGGGAAAACTAACTGCCCCAGAGCAGACCCCAAAGGAATAGATAGCCCCCACACATGTATTGACGGTGAAACAAGATGAAGGCACAAACACAGGCAGGAAAATAGGCTGAGCAAATGACGGGGCCCAAACTAATTAGACAGGAAAGGAAAGGAAAGACACTGTCTGCAACCTGCAAAAAACCCTACAAAAATCATGTCCAACACTTCTGATAGCAAAATTAACCCTGAAGTCACTAGACTTCTTCCACTATATCAGCACTCTGAAATATTCTGAGACAGAGCAAAAAGAGACCAAACTAGTAAGGGACAAAAACCCAATTGGCAAAATATTGATAAATAAGAGTGGAAATTCAGCACAGCCCCCAGCAGGGGCTGGCTGAACACACCAAAAAACTGAATAGACCAACAAAAGCAAGTGTGAACATTAGCAGAAAAACTTAGCTTTAGATGACTGGAACAGAGCTGAAAACCAAGAGCTGAAAAGCCAGAAAGAATCACCAGCAACTGAATAGGGCGTCGGCTGTCTTAAATCCAATCTGAGACTCCTGAGATGCAATCGTCATTCTCATTCTCAGGTGGCAGATCTCCACCGATCAAATCAGCCTCTCTACCTCCCATTACCACCAGAGGGAGTCTGGAAGGAGAACTCACAACTGGTGAACCAGAGAATGAACTCACAACAGTATCCCCCCTTGAGGAGGGGTCACCGAACCCTCATCCACGCCACCAGGCCGATCAGGAAGGGCCCGGTGAAAAGCACGAACCAATCTATTGGCATGAATATTGGAGTCAGAGACACAAGAATTATCCTCCTGACCACAACCCTTCCATTTGACCAAACACTGGAGTCTCCGTCTAACCAAACGAGAATCCAATATTTTCTCTACCTCATATTCCACATTGCCTTCAACCAACACAGGGTCAGGAGGTGCTGCCATAGGAACCACTGGCTCAACAAACCTCTTCAACAGAGATTTGTGAAATACGTTATGGATCTTGAACGTAACTGGAAGAGCCAATCGAAACGAAACAGGATTAGAATTTCCAAAATCTTATAAGGACCAATAAATCTTGGCTTAAATTTAGGAGATGCAACCTTCATAGGAATATTCTTAGACGACAACCAAACCATATCACCCACTTTAAACCGGGGACCAATGGTCCTATGCCGGTTGGAAAATCGCTGGGCCTTTTCCTGAGAGAGTGACAACTTATCCACCACTTGGTCCCATATCTGCTGCATTCTCTTAACCACAGTGTCCACACCTGGGCAGGATGAAGATTCCACTTGCCCTGAAGAGAATTGATGATGAAACCCAAAATTACAGAAAACGGGTGACATCAAAGTGGCAGAACTAGCTCTATTGTTCAGTGCGAATTCGGCCAAGGGCAAAAATGAGACCCAATCATCCTGATCACCAGATATAAAACATCTCAAATAAGACTCCAAGGTCTGGTTTGTTCTCTCAGTCTGTCCATTGTTCCAGATTGGAACAAAAGGCTTTCCAGAATCTGGAAACAAACTGGACTCCTCTGTCGGACACAATATTCTCAGGAATCCCATGTAACCGAACCACCTGTTGTAAAAACAAGGGCACCAACTCAGCGGAAGATGGCAACTTTGGGAGTGGTACAAGATGGACCATCTTCGAAAATCTATCACAAATCACCCAGATAACAGTCATATCTGAGAGACAGGAAGATCAGAAATAAAATCCATTGAGATATGGGTCCATGGCCTCTTGGGCACCGGCAAGGGCATCAGCAACCCACTAGAATGAGAACATGGTTTAAACCGAGAACAAGTCCCACAGGACTGTACAAAATTCCTGACGTCACGAGATAAGGCAGGCCACCAAAATGACCGACTCACCAAATCTCTGGTACCAAAAATACCTGGATGACCAGCCAATGCGGAGCAATGGACTTCAGACATCACTCTCTTTCTCCACTGGTACGGAACATACAATCTTCCCATAGGGCAACGCTCAGGTTTATCCTCCTGAAATTTCTCCAGGGCGCGTCTCAAATTGGGCGAAATGGCAGAGAGAACTACCCCCTCACCTAGGATGGTAGTAGGCTCGGTCACATTAAGAGAATCGGCGAAGAAACTCCTAGAAAGGGCGTCTGCCTTAACATTCTTAGTGCCCGGATGAAAAGAGACCACAAAATTAAAACGCGTGAAAAACAAGGCCCATCTAGCCTGTCTAGGATTCAAGCGTTTAGCCGACTCCAGATAAGTCAGATTCTTGTGATCGGTGAGGACCACAAATTGATGTCTAGCTCCCTCCAACCAATGTCTCCACTCCTCAAATGCCCATTTCATGGCCAACAATTCCCGATTCCCTACGTCATAGTTGCGTTCAGATGAGGAGAACTTTCGAGAAAAGAAGGCACAGGGATTCATCTTAGAAGTCACAGGGTCTTTTTGGGACAAAACAGCTCCTGCACCAATCTCAGAAGCATCTACCTCCACCTGAAATGGAAGTGAGACATCAGGTTGCCGTAAAACTGGAGCTGAAGTAAATCTCTGCTTAAGCTCCTGAAATGCTGAGATAGCCTCAGGAGACCAATTCAGCACATCAGCGCCCTTCTTGGTCAGATCAGTCAGTGGTTTGACAATACCAGAAAAATTACCTATAAATTTACGATAGAAATGAGCAAAACCCAAAAACTTCTGGAGGGCCTTCAAAGAAGTAGGCTGAACCTAATCATAAATGGCCTGTACCTTGGCCGGGTCCATTTCAATAGTCGATGGAGATAAGATAAATCCCAAAAATGAAATCCTCTGTACACCAAAGAGGCATTTCGATCCCTTAGCAAACAGGGAATTCTCCCTCAAAATCCGGAACACAGTCCGGACGTGTTCCACATGAGAATCCCAATCACTAGAAAAGATCAAAATATCATCCGGATAGATGATCAAAAACTTATCCACAAGGTCACAGAAAATATCATTCATAAAGGACTGGAAGACAGAAGGGGCATTAGTGAGCCCAAAAGGCATCACCAGGTACTCAAAATGTCCCTCCGGAGTATTAAACGCCGTCCTCCATTCATCCCCGTGCTTGATGCAAATAAGATTATATGCCCCCCTGAGGTCAAGCTTAGTAAACCAGCAGGCACTCTTAACTCTGGAGAATAAATCAGACATCAGAGGTAACGGGTAATGATATTTAACCTTCATCTTGTTGAGGGAACGATAATCAATACACGGTCTTAATGAACCATCTTTTTTGGCCACAAAAAAACCCCAGCACCTAAAAGTGACGAGGATGGTCTAATATGACCCTTCTCCAATGACTCCTTAATATAGGATCACATAGCATCATGTTCGGGTACTGATAAGTTGAAAAGCCGACCCTTGGGAAATTTACACCCAGGCATCAACTCAATTGAACAGTCATAACTACTATGAGGAGGCAAAGACGCAGACTTGCTCTCACTAAATACATCAGAAAAATCGGCTAGATAATCAGGAATATCATGAGACTGAGGAGAGGTGGAGAAAACAGGAGCGTCCCTAAGAACACACTGACAACCCCAACTCACCACAGACCCAGATTTCAAATCCAAAACTGGATTATGAGTTTGCATCCAAGGAAAACCCAGAACAATAGTATCATGCATATTATGCAGCACCAAAAATTTACAATTTTCATGGTGGTCTGGGGCAACTCGCATTGTCACCTGGGTCCAAAACTGAGGTTTATTCTCCGCCAAAGGAGTAGCATCAATACCCCTTAAAGGAATAGGCGCCCGCAGCGGCGTCATGGAAAAACCACAACGTTTAGCAAAGTCCAAATCCATCAGATTCAACGCTGCTCCTGAGTCCACAAAAGCCTTCGTGGAAAACGTGGATAAGGAGCAGATCAGAGTAATTGCCAAAAGAGACTTAGGTTGTATACTGCCCACAGCAAATGTGTGTGCAAAACGTTTCTCTCGTTTTGGGCAGACAGAAATAATATGAAAGGCGTCTCCACAGAAAAAACACAGCTTATTACGCCTTCTAAACTCCTCACGTTGCACCCTAGACAAAACCCCATTACATTGCATAGGTTCAGACGTTTGTTCAAAAGGCGGCAGCGCCTCCCATGTTTTACGTTTTACGTTCACGTAAACGCCGATCAACTTGAATGGCTAATGACATAGAATCATCCAGACCAGAGGGAACAGGAAATCCCACCATAGTCTTTTACGGTCTCTGATAAACCCTTCCGAAAGAGAGCTGCCAATGCACTATCATTCCATGTAGTAAGAACCGCCCACTTTTGGAATTTTTGACAGTATAACTCTGCAGAATCCTGACCCTGGTTTAATGCCAACAGGGTTCTCTCAGCTTGATCAACAACATTAGGTTCATCATACAACAACCCCAAGGCCTGAAAAAATGCATCCACATTAGTCAGAATAGAATTTTCAGGTGTCAGAGAAAATGCCCAATCCTGGGGATCGCCGCGCAGCAAGGAGATGACAATTTTGACCTGCTGCACAGAGCTCCCCGATGAGTTAGGCTTCAAGGCCAGAAATAATTTACAATTATTCTTAAAATTCAGAAATTTAGACCGATCCCCAGAAAACACATCAGGAGTAGGGATCTTAGGTTCAGCAGCATGTGACTGAATGAGATAGGTGGAAATTCCCTGCACTTCAGCAGCCAGCTGCTCCACACGATCAGACAATTGCTTAATCTCCATTAGGAAAAAGAAAAAAAAATCCTCCTACGGCCCCAGAGAAAAAAGAAGAAAAAATATAAAAAAAATAAATAAAAAAAATTCTGACCCTTTTTTTTTTTCTTTTTTCTTTTAACAACTTTTTCCTGCTTTTGAGTACCCTAGAATCTGCAGTATGGCTGGTGATTCTGTTATGAATGGGTCACCGAGGAGAAAAAAATCAGAACAAGCTAAGTCACAGAAAACCAGAGAGGTTGGTAACTATGCGGATTGCAGTTCCCTGATCTTACCACAACAACTAGCAGTAGCCGTGGAGCATGCCTGCAATGTTCCTAGACGCCTCATCACAGCCGGAGGACTAAATAAGCCTAAAGCAAGTAAAGGGAAAACTAACTGCCCCTGAGCAGACCCCAAAGGAATAGATAGCCCCCACACATGTATTGACGGTGAAACAAGATGAAGGCACAAACACAGGCAGGAAAATAGGCTGAGCAAATGACGGGGCCCAAACTAACTAGACAGGAAAGGAAAGGAAAGGAAAGACACTGCAACCTGCAAAAAACCCTACAAAAATCATGTCCAACACTTCTGATAGCAAAATTAACCCTGAAGTCACTAGACTTCTCCCACTATATCAGCACTCTGAAATATTCTGAGACAGAGCAAAAAGAGACCGAACTAGTAAGGGACAAAAAGCCAATTGGCAAAATACTGATAAATAAGAGTGGAAATTCAGCACAGCCCCCAGTAGGGGCTGGCTGAACACACCAAAAAACTGAATAGACCAACAAAAGCACGTGTGAGCATTAGCAGAAAAACTTAGTTTTAGATGACTGGAACAGAGCTGAAAACCAAGAGCTGACAAGCCAGAAGGAATCACCAGCAACTGAATAGGGCGTCGGCTGTCTTAAATCCAATCTGCGATCCAATCGTCATCCTCCTTCTCAGGTGGCAGATCTCCACCGATCAAATCAGCCTCTCTACCTCCTATTACCACTAGAGGGAGTCTGGAAGGAGAACTCACAACTGGTGAACCAGAGAATGAACACACAACAGTTACCACTCCAGACCAGCAGAGGGAGCTCTGAACCAGAATTGGGGGAGGAGTGCTATCTGAGGGCCAGGAGGGGAAACGAGGAGTGAGTGTGAGGAGGGTAACGGGTGTAGACGTGTGGAGAGAAGCTGGAGGTTGAGCTGAGGAAAGAGAGCTCCCTCCCAGTGATAGCGCATGATCTGGAGCCTGGTCTCCACGGTTGTATGGATACTGAAGGTCCTGCAACAGAAACCAGAGGAATAGGAAGCTGTAAATGCTCTATTCCCAACTAAGACTCGGAGGCACAACAGCGACGTGTGAGCCAAGAGAGATAGAGGGCTACAGCTGTCTGCCATACGAGGTAGTTCTAAGAGAAGATAAGAAGGAGGAACTTCAGTGTAACACTGTACTGCATGTACCTCAAGCCAGCGCTAGGAAGGAGACTACACAACCCATCTGATAGAGAGATCCCTGAGTTGCTTCCAGGCTAGCCTGCTCCTGTGCCATCTGTAACCAGGACCCTGGACTGCATTTGCCAAGTAAAGGTAAAGAAACTGCACCCTGTTGTGTCCTTGCCTCCTTCCTGCAACATTCTCAGCACTGCTACAGCTCTGTGCCAAACACTGCACCCTATTCCTAAACATTCCGCTACACTGCCCTGGGACCAACAGCCCTACCTGTGGAGGGCTACAACATCATTTCTGCACTACACCATCTGTCCCAGAGGATCTGTCTGCAGCGTTGGCTTAACACCTCCCTTGCCGAACACCACAGGTGGCGTCATGAATCACTTATAAACTTTATTCCCAACTCAACCCCGTTTACATGGGCGCCCAGGGCCACGGACCGGGTCACCGCTGCTGTGACAATCCCCTCTGAGAGACCGGCCCGGTACCGAGTACCCCACAGCCCTGGGAGGGTGACCCATTTTGGCGTCATGAACAGGATTACAGAGCCCTGTATCCCCGGGTCCTGTGTGCCAGAGACTGTGTTGTGTGCTGTAGACTGTGTGCGAAATTGGCGCCATTGCCGCCATTATCCCGCTGATTGGCGCGCGCTGGAAGAAAAGGGGGCAGGCCTTCGTGGGCGGAGCCAGCCGAGAAGCGTGAAAGGAGAAGAGCGCGCGGGAAGTGAGAAGCTAAGGCCTGCAGTTTCGGCGTCCCCTGATCCCGCCGAGGAGCAGCATCCGGTAAGCCAGCGCAACCCCGCGGCCTGGCCCACGTTAACGAGGGGGAAGAGAAAATGTCTGAGGACAATGCCAATGTAGCGGCGGACGCTCCCGCTAACCTCCCAGCGCTGCCAGATGCAGGGTCCAGCAGCGCAGCTACGGCTCCAACAGCGCCACTGAATCCGTCAGCCAGCTGCCTCCAGGGCACCGCAAGAATCAGCGCCCACCGCAGCGGTCCCCATAATGCCGCTGTCTATGCCCTATATACCGGGAGTAGCCTGGCTACCACAGTACTCGGGTGAGTCACATACCCTGATTGAATTCAAAGAGAGACTGTACAGTTTGAGGTGTATCCTCTATCTGAAAGTCAGAAAGTGAACATTCTTATTGGGCAGCTAACAGGTGCAGCACAAAGAGAAGTAAAAACCTGGCAGGACACTGACAAAGAGACTGTTAAAAAGATCCTGGCTAAGCTCAAAAGCACCTTTGACACCCGCCCTGCAGCTGAAATAAAGATGAGATTCTTTGGATGTAAGCAGAGAGCGCAGGACAGTATACGGGACTATCCTCTTAACCTGCAGGAGGCACTGCGAGACATAAAGCAGATGGATCCAGACAGTGTGCAGGACGGAGACAAGACTATTAAAGGATCAGTTTATTGAAGGACTCCTTTCCAGTACCCACAGAGCACAGCTGCGCATTATAGCCCTGCAGAACCCTGACCTGGACTTTGCAGACTTCAAGGACAGGGCTATCCGGGTGCTGCATGAACCAACTGTCAGCCGTCCAGCGCCCCCTAGGCGCCCAGCGATCACCTACCACCAGGAAGCAACGTCTTTCACTTCCATCCCTGTGGAGGCTGATGCACAGACTCTGGATAAAGATCCTGCAGAAGAGCTGTGTCTTCAGGTCCAGGAGTTGACCAAAGGGATGGCTGCACTTACTAAAACCGTGCAGTCCCTGCAGGTGTCATCCAAGGAAAAGATCCAGCTTGCTTCCAGTCCAGGGGATGTCCCGTGGCTCCGGAGGAGAACCCCGCCACTCCGAGGGAGGAACAACGATCGCTATGACCAGGACGGACGTCCCATCTGTCATCACTGCCACAAAGCAGGCCACCTCGTAAAATTCTGTCCTTTAAACGAGTAACCCCTGGGGCAGAGAGCCAACCCCCAGGAGTAGGACCACAAGGCCCAAGGAACTGGCGAGCCAAGTATGTTGGAGGGAGACCGATCCTTCCAGTGGTGATTGACGGCATCCCCATGAACGCTTTGCTGGACACTGGCTCCCAGGTGACAACTATGCCCTATATCCTCTACAAGCGGTATTGGGCTGACTCTGAACTCACCCGTGGCCCAAGTGATGACCTAACAGTAGTTGCCAGTAATGGTCAGTCTTTACCACAAGTAAAAGTGGTAAAGTGGGGAGGGTGGAGTTAAAATCTCAAGGTCTGATAGTTGTGGATATTGATCGACGAGAACGTAATCCCATGATGACTCTTGGTACAAATGTAATTGAAAATTGTCTTTCTGAGGTTATTATCTTGTTGCAACAGGTGGCTGAGACTGCTGGTTCCAGTGAACAACGAGTCCTGCAGAAGGAGATCAAGGCCCTGATGCAAAGACAGCAGGTAGAACTATCTGGCGGAGAAATTGGCAGTGTCAGAGTGAGTGATGCTTTCCCCATTACCATACCCCCCAGATATGAAATGTTGATTTGGTGTCGGGCAGCCATAGGCCTCAGAGGAAAAGATTACCAGGCAATGGTAGAACCAGTGTACTCTGATAGCAGGCCCACTGTCCTGACAGCCAGAGGGGTAGTTGATGTACGTAAAGAAAGAGTACCGCCTTTTGAATTGTGGGGTGGAGGAGGCCACAATACCTCGGTATGCCACAGTTGCTAAGCTACTCACTGTCAGTAACAATGCAATGCAGGCAGCAGAGCCCTTAGTCTCATCCGACCAGGTGCAGGACAATGGCTCTGTCAAGCAGCTGGAGGAGTGGTGCCAGCAACTGCAAGTGGGGACTGACTCTACATCTTCATACCAGAAAAATGGGGCTTACAGGGTGACCCAGGAATATGAGCGGGTATTCCGTAAACACCCCCTAGATTTTGGGAAGGCAAAAGGGGTTCAACACCATATCCCCACTGGAGATCATCCACCCATAAAAGAAAGGTACCAGCCTATACCCTCAGCACATACCAATGTGCCAAAGGTATGTTGAGAGAGATGAAGGAAGCAGGGGTTATCAGAGACAGTTGTAGCCCCTGGGCAGCTCCAATAGTTTTTGTAAAGAAAAAGGATGGTACCATGAGAATGTGTGTTGATTACAGAAAAATTAACAGTATAACACATAAGGATGCCTACCCATTACCCAGAATCGAGGAGTCATTAGCTGCACTTAAAACTGCTAACTATTTCTCCACCTTAGATCGCACTAGTGGGTATTGGCAGGTTCCCGTGGCAGAGGCAGACAAGGAGAAAACAGCATTTACCATCCCAATGGGTCTCTTTGAGTTCAACTATATGCCATTCGGGCTCTGCACCGCCCCAGGAACATTTCAACGTCTGAAGGAGTGCTGCCTGGGACACAAGAACTTCGAGACGGTCCTGTTGTACCTTGATGATGTCATTGTTTTCTCCAAGACTTATGAAGACCATCTGAAGCACCTGGCTGAGGTGTTTGAAGCCTTGTCCAACTTTGGCCTGAAGGTGAAGCCTTCCAAATGCCACCTCCTGAAGCCCAAGGTACAGTACCTCGGTCATGTAGTGAGTGCACAAGGTGTGGCACCAGATCCTGACAAAGTCACAGTCATCCGGGATTGGCCGAAGCCCAGCACCTCCATGAGGTATGCCAATTTCTTGGGTTGGTAGGCTACTACCGAAGGTTCATCAAGGGCTTCACTGAAATAGCCACTCCTATGCAAAATCTTCTGGTGGGGCAGTCCAAGAAGGCCAAACAGAAAAGTTCCACCTTTGAATGGACTGAGGAGTTGGAGAGATTTCACCCAACTGAAGATGGCTCTCACAGGAGATGAAGTTCTGGCCTACCCAGATTATGACCAACCCTTTGTGTTGTATACTGATGCCAGCAATGTGGGACTTGGAGCAGTACTGTCACAGGTACAGAATGGCAAAGAAAGGGTGATCTCCTACGCCAGCAGGAAGCTTCGTCCCACTGAAAGGAACCCTGACAACTACAGTTCCTTCAAGCTGGAGTTCCTGGCTATAGTCTGGGCTGTGACTGAAAGATTCAAGCATTACCTAGCTTCAGCCAAGTTTACCATCTTCACGGACAACAACCCGTTGACTCACTTGGAAACTACAAAACTAGGTGAACTGGAGCAGCGATGGATGGCTCGGCTGTCTAACTATGAGTTTACCATCAAGTACCGGGCAGGGCATAAGAATGCCAATGCTGATGCGCTGTCCAGAATGCCTAATCTGCCAGATGCAGGGGAAGACCCTGAGGCTCATGAAGAAATAGAGTTACCTCCCTTCCACCGGCCAATTGCGGCCCAACGTGCTCAAGGAGTGAGAAACAGGCAGTCTGGTTTGAAAGAGGTCACCCTAAATCCATTGCCCCATCATGACTGGGCAGAAACGCAGGATAGAGACCCAGCAGTCCGTATGGTGAAGGAGCTACTGTTACGAGCTGACTCACGCCCAGAGTCGGATGCTCCTGAAGAAACCTAGCAGTTGTGGAAGGAAAGAGGCCGGCTGTTCATCTATGAAGGAAAGCTGTATCGGAGGAGTATCAATGCCTGTACTCATGAGTTGGTCTGGCAGGTGGTAGTCCCAAAGAGAGAGGCATCAATGGTCCTGGAAGCATACCACAATGGAGGTGGCCACTTTGGATGGAAGAAGTTGGAAGCATTGCTCCGGGAGAGGTTCTACTGGGCTGGTTTGAGGAAAGCCATTGAAAAGTGGTGCCAAGAGTGTGGACAATGTAACCTGCGCAGAAAGGATCGAAACAGCCAGAGAGCTCCTCTACAGCCAATAATAACCAAACAGCCACTTGAGTTGGTCGCTCTAGACCATGTAAAGCTGGTCCCAAGCCGCTCAGGCTACATCTATGCTCTTACCATCGTGGACCACTACTCAAGATTCCTGGTAGTTGTGCCTGTCAAAGATCAAACAGCCAGGACAGCAGCCAGAGCCTTCCAACAGCACTTCTGTAGACCACATGGATACCCAAGTAAGCGAGTCCTTACAGATCAAGGTCCAGCTTTTGAGGCAGAAGTGTTCCAGGAATTCTGTAACTTGTACGGTTGCAAGAAGATCAGGACAACACCGTACCATCCACAGACCAATGGCATGTGTGACAAGATGAACCAGGTAGTGATTGACCTACTGAAGACCTTGCCTTTGGAGGAGAGGAATCTATGGCCAGAAAAGTTGCCAGATCTGGTAGACCTCTACAACCACATTTCTGTGAATTCCACCAACTGCACTCCAGCCTACCTAATGAGAGCGAGGCCTGGTAAACTGCCTGTTGATTTGGATATGGGAGTCCTTACCCCTGAAGTGACATCACCAGATGCTGACTGGGATACAGAGAAGCAGCAACAGTACAGAAGAGTTCAAGAGTGTGTGGAAAAGAGTCTAGCTCAGGCAAGACAAAAACAAGAGAGGAACTACAATCAGCATGCACCTGCAGTCCCCTTGTCACCAGGAGAACAAGTCCTCAAGAGGAAAAGAAGACTGCATAAATTGGATGACCAATGGGAAGCTGAACCCTACACCATTCTACCCTCAAATTTTGACAATACCAAGGTGTGCCTTATTAGTAAAGATGGAGGAGAAACCTCAGCAGCAGTATCAAGGGATCATTTGAAATTATGCCCTGACCAGCTAAAGGAAAGAATGGAAGAACAGAATAACATCCAACCCATAGAAGAAGAAAAGGTCAGCACTATACTTGGAGAATTCCCTGCCAATTGGACTAAAGTAAATGATGCCATAGTGGTTCCAGTATTGACATTTCCCCAACTGGTAGTACAAGAAGAAGTGACTCACGAGAACTCTGGAAATCAAGAAGTTCAGGTAGCAGATGCCATATCAGCAGTGGAGCCAGAGAACCCTCGCCCTGCCAATGGTGAATCTGTCATACCCATGGTAAGACTAAGAGTCGGTAGGAGAATACTACCCAGTTTACCCACACCAGAGTTACGCAGGTCTACCCTACCCGTACTACACAAGGTATACCGCCCATCAGATATCGTGTATAGATAAGTTTATGTGAATGTTGAAATTGTGTATATATGCAACTGTTCTCAAGTTTTGTGCCTACAGATAATCTGTAAGAAGCCTTTTTGAAGTTCTTGTTTCACGTTTTGATGGACATTGGACCACAGGACTTGTGTGGTCAAAACCAACTTGTACATAGTTCACCATTTGACCTGGAATGGACCATGGACATTGATGCTTGGACTTATCATCATAGGACTATTTTTGGAGCCTTTGGTTTTTGTAAATTTTTCATTTTTCTTAAATCTTGTAAGCTTCATATTGTTTACATGTTTATATGCTTTTCATGTTTTCTTTTATCAGTCCAGGAGTACTGACTTGCACAAGGGGGAATATGGTGCCCCCAAGTGTATGGTCACCACAGTGGCATTGCCTTCCTCCTGGGAGGGTTATGTCAGGCTTGGAGGCAATGAAGGGTCTCTCTAACAGTTAACCATGTCATGCAGCACAGTTCCCACTCCAGGCCAGCAACGGGAGCTCTGAACCAATAAGGGAAATAAGGAGTGAGTGTGAGAAGGGTAACGAGTGTAGATGTGTGGAGAGAAGCTGGAGGTTGAGCTGAGAATAGAGAGCTCCCTCCCAGTGATAGCGCATTATCTGGAGCCTGGTCTCCACGGTTGTATGGATACTGAAGGTCCTGCAACAGAAACCAGAGGAATAGGAAGCTGTAAATGCTCTATTCCCAACTAAGACTCGGAGGCACAACAGCGACGTGTGAGCCAAGAGAGATAGAGGGCTACAGCTGTCTGCCATACGAGGTAGTTCTAAGAGAAGATAAGAAGGAGGAACTTCAGTGTAACACTGTACTGCATGTACCTCAAGCCAGCGCTAGGAAGGAGTCTACACAACCCATCTGATAGAGCGATCCCTGAGTTGCTTTCAGGCTAGCCTGCTCCTGTGCCATCTGTAACCAGAACACTGGACTGCGTTTGCCAGGTAAAGGTAAAGAAACTGCACCCTGTTGTGTCCTTGCCTCCTTCCTGCAACATCCTCAGCACTGCTACATCTCTGTGCCAAACACTGCACCCTATTTCTAAACATTCCGCTACACTGCCCTGGGACCAACAGCCCTACCTGTGGAGGGCTACAACATCATTGCTGCACTACACTATCTGTCTCAGAGGATCTGTCTGCAGTGTCAGCTTAACACCTCCCTTGCCAAACACCACAGGTGGCGTCACAAATCACTTATAAACTTTATTCCCAACTCAACCCCTTGTACATGGGCACCCAGGGCCACGGACTGGGTCACCGCTGCTGTGACAATCCCCTCTAAGAGACCGGCCCTGTACCGAGTACCCCACAGCCCTGGGAGGGCGACCCATTTGACAAGGTGGAGGGTGTCTATAGGATTGGTGAGAATTTGGATCTCACTAGAGATTTGAGGACGCTGACAATGATGCTCTCAGTCCGAGTATGGATGCAGGAAGCCTAATAAGCAGGACTGCTGCACACAGAAGAGGGTGGAAACATGAACGCTTGGTAACTGTGCACAAAAGAGGAAGAAAAGTATTTTTGCTTTTAAAAAAGCAGTTTGCACAACAGTGTGCAAACAGCAATGCAGCTATCAGGGAGCCTTATAAGGCAGCCTAATAACCAACAGAGCTGATGCACAAAAATAGAGCCTCCCCTGTCACTGCACACAAACTGTTGTGTTATACAGTGAAAATCACTAACAGCAGAAGCAGTTTTTTTGTTCTTCCCTGCCTAACGTTCTCCCTACAAAATCAGCAGTAGCAGCAGTTCTCCCTATGCTAAGATCGGCATAAGTAAGATGGTGGTCGGTGTTCACGCCCTTTTATAGCCCCTGTGACGCCACACAAAGCCAGCCAATCTCTTGCATGCCCTTCTCAAAGATGGTGGTGACCGATGCCTATGTCATCGCGTTGCCCACAGTGTGCGTCCTCCAGCATTGACTGAAAAAGGGCGCTGGAAGCACCTTTTGAAACGCGACTTTGGCGCTCTGGTCGCCGACCTCGTGGCCGATCTCACGCTATGGTCGGGTTTCGTTTCATGAACCCAACTTCAGCGAAAGTCGCCGACTTTTGAATATGACCGACCCGTTTCGCTCAACTCTAGTCATCATCATTATCAGGTGGCAAGCCTCTGTCAATCTGACTAGCTCCACTACCTCCAGTAACCACCAGAGGGAGCCAAGAAAGAGAACTCACAACACCTCTGTCAATCTGACCAGCTACACTACCTTCAGTAACCACCAGAGGGATCCCAGAAAGACAATTCACAACAGACTATTACTCCTTCTGACTTACGGCGCTCCGAACGAACAACAGCCAGAATACCACCAATCAATACAATCAGGACCAATTTATTTGACAGCAAACTGTCCACGGAAAAGAAGACTGCCAAAGCGTTTTACAAGAACACTCGCCCGTAAAATGGCAAGCAAAAGGAGAGGAGGGGGAGTGTAGGAAGATGGATCGGGCCGGTGGTACCTCTTTCGCGTCGGTTATGAAATCATTGGGACTGTCACCATTGTTGCTGGGTGGGATGCTTTCTGACCTGGACAGACTTTTGCACCCGACTGTAGGGGTCGTGACAGAAATAAAAGAGATGGTGCTCGAGAAAGCAGGACACTTGGAGGGAAGACAGAGCGCACAGCAGGAGAAGGTTGATTCCCTCTTCATGGAGCTATGCAATAATTCAGGCCCGACCTGCAGCTCCCCAGCCCATACACACACTGACTGTGAGCAACTTATTCGTGTGTGTCCGTTGACTCTGGTAACTGAGAATCAGTCCCGCTCCGCTCCGGTGACTGCCACGGGCCTAATTCTGACCAGGTAACTCATACAGAGCCGGGTTGCTTCACCCCAAGTCTCCGCCACTGAACTGAGTGACACTCCGGCGGTGCCATAGACTACGTCACACCACGTTCGTTGCTCTGGGAATGTAGGACCTCACCTAGAAGAGCCAGGATATGGATCTACTTTCTTCAGGATCAGACGAGAGACTTCACACATTACTTGTGGCGCTACCGTGGGATTTCATGCTTCCCCTGCCTGGAAACCATCAGACTGATAAGTTTACCCTTTTCATAAACATTCGTTCTTACCCTGATACATTACTCAGTTTACTCCCCCTCATAACTTTTTCTCTCCGTGCGTGGAGTAACCACTGTAATAAACCCTTTAACTCTTGCTCTGCCTTCTGCTTGTCACTGTATAGAGTCGGTGGCCGAGCTGGGGGGGTGGTCCCTCATCATACCGCGCAGAGATGAACAGAGAAAAATAGAGGCCATTTTCAGGTACTACAGGTCCAAGTTTAATCATGCTCTCGCCGTCCGACTGACGGCCCTCACATTACAACA
Organism: Dendrobates tinctorius; assembly: GCF_039654945.1. Lineage (NCBI taxonomy): Eukaryota > Metazoa > Chordata > Amphibia > Anura > Dendrobatidae > Dendrobates > Dendrobates tinctorius. The sequence goes on from NW_027361754.1 coordinate 73,037,207, forward strand.
CAGTACCTCACTCATGGCCCTCCGTGTCCAGGGCCACTTCACACACCGTGTTTTTTTTAGCCTGGGACGTATATATACGTCCTGTCCCTTTTTCCTTGCTGACGCACTGACAGCTTCCAACACTGTGGCTGCCATAGGCCTAATCCCCGACAGTCCTTTCACTGGTCAAACGTCGTCCTTAACACGGTATGCCTACTCTCTTTTACTCGTCTCTGTGCGGTATTCCTGTCAGGACCACCCCCCTGACGTTCTCTCTCCTCAGTCCCCCTGGTTTGGATTCTCCTCACAGCGCACAGACTTCGTAGTCCTCCTGTCACTAGAGCTCCCCCTGGGGACTGGAACTTTCTGGAACCCTCCCTCAGTATTTATAGCATTCCCGGTCCCCTGTCAATGTAACTCCGCCCCCCATGACCAATGGTTTCTAAAGCCCTAAGCTGATGTCAAGTCCTTTGCTCACACTCCTCCCTACCATCTAATGGTCAACCCAAGGTACTGCACGTCCACTACACTTTCCTAGCTGTTTCCCCATTGTAGTAACTGTCACCTATCTAAACTGTGCAAACCTATCTTTCTCTATTCTGACACGTCCGTCCGTCAGGTCACCTTCCCTACAACTGCATCCCACGTACCTGTGAGTTCAACATATGTTCCCTCACACTGCCTGCACTCCTACTAATTTTTCCCTTGCAAAACGTTGTCTTCTGAAGCCAGTTCCTGACTTCAGTGTCCAAGTCACAGAGCCGCATGACATCACTGCCATGCGCCCAGTCACGTGCACACCGACATCAGCTGCTGACCTCTGTTTTGCCGGCAACTTATATTGCGGAGCACGGACCGGCACGCTCCTGAGCTGCAATACACTTCAGCTGGATGTGCGTCCGATTACCCACGTTCAGCTGAAGTAGGGGCTGGCGTCGACGGCGTCCGCACTACGGCGTCATTTTATCGAAGGCACTCTTCAATAAAATGGTGCTGCAGTGCAGTATGCACATGCGCTGCTCCCGACTCCACACTGCGCAGCCGACAAGTCTTCAGTCACAAGGACACATCTCCGTTTAAATTATAAATATAATGCATGACACAATACATGCAATACAGTCCACACCCTTACAGCATGACATTAATTGAAACCAAACAGCCCCCATTACAGTTAAGCTATGATAGTTCCCATGACCATTATTGGGTTTGACATCTAAAATATGAGATGTCAGGGATGAATATTATTATTTGACCTTTGTATTGCGTAAATGATCTACAATGATTGGTTCTACATAAAAATTGAAAATGTGCTCCCTGTTAAGCCTCACCCCTAAAAGTAAGCCACTTTTTTCACTTTTGCTGGTATTTTTGGTGAAAAAGGAAACAATTTTAGTGGAAGTGGTCATCAAAGCTTATTTCCTGACTGTTCGGAGGGTAGAGATGCTGCGTTAGGGGTCCTGTTAGCATAGTTTCTGACCCATTACTTTGCTTGGAAGGATGCCATTGGCTTCATCTGCCTAAGGCTTCAAAATACCTTGTACTGACCCTGATTATATCACTAAAGATACCAAAAAGCAGGTCTGTATATGAGAAGAATCTAACCAAAAGCAACATAGATGTTTTATATATATATATTTATATTTGTGCATAAAAGTTGTTAATATTATGCAAATATCAAAAAGAAAGTGTGTAGATACAGTGACTTTCTCTATAAAGGAGCAGATGATGACGATTCCGCTTCTTGGGCCTTGGTTTGCACTTGTGCTGATTTTGGACATCCAGGTCTGGATCACACATGACAGAGATGAGAAGAGCAGGAATGTATGACATGTGATCTGTGTAGTTGAAGTTTTCCTGGATTCCTACAGCATTGCGATCAACCATATGGCCTTCTGTCTGACCATGGGCAGTAAGGTGAAGAAGCAGTCGCTTCCTTCCATCTGTCCATGGCCTTTTAGGTGAAGGAGCAGCCACTTCCTTCTGTATGTACATGGCCAAGTAGGAGAAGGAGCAGCCGCTTCCTTCTGTCTGTACATGACCAAGTAGGTGAAGGAGCAGCTGCTTCCTTCTTTCTGTAATATCCGGTAGGTGAAGGAGCAGCCGCTGCCTTCTTTCTGTAAATATCCGGTAGGTGAAGGAGCAGCCGCTTCCTTCTATCTGTAATATCCGGTAGGTGAAGGAGCAGCCACTGCCTTCGGTCTGTCCATATTCGGTAGTCTTATCCTTGCCACCACATTGTAGATGAGTCGTCCAGATGGTGACATAGCAAGTATTGATGAAAGAAGTCCTTCAATTTCAGCCTTTAATTACTTGCTATGTTGCTCCAGAGGAAGGCGAAAAACAACCCTGAGGACTTGTTGATGGATTGTCCTCATATCAGGGAAAAAAATTCCTTCCTGATCCCAAATATGGCGATCGGAATAAATCCCTGGATGTTTGATGCTCAAATCTACGTGGGTGTTATGTGGTGGAAGCTCAGTAGGTTTGTCACAGTCCGGTTAATGAGAAAGTCCAGTTTTGTCGTCTCATCCGATTAATGTAAATCTTCATTCCTGGATGTTACTGGAATGGGGCTGATTGTTATCAGCTTAATAGTCTTGCTGTAAGAAGAGAAATATACATGTCTGAGAATGAGTTCCTCACATTCAGTATATACAGTTTACTGGGGGATATAACAATAAGGGGTATAGTGGGTAAGTGCGTTACTGGGTAGTGATAACATTATGGATGTCCGTATGTGTTATACTTACATAGTAATATGGGAATGGTGGGTCGGATCTGCCGCACTCCACATCGCTCCAGTTTATGGAGTGGAAGAATGGGTGGGACCTGATGGATGTTGTTATGGCAAATCGGGTAGATGGAGTTTTGCAGAGAAGCTAGAAAATGAATGAGACCATTAGTCATTAGATTATGTATTATTACTGATAAGTCATTACACAATGTCTATGGACTGTCCACATCTTATCTTCTATCTATTGTAGTCCACAGTCATCTTTATCCATCTGATACTACTCACCCCTTTTATGATGTCAATGGTATTAGTGCACATCCCTGGTGGAAAATAAGGGATGTGCTCACGCAGAGACTGGTGGTATTCGTCCAGTGAGCCGTTGCTGTAAAATGGCCAGGCACCTACACTCATCATATATAGGATGACTCCGAAGGAAAAGGAGTCTGCCAGATGGTTGTATCCTTCCTCATTCATTATCTGTGGGAACATGAGATTGGAGAGAAGCTGAATATAACGGGAAGAATGACACACAGAGAATATGAGTACCGGTCTGTGATTCGATGTGAGCAGGATACATTGGGATCAGATTATCCCTCAATCCTGCTATCGGCACCAATCACACAGAGATGTTCCTTACCTCAGGTGCTACGTAACCCTTAGTGCCAACAAGGTTGTGCACTATGTCACCCTCAGACACATTCACGACTGATAAGCCAAAGTCGGAGATTTTGATATGTCCGGTGTCTTGAATGAGGATGTTCTCTGGCTTCAGGTCACTGCAGGGAGAAGGAACAGACACTGATTGTGAGGATTATTCATGAAAATAACTTTCTACATTAGATATGTAAGGAGACAACAGAGAGTCACAGGTGACAGATTTATGGAGGTGAAATGATTACCTATGTATGACGCCGTGTTCATGCAGGAATTGTAGTCCGCACACCATCTCTGCCGCAAAGAGTCTGTGGAGTAGAAAGTAAAAGATGGATCAGTGGTACATACACAATCATACGGAGAACATGAGGAGATCACACACGTGTCCTTTTCACCTCATTATTTGCTCTTGTTGTCATTCTCCATTGCTCCAGGACTACAATGTGCGGGCAGCGGATTATTAAGATTCAGTATAAGACATTTACCTTGTTGTCTTTGTGTTAAACATCATTGAATCTTTCATGTGGTGAGACAGGTCTCCTCCGGCCATATAGTCCATGGCTATTGCATACTCCATAGGTGTCTCCATAAACGCCCTCATAGACATTAGGTAGGGGCACCCGGCAGCCAGTCTCAGGACTTCTACCTCTGAAGAGATTATGTGCTCACAAGATCTCTTGTCCATGATCTTAATGGCCAGCAGTCCTTCACTGACCGGATCTGATGCCAAGCTGACCTGGAGAAAAATCACAACAGATCAGACCAAACTCCCAAATATTACTCTGTAATATGTCACTGGTTTATTACAAGTATCATTACATATGAACATCCTGTAATAAATAAGTCCATCCCTCCTGTGTATCTGTGCAGGATACATTGAGGGTCACGGACAAATATAAATTGACACTTACTTTTCCATAGCCTCCTTTTCCAAGATCTTTCAGGAACTCAAGACTGTAAAGGTCCATAGGTTGGTCTGTGTGGACCAGTCCTCTGTGTGGAGAAATCTGTACACTGGCATCACCAAGGCGTCGTGCCGGCATGTATGGTGTGTCGATGGACATCATTTCCACTCCGTCGATGGACATCTTATCCATTCCATCTGCAAGAGATGATACAAGATTAGCCCCTTAGCGAACACATGATGGAAATGTTTGTCAGGTTGTGTAGTAAATGTATGGAGTGGGCTCAGAAGCTGAGCATGCATCGTACCAATGCCTGCTGTATTACATAGCTGCCACCTGCCTATAACTTCAGCGACCAGAGCGTTCTCCGATTACTGTAGTTTATCCATTTCAATGCTGACAATTGTATTTAAACTAAGTGACTTCCAATTTGTGTCCACGCAATTGCAGGACATAATTGCTGGGAGATGATTGTTTGAAATGACTACCTGGGCCTGCTGGAAGCCCCGGTCTCTCACTTTCCTTCTCCTGTGAAGACCAGCCTGGCTTAATTTCATATGAGAACATTAATTTAGCTATATACAGTTCTATCACAGTATATAGTACAAGCGATCAGAAAATCACAGGTTCAAGTCCCCTAAGGAGACTAAAGAAAAGAAGTAACTGAAAAAATTGTTACAGAAGAAAACTGAAAATAAATGTAAAACTTAAACTTTCCCATTAATAATAGCAATAATAACGATAATAATAATTTGCATCTCTATTATCATCACATCTATATTGATCCGATACACAAAAATGCAATATTTATTATTATTAACGCAAACCGTAAACACTGAAATGAGAAAAAAAATGAAAATTGATTTTTTGAGAGTGCCGTATCCACCTAAACAATTGTAATGAAGTGATATCACAATGTCCGCTCTACCCAAGAAAGGTATCAATAAAAGCTACAACTCGACACGCAAAAAATAAGTCCTCACACAGTTCCATCAAGCTATCAAAATCAAAAAGATACAATGTCTCAAAATATGGGGATACAAACCAATTTTTTTTTTAAATTCACAATTTTCTTTCAACATCATGTAAAATGAAAACCCCTGTGTATATTCAGCATTATCATAGTTGTCACTGACGTGGAGAAATATTTTGTGAGGTCATTTTTACCACTTTTTTTACCCACACTTTAAATCTTTTTCCTTATTTTCCAGAACATTGAATGGTAAAATAAATAATGTTCAAAACTACAGCTCGGTCCACTAAAAAAACAAGTCCACATACGGCTACTTTGGCAGAAAAATTAAAAATAGTTATTGGCTTTATAATGAGTAAGAAAAAAAAACGGACAGTTACCAGCTGAAGAAGGGGTTAACAAATATAGCTCCAGAAGACATATTACAATTTTATACAGCATTATGTAAATGAGCAGGAAATGTCTAATATTTGGGCTCCCATTCATCAAAACCGTCCATTAACAAAAGTTCCTGTTGCCCATAGCAATGAATCACAGCACAGATTCTATTTCTTAACATTCTATAGAACAATGAAAGCGCATTGTGATTGGTTGCTATGGACAACAAGGACAGTTTTTCTGCACTTTCGATAATTGTGGCCAGTACATAATATTAGGAGTATAATCCCACTCACCCCAGTCGTATTATACTGAGCAGTGTCCATCTTACCTGGTCCCTCTTTATCCAGTGATATGTTTGGTGGAGAATCACTCTGCTGTTTGTTATCTGGGATGGAGATGTTCTCAGCTGATGTCCTGGACTTCTGTGATGCACCATTCCCATTTATAATGGGTTTAGCATAGATGAGACGTCTTGTACATTGGACAACCAAGTCTCTGCTGTTCCTGATCCTCTTCAGGACTGCCGCTCTTTGTAGGTTTGGTGTCTCCAGACTTTCAGATCTGGAGAATGTGACATGTCTCGGTGTTTCTTGGAGAACCTCTTCCAGCTCTAACTCTGCGCTGATGTTTCTCCGCTTATTGAGGATGTCATCTTTGTTCCTCCTCCGTATTTCAGGGACCAGATCTCCGATTTTTTTCAAGGAGATAAGAATGGCCTTCTGAAGCTCTGCGGAGGCTGCAGCGTGAGACTCCATGAGGGTCTCCATTTTCCTTTTCTCTGTAAGGATGTCATGTCTTTTGGTCTTTCTCATTTTCTCCAGATTTTGTCATTTGAACGCCATTTCTGAGGCTTCAGTGTCCATGTCCAGTAATATAGAGTCTTTTCGCCCTAAAGCGAACAATGGTACCTGCTCTTCATTTATTCCTCTCTTCTCTCTCAGAACCCAATCTCTTTGGGCTCTTCTCTCTTTATCCATTTTAGAATGAATTTTTGCTTCGTTCGTCACGAAAAACAAAAGGGGTTGCCTAACCCTTGGGAGTCTGTAAGGCAGTGATTTCCCTTAGGCCGCAGCAATGGAATATAGAATGTGATGATGTCATCACATCACTTGTGACATTGGTTTTATTGTGATGTCACCATAAGAGAGATAATAGAGATAGATAGATAGATAGACAGATAGCTAGATAGATAATAGATAAAAATGAAATTTAAAGGATGATGAACCAAATTTTTGCAGATGTATGCATGTACATATATACCCTGTGTGCACAATTTGTATTTTTGATTCATTTTATTATTGAACAACTACTGTGCTGCTGATTGATTCAAAATGTTAATAAATCTGAAATCTGAATATTTAGGAAATTAAAAATAAAGTTTTTCTTTCTTAGGAGAATATCTCTGTATGCAGAAGTATTGAGCAACTATTATTGTGCAGAATTATTATGCAACTAAATGAAAAACATACATTTGTTTATTTTCCTCTTACAGTGAGAATAATAATGAAGGAACTCAAAAAGTTAAAAAATACATTTCTGACATTTAAAAAATATATATCAGTGCCCAATATAGCCGCCCTTCTGTTCATTAATAGACATAAGCCGTCATCCATGGAGTCTGTTGCAATCAGCTTTTTGAGCAACACTAACCACAGCCTCCCAGACCCCGGTATTAGATGCATTGATACATAATGTTTTAGAGGTTCCCAATTGGATTCAGGTCAGGGCCTGTTTTGGAGGTGGTATTGGCCCGATAACCTCTTGGACCCCTGTGTGGCTGTACAAGTTGCACCAGGTCTGCGCCTGGGTCTGGGGATCATGGACTCACAGGGCCGGCGTTACGGGCAGCCAGACCAGGTAGCTGCCTAGGGCTCCCACTCCTCCAGGGGCCCCCAGCCAGCGGCACATCACACAGCCGCTATGGGGCCCCTGTGAGCCAGGTTGGCCTGCCTGCCCCCAGCACCGACTCCTGCCGCCGCCGCATTGAAGGAGGCAGTGATGGAGGAGAGAGCGTCAGCTGACGCTCCCTCTCCCATCATTCTCCGCTCTGCCTCTGATACAGCGGGGGCGCGATGACATTATCGCACTCTCACTGTGTGTCAGACAGAGCAGGAGGAGACAGGAGCAGCCAGCAGCGCAGGCACGAGAAGGTGAGGAGTGTTTTTTTTTTTTTCAAATCTGTGTGAGTACTGGACTGTGGGGCCACTCTGGGGGGACTATATACCATGCTGGGCTGTATTATACCATGCTGGGGGGTTATGTACCATGCTGGGCTGTATTATACCATTCTGGGGGACTATATACCATGCTGGGCTGCATTATACCATGCATGGGGGGCTATATACCATGCTGGGCCGTATTATACCATTCTGGGGGGCTATATACCATGCTGGACTGTATTACACCATTCTGGGCTGTATTACACCATGCTGGGCTGTATTATACCATTCTGGGGGCTATATACCATGCTGGGCTGTATTATACCATGCTGGGCTGTATTACACCATGCTGGGCTGTATTATACCATTCTGGGGGGGATATATACCATGCTGGGCTGTATTATCAGGGCTGGCTCGAACGTATAGGCGAACTAGGCGGCCGCCTAGGGCGCCGACCCAAAGGGGGCGCCAGAGAAAAAATAGAAAAAATTATAAAAAATCTTTTCAAAAGACAAAAAGTTTTAGGGATGCAAAGAAAAGTGTACATAAATTTTTTTACCATAAATTTAAAAGAAAAACCGTTGAGCTTCAATTTATGCACGGAAAGGAGGCGCTAAACTACGGACGTGAGTCGTTTGCATCGTCTGCTGACAGGTGTTTGATCCCGCGCGTTTATTTTGCTCCTAAGTTTTCAAATGTTGGCAAATGTTCACTTGAGGGAAAACCAAGCAAATTTGTTCTGGATAAGTGTAAAGCTCTGGAAAAGTCTCTTACACACAATGAAGTAAAAGACATCGATGCCATAGAGCTATGTGGTGAACTGCAGGCATTGTCAAGACGTGTTCCAGAAGATTCATCACCAAAAGACGTTTTTGAACTTTTGCATAAATCTGACTTGAAAGAAAGTGTCCCCAACCTGGTGGTGGCTCTAAGAATTCTTTTGACTCTGCCTGTGTCCGTGGCCTCAGGAGAGAGAAGCTTCTCAAAACTAAAGCTAATTAAAACACATTTAAGGGCAAATATGATGCAAGAGAGGTTGGTTGGGTTGGCAACAATTTCAATAGAATCTGAAGTTGCTAAACAAATTAATCTCGGTGACTTAGTGTCGTCCTTTTAAAAAAAAAGGCAAGGAAACAAAAATTTTAATTACCTATGGTCGTTTTTGTTTTGTGTTATTGATTACTTTGTATATATTTGTCCTATACAACTTCTCAGAAGATTAACCCCTTCCTGACATCCGACATACTATCCCGTCCACGGTACCCGGGCCCGTATGACCGTGGACGGGATAGTACGTCTACCGCGATCAGCGGCGCCCACGTGGTGAGCACCGCTGATCGCGGCCGGGTGTCAGCTGATTATCACAGCTGACACCCGGCACAATGTGTCAGGGGCGATCACGGACCGCCCCCGACACGTTAACCTCTTGCACACCGCGATCAAACACGATCGCGGTGTACCGGGGGTTAAAGGGAAGCATCGGCAGGGAGGGGGCTCCCTCCGTGCTTCCCTGAGCCCCCCACGGCAGCGCAATGTGCAGCGCTGCTGCGGGGGGCTCCTTTCCTCCAGGCCCCCGAATCCAAGATGGTGACGGGGGCCTTCGGAAGCTGGCTTCCTCAGTGCCTGCAAAGCGCAGGCATGAGGAAGTCTTCTTCAATGCCTGTGACAGATTGCTGATCTGTCACAGTGATCTGTGATGTGACAGATCAGCGATCTGTCACAGGACAGTGATGTCCCACCTGGGACTATTTAATAAAGTAAAAAAAAAAATAAAAAAAAGTGTAAAAATAATTTAAAAAAAATCGCCAAATATATTAGAAAAAAAAAAAAATATTCCCCCAATAAATCCATCTTTTGGAAATAATAAAAAAAAAAACAATAAAAGTACACATATTAGGTATCGCCGCGTCCGTAATGACCCACCCTATAAAACTGTCCCATTAGTTAACCCCTTTAGCGAACCCCTTAAAAAATAAAAATAAAAAACGAAGCAAAAAATAATGATTTATTATCATACCGCCAAACAAAAAGTGTAATAACGCGCAATCAAAAAGACGCATATAAATATCCATGGTACCGCTGAAAACGTCATCTTGTCCCGCAAAAAACGAGCCACCACACAGCATCATCAGTGAAAAAATAAAAAAGTTATAGCTCGCTGAATAAAGCGATGCAAAAATAATTATTTTTTATATAAAATAGTTTTCATTGCATAAAACCGACAAAAACATAAAAAAACGACCTAAATGAGGTATCGCTGTAACCGTACTGATGTGAAGAATAAAACCTCTTTATCAATTTTACCGCACGCGGAACGGTGTAAACGCACCCCCCCAAAAGAAATTCATGAAACGCTGGTTTTTGTTCATTCTGCGTCCCAAAAATCGGAATAAAAAGCGATCAAAAAATTCCACGTGCCCGAAAATGGTACCAATAAAAACGTCAACTCGTCCCGCAAAAAATAAGACCTCACATGACTCGGTGGGTCAAAATACGGAAAAATTATAGCTCTCAATATGTGGTGATGCAAAAACTATTTTTACAATAAAAAGCGTCTTTTAGCGTGCGACAGCCGCCAAACATAAAAACCGCCATAAATAGTAAATCAAACCCCCCGTTATCACCCCCTTAGTTAGGGAAAAATAATAAAATAAAAAAAATGTATTTATTTCCATTAGGGTTAGGGTTAGGGTTAGGGCTAGGGGTGTGTTGGGGTAGGGTTAGGGCTAGGGCTAGGGCTAGGGTTAGGGTTAGGGCTAGGGTTAGGGTTAGGGTTAGGGCTAGGGTTAGGGTTAGGGCTAGGGTTAGGGCTAGGGTTAGGGCTAGAGTTAGGGTTAGGGGCGTGTTGGGGTTCGGGTTGGAGTTAGAATTGGGGGTTTCCACTGTTTGGGCACATCAGGGGCTCTCCAAATGCAACATGGCGTCTGATCTCAATTCCAGCCAATTCTGAGTTGAAAAAGTCAAATGGTGCTCCTTCCCTTCCAAGCTCTGCTATGCGCCCAAACAGTGTTTTACCCCCACATGTAGGGTATCAGCCTACTCAGGACAAATTGCAAAACAATTTTTGGGGTCCAATTTCTCCTGTTACCCTTAGGAAAATAAAAAATTGGGGGCAAAAATATCATTTTTGTGGAAAAAAATGATTTTTTTATTTTCACGTCCGAGTGTTATAAACTTCTGTGAAGCACTTGGGGGTTCAAAGTGCTCACCACACATCTAGATAAGTTCCGTGGGGGGTCTAGTGTCCAAAATGGGGTCACTTGTGGGGAGTTTCAATAGTTTAGGTACATCAGGGGCTCTCCAAACGCACATGACACCCGCAGACCATTCCATCAAAGTCTGCATTCCAAAACGTCACTGCTTCCCTTCCGAGCCCCGACGTGTGTCCATACAGTAGTTTTCTCCCACATATGGGGTGTCAGCGTACTCAGGACAAATTGGAAAACAACTTTTGGGGGTCCAATTTCTCCTGTTACCCTTGGGAAAATGAAAAAATTGGGGACTAATTGATCATGTTTGTGGAAAAAAATACGATTTTTTTATTTTCATGCCCGGGCATTATAAACTTCTGTGAAGCCCTTGGGGGTTCAAAGCGCTCACCACACATCTAGATAAGTTCCTTAGGGGGTCTCGTTTCCAAAATGGGGTCACTTGTGGGGGTTTCCACTGTTTAGGTACATTAGGGGCTCTCCAAAGGCAACATGACACCCGCAGACCATTCCATCAAAGTCTGCATTCCAAAACGTCACTACTTCCCTTCCGAGCCCTGACGTGTGTCCATACAGTAGTTTTATCCCACATATGGGGTGTCAGCGTACTCAGGACAAATTGGACAACAACTTTTGGGGTTCAATTTCTCCTGTTACCCTTGGGAAAATAAAAAAATTGGGGACTAATTGATCATGTTTGTGGAAAAAATACAATTTTTTTATTTTCATGCCCTGGCATTATAAACTTCTGTGAAGCCCTTGGGGGTTCAAAGTGCTCACCACACATCTAGATAAGTTCCTTGGGGGGGTCTAGTTTACAAAATGGTGTCATTTGTGGGGGGTTTCCACTGTTTAGGTACATTAGGGGCTCTCCAAAGGCAACATGACACCCGCAGACATTCCATCAAAGTCTGCATTCCAAAACGTCACTACTTCCCTTCCAAGCCCCGACGTGTGCCCATACAGTAGTTTTCTCCCACATATGGGGTATCAGCATACTCAGGACAAATTGGACAACAACTTTTGGGGTCCAATTTCTCCTGGTACCCTTGGGAAAATAAAAAAATGGTGACTAAAAGATCATGTTTGTGGAAAAAATACGAATTTTTTATTTTCACGCCCGGGCATTGTAAACTTCTGTGAAGCACTGGGGGGGTCAAAGTGCTCACCACACATCTAGATAAGTTCCTTAGGGGGTCTAGTTTCCAAAATGGTGTCATTTGTGGGGGGGTTCCACTGTTTTGGTACATCAGGAGTTTTCCAAACGCGACATGGTGTCCGATCTCAATTCCAGCCAAAAATGTCAAATGGCGCTGCTTCCCTTCCGAGCTCTGCCATGCGCCCAAATAGTGGTTTACCCCCACATGTGGGGTATCAGCGTACTCAGGACAAATTGCACAATATCTTTTAGGGTCCTGTTACCCTTGGAAAAATAAGAATTGAGGGTGAAAAGATCATTTTTGTGGAAAAAATATGATTTTTTGATTGTATGGCTTTATGTTATAAACTTCTGTGAAGCCCATGGGGGTTCAAAGTTCTCACCACACATCTAGATAAGTTCCTTAGGGTGTCTAGTTTCCAAAATGGTGTCATTTGTGGGGGGTTTCCACTGTTTTGGTACATCAGGAGTTTTCCAAACGCGACATGGTGTCCGATCTCAATTCCAGCCAAAAACGTCAAATGGCGCTGCTTCCCTTCCGAGCTCTGCCATGCGCCCAAATAGTGGTTTACCCCCACATGTGGGGTATCAGCGTACTCAGGACAAATTGCACAATAACTTTTAGGGTCCTGTTACCCTTGGAAAAATAAGAATTGAGGGTGAAAAGATCATTTTTGTGGAAAAAATATGATTTTTTAATTGTATGGCTTTATGTTATAAACTTCTGTGAAGCCCATGGGGGTTCAAAGTTCTCACCACACATCTAGATAAGTTCCTTAGGGGGTCTAGTTTCCAAAATGGTGTCATTTGTGGGGGGTTTCCACTGTTTTGGTACATCAGGGGTTTTCCTAACGCGACATGGTGTCCGATCTGAATTCCAGCCAATTTTGCATTGAAAAAGTCAAACGGCGCTCCTTCCATTCTGAGCTCTGCCATGCGCCGGAACAGTCGTTCCCCACCACATATCAGGTATCTGCGTACTCAGGACAAATTGCACAATAACTTTTGCAGTTCAATTTCTCCTGTTACCCTTGGTAAAATAAAAAAAATTGAACCTGAAGTATTTTTTTTTATGAAAAAAAGTTAGATGTTCATTTTTTTTTTTAAATATTCAAAAAAATTCCTGTGACGCACCTAAAGGGTTAATAAACTTCTTGAATGTGGTTTTGAGCACCTTAAGGGGTGCAGTTTTTAGAATGGTGTCACTTTTGGGTATTTTCTATCATATAGACCCCTCAAAGTGGCTTCAAATGTGATGTGGTCCTAAAAATAAAATGGTGTTGTAAAAATGAGAAATCGCTGGTCAACTTTTAACCCTTATAACTTCCTAACAAAAAAAAATTTTGGTTCCAAAATTGTGCTGATGTAAAGTAAACATGTGGGAAATGTTAGTTATCAAGTTTTTTGTGTGTCGTATCTCTGTGATTTAAGGGCAAAAAAATTCAAAGTTGAAAAATTGCGAAATTTTCAAAATTTTCGCCAAATTTCCGTTTTTCTCACAAATAAACGCAAGTTATTTGAATTAAATTTTACCACTAACATGAAGTACAATATGTCACGAGAAAACAATGTCAGAATCACCGGGATCCATGGAAGCGTTCCAGAGTTATGACCTCATAAAGGTACAGTGGTCAGAATTGTAAAAATTGGCCCGGTCATGAACGTGCAAACCACCCTTGGGGGTGAAGGGGTTAAAGAGTTAGGAGAGAGTTAATTAATCATTGTTGTTGTGGTTTATTTTGCTCCTAAATTTATATCCCAAGTTTTCATCTACTGCCAAGAATAGTAGGGGCGCAACAAAATAGTTTCGCCTAGGGCGCCGTAATCTCTCGGGCCGGCCCTGTGTATTATACCATTCTGGGGGGGTATATACCATGCTGGGCTGTATTATACCGTGCTGGGCTGTATTATACCTTTCTGTGGGGGCTATATACCCTGCTGGGCTGTATTATACCATTCTGGAGTGGCTATATACCATGCTGGGCTGTATTATACCATGCTGGGCTGTATTATACCGTGCTGGGCTGTATTATACCATTCTGGGGGGCCTATATACCATGCTGGGCTGTATTAAACCATGCTGGGCTGTATTATACGATTCTGGGGGGCTATATACCATGCTGGGCTGTATTATACCATGCTGGGCTGTATTATACCATTCTGGGGGGCTATATACCATGCTGGGCTGTATTATACCATGCTGGGCTATATTATACCATTCTGATGGGGCTATATACCATGCTGGGCTGTATTATATTATTCTGGGGGGCTATATACCATGCTGGGCTGTATTATACCATTCTGGGGAGGGCTATATACCATGATGGGCTGTATTATACCATGCTGGTCTGTATTATACCATTTTGGGGGGCTACATACCATGCTGGGCTGTATTATACCATGCTGGGCTGTATTATACCATTCTGGGGGGCCATATACCATGCTGGGCTGTATTATACCGTGCTTGGCTGTATTATACCATTCTGGGGGGCCATATACCATGCTGGGCAGTATTATACCATGCTGGGCTGTATTATACCATTTTGGGGGGCTACATACCATGCTGGGCTGTATTATACCATGCTGGGCTGTATTATACCATTCTGGGGGGCTATTTACCATACTGGACTGTATTATACCGTGCTGGGCTTTACTATACCATTATGGGGGGCTATATACCATGCTGGGCTATATACCATGCAGCAACTGGATAGTGAGCCGGGACGCAGAGAGGAGTCCCCGAAGCAGGCTACAGCTGTCTGTCATACAAGTAGAGACTAGGAACACCTAGAGAGAGGCATTCCAGGGTAACTAAGTACTGGAGTGCTTCGCACCTAAAGGCGCATTGGAAGAGTCGTTCAGTAAGGTACAGTACATATTGGCGGAGTGTGGAGGGGAGAATCCTACCCTGCCTGGAGGTTGGCTGGGGCCCTGACCTGAAAAACACAGTGCGGAGGCAGGCCGTTGTGTGAACTGCAAACAGTGAGTATAGCTTTGGAACCGCATACTCTGGTGTCCTCCAGTTATTCTAGCACTGCTACATCTGGGTAACAACATCTATACCATTCTGCACCTCTCCTCGTCCATTGCACCTACACTGCCCTGGGACTACAGCTCAACCTGTGGGGAGCTACACCATCTTTGCTGCACCACACCATCAGTCCTAGCGGATATGCACGCAGCGTTGGCTCAACATCTCACTTGCCAAACACCACAGGTGGCATCACGAACTATCCAAATAAACTATTACACCATTAACATCACTGCCATTGATATTGGGCGCCCAGGGCCACGGACCGGGTCACCGCTGCTGTGACACATTCTCCCTGACACTGGCCCGGTACCGAGTACCCCGCTGCCCTGGGTGTGAGGGGAGACCCAATTTTGGCATCACGAACAGGATGACGAGACCCGATACCGTCGGGTTCTGTGTGCCTTGGATTTACAACTTTTGAAAATGTGCAAAAGACCAAATTTAATAGACTGTGAAATGGATATTGGAAATGGCCGCTGACGCGGAGAAGAAGGGCGTGAAGAGATGGGAGGTCCTAAGAAAAGACCGCGAAGAGTATTGGGCCTTCCCTGCCTGAATTACTATGTGACAGATACATGGCCCACCCCCCCGAGGGGTACGCATCCTGGCTTGGTAAGGAGGCGATGGAAGAAGGCGCCGCCCCCGGAAGGAGGGGCAGAAGAAGCCAAGGCAGTAAGAAGAACACCAGAACGCCATTTTGGAGAATGAGGGAAGGAGGCCTGTGGAGCGCGGGGAAGCGCAAACACCCGGCGCCATGGCTGACGGCTCCAACCCTGAAACTGGCATGAGTTGCTGGCAGCTACAGGAGGAGATCACGGAACTGACTACTCATCTGCAGCTAAGAAGAGAAGCACTGGAGAGGCTGAGACGGCAGCGCGCCCAGGCAAGACCTACCAGTGAGGTACCCAGTTCACCGGTACTCGCTGCTACACCGGACTGCCCCCGGATGACACTGACCTACACATCCACCCGGACCTTGCGGTTGAGCACCACCTGCCCGGAGAATTTATCGTAGGACCCGGGAGTGGAAGCGGAGCTCCCGCCTGGACCTGACGCGGCTGCGCTGGTCCCCACCGAGACCCCTGCAGATCCAAAGTCTGCACCTGCTCCGTCATCACCTGCACCGGAGCAGAGGCCGCACCGCCTGGAGACCTCAGGTATGTCCGGCGCCGCTTCACCCGAGAAGACCCGGGGTTGCCCCACCGTTGCAGCAGCCGGCCAGGTTGCACTAGACCTGGTCTGGGACTGGGAAGCCAGTCCCCGAGGGGAGACACAGGAACCCCCAACGATGGTACCGCAGGCCCCAGTAGGCAAAAGCAGGTCCCGGGAGGAGGAGGAGCAGAATGAGGCCTACTGCCGAGCCACCATTAAACAGCTGGCAGCTGAGTACCGGGAGAGGGAGCAGAGGAGATTGGCTGTGCTGGGCCCGGATTTGAGCAGGAAAGAGAGGGCCCGTGCTAGGCATTACAGTTCCCAGGATGCCGCAGGATGGGGGCAGGTCCTTAATGTCAATCAAGAACGGGGGTTCGGATTTATTGCAGACCCCAAGAGGATAAGTGACTTATTCTTTAGCCAGAGGGATGTTGAATCCCACTTGCCCAAAGGACACCCTAAAAGAAACCTGCAGCCTGGGGAGTATGTGACCGTCACTCGCCATGAGGGGCTCAGGGGATGGTACGCCCTGAATGTACGCCGTATCCCTGCAGAATTTATTGAGCGATACCTGCCAAAGAGACCTGTTAATGCTCCTCCACCTACAGTTACCACCCAAGCTGCTCAGGTGCCTAGGAATCCAACCGTTACCACGGCAATTCCAACCCGGCAGCCTAAAAAGCAGATCTCTGGCTTGACACCGTGGGAAGAGGACTACCTAAAAATGGTCAATGATTATCTCGAATATGGTGATGGTTCAGCTTCCAGAACCCCAGGAGGGGATCACCAGTAGAAGAAAAATACTTTTCCAAATCTCGTTACCCAGGAGGGTTTGTTTGCACCAGTTGTGCCTCTGTCTTTTTGTTCATCATATTGCCCAGTTTTTGATTGGCAGCGTTGTTTTTGAAATGGAACTGTAGAGATCATAGACGCTGATTGGTCCAAAACTTTATTGTACATAGTTTGCACCTCTTTAGGTGCCTTTTCTTGGTTTTACATATAGGACCCTTTTGTGAATATAATGGTTACACAAAGACACTTTGCGAAGATGATGTTTTTGAATGGACACTTTTCGAAGAATGATGTCTACCTCAAGGGACACTGCAAGAAATCCCGGCTGGGAGCAGTGTTCAGCACTTTGCAAGAATCTTTGAATGTTTTATGATGACGTATTTGATAATGTTGTGTTTTATGAAAAGTAAATGTCTTTTATAGCTTGTTTGGTACAGAAAATTAGAAAAGTTTTGAGATAGAATGTGAGAATTGAATAAAGAACAAAGAATTGAAAGTAGACAGGTGACAGACCAGGTATTTGCGGTCAGTGTCTTGCGTCTAGAAGAGACAGTGAAAGTAGAAAAATTAAATGTGTACTAGAGAGAGAGAAAAATGAAAGAATAATTGCACTTTGAACTAGGAATTGCACTTAAAGAAAATTTTTGATACTAAGATAGGAAGTTAGCCTGTTTGTAACGTTTAAGTACTGTGCCTCCTACATTAGGAAGATTAGATAAGTATTGTTAAACAGCATTTAAAATTGCTGTGTTCCGGATTTTGAGGGAGAATTCCCTGTTTGTTAAGGGATCGAAATGTCTCTTTAGTGTACAGAGGATTTCATTTTTGGGATTTATCTTATCTCCATCGACTATTGAAATGGACCCGGCCAAAGTACAGGCCATTTATGATTGGGCTCAGCCTACTTATTTGAAGGCTCTTCAGAAGTTTTTGGGTTTTGCTAATTTCTATCGTAAATTTATAGGTCATTTTTCTAGTATTGTCAAACCACTGACTGATCTGACCAAGAAGGGAGCTGATGTGCTGAATTGGTCTCCTGAGGCTGTCTCAGCATTTCAGGACGTTAAGCGGAGGTTTACTTCAGCTCCAGTTTTACGGCAACCTGATGTCTCACTTACATTTCAAGTGGAGAAGAAACAGCAAAAGGAAATCAGTGCATAGATGTCCAAAGTATGATATAAAATCAAAAATCTTTATTAAATAGCACAGGTAGAAATAGCACAAACAATGGCAAACAAAGGGTGACACAAGCAGAAGCAGAGCAAAGGGATATACAGTGTCAAAAACCTCACTCTGACCCTTATCATGAGTAAACACCTGGTGGTAAAAATAAATAAGTGTCCAAGTTTAAACACCAAATATATAACAGGCAGACCAGTGAAAAGCAGTAAGGGGTAAAATCCCCAGCTGGACGGCCATATAATAAGGGGTTAAATTGCAAAGACACAAAAGCAAAGTAAACATACCAGGGAGGGAAAGGGGAGAGACACTGAATCCCAAGCTCAACTGACCCCGACGTACGTTTCGGAAATGATCTTCCTTCCTCAGAGGGCGTGTCAATAGGATGTTAATTGCGGTTTAAATAGGGGATGTAAAAACAAGCACCAATCATGAGGGGTGACGCTCGCCAATCCTCCCACATCCCCCATCGCTGCCTGTGCTAGCGCTGACCAGCTCCGGGCCCCGTGATGTCAGACGCCAGACCACAGGCAGACAGGGGCGGGACAGGAAGCGCGTCCACCCACACATGTGCAGGAAAAGGAAAGATGGCCGTGGCCATCTTGGATATGGGCAGAAGAAACCTGCCAGAACTGTGAAGAGGAATAGTAAGCGTCCCTGGAAGGTCCTCACAAAATTGAAGCGGGCTAAATAGCGCTGAAACTATTGAAGTTCCCTAATATAAAAATACAGTAATGCATCACCAATGATATGCAAATTAATTAATATATAGGGGAGCGCAAATAGGGCATTAACAAGAAATGGAAATGCAAACTAAGTGTATAAATCACACATGGGCAGCAAGAATATTCGGTAAGATGAGAGGCAGAGCACATAATATTACAGAGTTAATAACAGTAACCGTGATCAGTGCCCATACCTATCATATATAATCGAAAACACATGATTGTAAATACATAAAGCCGCACAAAAGCTGTATACGTTTCCCTTTGCTCTGCTTCTGCTTGTGTCACCCTTTGTTTGCCATTGTTTGTGCTATTTCTACCTGTGCTATTTAATAAATATTTGTGATTTTATATCATACTTTGGACATCTATGCACTGATTTCCTTTTGCTGTTTCTTATTGATTACAGTGTGTCCTACACTGATTTTCCATGGGCTGATCGTGTTGGTTTCCTTTTTATCTGCACCCACACGTAATATATGATGTTATACTGTTTCAGCCTTGTGGTCTGTCATTTTTATTTATCATTTCAAGTGGAGGTAGACGCTTCTAAGATTGGTGCAGGAGCTGTTTTGTCCCAAAAAGACCCTATGACTTCTAAGATGAATCCCTGTGCCTTTTCTCGAAAGTTCTCCCCATCTCAACGCAACTATGACGTAGGGAATCGGGAATTGTTGGCCATGAAATGGGCATTTGAGGAGTGGAGACATTGGTTGGAGGGAGCTAGACATCAATTTGTGGTCCTCACCGATCACAAGAATCTGACTTATCTGGAGTCGGCTAAACGCTTGAATCCTAGACAGGCTAGATGGGCCTTGTTTTTCACGCGTTTTAATTTTGTGGTCTCTTTTCTTCCGGGCACTAAGAATGTTAAGGCAGACGCCCTTTCTAGGAGTTTCTTTGCTGATTCTCTTAATGTGACCGAGCCTACTACTATCCTAGGTGAGGGGGTAGTTCTTTCTGCCATTTCGCCCGATTTGAGACGCGCCCTGGAGGAGTTTCAGGAGGATAAACCTGAGCGTTGCCCTATGGGAAGATTGTATGCTCCGGACCAGTGGAGAAAGAGAGTGATGTCTGAAGTCCATTGCTCATTTTCTGCTCCACCAGTTGAGAGTTCCCCTTCCGTTCTCCCTCTGGTGGTGACAGGAGGTAGTGAGGTTGGTTTAAGTGGTAGTGATCTGCCACCTGGTGAGGAAGATAATGATTGGATCTCTGGAGTATCAGACTGGATATAAGACAGCCGACGCCCTATCCTGTTGCTGGTGATTCAGTCTGCTTCTCAGGTTTAGGACTCAGCTCTGTTCCAGTCTTTCAAGATAAGTTTGTTTTTTTGCTAATGTTCACACTTGCTCTTGTTGGTCTTTTCAGTTTTTTGTGTGGTCAGCCAGCCAGGCTGGGCTGTGCTGAATTTCCACTCTTATTTGCCCAATTGCCTTTTTTTGTCCCTTGTTAGATTGGCCTCTTTTTGCTCTGTCTCAGAATATTTCAGAGTGCTGATATAGTGGTAGAAGTCTAGCGACTTCAGGGTTAATTTTGCTATCAGTTGTGTTGGACATTTTGTAGGGTTTTTTGGCAGACTGCAGACAGTGTCTTTCCTTTCCTGTCCTTTCTAGTTAATTTGGCCCCATCGTTTGCTTAGCCTATTTTCCTGCCTTTGTGTGTGTTTTCATCTTGTTTCACCGTCAATACATGTGGGGGGGCTGTCTTTCCTTTGGGGTCTGCTCTGGGGCAGTTCGTTTTCCTCTTTTCCTGCTTTAGGCTTATGTAGCTCTCCGGTTGTGACGAGGCGCCTAGGACCAACGTATGAACGCTCCACGACTGCTACTAGTTGTGTGGTTAGAATCAGGGATCTGCAGTCTGCATAGTTACCAACCTCTCTGGTTTTCTGTAACTTAGCTTGTTTTGCTTTTTTCTCCTCGGTGACCCATTCATAACAACCTGCACCCCCACACACAGGATAGTTCAGCAGGGACCCATCCATGCTTTATGCTAGAAAGGTCATAGGCTGCCTTTTGTGGTCCCGGGCTTCGTAACTATAAAAGAGAGGGAAGGTGTAGGATTTCAAGTCAGTCAGTAGAGCAGTCTGACAGAAGGTCAGTCTGGGGTGAGTCCCAGAGTAGGAAGTCACTCAGACAGGAGTGAGGATCCCTGGAAGAGGGATGGAGGAAGGAGTGCTGCAGCTGCCTCAGTGACCTGAGCCAGCTAGCACGGGAAGGAAGAGAAGGAGAAAGAGACGTAGACGGGAGACTACAGATTCCATAAGAGAGATAGAACAGATCGGAACGAAGGAGAAATGAAGGACGGTGGGAAGCAGGTTGAGAAAGAGAGAGAACTCTTCCAGTCCAGAGCGCAAAGGCCGGGGCCCGGTCCCCGAGGTTGATTGGATCTTTATGTCCGGCAACAGACACCGGAGGAGTAGTGAGCCACTAACGCCTTTGTGGCGCCCCTGAGGCTTCAGTCGCCACAGAGCTACTGCACCTTCTCCTAAGGTGTAGTGCCCCACCATCCAAGTAAGGTGGGAACTCCTGACCAAGCTCCACACCTGCATTCCACCCACAGGATAGATCAGTGGGGCCACCTAACAGCCTCAGGCTGGGGGTTAGCAAAGCACCCCTCGTGGAACCCTGCTTCGTAACATGAGATGTGCTGGGAGGCGGGTGGAGTGAGATGATACAAAAGAGAGGGAAGGTGTAGGATTTCAAGTCAGTCAGACGAGGGTCTGAGAGAGAGAGAGCAGGCTGACAGCAGGTCAACCTGAGAGGAGCTCAAGGCGAGGAAGGCGGGCAGTCTGGAGAGGCTGAGGACTGGTCTTAGTGGAACGAACTCCCTAGGGAAGGAAGAGAAGGAGAAAGAGACGTAGACGGGAGACTACAGATTCCATAAGAGAGACAGAACAGATCGGAACGAAGGAGAATAGAAGGACGGTGGGAAGCAGGTTGAGAAAGAGAGAGAACCCTTCCAGTCCAGAGCGCAAAGGCCGGGGCCCGGTCCCCGAGGTTGATTGGATCTTTATGTCCGGCAACAGACACCGGAGGAGTAGTGAGCCACTAACGCCTAACTCCCATCATAGACTTGGGACACAACAGCAACTGGATAGTGAGCCGGGACGCAGAGAGGAGTCCCCGAAGCAGGCTACAGCTGTCTGACATACAGGTAGAGACTAGGAACACCTAGAGAGAGGCATTCCAGGGTAACTAAGTATTGGAGTGCTTCGCACATAAAGGCGCATTGGAGGAGTCGTTCAGTAAGGTACAGTACATATTGGCGGAGTGTGGAGGGGAGAATCCTACCCTGCCTGGAGATTGGCTGGGGCCCTGACCTGAAGAACACAGTGCGGAGGCAGGCCGTTGTGTGAACTGCAAACAGTGAGTAAAGCTTTGGAACCGCATACTCTGGTGTCCTCCAGTTATTCCAGCACTGCTACATCTGGGTAACAACATCTATACCATTCTGCACCTCTCCTCGTCCATTGCACCTACACTGCCCTGGGACTACAGCTCAACCTGTGGGGAGCTACACCATCTTTGCTGCACCACACCATCAGTCCCAGCGGATCTGCACGCAGCGTTGGCTCAACATCTCACTTGCCAAACACCACGGGTGGAGTCACGAACTATCCAAATAAACTATTACACCATTAACATCACTGCCATTGATATTGGGTGCCCAGAGCCACGGACTGGGTCACCGCTGCTGTGACACATTTTCCCTGACACCGGCCCGGTACCGAGTACCCCGCTGCCCTGGGTGTGCGAGGGCGACCCAATTTTGGCGTCACGAACAGGATGACGAGACCCGATGCCATCGGGTTCTGTGTGCCTTGGATTTACAACTTTTGAAAATGTGCAGAAGACCAAATTTAATAGATTGTAAAATGGACATTAGAAATGGCTGCTGGCGCGGAGAAGAAGGGCGTGAAGAGATGGGAGGTCCTAAGAAAAGACCACGAAGAGTCTTGGGCCGTCCCTGCCTGAATTACTATGTGACCGATGCATGGCGCACCCCCCGAGGGGTTCGTATACTGGCTTGGTATGGAGGTGCTGGAAGAAGATGCCGCCCCCGGAAGGAGGGGCAGAGAAAGCCAGTGACGAGCAGAAGGGCGGAGCAAGAGGAAGAACGCCAGAACGCCATGATGAAAGCAGATGAGAAGACAGAAGAACAGGGAGGGGAGAAGTCACTCGCCCCTATGCGGAGGCTGCGACCGCTGATTCATCCTCAGCTGCGTCCGCCACCGCCTCACAACAGATATTGTCATTGGGTGAGCCCTGTCTGGAGGAGATACATGAGGGCTCTGGAACAGAATGGAGGACCGGGACTGCGTCTCTGCCTGGACCGGGTGCGATGGCACCGGCCTCCGCCGTCAACCCCAGCTGAGACCGGCCTGGTCCCGGCACGGATCCAACTGCGGCCTACTCCACCAGTCACTGCGGGAGTTGCGGCTGCTGCCCTCTACCACCAGGAACCGGAGCCGGAACCGCGGCTGGAAACGCCAGGTATGATCGATACCCCCAGTCTGACCCTGGTTTTCGGAGCGGAACCCACAGATAGGAACGGGCCCACTGACCTTTGCCAACGATCCCTGGCTGCAGTGCCTATGGGGGGGATGATCAAGTTGTCCCTGGCTGGCGGCCTCGGGCTGCGGCACCATCTCCTGAACTTCCTATGGAACTGGAGGGACCCATATCCCCGCAGACAGTAGAAATCTCCATGGCCCTTTCCCTGGGCCCCACCAGTCCTTATCACTCTCTATGGGAGATTGAGTATATGCGGCTAGCAAGTAGTCAATGAGACGAAGATACCACCTCTGGGAACAGTTCCAGTTCAGCTTCCAGAACCCCAGGAGGGGATCACCAGTAGAAGAATTATAATTTTCCAAATCTTGTTACCCAGGAGGGTTTGTTGCACCAGTTGTGCCTTTGCCTTTTTGTTCATCATGTTGCCCAGTTTTTGATTGGCAGCATTGTTTTTGAAATGGAACTGTGGAGATCATAGACGCTGATTGATCCAAAAACTTTTATTGTAAATAGTTGCACCTCTTTAGGTGCCCTTTCTTGGTTTTACATATAAAGACACTTTGCGAAGATAATGTTTTTTTTGCATGGACACTTTTCGAAGAATGATGTCTACCTCAAGGGACACTGCAAGAAAGCCCTGCTGGGAGCAGTGATCAGCACTTTGCAAGAATCTTTGAATATTTTATGATAACGTATTTGATAATGTTGTGTCTTGTGAAAAGTAAATGTCTTTTATAGAATATTTGATACAGAGAATTAGAAAATTTTTTGAGATAGAATGTGAGAATTGAATAAAGACTGAAGAATTGAAAGTGACAGGTGACAGGCCAAGCGTAGATGGTCAGTGTCTTGCGTCCAGTAGAGAGAGAAAAAGAAAAAGAGAATAATTGATAGAAAATGTAATAAAGAAAATGTGTTGAGTATAGCACTTTGAATTAATAATTGCACTTAAGTAAATTTTTGATACTAAGATAGGAAGTTAACCTGTTTGTAACGTTTAAGAAATGTGCCTCCTACATTAGGAAGATTAGATGAATATTGTTGAATAGCATTTAAAAAATTTTGTGTGTTCCTGTATTATACTTTTGTTGTCTTACAGCCTGCGGACGTGCGGTGTTTAATGGGGGGTATGTGGCGCCCCTGAGGCTTCAGTCGCCACAGAGGTACTGCACCTTTTCCTAAGGTGTAGTGTTGTGAGCTCATTTTCTCTTTCACCTTTGATGTCCGATGAACTCCCTCTGCTGGTGAAAGGAGGTGGTGAAACTGATTTGGATGGGAGAAACCTGTCACCTGAACAGGTGGATTGCGATTGGACATCCGGAATCTCTGAGCGGATATAAGGCAGCCGACGCCCTGTAGGGTTGCTGATGATTTCTCTGCTCTGAGCCCTGGCCTCCAGTTCAGTTCCTGTCTTCTAAAGCTAAGTTTTGCTCTGTTATTGTTCCATGAGATTTTTTCTGATTTGCTTAGTTTCGTGTTCTGCCAGCCCCGGCTGGGGCTCTGCTGAATTTCCATTTTTTGTCCCTGATCGGTTAAATCTCTTTTGCTCTGTCTTCAGAATATATCGGAGTGCTAATATAGTGATTTTGAAGTCTAGTGACTTCAGGGCTGTTTTTCCTATCAGACGTGTTGGGACATTTTTGGTAGGGTTTTTGCGGATTGCAGCCAGCATCTTTTCTGTCCTTTCCTATCTAGTTAGTTGGGCCCCATCGTTTGCTCTGCCTGTCTTTCTGTCTGTGTTTGTGTTTTCATCTGTTTTTACCGACAATACATGTTGGGGGCTGTCTATTGCTTTGGGGTCTGCTCTGGGGCAGTTTAGATTTCCCCTTTCTTTCTTTAGGCTTATTTAGTTCTCCGGCTGTGAAGAGGCGTCTAGGACCACCGTAGGAACGCTCCACGGCTGTGGTTGTTGTGAATAGGATCAGGGGTCTGCAATCCGCTAGCTACCAACCTCTCCGGTTTTCTGGACTTAGCTTGCATTTTTGTTTTTGCCTCCTCTGGTGACTCATTCATAACAGTGTAGTGCCCCACCATCCAGATAAGGTGGGAACTCCTGACCACGCTCCACACCTGCATTCCACACACAGGATAGTTCAGTGGGGCCACCTAACAGCTTCAGGCTGGGGGTTAGCAGAGCACCCCTCGTGGAACCCTGCTTCGTAACACGAGATGTGCTGGGAGGCAGGTGGAGTGAGATGATACAAAAGAGAGGGAAGGTGTAGGATTTCAAGTCAGTCAGACGAGGGTCTGAGAGAGAGAGCAGTCTGACAGCAGGTCAGCCTGAGAGGAGCTCTAGGCGGAGAAAGGCAGTCAGTCAGGAGAGGCTGAGGACTGGTCTTAGTGGAACGAGCTCACTAGGGAAGGAAGAGAATTAGAAAGAGACGTAGACTGGAGACTACAGATACCATAAGAGAGATAGAACAGATCGGAACGAAGGAGAATAGAAGGACGGTGGGAAGCTGGTTGAAGATAGAGAACCCTTCCAGTGTAGAGAGCGCAAAGGCCGGGGCCCGCTCCCCAAGGTTGATTGGATCTTTAGGTCCGGCAACAGACACCGGAGGAGTAGTGAGCCGCTAACGCCTTGCTCCCATCATAGACTTGGGACACAACAGCAACTGAATAGAGAGCCGGGACGCAGTGAGGAGTCCCCGAAGCAGGCTACAGCTGTCTGTCATACAAGTAAAGACTAGGAACACCTAGAGAGAGACATTCCAGGGTAACTAAGTACTGGAGTGCTTCGCACCTAAAGATGCATTGGAGGAGTCGTTAAGTAAGGTACATATTGGCGGAGTGTGGAGGGGAGAATCCTACCCTGCCTGGAGGTTGGCTGGGGCCCTGACCTGAAGAACACAGTGCGGAGGCAGGCCGTTGTGTGAACTGCAAACAGTGAGTAAAGCTTTGGAACCGCATACTCTGGTGTCCTCCAGTTATTCCAGCACCGCTACATCTGGGTAACAACATCTATACCATTCTGCACCTCTCCTCGTCCATTGCACCTACACTGCCCTGGGACTACAGCTCCACCTGAGGGGAGCTACACCATCTTTGCTGCACCACACCATCAGTCCCAGCAGATCTGCACGCAGCGTTGGCTTAACACCTCACTTGCCAAACACCACAGGTGGCGTCACGAACTATCCAAATAAACTATTACGCCATTAACATCACCGCCATTGATATTGGGCGCCCAGGGCCACGGACCAGATCACCGATGCTGTGACACATTCCCCCTGACACCGGCCCGTTACCGAGTACCCCGCTGCCCTGGGTGTGAGGTGCGACCCATACCATTCTGGGGGGGCTATATACCATGCTAGGCTGTATTATATCATTCTGAGGGGCTATATACCATGCTGGGCTGTATTATACTGTGCTGGGCTGTATTATACCATTCTGGGGGGGCTATATACCATGCTTGGCTGTATTATACCATGCAGGGCTGTATTATAACATGCTGGGATGTATTATATCATTCTGTGGGGCTATATACCATGCTGGGCTGTATTATACCGTGCTGGGGTGTATTATACCATTCTGGGGGGCTATATACCATGCTGGGCTGTAATATACCGTGCCGGGCTGTATTATACCATTCTGGAGGGCTATATACCCTGCTGGGCTGCATTATACCATGCTGGGTGGCTATATACCATGCTGAGCTGTAGTACACCATTCTGGGGGGCTATATACCATGCTGGGCTGTATTATACTGTGCTGGGCTGTATTATACCATTCTGGGGTGCTATATACCATGCTGGGCTGTATTATACCATGCTGGGTTGTATTACACCATTCTGGGGGGGCTATATACCATGCTGGGCTGTATTACACCGTGCTGGGGGGCTATATACCATGCTGGGCTGTATTATACCATGCTGGGCTGTATTACACAATTCTGGGGGGGCTATATACCATGCTGGGCTGTACTATACCATGCTGGGGGGCTATATACCATGCTGGGCTGTATTATTCCATTCTGGGGGGCTATATACCATGCTGGGCTGTATTATACCATGCTGGGCTGTATTATACCATTCTGGGGGGGCTATATACCATACTGGGCTGTATTACATCATGCTGGGCTGTATTATACCATGCTGGGGGGGCTATATACCATGCTGGGCTGTTTATTACCATACTGGGCTCTATTATTCCATTCTGGGGGCTATATACCATGCTGGGCTGTATTATACCAGGCTGGGCTGTATTATACCATGCTGGGCTGTATTATACCATTCTGGGGGGGCTATATACCAAGCTGGGCTGTATTACACCGTGCTGGGGGGGCTATATACCATGCTGGGCTGTATTATACCATGCTGGGCTGTATTACACAATTCTGGGGGGGCTATATACCATGCTGGGCTGTACTATACCATGCTGGGGGGCTATATACCATGCTTGGCTGTATTATTCCATTCTGGGGGGCTATATACCATGCTGGGCTGTATTATACCATGCTGGGCTGTTTAATACCATACTGGGCTCTATTATTCCATTCTGGGGGCTATATACCATGCTGGGCTGTATTATACCAGGCTGGGCTGTATTATACCATGCTGGGCTGTATTATACCATTCTGGGGGGCTATATACCATGCTGGGCTGTATTATACCATTCTGGGGGGGCTATATACCATTCTGGGCTGCATTAGACCATGCTGGGCTGTATTATACAATTCTGGGGGGCTATATGCGATGCTGGGCTGTATTATACCATGCTGGGCTGTATTATACCATGGTGGATTGTATTATACCATGCTGGGCTGTATTATACAGCACACCATGATATACAGCCCAGCATGTTATACAGCCTGTATACCATGGTGGGCTGTATTATACCATGGTGTGCTGTATTATACCATGGTGGGCTATATACCATGCTGTGCTGTATACCACGGTGGGCTGGGCTGTATACCATGGTGGGCTGGGGTGTATACCATGTGGTGCTGGGGTATATACCATGTGGTGCTTGGCTATATACTATGTGGCTGTGTTATATACCATGGGGGGTACATTTTGCATTACATTCTATAGGGGGAGGCTGTGTTATATAATATGGGGAGGTGCGCTGTATAATATTCTATTTGGGGATACATTATATTCTATGGGGGGCTGTTGTGAGTTCATTTTCACCTTCATCACTGAGGCCCGAGGAACTCCCTCTTCTGGTAAGGAGAGGTAGTGAGTCTGATTATCAGACACCTGAGATTAATGATGATGACTGGCTGAGTGGAGTCACAGACTGGATATAAGGCTGCCTACGCCCATTTTCCCTGCGGGTGATTTCTCTGTGGTATCCTTGGAGTCCAGTCTGAATTCCTGCTCTGCTAAAGCTAAGTTTTCTTCCTTGCTTTTTGCATTTGTCTTTGCTTTGTTTTTTCTGGATTTCAGCCATTCCCTGCTGGGGTGAGCTGAACTCCTTAGCTCTGTCTCCTGAAAATACCAGGGGGGTGCTGATTTAGTTTTGAAGCTTAGTTGCTTCAGGGCCTTTTTCCATTTCAGCTTGCTGGCTTATGTTTTTGATAGGGTTTTTTGCCGATTGCAGACAGCAGCTTTCCTTTCCTGTTTAGATTAGATTGGGCCCCAACGTTTGCTCAGCCTATCTTTCTATCTGTGTCAGTGTTTTTTCATCTTGCTTCACCGTCATTATATGTTGGGGGCTGCCTTTTACTTTGGGGTCTGCTCTGGGGCAGTTTAGATTTCCCTTTCTATCTTTAGGCTATATAGTTCTCCGGCTGTGTTCGAGGGGTCTAGGGCACCGTAGGTACCCCCCACGGCTACTGCTAGTTGTGTTGATAGGTTCAGGGATCTGCAATCGGATAGTTGCCAGCTCCTCTGGTTTTTTGGAAGTAGCTTCTATTTTTGTGTCTGCCTCCTACGGTCACTCAATCATAACAGCACCAACTCTGAGGAAGATGGCAACTTAGGAAGTGGTACAAGATGGACCATCTTAGAGAATCTATCACAAATCACTCAGATAACAGTCATTCTCTGAGAGACAGGCAGATCAGAAATAAAATCCATTGAAATATGGGTCCATGGCCTCCTGGGCACCGGCAAAGGCATCAGCAACCCACTAGAGCGAGAAAAAGGTTTAGACAGGGAGCAAGTCCCACAGGACTGCACAAAATTCCTGACATCACGAGATAAGGCGGGCCACCAAAAAGACTGACTCACCAAACCTCTAGTACCAAAAATACCTGGATGACCAGCCAATGCGGAGCAATGAACTTCAGACATTACTCTCTTCCTCCACTGGTCAGGAACATACAATTTTTCAATGGGACAACCCTCAGGTTTGTCCTCCTGAAACTCTTCCAGAGCACGTCTCAAATCGGGCGAGATGGCAGAAAGAACTACCCCCTCACCTAAGATGGTAGCAGGCTTGGTCACAATAGGAGAATCAGCAAAGAAACTCCTAGAGAGGGCGTCTGCCTTGACATTCTTAGTGCCCGGAAGAAAAGAGACCACAAAATCAAAACGTGTGAAAAACAAGGCCCACCTAGCCTGTCTAGGATTCAAGCGTTTGGCCGACTCAAGGTAAATCAAATTCTTGTGGTCAGTGAGGACCACGACTTGATGTCTAGCTCCCTCCAACCAATGTCTCCACTCCTCAAATGCCCATTTCATGGCTAACAGTTCCCGATTCCCCACATCATAGTTGCGCTCAGATGGGGAGAACTTTCGGGAAAAGAAAGCACAGTGATTCATTTTAGATGTTACCGGATCTTTTTGGGACAAAACAGCTCCTGCACCAATCTCAGAAGCGTCCACCTCTACCTGAAACGGGAGTGAGACATCAGGTTGCCGCAAAACCGGAGCAGAAGTGAATCTCTGCTTCAGCTCCTGAAAGGAAGAAACAGCCTCTGGAGACCAATTCAGCACATCAGCACCCTTCTTAGTCAAATCAGTCAATGGTTTGGCAATACCAGAAAAATTAGCTATAAATTTACGATAAAAATTAGCAAAACCCAAAAACTTCTGGAGGGTCTTCAAAGAAGTGGGCTGAACCCAATCATAAATGGCCTGTACCTTGGCCGGGTCCATTTCAATAGTTGACGGAGACAAAATAAATCCCAAAAATGAAATCCTCTGTACACCAAAAAGGCATTTCGATCCCTTAACATACAGGGAATTCTCCCTCAAAATCCGGAACACAGTCCGAACATGTTCCACATGAGAGTCCCAATCCCTGGAAAAGATTAAAATATCATCCAGAGAGATGATCAAAGATTTATCCACAAAGTCCCGGAAAATATCATTCATGAAGCACTGGAAGACAGAAGGGGCATTAGTGAGCCCAAAAGGCATCACCAGGTACTCAAAATGTCCCTCCAGAGTATTAAACGCCGTCTTCCATTCATCCCAAAGCTTAATGCGAATAAGATTATACGCCCCCCTGAGGTCAAGCTTGGTAAACCAGCAAGCACCTTTAAATCTGAAGAATAGATCAGAAATCAGGGGTAACGGATACTGATATTTAACAGTAATTTTGTTGAGGGAACGATAGTCAATACAAGGCCTTAATGAACCATCTTTCTTGGCCACGAAAAAAAAACCAGCACCCAAGGGTGAAGAGGATGGTCTAATATGACCCTTCTCCAACGACTCCTTAATATAAGATCGCATAGCCTCATGCTCGGGTACAGATAAACTGAAAAGTCGACCCTTGGGAAATTTACTCCCAGGGCTCAGCTCAATTGCACAGTCATAACTCCTATGAGGAGGCAAAGATGCAGACTTATTCTCACTAAATAAATCATAAAAATCAGCCAAATAGTCAGGAACATCATGCAACTGGGGAGACGTGGAGAAAACAGGAGTGTCACTAAGAGCACACCGACAACCCCAACTCACCACAGACACAGATTTCCAATCCAAAACTGGATTATGGATTTGCAACCAGGGAAACCCCAGAACAATGGTATCACGCAAATTATGCAACACCAAAAATCTGCAATTTTCTTGATGGTCTGGGGCGACCCGCATTACCACCTGGGTCCAAAACTGAGGTTTATTCTTCGCCAAAGGAGTAGCATCAATACCCCTCAAAGGGATAGGCATCCGCAGAGGTGTCATAGGAAACGCACAACGTTTAGCAAAATCCAAGTCCATCAGGTTCAGAGCCGCTCCTGAATCCACAAAAGCCTTAGCAGAAAATGTGAACAGGGAGCGATCAGAGTAATTGCCAGAAGAAACTTAGGTTGTACACCACCCACAGCAAATGTGTGTGCAAAACGTTTCTCTCGTTTAGGGCAGACAGAAATAATTTGAGAGGCATCTCCACAGAAAAAACACAGCTTATTACGCCTTCTGAACTCCTGACGTTGCGCCCTAGACAAAACTCTATCACATTGCATAGGTTCAGACATTTGTTCAACAGGTGGCAACATTTCTTGTGTAATTTTACGTTCACGTAAACGCCGATCATCCTGAATGGCTAATGACATAGAATCGTCAAGACCAGAGGGAACAGGAAATCCCACCATAGTATCTTTTACGGTTTCTGACAAACCCTTCCGAAAGAGAGCTGCCAAAGCACCATCATTCCAGGTAGTAAGGACCGCCCACTTTCGGAATTTTTGACAGTACAACTCTGCAGAATACTGACCCTGGCTCAAGGCCAACAGGGCTTTTTCAGCTTGATCAATAGCATTATGTTCATCATACAACAACCCCAAGGCTTGAAAAAATGCGTCCACATTAGTTAGAATAGGATCATCAGGTGTCAAAGAAAACGCCCAATCCTGGGGATCGCCGCGCAGCAAAGAGATGACAATTTTAACCTGCTGCGCAGAGCTCCCCGATGAGCTAGGCTTCAAGGCAAGAAATAATTTACAATTATTCTTAAAATTCAAAAATTTAGACCAATCCCCAAAAAACACATCAGGAGGAGGGATCTTTGGTTCAGCAGCATGTGAATGAGCAAGATAGGCGGAAATTCCCCGCACTTCAGCAGTGAGAAGCTCCACACGATCAGACAATTGCTTAATCTACATTAAGAAAAAATTCCTCCTACAGCCCCAGAGAAAAAGAGGAAAAAATATACATTAAAGGAAAAAAAATTCTGACACTTTTTTTTTTTTTTTTACAATTCTTTCCTGCTATTGAGTACCCTAGAATCTGCGGTATGGCTGGTGATTCTGTTATGAATGAGTCACCGGAGGAGGAAAAAACAAAAATGCAAGCTAAGTCAAGAAAACCGGAGAGGTTGGTAGCTAGCAGATTGCAGACCCCTGATCCTATTCACAACAACTAACAGTAGCCGTGGAGCGTTCCTACGGTGGTCCTAGACGCCTCTTCACAGCCGGAGAACTAAATAAGCCTAAAGAAAGGGGAAATCTAAACTGCACCAGAGCAGACCCCAAAGCAATAGACAGCCCCCAACATGTATTGTCGGTGAAAACAGATGAAAACACAAACACAGACAGAAAGACAGGCAGAGCAAACGATGGGGCCCAGCTAACTAGATAGGAAAGGACAGAAAAGATGCTGGCTGCAATCCGCAAAAACCCTACCAAAAATGTCCCAACACGTCTGATAGGAAAAACGGCCCTGAAGCCACTAGACTTCAAAATCCCTATATCAGCACTCCGATATATTCTGAAGACAGAGCAAAAGAGATTTAACCGATCAGGGACAAAAATGGAAATTCAGCAGAGCCCCAGCTGGGGCAGGCTGAACACAAAACTAAGCAAATCTGACAAAATCTCATGGAACAATAACAGAGCAAAACTTAGCTTTAGAAGACAGGAGCTGAAATGGAGGCCAGAGCTCAGAGCAGAGAAATCACCAGCAACCCTACAGGGCGTCGGCTGCCTTATATCCACTCAGAGATTCCAGATGTCCAATCGCAATCCACCTGTTCAGGTGACAGGTCTCTCCCATCCAAATCAGTTTCACTACCTCCTTTCACCAGCAGAGGGAGTTCATCGGACATCAAAGGTGAACGAGAAAATGAGCTCACAACAACCGCCCATTCGATTGTGCTGTTGATCTTGTTCCCAGTGCCAAATTGCCCAAGGCCCGTCTGTACAATCTCTCCAGCCCTGAGCGGGCCGCTATGAAGGAGTATATCTCTGATAGCCTCCGTAAAGAGCACATTCGACCATCTATCTCTCCCGTGGCGGCAGGATTCTTTTTTGCGAAGAAAAAGGATGGTGGTTTACGCCCATGCCTCGATTTTCGAGAACTGGATAAAATCACTATAAGAGTTCCCCTGGAAGGAGGAAGATTCGTGATAAAATCCATGGACAAATGTGTCCATGGTCTATCCAGAATTGGCAAAGGCACCAACTCCCCTGCCAGCCGGACATGAGAACTTTTAGAACGAGCGCACACCTCACATGCAGTCACAAACTTTTTAATATCTGTTACCATAGAGGGCCACCAGAAACCCCTCGCAATTGCCCCCTGCAATCCCAGGGTGAGCACTCAACATAGAATCGTGAAATTCCTGCATAAGTCCGAGACGGAAACGTTCCGGTACAAACAATTTCCCCGAGGGTTTACCACCCGGAGCCCGAGCCTGGGCCTCCAAAATCCCTCTCTGTAACTCAGATGAGATTTCGGCCACCACTACTCCTAGCTGAAGAATGGAGGAGGGAGGTTCTGGAAGGGACACCGAACCAAAGCTTCGGGATAAGGCATCAGCCTTGATGTTTTTAGATCCCGGGCGGAATGTGATGGTAAACTGAAATCGAGAAAAAAAAAGCGCCCACTGAGCCTGTCTGGGGGTCAATCTCTTGGCAGACTTGATATAGGCCAAATTTTTGTGATCAGTGATAACTGTAATAGGATGAATGGCCCCCTCCAGGAAATGCCTCCATTCTTCAAAAGCCAACTTTACCGCCAACAACTCTCTATTGCCGACATCGTAATTTCTCTCGGCAGAGGAAAATTTTTTAGAGAAGAAGGCGCAAGGCCTCAGATTAGTAAGGGTAGGAGGGCCCTGAGACAAAACTGCCCGCACCCCTACTTCCGAGGCATCAACCTCCACGACAAAAGGTCTTGACGGGTCGGGTTGTACCAATACAGGGGCTGAAGAAAATCACTTTTTTAATGTCATGAAAGAATTTTTTGCAGCTACACACCAATTTTTTACATCAGCTCCCTTGAGAGTAAGGTCCATTAGAGGCTTTACCACCTGCGAGAAGCCCTTAATAAATTTCCTATAAAAGTTAGCAAAGCCCAAAAATCGCTGCAACCCTTTCAAGTCATGAGGCTGCACTCAATCTGTAGCAGCCTGGACCTTCTTAGGATCCATGCGGAACCCCTCCCCTGACACAATCAACTCCAGAAAGAATACTTCTTGCATGAAAAATGAGCATTTTTCCAACTTGGCATACAAATGATTCTCCCTCAGCCTCATGAGAACCATCCGCAAATGGTGCAAGTGAGATTGACTGTCCACCGAGTACACCAGAATGTCATCCAAATAGATAACCACAAAATGACCAATTAAATCAGAGAAAATTACATTAATAAAATTCTGAAAAACAGCAGGAGCGTTGGTGAGACCAAAGGGCATAACCAAGTTTTCGAACAGCCCTTCAGTCGTCAAGAATGCTGTTTTCCATTCGCCCCCTTCCCGGACTCTTATAAGGTTATATGCCCCACGTAAACACGTAAATCCAGTTTAGAGAACCACCTGGCCCCGGTGAGTTGGTTACATAGATCAGGAATTAGGGGGAGAGGGTATGTATTTTTCACAGTAATTTTGTTTAATTCCGGAAAGTCGAGGCACGGCCGCAAACCACCATCTTTTTTCTTAACAAAAAAGAAGCCCGCCGCCACAGGCGAAACAGAAGGCCTAATATGCCCTTTGCGGAGACTCTCGGTACTGTACTCCTTCATGGCTAGACGTTCGTGCCCGGACAAATTGAACAGGCGAGCCTTGGGTAACTTGGCTCCAGGGAGTAGATTAATGGCACAATCAAAGGGTCTATGTGGTGGTAGCACCTCAGCCTCACTTTCAGAAAATACGTCTTCAAAATCTTTCAGGTACTCCAGAATACCTTCCAGATCGACAGACGACACTGACACATATTTTACTGGGGTGACAAGAGTTGTCAAGTTACAACATAGACCGTTAGCCATACAACCCCACTGAATGATCTCCCCTGTGACCCAGTCAATAGTAGGATTGTGACGTTGAAGCCAAGGCATACCCAGTACCAGTCCAGCCGGCAGATTATTTAGAACAAAAAACACCTTAATTTTTCCACGTGAGTGGAACCCACCTTCAGAGACAAGGTATCAGTCATGAAACAAATTCCCTCCTGGGTGATAGGAGAAGAATCAATTGCCACGATTTTAACAGGATCTTTTAACCTGACTGTCCCTATCTTATGAAAAGTCACAACTTTGGCATCGATCAGATTAATAGAAGAACCACAGTCAACAAAGGCGGTAGTCACAACCGGACCGCCTGTAAGTTCTAGTTCCACCGGAAGCAGAATTTTAGTAAGTGAGGAAAAGGGTACCTGGGAGTCTGGGCAACCTCCTCGATTGTTACCCAGACTCAGTCGCTTTCCTGACGGCCTCACTGAAGAAGGGCAAGAAGGACAGTTCCTTCTCCAATGTCCGGCGGATCCACAGTAAAAGCACAATTGGTTGTTTCTACGGCGTCTCCTCTCTTTTAACCTTCAATGACGTGGCACCACACCTCCATGGGCTAAGGACTAGATGCAGAGTCTCTCAAATTGGAGAATAAAGGGGTCTCCTGCAGCATGACCCCTCTTGCCCACAGCCTACGGTCCATGCGGACAGCCTGGATCATAGCGTCCTCCAAAGAATCCGGTGGAGGATGAAGGGCTAGGGCATCTTTCAAACGCTCAGACAGGCCTCTACAGAACAAACCCCGGAGGGCAGCATCATCCCAGGAGACCTCCGCTGCTCAGCGTCTGAACTCAGAGCAGAACCACTCGGCCGAGTGTTTCCCCTGGCACACACTCATCACCATATCCTCGGCTAGACTCACACGATCAGGTTCATCGTAGATATGCCTGAGGGCCTCGAAGAATGCATTCACTGACATTCTCTCAGAGGAGGTAGGGGGAAGGGAAAAAGCCCAAGCCTGAGGGGAGCCCCTTAACAAAGACATAATGACCCCAACCCTCTGACTATCATCCCCAGAGGAGCGTGGCCTTAACGAGAAGAAGAGTTTGCACCCCTCCTTAAAAAAATTAAATGTTTTTTTATCCCCAGAGAAAAAGTCAGGCAATTTAACTGGTGATTAAGGGGAGATTAAGGAAACATCTGGGGTACCCTCACCCCAGGCCCCAGAAGGAAAAGAACCCTGCATGGCATTAGCAACATCCCTATGAACCTGTTGCTGCGACTGAGCCAGGGTTCACTGCTCCACAGATAGGTTTTGAATCATTTGAGTGAGGCTATTCACTTGCTCAGAGAGAGCATATAGCGGATCCATGACTCAAGGAAAAAAAAGTGCAAACCTCTTTTAAATGTTTTGGGTCAGCTATAATGTCATGAACACCGTACTGCACTTACCCACACTGACTCTACGTTGTCGCTGCTCGCCCCAATGTTGTCATTGAGCACAGGTTTTAATGTTTATTTTACGAAGATGCAAACCTCTTCACCTTTCTTATCTTTCCTTTCCTTTCTAAATGTAGTGTAACTCTCAATGTTTGTTACCCAGTCATGGTTCTCATCAAGCCAGGTTTCTGCAATGCCCACATCATACTCTGTGACAGTCATAAGAGTCTCCAGTTCATTCATTTTGCTTCCTAGATGGCGTCTTGCATTTGCCAGCACACATTTAACCCCTTTCCGACGTTGGGTGTAAATTTACGCCAAAGTCTGACTCTCTCCCTTTGATGTGAGCTCCCGCGGTGAGCCCACATCTTTCCCAGCAAGTCAGCTGTTTTGAACAGTTGACATGTGCTTGGAACAGCCACGGGTGGAATCGGGATAAACCCGCGGCTGTTATCCCGTTAAATGCCGCTGTCAAACACTGACAGCGGCATTTAACATACGCTTCTGGAAATTGCGCCAGAAATCCACCCATCTGTGTCCCCCGTCACATGATCACAGGTCACCGATGGGTTGGCATGACAACCAGAGGTCTCCTGCAGTGGTCGACGATCATAGCAAGTGAGCACTTCTGCTACATACAGGCGATCTGATCATCGCCTGTATGTAGCAGAGCCGATCGGACAAGTCCAGGTTCTAGTTTCCCATGGAGATTACTGAAGCATTCAAAAAGTAAAAACAAGGTTTTTTAAAAATATAAAAAATAAAAAAAATATAAAAGTTCAAATCACCCTCTTTTCGCCCCATTCAAAATAAAACAATAAAAAAATCAAACATACACATTTGGTATCGCCGCGTGCAGAATCGCGTAACAAGAAAAAAAAAATTCAAAAAGCCAGAATTACATTTTTTTCTGGTTGCCGCAACATTGCATTAAAATGCAATAACGGGCCATCAAAAGATCATGTCGGCACCAAAATGGTATTATTAAAAACGTCAGCTCGGCATGCAAAAAAATAAGCCCTCACCCAGCCCCAGATCACGAAAAATGGAGATCCTACAAGTATCGGAAAATGGCGCCATTTTTTTTTTAACAAACTTTGGAATTTTTTTCACATAAATAATAAAGAACCTAAACATGTTTGGTGTCTATCAACTTGTAATGACCTGGAAAATCATAATGTCAGGTCCGTTTTAGCATTTAGAGAACATGGTGAAAAATAAAAACGAAAAAAACGTGTGGGATTCCACTATTTTTTGCAATTTCACCGCACTTGGATTTTTTTCCTGGAAATCCTGCAAAAAACAAAAAACATGGCCATTTTGGCCAAAAAGTACAAAAGTTATGGCTCAAGGAAGAAGAGGAGCAAAAAATGAAAATGCAAAATCCAAAAATACCTCTTGTCGTTAAGGAGTTATTATTAGCACATTTGTTACTCCTACTCAGCTCCCTTTCATTGCATATCCCAGGCCCCCTAAATCCTCATTTACCACTACTGCTTCCCTCTGTATACTCTATCTATCCCCTTAGTAGCACAACTACCCTCCCTCCCCAAGATCCTAGTTTAAAAGCTCCTCCATCCATCTTACCATTTTTTCCCCAAGCACAGCGCCACCCTCCCCATTGAGGTGCAGCCTGTCCCTACCGTAGAGCCTGTAGCCGACAGAGAATTCAGCCCAGTTTTCCATGAACCCAAACCCTTCCTTCCTGCACCAGTTTCTAAGCCACTTATTTATCTCCCTAAGCTCCCGCTGTCTTTCTAGTGACGCTCGTGGCACATACAGTATTTCTGTAAATACCACCTTGGAGGTTCTGGCCTTCAGCTTCTCTTCTAGTTCCCTGTAATCATTTTTAAGTACTTTCCACCTCCCTCTAAGGCTGGTTTCACATTCGCGCTTTTTAAGCGCACGCACGGCCGGGGGTAGCTCCGCCCCCGAGCCGGCTCTGCCCGGCGTGCCCGCCCCTTGCTTATAGCGCCGCCTCCTAGCGGACAGCGGCGCCTGCGATCGGCGCACCCTATCTTTAGCATAGGGTGCGCAGATCGTGCGCAGGCCGTGCGCTAGTTGCGCTTTGACCTGCGCTGCGCACTTTTGACGGTGCGCCGTGCGCGCCAAAATCCGAAAAGTTTGATTTTGGCGCGCACGGCGCACCGTCAAAAGTGCGCAGCGCAGGTCAAAGCGCAACTAGCGCACGGCCTGCGCACGATCTGCGCACCCTATGCTAAAGATAGGGTGCGCCGATCGCAGGCGCCGCTGTGCGCTAGGAAGCGGCGCTACAAGGAAGGGGCGGGCACGCCGGGCAGAGAGCCGGCTCGGGGGCGGAGCTACCCCCGGCCGTGCGTGCGCTTAAAAAGCGCGAATGTGAAACCAGCCTAACTTTGTCATTGGTACCAAGGTGTACCATGACCGCTGGGTTTTCTACAGCCCCACCCAGCAATCTGTCTTTCCTATCCGCAAGATGTCGAACCCGAGCACCCGACAAACACACTGTTCACCATTCATGGTCTAGGTGTCAGATGACCCTGTCTGACCGCTTAATTATAGAGTCCCCTACCACCAACATCTGTCTGGCCTTTGCTGCACTCCTAGTTACCTCCTTTCAGTTTAGTCACACAACCTGAAGGATTTCTTAGGGTCCATGAAAAATCTCTTTTTTTCATATGAGAAAATGTTGACTGTAAACACTGACACAATGATGGACATCGGCTCCGAAACACTTGATAAAAATGGTCTGGTTTCCTCACATGAGAAATACCTGCTGTGAGAATGAGGCCTTAGCCACGTGGTACGTGTCACAACACCATACAGATGTCTGGACACAATGGATTTTTACAGGTAGGCATCCCCCTGCCAGGTAAGTGATTAATACACACGTAGCAGTCCACACAATGCTAAAGAAACCCTCATTTATCAGACCAGGCCCCCTACTTCTCCCCTTCTGATGCTCGCATGTCCATTGTAGGTACTTTCATGGGAGGAGTGGGGTCAGCTGCACAGCCCTATGCACACTGAGCTGTGCCATTCTGTGTCCTGACACCTTTCTATCAGTGCCAACAATTTCTGCTACAGTGGGATAGGATCAGGCGTGCTAGCCTTGGCTCCTCACAGGTGTCAATAAAGCCTTCTGTGGCCAATGTTTGGGAAATACTAATCACTAAACACCAGGAACACCCAACAATATCGGCTGTTTGTTGATGCTAATGCAGTTGTCCAGCTACAGCAAGCACACATTTGCCCAAATCCTCAAAGAAGCCCTCCTCCTCCCATCAAACTTTTTCTCCTCTTAATATATTACAATCATCATATTATAAAGCACTGTGTGCTTACAATTGCTCATTTTTCCTTTCTACCCAGATAATTCTCTTTTCTCTGCTCTATGTAGAAACAGGAAGTCTCTTGTCCCTGCATTTATCAGTCCCCTCTTCAACTCCTGACTCAGCTGCTCCCTCCTCCCCCCTGCCAGAGACTTTTGCAGTGCCTTATGACTCATACAGGGAAAATTGAAGTCCGATTTCTACATAGAGCTTAGAAGGATTCAGCTAGTCAGTTTTTAATCACGTGACATCATAGACCTAATGGAAAAGAGAATAATGAGCTGGGTAGAAAGTCAAAATGAGGAATTGTAAGTACACAGTGCTGTATAATATGATGATTGCAATATATTAAGAGGATAAAAACTTTGGTGGGAGGGCGGCTTCTTTTAGGGTAGGTGTTTTATTTTTTTCTACCTAAATCAGCAGTAAACAAAAATAAGCAACAGGTGGCATGGTGGCTCTGGTTATCACTGTGGCTTTGCAGCGCTGGAGTCCTCGGTTTAAATCCCACCAAGGACAACTACAAGGAGTTTGCATGTTTTCGTGTGTTTCCTCCCACATTTCAAAAAGACATACCAATAGGGAATTTAGATAAAGACATAATAATAATGTCTGTAAAGTCCTGCGGAATATGATAGCGCTATACAAGCAAGGCATAATAAATATTCTGTGAAGACAGATTTTCCCATTGCTGAGATAGAGAGCAACTTGTGCTCATGAAGGAGGGAGGAGCTAGAGACAGACACAAATTCCACTACAGGTTATCCTGTAATGACCATTGCTTTTTTCAGGAGTTATTGCAGCTGAATATTTACGTCTGCCTGTAGCTCCTTATCAGAATGTCTGTGTCTGCCTTTAGCTCCTCGCCAGAATGTCTGTATCTGCCTCTAGCTCCTCATCAGAATGTCTGTGTCTGCCTCTAGCTCCTCCCCAGAATGTTTGTCTGCCTCTAGCTCCTCCCCAGAATGTCTGTCTGTCTCTAGCTCCTCCCCAGAATGTCTGTGTCTGTCTCTAGCTCCTCCCCAGAATGTCTGTGTCTGCCTCTAGATCCTCCCCAGAATGTCTGTCTGCCTCTAGCTCCTCATCAGAATGTCTGTGTCTGCCTCTAGCTCCTCCCCAGAATGTCTGTGTCTGCCTCTAGCTCATCAGAATGTCTGTGTCTGCCTCTAGCTCCTCCCCAGAATGTCTGTTTGCCTCTAGCTCCTCATCGAATGTTTGTGTCTGCCTCCAGCTCATCAGAATGTCTGTCTGCCTCTAGCTCCTCCCTAGAGTCTGTCTGCTTCTAGCTCCTCCCCAGAATGTTTGTGTCTGTCTCTTACTCCTCCCCAGAATGTCTGCCTGCCTCTAGCTCCTCCCTAGAATGCCTGTGTCTGCCTCTAGCGCCTCCCTAGAATGTCTATGTCTGCCTCTAGCTCCTCCCTAGAATGTTTGTGTTGGCCTCTAGCTCCTCCCTAGAATCAGGGCCGGCCCGAACGTATAGGCGAACTAGGCGGCCGCCTAGGGCGCCAGAGAAAAAATAGAAAAAATTATAAAAAATCTTTTCAAAAGGCAAAAAGTTTTAGGGATGGAAAGAAAAGTGTACATATTTAAGGGCAAATATGACGCAAGAGAGGTTGGTAGGGTTGGCAACAATTTCAATAGAATCTGAAGTTGCTAAACAAATTAATCTCGGTGACTTAGTGTCATCCTTTTAAAAATAAAAAAGGCAAGGAAACAAAAATTTTAATTACCTATGGTCGTTTTTGTTTTGTGTTATTGATTACTTTGTATATATTTGTCCTATACAACTTCTCAGAAGATTAAAGAGTTAGGAGAGAGTTAATTAATCATTGTTGTTGTGGTTTATTTTGCTGGTAAATTTATATCCCAAGTTTTCATCTACTGCCAAGAATAGTAGGGGCGCAACAAAAGTTTCGTCTAGGGCGCCGTAATCTCTCGGGCCGGCCCTGCCTAGAATGGCTGTCTGCCTCTAGCTCCTCCCTAGAATGTGTCTGTCTCTAGCTTTTCCCTAGAATGTCTGTCTCTTACTTCTCCCCAGAATGTCTGTCTGCCTCTAGCTCCTCCCTAGAATGCCTGTGTCTGCCTCTAGCTCCTCCCTAGAATGTCTGTCTGCCTCCAGCTTCTCCCTAGAATGTCTGTGTCTGCCTCCAACTGCTCCCTAGAATGTCTGTCTGCCTCTAGCGCCTCCCTAGAATGTCTGTATCTGCCTCTAGCTTCTCCCTAGAATGTCTGTATCTGCCTCTAGCTTCTCCCTAGAATGTCTGTCTGCCACTAGCACCTGCCTAGAACGTCTGTCTGCCTCCAGCTCCTCCCTAGAATGCCTGTTTCTGCCTCTAGCTCCTCCCTAGAATATCTATCTGCCTCCAGCTGCTTCCTAGAATGTCTGTTTGCCTTTAGCTATTCCCTAGAATGTCTGTCTGCCTCTAGCTCATCCGCAGAATGTCTGTGTCTGCCTGTAGCTCCTCCCTAGAATGCCTGCATCTGCCTCTAGCGCCTCCTTAGAATGTGCCTGCCTCTAGCGCCTCCCTAGAATGTCTGTATCTGCCTCTAGCTCCTCCCTAGAATGTCTGTCTGCCTCTAGCACCTCCTGTTATGAACACTCTTGACCTGACTTCTGAGTTTGGGCTCCCTCTGGTGGTTGCTGCGGGTAGTGGAGCTGGTCGGGTTGACAGAAGTCCATCACCTGAAGACGATGAGTGGAAGTCAGGTGTTACAGACTGGGAAGATTTAAGTGAGCAAGCTTCCCTCAGTTGCTGCTGGTGATTTTTTTTTTCCTGTGCATCTTGAAGTCTGTCCCCTGCTTGGTCCTGCATCGTTCAGATAAGTTATTTGTTTGCTGGAATCTTTTTGCATTTGATCCAGTTTTGCCTTTCTCTGCTTTCTGCTTGCTGTGTGGGATCAGCATTGTTCCCAGCTGGGACCGTTGCTGGACCCCGTTCCATATGCCACAGCTTATGTCAGTCTGTTCAGTAATGCTAATCCCCTGTTATATCAACACCAGAATGCTGATCTTGTGGGGGAGAGGTCATGTGGCCATTTTTTAGGGTTTTTGCATGATTGCAGACAGTATCTTTTCTGTCCTGTGCTATCTAGACAGTTTGGGCCCCATCATTTGCTTACTCTATTTTCTGCCTGTGTTTGTGCCTCATCTTGTCTCACTGGCAATATATGTTCGGGGGCTATCTATTCCTTTGGGGTTCTGCTCCGGGGCAGTTTAGCTTTCCCCTTTCTTGCTTTAGGCTTAGTTAACTCTTTG
Source organism: Dendrobates tinctorius (assembly GCF_039654945.1). Taxonomy (NCBI): domain Eukaryota; kingdom Metazoa; phylum Chordata; class Amphibia; order Anura; family Dendrobatidae; genus Dendrobates; species Dendrobates tinctorius. The sequence goes on from NW_027361754.1 coordinate 73,080,825, forward strand.
GCTGTGCCAACGCGTCTAGGGCACCATAGGTACGTCCCACGGCTAATTCTAGTTGTGTTGTTAGGTTTAGGGGTCTGCAATCCGCTAAGTTACCAACCTTTCTGGTGTTCTGGTTGCCTAGCTTATTTCCCGGCTATCCTCCTCATTACAGCCTAACTAGAATGTCTGTATCTGCCTCTAGCGCCTCCCTAGAATGTCTGTGTCTGCCTCTAGCTCCTCCCTAGAATGTCTCTGCTTCTAGCTACTCCCTAGAATGCCTGTCTGCCTCTAGCACCTCCCTAGAATGTTTCTGCCTCTAGCTCCCTAGAATGTCTGTATCTGCCTCTAGCGCCTCCTTAGAATGTCTGTCTGCCTCTAGCTCCTCCCTAGAATGTCTCTGCTTCTAGCTACTCCCTAGAATGCCTGTCTGCCTCTAGCGCCTCCCTAGAATGTGTTTCTGCCTCTAGCTCCTCCCTAGAAGGCCTGTCTGCCTCTATCTCCTCCCTAGAATGTTTCTGCCTCTAGCTCCTCCCTAGAATGTGTTTCTGCCTGTAGCTCCTCCCTAGAAGGCCTGTGTCTGTCTCTAGCTCCTCCCTAGAATGTCTTTGTCCGCCTCTAGCTACTCCTACTCCCTAGAATGCCTGTTTGCCTCTAGCTCCTCCCTAAATGCCTGTTTGCCTCTAGCTACTCCCTAGAATGTCTCTGTCTGCCTCTAGCTACTCCCTAGAATGTCTCTGTCTGCCTCTAGCTACTCCCTAGAATGTCTCTGTCTGCCTCTAGCTACTCCCTAGAATGCCTGTCCGCCTCTAGCGCCTCCCTAGGCCTGTGTCTGCCTCTACTTCCTCCCTAGAATGTGTTTCTGCCTCTAGCTCCTCCCTAGAAGGCCTGTGTCTGTCTCTAGCTTCTCCCACTCTCAATAGAACTTTAGGCGCATAAACTGTCATCTTGCTCAGCAATGAGGAAATCTGTTTTCTCTGAAGATAGATTTTACCTGTGAATTATTGATCAGTGCAGAGAGGCTGGGCACTTGCTGCCCAACATATCCCACCCCTTTGTCTAGTGCAATTTTAACTGTATTCAGAGCACCTGTGAATGGATCATATAATGCATGACATGAACATCAGACTTCTTAGTGAGCAGGAGATATTGGAGGGATTTAGCGGGAACTTGCAAATATCTAAACTTGTACCAGCTGAAAGTTATTCTGACACGAAACTAAGAACACATTTGGCTGGCGTCACAGTGCATCTCTATGCCGAGGATGCAGTTGAAATAAGGTCCCTTTATAGAGTCTCCATCAGCGATCAGCTGGGGTGCTGCGGATGTTCTGTCAGAGAAGACTGGAGCACGACTGGGGGACACAGCGTTGGACTCCAGGCCAGTTACGTACAGGGTTGTTTTTGTTTTCTATAACTGACGCATAGATGAGACCATGAACTAAAGTTTGTTGGCTTCTAATTATACAATGAATAGAAGATCTAAATTCCCCTTTTGAAAAAAGTTGTCAACTACTAAAGACCCTGTCTGCACTCTGGATCAGTAAATCCATTAACCCAAACCTATTTGTGATGTAACTGTAATATTCCTCCTGAAAATGTACAAGTAGACAACTGGGTGTTGCCATTCTCTTTGTCAATCAGGAGTGTTCCTTCACACAAAGACGGTCAGGTATAGGACAGTATTTATGGGCAACAATCAAAACGTCAGCTGGAACTCTCATCATCTTAAAAGAATTGCTTTGTTGATGCAGTAGCATGAAAAGGAACACAAAAAGTAATTGAACACAGTAGAACATAAATAAAAAAGGCAGAAAATAAAGTAATATCTGCTGCGCTCCCCAGCAACGTGTTTCACACGTGCATGGTCCTTTGGCAAGCCTTAACAATGCAGGTCTGAAACACGTTGCCTGGGAGAACAGCAGATATTTCTTTTGTTTTATACTTACAAGCTGCAGGCCCGATTCTAAAGCATCGGGTACTCAAGAATATGGCCAGCGGGAGATCAAAATAAAAAATGTGATATACTTACCATCCGACGGCCCCTGGAATCTGTCCCTGCTCTCCACGCTGCCGGCGTCTTCCATTCCTAGTACTGCTTTGCGCCAAAGACCGCTGCTGACGTCCTCTCGCGAGAACGCAAAGTCATCAGCGGTATTTCGCGCAAAGCAGTACTGGGAACGGAAAATGCCAGCAGCGTGGAGAGGAGGGACAGATTCCGGGGGCCGTCGGAAGGTGAGTAGATGTAAAAAAATAACTTTATTTTAGTTCTACGTTTATGGTGCCAAGGGTCCGAAGGAGTCTCTTCTCCTCCGGACCCTGGGTACCAGCTAGCGCCGTGCATCTCCAGCTGCGTCGCTGCTGACGCCTGGAGATGACCCGCGGCAACCGTCGGGAGATCAGCGGCTAGCGCCACTGATCTCCCGACGGCACGGTAACATGCGTCCTTCTAATTGCGCACTGCTCCTGTTGCTGATTGGTCGTGACCAATCAGCGCAGCAGGATTTTGGTTACAGGCAGACATGATAAGTGTTTATATATAGATGTTCAATTCTTTTTTTTTTTTTTTTTTTTTTTTTTGGGGGCGGGGGGCTTTTTCTTTAGACTACCAAAGCAATAGAGCAAGTCTTTTAATATATGATTGTCGGCTATTGTTTTGTCATTACTGGAGTATTTTGCACATGGACAGGTGAGCTGATTGCTCCTTTTACCACACAGTATGTATGGGATACACCCAGTGGGGAAGGGGGAGAGAAAGAGAAGAAGGAAGAAAGAAAGCCAAGACAGACATGTCAGGAGTAAGGACTTGCAGACGTATTCACAGGACCCTGGTTCATACTGATCTAGTTGCTGGACTGAGGTCCTGTGACTCAATCTGCTCATCTAGGCAGGAGTGATCACTGCTCTTCTATAACAACCTAATGTGATGACCATAAGGCTGAGGTCACACTCGCACGAATCTCTCGCATCAATACCCGGCACTGCTGCCAGCACTCAGACCGGAGCGCTCAGCTGCATAGTGATACATGCAGCCGCCCACTCCGGTCCCAAATGCCAATGGCCGTGCCAGGTACTGATGTGCGAGTTTCTCGCATTGCACTCGCAAGCCTAAGTCTGGGTTTACCTGTAGTCCTATGTGAAACCATAAACACCACTTTATGAGCCCTACCATGTGTTAAATTCAGCATGTCTGAATACAGCTTAATAAAGCCAAACATTGGCCAAGGCACCCCATCAGATAACATGTAGAAGTTCTATAAAAAGACAATTTTTTTTTTTTTTTTTTTTAATAAGGTTTTTCCAGGTGAGATCATAATAAGAATTAAGTGCTACAGTTTGAGTGCAAGATCACTGGACATTTGAGATTTTGCAGACAGTATTAGGGAGGTCACAGATTATTATGTGGAACAGCTGACCTAGACACACGGATGGAAGATGGAGCTCATCTTTAATCAGGTGCAAGTCGCAGGGGTGTTCCCAGACGCTGATATACAAACTCTCGGGTAAGTAATGGGCCTAATCTTTAAGAACCAGTGGGGCCTTTACTTGCTCAGCTACATCTTTTCCAAGCAAAGCTTCCACTACGGAGAGGGCAAACTCAAAGCTGGTGCCAGGTCCACGGCTGGTGATGAAGTGTCCGTCCAGCACCACCCGGTTGTCTGAGTACTTGTAGTGATCTGAAGGGATGCAAAAGAGCAAATAACACCATTAAGTAATATATACTGTGCCGAAAGCATAAAGAATCAGCGCCAAAGACCAAGAACAACTTCTGCAACCTTTCAAGTTTTCTTACCGTCTCTGTAATAAAAAAAATTTCTACAGCTCCTACGCATGCGTCTCCATGGCATCAGTATAATCATATCCTCCAAGCACTTTCCTTGTGTATGATAACATAGTAATGAAGTATAGGCAGATGGGAGGACGGGTGAAGGAACAGAATGCACTGGGTTTTTAAGTTGGCCATTACCATGGAAACGCATTGGTCTGTGATGGAGCTGTAGAAACAAAATAGTACGTTTTTTGATTTATGACCTACAGCCAAGATGGCTGCAAAGAGTACAGATCATGGCAGTGATGGTCAGATCACCACCGATAGCTCACTAAGAGATGACAAACCACCAGATTAATTGGAGAAGCGCCATATGATTTTAGTTATATATGATGTTCCTGCTCCGCTCTGACAGTTACTGCAAGCAATGAAGGCTGTGTATAGAAACCTCTCCATCACAGGGGGAGGATGTTCACCTCCCAAAGCCATAATGTATGGTCACATGGTGCTCAGCACACAGTACCTCCAGTCATCATCTTGTCCTTAGCCAGTGGGTGTGTGGTCACACTTCGCCCAAATCCTATTCCATGGGCCAGCAGCGCGGTGGGGCCTGTAAAGAGCAGAATACACAATAACCCTCTATAGGATGTCAGGTAGGTAGAGGGGGCTTGGGTGCAAATGCAACCTCCACCTCCTGACCCCCTACGGCGACACTCCTGCATGTAGGGTAAACATTTACCAGGATGATGATTGCACACTCTTATTTTAGGGGTGGGCTTCACATCCTAGTCCTCATTTGTTTTCAAAACAGGTCTGATAAATTCCCATCTGACAACCAGAATGCCCCAAACTTAGCTCCTCTCTATTTGAGGCTGGTAGGTTGCAGAGTGGTGAATAAGCCCCTGGACCTCATCTAATTACAAATGTTCATTCTTCAGAGGGAGAAGTCAAAACTAACAAAGCATTCAGGCCCCCATATATCTGATTTTTATCATCCATCCTGTGAATAGGTGATAAGTGTATTTTGTGGGAAAACCCATAATAAATTATTAAAAAAAAAAAAAAAAAAAAAAAAAACAACCCACACACCACACTGCAGGAGCCCAGCACGTGCGCACACTGACACTGCAGCAGCTTGGCGCAAGTACACACACTCAGAATTGCAGTAAGTGACTGCAGCAGACAGGAGAGATACTGCACTGCCAGGATGCACACAGTCAAGCAAGGAGGCAAGCCATGATATAAAGGGGACAGGATGGTGCACTCATCTGCACAATGAAGGAAGATTTTGTTTTCCAGGAAACAAGCAGAGAAAACCAGAAGTAGACATGATCATTTCATAGAGGCCATGTCCCTTATGTGACCACCAGCTTAGAGTGTGGGGTGAGGGACACCTGCTATAAGACCTTGTGCATAGCTGCACCACACAGGTACATCACAATGAAGCGTCCATACCTGCACATATGGCAGCGATCAGACCCTTCTTGGCATCTTGTTCTTGTAAGACCTCTTTTACTGCAGGAGACTGGGGGGGAATAAAACAGGAGCATGAAGTGCTGAGAACCCACCACCACCATTACGTGATACGTCGTGTAGAAATATCACCTCCGACAGGTTCTGAGCCCCCAGATTACCTCCCGGGAGCACCACCACATCATAGGGGCCCTGGAAGGGAAAAAATAAATAAATAAAATGTATACATATACTCTCCCTGAGCAATGAGGGAACTGCACATCAACACTGCAGACGCCTTTATTTTGAAGGTCACTAGTGCAGACCCCCCAGCAATCACCATGTGATGGGATAATCCCTATAAAAGCATATTCTTTAAGCCTGTCTTCAGGAGCGCACCACTCCGATCTCCCGCTTCCTGGGGGTGAAGGGGCACGCTCCTCCAGGCTATGCAGCAGATAGACCCCACAGCATTGCCTTAAAATTTAAACAAGTGCATTGACGATGTACAGTAATTAAAAGTGGATGACTAAACATTGCTTTATTCACTGGGCCTCGCTAATCAATCATTGTATCCAATCACAGCTCAGCTTTCATTTTTACAGCGCGGCGTACAAACTAAAACCTGAGCTCTGATTGGCTTTGCAACATAATCTAGCTGAAGCTTAGGGAGCAGACAGGACTCGGTCTAGGCAGCCAAGCATTTCATCTAAAGACAGAATGAAGGAGTAAGGAAAGTTTGCAAGGATTTCTCAACTTTCTAAAACCCCTTCAGGCCTGACCCATCCCATATAAAATCCAGGAGTCGCTGGGTTAAATTGCAGACCAGAGAATAATTGGCAGGAGGAGACTTCCTAAATTAGTCCAAGCCATGTCAGACAGTAGAGTGCCAGAAATTCTGACCTTTAGCTGCAGCCCACACCAGTTATGTAACAGCGCAGCGCCAGTCACTACAGGCTGAGCAGCCACATTGGAGAGAGAGAGAGAAAAAAAAAAAAAAAAAATATATATATATATATATATATATATATATATATATATATATATATATATATATATATATACACACACACACACACACAAGATCCTGCCATAGGTTTGCACCAGAACTCTGCACTGTGCCCTCGTCATCCACTTTCTTCAGATGTTCCCTAACATCCCTCTGTTCCATGGGGCAGCTATACTAAAGACAGCAACACCCGTCACTCACGTCTGCTGAGCATCAGTCTGTAGGACATGGCCGTCCCATGTTCATTAGACAGATTTTCACCACTGCAGCCCTCAAAGACGACCCATGACAGCTGCAGCCAAATGTTAGCTTCAGTGGTCTCATATTGACCTCAGTGATTGGTTGCAGCGGTCTCATGCTTTATGTGGGACGTCACCACTGCAGCATTGAAAGCCCTCCAGGGAGCAGCACAAAAGGAGGCAGGATGGAAAGATTGTCATACGTTCTACTCTTCCATGGTTCTGCCCCAGTTACTGGTTACCCCTGCGAGGATGGAGCATAGGGGAATAACTACAACCCAGGTGCAGAACACAAGAAGCTACAACTGTATCCATGTGACTATCTACATGGACACTACGTGTCAGAGCCCTTTGGCAGGTGGAGTCCAGCTTCCATCCAAAATTAAGGAATTGCATTACAAGCAATTGTCCAATACAAGCTGAAAGTCACCCATAAAAGAGAGCAAGCATGAGTATGTGTGTAAAGGAAGGGCCGAATTATTAACATCTCTGAATATCCTCCCCAATAAATAAATAATTATCTTTCATGAACAAGTTCATGCCATCAGTGGGCATACTGGACAAGCCACAAGAGCCTGTAGCTGGAGGCTTCAGAGCCCAGTAACCGCCACCAGTGCTCTATGGTAAAGGCGCTGTCCAGGAAAGGAAAAACATGGCCGTTCCCTTCCATGAATAGCACCGCACCAGGCCACAGGTTGTCTACGGTACTGCAGGATCAGCCTCATTCACGTCCATGAGCTGAGCCAGTGAAGCCCTGGCAGAGGGGGCAGGTGCAGCACTTGGGCGAGTTTCGGTGCACTGGATTACCTTAGTCCGGGCTTCCTCCAGGCTGGTGTCAGGACAGATGACAACGTCTCTGCTGCACTGCACTGGATCTTTGCCCTTCAGACCTGCGACAGTCACAATGATCTGTTCATTACAGAATAGAAGCGGGAAAAAGCCCAATAAATAAGTGGTTTATACACATTACAGCACAGGGGGATCCTGCAATTGTGGTCTGTAGACGAGTGCCATCACAGCTGGGTAAGGCCCATGGTGCAGACACCACTTTGCAACAACAAAAAAATCCCTTTAAGAAGCAGCCCTTTAAATGGTCACCACAGGGGGCTGCAGGCACTGCACTGGGGGCAATAGTGGCCCATGTTGGCACTGGGGGGCTCATAGCCCCCTTATGTTAGCTCCCTGTGGTCCCCAGCCCTCTTGTACTCACCCCAGCTCTCCTCATCACATCAGTGGGGATGACCGTCTCCATCTCCTCTGCCCCTGCGGCCAGGATCACCAGGGCTCTCTTACCGGCCATACCGCTGAAGAACACGGTGCAACTGAGAACCCCTCTGTCTGCAGAACCGCTGCACCGCACGCTGTTATTCTACAGGGAGCTGCGAGGAACAAACTTCCAAAACGCGAATCCAATTATACGACTGCTGCCACCTGGTGTTCACGTGTGATTATGACACCTTCTCCATTGTTATGAGCGCACGCGTTACCTCAGGCCTCGTTCAGACGTGACGACGTCAGTGGTTTTCTGGTATGAAAATAAAAAATTCTACATGTGTTATCAGTGTATCAGAGATGATTTTCAGGTTTGGATAGATAAATACAAATTACACTAAAGCAGTGACTACAAAAAAAATTACAAATAGTGATGAATCAGGGCTGTGTAATGTTTTTTTTTTCTGTGTATGGCGCACAGTTGATTTTTCCCATAATATCAGAAATTAATGATAAATTGCTTGCTCTAGACGACGAGCACACAGTCTGCATCCCCCAGTATTCCCAGCACTAGCGGCCGATCATGTCACCAAAAGACACATACTTGCCGTCACATGCTGAATTGAGTCTCCTAATTTCGATTGTAAGAAGCGGTCGGCATGTGATGGCCCCACTGGTGTTGGAAATACTGGGGAATCGTGACACTGTGCACTGACATATTGTGACTGCAGAAAATTATCTAGAGCCTGGAAAACGCCCTTAAAAATCTCCTTGTCTTATGTCAGGGGCAGATGTATGGAGCGGGCTCAGGAGCTGAGCCCGCACCATACCTAGGAGAAGGAATATGTCTGTAACAGCAGCGACCGGAGTCGGCTCCAATCGCTGCTGTTTATCCATATAAATATCGCCAGCAATCACAGCAATATAAAATAGCGCAATCCAATCACAGATACATGTGTTTAGCATCTCCCACCAGCCACCCAATAATGCTGGCTGAAGGTCCCGACGGCTGCCATCTTTGTCCTCCTGTGAAGCCCAAGCCTGTCGTTTTGTCCATATGCTGCAATACTCTTGTGTTAGAGGGTAAAGAACAAGCAATTAAGAGATCACAAGTTACAAGTCCCCTAAAGGGACTGATGAGTAATATAAATATACAGTATATATAATTGCCTTGTAATGTTTTCATTTCCTGTTCTGTCCAGATGTCACCGTATCCCAGAATTCCAAGCAGAAGAAGTTCACCGACCGCCATATTGGGACACCCAAGTGATGGGTGTCTCAATATGGAAACTGCTGCTGGTACCAACCTTTTGCACTGAACCACCAGCAGAACACCGTCGCACCACACACACACACTCTATATGCCGTACACACCACACACACATACACACTCACACTCACGCAGCCTCTTGCACGGTACCACCAGCGGAACACCGACGCACTGCGCCTGCGCAAATTCCGTGCAGGCGCAGTGAATCATTTGGCTGACCTCGGCGGCAGATGCGCAATGTGTCTACAGGCAGAGGAAGCCGGTCACATTAAAGGGGTTTCCCACGAACGAAAGTTCATTTTAAAAATTGTGTCTGACCGTGTACGGAGCACACCACAGCTCCTGGGCAGCGGAGGAAGCAAAAGACAATACTGACATTACAACAGGGGATCACAGAGGGTTCATTTTGTGAGGTAAAATATTTCACTGACTGTTTTTACACAATATTTTACCTCACAAAATGTATCCTCTGCGATCTCCTGCTGTAATGTCAGTATTGTGTTTTGCTTCCTCCCCTGCCCAGGAGCTGTGGTATGTTCTGTACACGGTCAGACACAGGGGTGAGAGAGCACAGGGGGGAGACGGCTGAAACAGAACAGCACATGAGGGGAGAACACAGCACAGGAAGGAGAGAGACAGCAGACAAGAGGGATCGCACATGGGGTAGACAGGTCAAAGAAGAGAGCACAGACGGGAGAAGTCAGCACATGGGGAGAGAGAGAGTGGATAGGTAGGTGAGCACATGGGGGAGAGATTCTCAATGCTGCAAAGCCTGCCCTCATCGTATCATTACCGCCCTCCTGATGTAATAGTATCGGGCCTCCATCTAGTGTATATATATAATTCAATAACTCCCCTTATCCCCATTAATAATTAAGAAATAAAAAACATATATAAAAAGCATATTTGGTATCTCCTTGTCCGTAAACGTCTGATCTATAAAAATAAGAAAAATAACTGGAACTGTAAACGTCATAATGAAAAACAAAAGCAAGAATTTTGTTTTTTTTCTGGCAACTACACCACCCTAAAAAAATCTGCAACATAAAGCAATCAGAATATTGTATCTACCCTCCCAAAAAAATGTCAATATATCTGCCAGTTTGCCACCCGAAAAAAAAGCCCTAATACAAGTCCATTTATTGTACAAGTCAACTGGAAAATCAAAATATTACGGGTTTCAGAAAACGGCGACACAAACCAGTTTTTTTTACATTTTACTACTTATACACGTTTGGTGTCACTGTGATGGTTCTGACATGGAGAATCACGTTTCTGGGTTAGTTATGCCACACAATGAACAAATGAGCACTATAACAACAAAACCCAAAAAACAATGGCAGAATCTTTTTTTTTTTTTTTTAACCATTTCACTACAGGTCGAATTTTTGTTCCCATATTCCAGTGCATTGTAAGGTAAAATGAAGGGTGCCATTTAAAAGTACAGCTCATCCCTCCCCAAAATATGTGCTAAAGTGTAGTAATCCCAGCCCATGAGGATGCATTAGGTCAGGAATGGAGCCCCCATAGGTGTACACAGAACAGAAGAGTGCAATTCAAACAAAGACCACTAGATGTCACCAGAGAGGTAGATGTCAACATTGTTCCCCATAGAGAAAAAAAACTAAAATAAAATCCTTGAGTTCTAAATGCTCTGCCCGCTCTCTGGACAGGTGCCGTTTGGGAAATACTAAGGGCCCGATTCATTATTGCATGTGTGTCTTTTTTTCTCTTATTTTCGGTCTTTTTCATTTGCACCTTTTTCTTTTATTGCCGAATTTGCGCGTTAATTAAAGTCTATTTTGCATATCTATTTTTTTCATGCTCATCCTTATGGGCAGGATTTAGGGTTTACGGAAGAACGTGTTCTATTTTGCGCAAAATTCATGAGCCACTGGAATTGTGAAGAATATAGAGCAAAATAAAAAGTCAATGAATATCAGAAGAAAAATACAAACAAACAAAAAAAAGCAAATTATTTAAATTCCTTCCAAATCAATACTGAAACCATCTATTCTAGATATCTGGGCCATCCCTCTGTTATTCTTACTGATTATTTCTAAAGTGACAACTGGGCGTCACCATTTCTCTTGTCAAACATGATATTGTCAGCACTGATTGGACGGGCACAGTTAACGCTCAGGAATCAATTCATTCATACATTTCCAGGCGGAATAAAAGAGGAACGGCCCAATACAGGCCTGTATGAAGAAGTCGCTCCAGAATTGTTATTTCAAGAAGTTTTTTTTTATAAAAATACACAGTTAAGGAGTCACGTCTCCCAGCAGGGCCGGACTGGGACTGAAAATCAGCCCTGGCACACATACCAAAGCTGCGCACATGCAAATCATTGGGGTCATCACTGTGGGTGGGCACTGAATGGGAATCCTGCTGTGCATGTGGAGAGTACCATACTTTACGGTAGCCATTAATGGGTTATTGTAGTGGGTGAGAACACGAAGGGGGTTCAATAGGGGAAAATGACTTTGTAAGTGCTGCAATACATGTCCCTCTCCCTGCCTTTAAGACCCAGGAGATACAGCCTTCTGTGACTGCACCTATGAGCTGTGAGCCCCATGACTTCTATGTATGCCCCTGGCTGCAGGAGGACCTACGGTCAGGTCAGTGATTTACCCCTAAACCTAATAACTGGTTAGTCCACCCTTAGCAGCAACAACTGCAATCAAGCGTTTACAATAACTGGCAATAAGGGCGGTCTGAGGACCCAACATCCACAGATAGGGGTTGTGCTCACAGCCCAACACCGTGCAGGACGCTTAGCATTTGTCACAGAAAACCAGGATTGGCAAATTCGCCACTGCCGACCTGTGCTCTTCACACATGAAAGCAGGTTCAAACTGAGCACATGTGACAGATGTGACAGAGTGTGGAGACGCCGTGGAGAGCGATCTCCTTGCAACATCCTTCAGCATGACCAGTTTGGCAGTGGGTCAGTAATGGTGTGGGGTGGCATTTCTTTGGAGGGCCGAACAGCCCTCCATGTGCTCGTCAGAGGTAGCCTGACTGCCATTAGGTACCGAGATGAGATCCTCAGACCACTTGTGAGACCATATGCTGGTGCGGTTGGCCCTGGGTTCCTCCTAATGCAGGACAATAGGACAATGCCAGACCTCATACAAGACCTCTGTGGCTGGAGTGTGTCAGCAGTTCCTGCATGATGAAGGCATTGATGCTATAGCCTGGTCTGCCCGTTCCTCAGCCCTGAATCCAATTAAATACATCTGGGACATCATATCTCATTCCATCCACGAACGCCATGTTGCACAACAGACTGTTCAGTTCACTGATGCTTTAATCCAGGTCCGGGAGGAGATCCCTCAGGAGAACATCCGCCGCCTCATCAGGCTTTGTAGAGAGGTCATACTGGCACGTACAGGCCACACACTCTACTGAGCATCATTTCCTTGTCTTGAGACATTTCCACTGAAGTTGGATCAGCCTGTAATTTGATTTTCCCCTTTGATTTTGAGTATCATTCCAAATCCAGACCTCCATGAGATATTAATTTACAGTGGGTATGGAAAGTATTCAGACCCTTTCAAAAAAGTTCATTTTTTTTCTCATTAATGTACACTCTGCACCCCATCTTGACTGATAAAAACAGAAATGTAGAAACTTTTGCGATTTTATTAAAAAAGAAAAACTGATATATCACATTGTCATAAGTATTCAGACCCTTTGCTCAGTGTTGAGTAGAAGCACCCTTTTGAGCTAGTACAGGCATGAGTCTTCTTGGGAATGATGCAACAAGTTTGTCAAACCTGGATTTGGGGATCCTCTGCCATTCTTTCTTGCAGATCCTCTCCAGTTCCGTCAGGTTGGATGGTGAACGTTGGTGGACAGCCATTTTCAGGTCTCTCCAGAGATGCTCAATTGGGTTTAGGTCAAGGCCCTGGCTGGGCCAGTCAAGAATGGTCACAGAGTTGTTCTGAAGCCACTCCTTTGCTATTTTAGCTGTTTGCTTAGGGTCATTGTCTTGTTGGAATGTGAACCGTCTGCCAAGTCTGAGGTCCAGAGCACTCTGGATCTGGAAGAGGTTTTCATACAGGATATCTCTGTACTTGGCCGTATTCATGTTTCCTTCAATTGCAACCAGTCGCCCTGTCCCTGCATGCAGCTTAAAAACACCCCCATAGCATGATGCTGCCACCATCATGTTTCACTGCTGGGATTGTATTGGACAAGTGATGAGCAGTGCCTGGTTTTCTCCACACATACCGCTTAGGCCTCTCACACTTCAGTTTTTTACAATCAGTCACAATCCGCCAGGTTTTGAAAAAAACGGATCCTCGATTTTTTTTTGAGGATCCGTTTTTTTTCCCCATTGACTTGCATTAATGGCGGATTGTGACGGATTGCTGTCCGTTGCATCCGTTTTTTTTGAGGATCCGCCAAAAGTTGCTGTCCGGCACCATCCTCAAAGATTTCAAAACGGAGCTTGTAACGTTTTTTTCTCTGGCGGATCCTCCAGACACTCATTTAACCCGAAATTCTTTCTGGGTGCCGGACAAAAACAAATATTCTCTCTCTCTCTCTCTCTCTCTCTCTCCCCGGCCAGCGTTTCCTTTAAATTTCCTCATTTTCAGGATCCGTCTGAAAACGGATCCTGTGCCATCCGTTCACATCAGTTAAGAACGGATCCGCTTGTCTGACTTTTTGGCGGATTTGAACTGATGCAAAAAACTGAAGTGTGAAAGAGGCCTTAGAATCATCACCAAAAAGTTCTACAGTGGGGTAAAATAGTATTTAGTCAGACACCAATTGTGCAAAATAAATCTTGCCAAATCAGACAAGGTGATTTTCTGGATTTGTTTTCTCATTTTGACTCTCATAGTTGTGGTCTACCTATGGTGTCAATTACAGGCCTCTCTCATCTTTATAAGTGGGAGAACTTGCACAATTGATGGCGGACTACTTTTTTTCCCAACTGTATTGCATTCATGTTTGCTTCAATGGAAACCAGTTGTCCTGTCCCTGCAGCTGAAAAACACCCCGATAGCATGATGCTGCCACCACGTTTCACTGTTGGGATTGTATTGGTCAGGTGATGAGCAGTGCCTGGTTTTCTCCACACATACCACTTAAAAGGGGGGGGCAGTGCTCTAGAATCACTGCGTTGAGAAACACGTGATGGTGTCTCCGCAGTGTCGGATGTTGATCTCCATGAGTTCATTCATCCTCCTCTTTATAGTCTTTTTACTAGGCATTGCTCCTACCAGCCAGTTTCCTACTCCACACTGATGAGGGGCAATACCCCGAAACAGCTGTATGTGGATGGATACCATGTTTTGGCATAGGTGGTTTCCTTCATTGGAGACTGCCCTTCCCGTGGTTGTTCCTTCCCGGGCAAAGACCTGGCTGGTCATTGCTTGCGTTGAGAAACACGTGATGGTGTCTCCGCGGCTTCTGTTTTGCATGCCACAGAGAAGAGGCTTCCGTCGGGTCACTTTGCCATAAAGGCCCGACTGGTGGAGGGCTGCAGTGATAGATGACTTTGTAGAACTTGCTCCCATCTCCCTACTGCATCTGTGGAGCTCAGCCACAGTGATCTTGGGGTTCTTCTTTACCTCTCTCACCAAGGCTCTTCTCCCACGATTGCTCAGTTTGGCTGGACAGCGAGGTCTAGGAAGACTTCTGGTGGTCCCAAACTTCTTCCATTTAAGGATCATGGAGGCCACTGTGCTCTTAGGAGCCTTGAGTACTGCAGAAATTCTTTTGTAACCTTGGCCACACCATTGCCTTGCCACAATTCTGTCTCTGAGCTCCTTGGCCAGTTCCTCTGACGACATGATTCTCATTAGGTCTGACATGCACTGTGAGGTCTTATATAGACAGGTGTGTGCCTTTACAAATCAAGTCCTATCCGTTTAATTAAACACAGCTGGAATCCAATGAAGGAGTAGAACCATCTCAAGGAGGATCACAAGGAAAGGAACAGCATGTGTAATGTTTTCGGACTTTTATGCTAGATCCGTTATCTTCGCATTTAGTGTGTCGGCCATCTTGTTTCCTGGACTGTGCATTGACTTTTGCCCTCAACCAATATGGAGTCCTCAGCTTGTCGTTGGCCATCTTGTTTCCTGGCATGTGCAGTGACTTTGCCCTCAAATAACATGGAGTACTCAGCTATGATGTCCCTGCCCTGTTTCCTGCCAATTGTCCTTTTAATCAGCTCCAGCTGATTCACCTGTGCTCCTGAATCAGTTCTATTCCCAGTTTGTGACTTGGTCTGTGAAGCCTGGATCTCCTCTGCTTGGAACCATTTGTGGACACAGAACCCTTCTGCTTGCCAGCTACTTCTGACAGGAAAGTAATGGACTCTGAATATCGTTGGTTGTTTGCCTAACTCTGCAACTATCCTGCTACTGCACTACTTGTATGAAGTAATACAAGAAATGCTTAAGAAGCTTATGTCTCACGTGTCTTATTATACCCATGCGTTAGACTCTAGATAGACTGTATACCATATGACAGATTCAGGAGCCATGATAGAGTCTGCTGGGTCTGAGACACCGCTGCAACCTGTATAGAGATTTTTTTTTTTTTTTGTTTTTTTTTTGTTTTGGATCTTTGCCGTTGGGGAGCCGCTGCAGGCTGTGGATCCAAGATATCGATATATGTGATAGTGGTTGTGGCTTCTCACAACCTTTCCAGGTGAGCACATTCCCTTCTTTTAAGTCAGGAGTGTTACCACAGGTAAACACTATTGTGCTCCTTTTCTTTCTTTCCAGCCTCTCTGCCATACATCTTCGGGGAATATGGAGGACTCTGTTAAACATCTGTGCGAAGTAACCAATTCAATCCTTGCCGATCTAAAGGCAGTAAAGGACAGCTTTGCAAGTCTGCGGGATCGGAGTGATCATAATCTACAGGTGTTCGGACAGACCACTCAGGACTTACGAATTCGGATTGAGGTTCTGGAGCGACAAGTCCAAACCCAAACTTCCACCCCGGCAATGGGAATCCCCAAGCTACCACCATTCCGCTTTGGCGGTGAACGGGAAAGATTCAGAGGATTCATTAATCAATGCAAACTGTTCTTTGCGGCTCATGCGCCTCAGTTCCTTACTGCGCGATCTAAAGTATTAACAATAATTATGCTGCTCTCCAACAAAGCTCTCGCATGGGCAAACCCTCTAATTGAGACTGACGACGACTGTCTAAATAACCTTGATGCTTTCATTTCAGCTATGGGGAAGGCATTCGATGATCCGAACCGCGGTGCTACAGCGGAATCAGCTATGTTGACTTTAAGCCAAGGTAAGCGCTCAGTAGCAGAATATGCTCTGGATTTCCGGAGATGGGCCCTCGACACCACTTGGGATAGCTCCGCTAAAAGATCGGTTTTTCGGAGAGGATTATCCTCTGTAATTAAGGACGAACTTGCTCGTGTCGACCCACCTACAGCATTAGGAGATTTTATCAACTACTGTATTCGGATCGATGCTCGGCTTACTGAACGCAGACAGGAGAGGTGGTCGGAGCTAAGGCACTCTAATCATTTATTCTCTCCCTCTCCAGCCAAGGAGTCCTTGAGCAGGATTATACGAGAACCAAAACCCGAGCCTATGCAGGTGGACTCTTTACAGAGACGGGTCAGTGATGCACGTAAGGAACAGCGACTAAAGGAAAATCTGTGTTTCTATTGCGGTAAGTCAGGACATTTCATCATCAACTGCCCCAGTCGTTCTCGTAAGACAACTGCAGCCATCATACACTGCGAGTGCTGTGAGAGGGGTTCTGTCAGGTCCGCACTACAGACCCCAGAGGGAGTAGAAGATACAGACATTGATTACTCGGACTTGAACTCCGTTATCTCTGAGCCCGATGCAGGTGTTACTGCAGCAGTTTTTCCGGTCCTCTCAGCGGTTTCCCAGCTGAGCTGCAAGAACAACAATTCTCATTGCTTCGTTCCCCTCAAACTCAGGGTTCACTCCGTTTGGGTATTTACCTCCGCTATGATTGATTCAGGGGCAAGCGGCAATTTTATGGACATCTCCTTTGCCCAGAGACATAACGTACATTCAGTAAAGAAGGCTACTCCTGTACAGATGGAGACCGTGGATGGCTCACTGTTAAACTCGGGACCAGTGGACCAGGAGACGGAACCCCTGAAGGTCCTCATGGGTAATGACCATCAAGAGAGTCTGTCCTTTATGCTCATCTCTTATCCTCATTTCCCTATTATTCTAGGACTGCCTTGGCTGCAGGCTCAGAATCCTACGATTAATTGGGAGACTAAAGAACTGCACTTTCCGAAGACACAGATAAGTCCAGAAGCTTCAGTCTGCTCCATCCCTAAGGGACCACCATCAGTCTCAGAGCTACCAGCAATATACCGTGAGTATGCTGATGTGTGCGACAAAAGGAACGCAGACCTACTACCCCCTCACCGTCCAATAGACCTATTACCAGGTGCAGGGATACCGTTTGGCAAGATTTACCCTTTGGCAGGGCCAGAGCTAAAGGCGCTAAAGGACTATATAGATGAACAGCTAGCCAAGGGCTTCATACGCCATTCTTCATCTCCCGCTGGTGCACCAATCTTCTTTGTGAAGAAGAAAGACGGATCTCTTAGGCCCTGCATAGATTATCGGGAGCTCAATAAGATCACGATCAGAAACCGTTACCCACTACCTTTGATTCCGGAATTATTGGAGAGAGTACGGCATGCAAAGCTCTTTACTAAGTTGGATCTCCGTGGGGCCTATAACTTGGTCCGCATTAGACCTGGGGATGAATGGAAGACTGCTTTCAGGTCACGCTACGGACACTTTGAATACCTGGTAATGCCATTCGGTTTATGTAATGCCCCAGCAACTTTCCAACATTTGGTGAATGACATTTTTAGAGATCTCCTGGATACATTCATTGTAATTTATTTGGATGATATCTTGATTTTTTTCTAACTCCACAGAGGAACATCACAGACATGTGAAGATGGTCTTAGAACGCCTTCGACAAAACCATCTGTATATCAAACTAGAAAAGTGCGAATTCCATCGGACGGAGATCCAATTTCTGGGGTATGTAATGACGTCACGAGGAATTAGTATGGATGAGAGTAAGATCCAAGCCATTAAAGACTGGCCGGTCCCCAAGAATGTAAAGGAGGTCCAGCGCTTTATAGGGTTTGCTAATTTTTATAGGCGTTTTATCAGGAACTTTTCTGAGGTAGTGTCTCCCATCACACGGCTTACCCGCAAGAACTCTGCTTTTACCTGGACCCCCCAGGCTCAAGAAGCATTTTCCCGCCTGAAACAGAAATTCACCACGGCACCTATTCTGGTGCATCCTAACCCTGAACGTGCCTTCATAATAGAGGTGGATGCCTCAGACAGTGCCATTGGAGCTATCCTCTCCCAGAGGACAGGCGAGAAAGAAGTCTTACATCCCTGTGCTTTCTTTTCTCGGCGGTTGTCTCCTGCAGAACGAAACTATGACGTGGGTAATAGAGAATTGTTGGCCATCATCGCAGCCTTCAAAGAATGGAGACACCACCTTCAGGGAGCTGCACAGCAGATAATCGTCTTGACTGACCACCGCAATCTCGAGTTTATCAGATCGGCTAAGTGTTTGACTCCTCGCCAGGCTCGTTGGAGTCTTTTTTTAAACCAATTCAGTTTTGTTATCTCTTATAGACCAGGATCGCGTAATGGAAAGGCCGATGCGTTGTCTAGACTCTACTCAGATGAAACTATCCCACTCACGTTTCATAAGACTGTTATCTCTGATTCCAGGTTCCTGGGGGTGATCCATAATCAAGACTTGCTTAACGATATCAAGGAAGCATACCATACGGATCCCTGGTTGGCACAACCATCTTGTGAAGTAAGTCTTGTATATAGGAATGGTGTGTGGATTCAGGGGCAACGCCTGTATATTCCTGAAGCGGCCAGAGGGAAAGTACTGCAACTCGTCCACGATTCTAAAATAGCGGGGCATAGAGGAGTTCTGAAGACTCAAGAATTCCTGTCTCGCTTCTTTTGGTGGCCCACGTACAGAAGAGACGTTCTGGATTATGTCACTTCTTGTGAAGTCTGTGCTAGATGCAAGACTCCACGTTCGTCGCCTACAGGTCTTTTACAACCCCTACCCATTCCCACCCGTCCATGGGGATCCATATCAATGGACTTCATTGTGGAGCTGCCAACCTCTCAAGGGAAGAACACAGTTCTAGTGGTGGTGGATCGGTTAACAAAGGCAGCCCATTTTATTCCGTGTGTGGGTTTACCCACTGCGAAACACACATCGGACTTGATCATCCAAAATGTGTTTCGTCTGCATGGCGTACCGGATGAGGTTGTATCTGATCGAGGGGTGCAATTCACTTCAAAGTTTTGGCAGCACTTCTGTGCTGCGTTAAACATCAAAGTTAATCTATCTTCTGCCTTTCATCCGCAGACAAATGGACAGACTGAGTGGACTAACCAGACCCTAGAACAGTATCTCCGCTGTTTTATTTGCCACCTACAAGATGACTGGGTGGATTTGCTCCCACTGGCTGAATTCTCTTATAACAATTCGCAGAGCGCTTCCACTAAGTTGTCACCCTTTTATGCCAATTTGGGTTATCATCCTAACATCCTTCCTCGATTTCCCATAGACACACCTCTCCCAGCTGTAGCCGACAGAATCACATCTCTACAACAGAACCTTGATCTACTTAAGAGGAATCTGGAATCCGCTCAGGACAGGTATAAAAAAATCGGCAGATAGGTTTTGTAAACCTGCACCAACCTTCAAGGTAGGAGATTTGGTTTGGCTGTCAACTAAGAACCTTAAGATGAGAGTACCGTCATCCAAATTGGGTCATAAGTACATCGGGCCTTATAAGATTACTAAGCTTGTCAGTAACGTTGCCTGTCGCCTTCAACTGCCAAGATCTATGAGGATTCACCCTGTGTTTCATGTTTCTCTACTGAAGGCTGCAACTCCCAATTCTTTCCCTGGTCGTTCTTCTTCCCCTCCTGCTCCGGTCCTCATCGATGGCCAGGAGGAGTTTGTCGTGGAAAGGATCCTGGACTCCAGGTTGCGTAGAAACGGGGTGCAATACCTGGTACAGTGGCAAGGCTATTCTTCTGAGGACAACTCGTGGGAACCAGCCTCCAATCTCCATGCGCCTCGTTTACTCCGCCAGTTCCATCAGAGGTACCCGGGAAAGCCTGGACTGGGGCCATCCGGAGGCTGTCCTTAAGGGGGGAGTAATGTAATGTTTTCGGACTTTTATGCTAGATCCGTTATCTTCGCATTTAGTGTGTCGGCCATCTTGTTTCCTGGACTGTGCATTGACTTTTGCCCTCAACCAATATGGAGTCCTCAGCTTGTCGTTGGCCATCTTGTTTCCTGGCATGTGCAGTGACTTTGCCCTCAAATAACATGGAGTACTCAGCTATGATGTCCCTGCCCTGTTTCCTGCCAATTGTCCTTTTAATCAGCTCCAGCTGATTCACCTGTGCTCCTGAATCAGTTCTATTCCCAGTTTGTGACTTGGTCTGTGAAGCCTGGATCTCCTCTGCTTGGAACCATTTGTGGACACAGAACCCTTCTGCTTGCCAGCTACTTCTGACAGGAAAGTAATGGACTCTGAATATCGTTGGTTGTTTGCCTAACTCTGCAACTATCCTGCTACTGCACTACTTGTATGAAGTAATACAAGAAATGCTTAAGAAGCTTATGTCTCATGTGTCTTATTATACCCATGCGTTAGACTCTAGATAGACTGTATACCATATGACAGCATGTGACTTAAATATGAGTGTCTGAGCAAGGGGTTTCAATACTTAAGACCATGTGATCAGTTTTTCTTTTTTTAATACATTTGCAAAAAAATTCTACATTTGTTTTTTCAGTCAAGATGGGCTGCAGAGTGTACATTAATGAGAAAAAAAATGAACTTTTTTGAATTTACCAAATGGCTGCAATGAAACAAAGAGTGAAAAATGTAAAGGGTCTAAACACTTTCTGTACCCACTGTATATTGATCATTTTTGTTTTATTCTCAACGCATTTCATTATGTAATGAATAAAGATTTGTAACTGGAATATTTCATTCTCGGATGTGGTATTTTAGTGTTCCATTTATTTTTTGTTGAGCAGTGTATCTACAGCTCTGGCAAAAATTAAGAGACCACTGCTAAATTTTCAGTTTGTCTGATTTTTCTCTCTATAGGTATATTTTTGAGTAAAATGTAAATCGCTCTTTTATTCTATAAACTACTGACAACATGTCTTCAAATTTCCAAGCCTAAATTTTGTATTTATTTTCAGAAAATGAGAAATGTTCAAGATAAGACCTCAAATAATGCTAAGAAAACAAGTTCATAATCATTTAGAAACAAAAAATACTAATGCTTTAACTCAGGAAGAGTTCAGAAACCAATAATTTGTGGAATAACCATGATTTTTAATTACAGCTTTCATGCGTCTTGGCATGCTTTCCACCAGTCTTTCACACTGCTTTTGGGTGACCTTATGCCACTCCTGGCAAAAAAAATTAAACAGTCCTTTGTTTGATGGCTTGTGACTATCCATCTTCCTCTTGACTACATTCCAGAGGTTTTCAATGGGGTTCAGGTCTGGAGATTGGGCTGGCCATGACAGGGATTTGATGTGGTGGTCCTTCATCCACACATTGATTGACCTAGCTGTGTGGCATGGCGCATTGTTCTGCTGGAAAAAACAGTCCTCAGAGTTGGGGAACATTGCCTGAGCAGGATTCAACTGTTTTTCCAGGATAACCTGGTATGCGGCTTGATTCATACGTCCTTCGCAAAGATTAACCTGCAATATTCCAGCATGGCTGTAGCATCCCCAGATCATCACCGATCCTCCACCAAACTTCACAGTAGGTGCAAGACACTGTGGCTTGTACACCTCTCCAGGTCTCCATCTAACCATTAAACAACCAGGTAAAGCTGAAAATTAGACTCATCAGAGATTACCTTACTCCAGTCCTCTATAGTCCAATCCTTATGGTCTTTGGCGAACTTCAGCCTGGCTCTCCTTTGCTTCTCATTGATGAAAGGCTTTTTTTCTAGCTTAATAAGACTTGAGCCCTGCCCCTAGGAGCCTGTTACGAACTGTTCTTGCCGTGCACTTCACCCCAGCTGCCATTTGCCATTCCTCTTGTAGGTCACGTGATGTCATCCTGCGGTTGCTGAGTGACATTCAAATAAGATGACGGTCATCCCAGTCAGTGGAGTCTTTTTCACCCTCTGCCGTTCTGTAACTTCGTTGTCCCCAATGTCTGCTGCTTGACCTTGTTGTAATGGACTGCCATCTTAAATTTTAAGGATGGAGGCAACATGACGTTCATTTTGTCCCTCTGCTAGTAAAGGCAGAATTGAGCCCTTCTTTTCCTCACTCAAGACTTTTCTTTTCAACTCCTTTGGCATGGTTAAAAGTTATTTTTTTCATTCCTTTTACTTTTGGGATATTGCTAGCACTTGTTTTGCCATCCAGCTTGTCCTAGTGCCAGAGGATTGTAAACACCACAGCAGGGTTTTTTATACTTTCCTTTGTTAAATGGATTTGGTACAGGTGAATGAGGTGTACTCTGGTTGGAATTCAACTGACACTGGAATGGAATGGCTGTCAGACATGTAGAGAAGCTGATTTTTATAAAACTGTGCAGTGGTCTCTTAATTTTTGCCAGAGCTGTATGTGTGTATTTCTATAATATAGCTGGATATGTGTCCTTCTGTCCGAAGCCCCAATGCATGCCAGGACATCGGTTGGAGTGTGTTACTAGCGGTAATGTTTGAGACTGTGGTCCCAGCTCTCTGAGGTCATTGACCAGGTCCTCCTGTGAAGTTCTGGGCTGATTCCTGACCATTCTCAGAATCATCCATGCGAAGCGAAAGCTTACATGAAACCCCAGACTGAGGAAGAATGACAGTCATCTTGTGTTTTTTTTCCATTTTTGAATAATTATGCCAACAGTTGTTGCCTTCTCATCAAGCTGCTTGCCTACTTGTCCTGTAGCTCATCCCAGTCTTGTGCAATTTTGTCCCTGGTATCCTTAGCTCTTTGGTCTTGGCCATGGTGGAGAGGTTGGAGTGTGATTGATTGTGTGGACAGGTATCTTTATACAAGTTCAAACAGGTGCAATAAATACAGGTAATGAGTGTAGATTAGGATAGCTTCTTAAAAAAATACTAACAGGTCTGTGCGAGCCAGAATTCTTACTGGTTGGTAGGTGAGCAAATTCTTAATTAAATTGCATCTTATTGCATGAAATAAATAAAAACCATACAATATTATTTTCTGTTTTTTATTTTTAGATTTTGTCTTTCATAGTTGAAGTGAACCTACAGTAAAACTTACAGACCTCTCCATTCTTTGTAGGTGGGAAAACTCAAAATCGGCAGTGTATCAAACACTTATTTTCCCCACTGTATCTATAGATTATATATTTATTAGTCTGGTATTTCAGTGCAATCCTATTCACTTTATTGGAGACAAGCTGCAATACCAAACACAACCCATGAGTAGGGGGGGGCGCTGTTTCAGGAGAAGGCAGACAGTTTTCCGATACTGGGCAACCACTTTACATGGAGTTATTTAATTAAAACCAGTTTAGCTGGGATGCAGTGGTGAGTTGATTTTCAGACACCTGCAGCCAGATGCAGCATACGCTATGACCCCTAATGCATTAGGCTGGGGTGTAGCAACCCTCTCTTATCTGCCACAAATGTCCTTACCACGGTGTTGTCATTTTTCATATGAAACCAAGAAAATAATCAGTACTATCCATCCGGTCTTTAAACTTTATCCAAGAAAACATCCTGATGTCAGTGAACTCCCTCCATGTACTGCACTTCGTGCCCCATTACATCAGGGGGTCGGGCTCTATTATGCCTTCCTCTTCAGCCTCCACCAAGCTCTGTTATGCATCATGCAGGAACCGAGGGGGAGGAGCATGACACAGATCATCTTATTGGTGACGTCCGGCTCCGCCTCCTCAGTCTCTGCACTGAACATAACACAGTGCAGATTTATTAATCTGGTCCTAAAGAGAAAAAAGAAAAAAGCTAGACCATATGGGCAAAAGCTGCGCAAGATTAATCTCAGTCGCTCACGTTGTGTATTAAAGGGGTCGTCCTTTAAATAATTTAATAAATATATGATCTTTGGGTGTCTGCCCATTTTGGGGGTTTTGTGTGAAATGATGTTCAATTTGCCGTTTTTTTTTTGTATTGAGCCAATACGCACAAAGGAAAGAAACATATGTAATTGCAATAAGTTTCTGGGAGAAATACTTAATTTTGTAGAACAATTTCAAGGGTGCCAACACTTTCGACCATGACTGTGTATCAATTTTGCTTCCATGTGTTCCCCCGAATTATGCTACTGCTGATCTGTTTTGCTATGGGTATTTTCTGGACAGAATCAGTCTCCTCCTCCCACTGGCATCTGAATTTATAACCAATTTTTATCTACTCTCTAAGAGTATTTTCAGCTATCCTACCATGCTACAGCAGATAATCTTCTGCTTACCTGACAAGCAGGACGGAAAACTGTTTCTCTTGGCATCCGGCCATGCTCCAACACCATTAGGTGGGCCTGTGCATGGCTATGCCCCATGAACACCAGGTGGTGCCCTACTATGCAAAAATGTAGGGTGGGTTTTTTTTTATGATAAACTGAATAGGAAAAATAATGATGGGACGGCCCATGAGGAACGCCCAAACAGCAGCAATGACTACGACCTGGAAAAGCAAGTTACAGGGCTGGATCAGGTTGGTCCAGTGAAGATTTGGTACCCTTACTGATGAATTTTCCTTCTAAAACAATCAAATAAACCCATATAAAAAAAAAAAAACAAAGACAACAGCGTCAAGTATCTGAGGATAACTTCTTTACAGCCTTGAAGTGCTGGAATGAAAATATTTCTCTAAAAGCTTGCCCCACACTTTAGAGAATTTTGGGAATGGAAATCAATATAAGTTTGGGTTACGCTGTATTAAGTGTCTAGTGATCACTACTCCTCTGCTTCAGACGGAAGCGACCAAAACTAAAACTGCAAGAAGTTCTATAAATAAAAGAGACGCATTCCCCTGTGTGTGAACTAGAGTTCATCGTGGTAAAAGTGCTCGTCTTGGAGCTGCCGCCCGTAGTCTGTGGCTTCGCTGGTTAAGAAAATGTCTCTGTTATGCAGAATTTCTGCTTCTGAAAGTCTCCCATCGCCGTCATTGTCAATGGACTCGATCAGGTGATTCGCCTGTGGAAAAGAAGGCAAGGTACAAATGAGACCAAACGAAAAATTATTGACAGTGAGGTTCCTGCTAGTCTTTCCAGATCCCCTCCATCCAGGGCCCTGGCCACCATATTCTTTTTTTTTTTCTCTAGGTAATGGGATTAGAAGTGTTAGTAGATCGGGCTGCATGTAGTATGGAGAAATTTTTAATTATATAGTGTGTACTTCTTGTTGGTCTGGTTACCGACCACCACTGCAGTCTATCAGTGGGCATAACAAAGTCATCTTCTTTCCCGTAGACTTGAAAATACTTTATAAATATATATAAATTTTGTCCCAAGTAAAGAGCCTTACCTCTTCCTCTGACACGCCGACATTGTTAGGGACAATCCAGGAAAGCAATTCCGTAGGGTCCAGCTTCCCATCACCGTCCTTGTCATAGTCGTTCTCAAAACGATCTCTTTCAATGATTAACCACTGCGGATCTTCAGTAGCTTCTTAAGGAAAGGGTAAAGCAATGACTTCTTTCCCGACAATCATCCACAAACAATAATGGGCAAGGCTGATTTCAGATGTTTCACTGCCCGAGGAGTAGCGCCTGCAGGACTCCTGACCCAAACTCAACAGCCTCGTATGTATGCCTTTAGGGCGGTTGCGTTCAGGTCAGGAGATCCATGCGCAGTCCTGAGAAATCAAGGTCCACCCTTCTCAGAAGTCTGCACTGAGCTTAAAGGGAACCGGACATGTCATCTTGTCCTACAAAACTTCCCCCATTGTGGTATAGGTCATGTAATGTGAATCTGTAAAGCTATAACACCCCACTATACAAGTTAAAAAAAAAAAAAATTACCCTTTATCCCCCTTAAATCTTGGGTTTTCTATCATGTGGGTGGTGCTGGATATCAGTCTCACTCCTCGTATAAGTAGTGACACCCACCACCATAGTTTGACGACCTGGACGTCAAGCCGCTGTCTGAAAAAACCCTCTCCTGGGCGCTAACGGCCGGCTAGCTGGTCATGTTAACTGAAGCTACCCAGCTCCTTTTTCAATCTGCGCATGCTGCGGAAGCTGTACGTCCAGCTTCAATGTGCATGGCTTGGTAGCTGGATGTCAATGCGCAAGCACTTGATTTCTTCAGCGAGAAGCGTGACATAGGGCCAAGCCAGGCCATCAAACTAATGGATGAAGGAGCATCACTGATTCAGCATCCATCGCCAGCCTCATGACTGGAAGCCAGGGATCTACATAGAAGGGTACTAAAGATTTAATTGTGTGGATGATTAGTTGTAAGAACCATTTTTGGGGATGATCATCACCAAGGGGTCCAAAAAGCTTCTCATCTTGGAAGGGCTATGCTAGGACTTCTATACAAAAATTCCTACTTTCCCAGTATATGATATAACATGTAGGACACAATATACCTGGATCCTGTGAATATTCGCCAAGATATTCATCTAAACTAACAAATCCATCACCATCCTTGTCGTGTTCTTCTAAGGCTCCTTCGATGACAAATTCCTAAGGAAAAGGAGATGGAAATTAGGGGACAATGATCCAAATATACTTGTACTTGATGGACAATTCCTATTTAGCGACATACAGCAGACAATATGCCGTAATAGGGTGTCATGCCCAGTCCAACATTCCCCCATCACTTAGCACTGAGAGGCAGGAGACACAATGAATGGCCAGCCTAAGTGCAGCATGGTGGAGTATCTCATATAACACATTGCTAGTACGCTCTGCTTCTTTACTCCACATTTTCATCTTACCAGCATATAATCAGTTTCTTCGGGATGTTCAAAGTCTGTAAACTCGTGTAAACTTAATCCAGAATTGTTATCCTGATCTGCACGCTCAAAACGCTTCTTGTCCTTCATGTGGATCTTCAGGAAAAAAAAAAACATCTTATAAATTAATATAGCGTCCGATGCCTTCCGGAAAATGACAGCACTGAAGAGAAGAGATATGGGCTGCAAACTAATGCAGGAGTACAGGAGCTGGAAAGATAAAGAAGATCTATACGTGAAGAAAATATTGCCCCTCGCTTGCTTGTTTGTCTGGTGAAATGAGCATTGTTCTCGGCAGCACATCGTCCTGTGTAAACAGGAGAAGTGCTGCCGAGAACAATGGCAGGCAATGTGCACCGAACAATCCATGACATATCGTTCAGTGCACAACTGAAACATGGTTTGCCTGTGCAAAACAGGCTGCTAAAAGGCCCCCGATCAGCAAACATGCTGCTGTCTGCTAAATAATGCGCACAGTGCAATGTAAATGGACCATAAAGGGAACCTGTCACCTGATTCATGCTGCGGGCAGCATAAATCAGAGTTTGGCTGCATCATTTAAGAAGACATAATTTGAAGATGTAGATTTGGATGGGGACCATAGCCGGAAACCAGACTAGTCTAGCTGACTTTTCCCAGTGCTGCCAGAGGTGATTGACAGGTTTCTTGTTATAAGAGACACCTGTCATTCACCTCCAGTGGCGTTTGGACAAGCTATCTGAATATTTCTGAGATAGTTTGGGCAGTATGGATAAGGTGACGCTTTCCCTTAAAGCTGATTTGGTTATTATTACATGCATCATCCCAGACAATCTCCGAGCCCGGCTGTGTGTCCACCATGTTCATGCTGATGATTGAGTAGGTGCAATGACAGAACCCACAAAACTGTTTGACGTGCATAGCCATCACGCAGCACTAACATTTATGTATAACAAATATGCATATTTCTGAGTGTTAAAGAGTAACTTGACTTTGAAAGTGTTTGTTTGTTTTTTTTTTCTCCATACTTGGCAGGCACTTTAATTGCCTGCAGATCGATAGGGTCTGGGTCCTGAGACTGCCAGTGACTGCTTAATAGACCCCAGAAGAGTGCACAGCTTCTGCCTGAGCGCACACACAAAGAGGGGTATAAAACCATAGACAAAAAAAACCTATGTTTTCTATTAAATCCATACCCTGTCTTATGAACACCAGACAGGAGCTGAGCTGAGCTCCTGTCTGCTGTTACACACTGTTTGGAGATCTACTGAGTAATCCACAGGGGTCTCAGGAACTAGACCCCACTGATCTACAGTCAATTAAAATGACTGGCAAACAGGTAAAAAAAAAACATGTTCAAAGTTTAATTTAATGCAACCTACGAATATCGGCAGAATATTTTGGGCATAGAGCCGGAGTATTGTCCCTCTAATGAATGGTAGCAATCTCCAGCTTCTCACCAGACGGAAAGATTCTTCCTCATCATCTTCAAGTATAGTATCTTCAGAATAGTCGATGATGCGATCATACATGTGGATGTTGTATTCCTCCCAGGTCACGGTACCATCCTTATCCAAGTCCACTTCTGCAAACTGCTCCTTGGTGTCTTCTAAAATGTAATGCTTAAAGGACTTCTGAATCCACAAGCTCAGCTCATCTTAGGGAACAAGAGTATGGGAAAGCTGAAAGAAACATCCTTGTCCCCCGCTAGTTAACTCTGGCATGTGACCACTGCAGCCAATCATTGGCTGCAGCTAACAAATGAAAACCACAATGGAAGAGACCAGTAGGAAACACAGTAGGAAACACGATGTGCGAGGCAGAGAAGCTCCAGGGGATAGATACGTTATTATATGTCATTTCTTATTTTATATCATACTGGGTTCAGAAGAAAACTTACAGAAAGAGACGCCGTTAGAACAGGCATGTTTCCAAAAACCAGCCGCCACCCACTGCCGTTAACCGATGCTGGCTCCATATGTGTTGTATTACTTCCATTCACTTCAATGGGAATAGGGAATGAATGAATGAATGAATGAAGCATGAGCATGTGCACTGCCGCTCTAAACTAACGGGTATAAAAGTGTCCCATTCTTTTGTTTGACCGGAGTTGTGAACGCCAGGACCCTTCCGATCAACAAGTTATCCTCTATCCTGTGAGCAGGGTATAACTTTTTTGCCCCCACTGGACAGCTACTTTAAGAACTGAATGAATAGCAGACAATTGCAGAATTAGACGATGGTGAAATCTTGTCATATGAGCAACAAATTCTCTCCATAAAATACAGTATTTTTCGGATTATAAGACGCACCCCAAATTTTGAGGAGAAAAATAGGAATATTTTTTATTTTTTTTTTTTAATAAAATGGTGGTGCTTCTTATAATCGATGTGTCTTATTGTTTACCGGTCTGGTGGCTGCGGTGAAGCAGGGTCCCAGGGTCACTGCTGGAGGAGGCAGGAGTGGGGTGACGCTGCAGGCCGCAGGCTTGGATGAGGGGGTGATCCGATGTGCGGTGCGTTGCTGCGGGGTTCTGACGACATTTTGTGACAGGCCAGTGTCCCCCGCAGTGCCATGGTTTCCTGTGCGGTGGCCTCTGGGAAAATGGTCGCCGGGGGAGGCGCATGCGCAGATGGAGATCTCAACACCAAGATCTCGGGAGAGGAGATCTCAGCGCTGAAATCTCATCTAACGAGATCTTGGTGCCGAAATCCCCATCTGCGCACCGCAGAGGAAACCATGGCACTGCGGGGGACTCTGGTCTTTCACAAAATGTCGGCAGAGCCCCCAGCAGCACCGGAGACCCCATCATCCCAGCCTGCAGCAACGGTACCAGTAAGGTATATCCACATTATAAGACTCACCCCTATTTTAACCCAAAATTTTTGGGGAAAAAAAAAACAAAACAGTAATTGAGTAAAAAAACGCCACACCAGGTCTCTCCTACCTACTGTCAGGTAACCGTTGGCATCAATGTCAATCTTTCTAATGATAGATTTCAGTCTTTTCTGTTGCTCTTCTGGACTCAGCTCTGCAAAATCGTCAGCTTCTTCCTTACAGGAAAACAAATGGTAGAACATTGCTTTACACACAAGTCTGCAGCTATGTTACTTATTGGCTACAAGAAGAAAGTGTGCAGGGAGGATCAGACTAGACAGGGATTGGATTTAATTATGGAGACACGCAGGTAAGCATACAAGCTGCATACACAGAACAGTAAAGAATTCTAGAACAGTGAAGCCTACGTGTATTTTCAAAGATTTACTATAGCCGTACAGAATGACATCTATGGTCGGAGCGACAACTCCCCGGTCATAAGGACAAGGCAGAGAAGCGCCTTAAATCTCCCCTAGAGGACAGATGGATCACACAATCTGAAGCACCAGAAATGTGCAGCGTCTGATCACATAAAGGCAGATGTGGAAATAATGATAATGGAACAGGGTTCCGTAGTCCAAGGGGACACAGGCCCTATAGATCAGGGGGGTCCTGCACACAAGGACCTGACACTAAGCACAATAGCAGGACTCTGAAGCCCAGAGAGAAGAGAGAAAAGCACATTCCTGTTTCTGTGTGATTTGTTACATCTCAGTTCTGATTCATTTGGGAGTCTTGGTTTAATTCATTTTGGGATCTGGTTTGGTGTTAGATCTATGGGTCTGGCACTGAATCTGATTAATTCACAGGTCGGGTGTGGGGTCTGAATTAAAGGGTTATTCCCGATATTGCGATGTACACTCTGTGCTCCGCTATCTCTGGCAGTGTCACACAGCGACATTGGCTGAGACGCACATTGCACTGCCATACGGCACTCTACATCGCACTGGCATGTGAGTGAGATCACGTTGCGAGCAGCCACCTCCCTGACTCGAGAAGAGCACAGAATCCAGCACGTTGCAATTTCTTCTGACTTGATGGCCGCAGCACAACCGCTTTCACTTACATTATCGCGAGACATAACATGTGGGCTGATCTAGGTCAGAGCAATGCGTGTAGTGATCAAAGTCACAGAGTAGCCCCTGCTTTAGACATCCAGATTAATTTGGGGGTCTGATCTGAAGTCTGAATTAATTCAGGGAGACCTTTGTGTCTGAATTCACTTATGGATCATGAAGACTGAATTTTGGGATCCGATCTGGACGTCTCACGTGCCTGACTCCCATTACTACTTAGCGACATCACCTGGCGTGCAATGTACCCTCACCCTAAGCCTTGACACATGGAGAGCATGGAAATTGCACAGCCATCCCTCGAATGGAGCTGATTGATCTCTACCATACCTCTCCTCCCAGGAACATCTTCTTGTCATAGTCCGTGTTGTGCTCCCCGTTTTCGTAGTGGCCATCGGGATGATTGGGAGATACGTGCAAGTGGGATGCGCTGAGGGTCAGGCACGCACACAGGACCAGCAGTAACGCTTCCATCTTCATCCCTGATGGATGGAGCAACACGATCGTCATTCCTATATTGCTCAGTACGACATGCAATAAAGCATTTACATTAATGACATGCGTTCATCAGAGGGATAACCCCACCACCCAGGCACAACCATTTGTGCTTTCCTAATTCCTCTCCTCTTCTTCCAAAAGCCATTACTTATTTATTTTCCCATCAATATGGCCGTGCAGGTCTTGTTTTTAGCGGCATGAACTGTAGTTTTGGATGACACCGTTCATTTTACCATATAATGTACTGGAAAACAGAAAAAAAATTCTAAGTGCGATGAAATGGCAATTCCTTTGTTGTTTCTGGGTCTTGTTTTTACGGCGTTCAGTGTGCAGTAATGATGAACTACGAATAAGATTCTGTACATGGGTAGAAAACTGACATACCAAATTTATACAGTTTTTTTATCATTATTTCTGTGGTAAAAAAAAAAAAAAATCAGAAATTTGTAAAAATAAATAAATTGCTTTGTGCTGCCATTTATTGAGACCTGTAACTTTTTATTTTTTACTTTTATTACGTCGATGGAGTTGTGCAGCAAGCTTTCACTTTTATTTATAATATTTGGGTTATACACAATATTTTGATCACTTTTAATGCATTTTTGCAGGAGGCATGTCATTTTTTATGCTCTAAGGTGATTTAATGTATGGGTTAAATAATTTTAGATTTTGATCAGGATTTTACAGATGCAGAGATATCAAATATGTTTATTTTTAATTAGTTAGAAAGCAGCTGGTGATTACCTTTTTTATCTTTTAATATATATAAAATTTATATATATTTTTTTTTAATTTTATTTTTTCCTGTCCCTCTTGGGGATTTGAACCTGCAATCATCTGACTCATCATTGTGCTATACGGGCAAAATCACTGTCTAATATGAACCCTGGCTGCTAAACTCAACCGTACCCCGCGATAGTGTGGCATTTAAAGAGTGTTAGGCCTCGCTCACACGAGTGTATAACGCTGCCGAGTGCTGTGCCATGTTTTATCTGATGGTACTCGGCCCAATGTTATACTGTAAGGCAGAGCAGATCTGCAATTATTTTTTTTCTTGTGCCGATTCACATGATAAAACAAATCACAGCGCTTAAAGTAATCCAGGGAAGCGCCACAATAAATCTAGTCACAGTACACAAGCAAAAGACACAAAACAAAGGCTGTCTTCCTAATAAAATCTACAAAGGAGACCGCCAGAAACGCAACCTGACCATAACCAACCCCAGGAACAATGAGTAATAATTCAGCCACGTGATCCTCTGCCAGTCCCGCAGGCCACGCTCACGTGGATGGGCCGTCCGCAGCCGAGGGGACCGGGACTATACAATCTGGAGACCATTTTCTGTACCTGCATTACCGTACAAAAAACTGCAGAGCAGGGCTAGATTGCTGATTTTTACCATCCAGAACGCTTGTTTTACCGTAGCAGAAACATAAAGAATCCACAGGTGAACATATTTGGTAAGGCACAAGGTACTGATCTATAGGACAGGACGCTGCTATCAGGGGTCCGACACCCCCACTCTTCAGCTGTCCGCAGCAACAGATATAGACCTTACAGACCACCACAGCTCCATACATTGTCTACAGCTGATAAGCAGCAGTGCCCGGGGTCAGACCCCCACACACGTGATATTGGGGAGATATCCTAAGGATAGGTGAATAATGGGGAACCTACTGTGACAACTTCAAAGTACGTGCCTGAGGATTGGTAAGATAAGTAGGGAAATAATGGGAACAACACTGACAACTGGGGAACTGATGTGACAACTGGGGAACTCGGAGGGGCTGCTGTGACAACTGGGGATCTCGGAGGGGCACCTGTGACAACTGGGGATCTCGGAGGGGCACCTGTGACAACTGGGGATCTCGGAGGGGCACCTGTGACAACTGGGGATCTCGGAGGGGCACCTGTGACAACTGGGGATCTCGGAGGGGCACCTGTGACAACTGGGGATCTCGGAGGGGCACCTGTGACAACTGGGGATCTCGGAGGGGCACCTGTGACAACTGGGGATCTCGGAGGGGCACCTGTGACAACTGGGGATCTCGGAGGGGCACCTGTGACAACTGGGGATCTCGGAGGGGCACCTGTGACAACTGGGGATCTCGGAGGGACACCTGTGACAACTGGGGATCTAGGAGGGGCTGCTGTGACAACTTGTGTAAGAAGAGGGCTACTGCTACAACAGAGGGAGGAGGGTCCTGGGGTAACCCCGGGGGCATCAGAGGGGGATGCTGCAGCGTTGACTTTTGCTTTTTTTCTAAGAAGCATCCTGGTAAAATTACCAATTGTTGTAAGGAAAGTGAGAGGACTCGGACAGGAGCCCGTGCACACGGGGCAGGACGGCCTACACGGACACATATACTAACAGATCACTCAGCACAGGCTATAAGCGGGGGTCTAACCAGAAATCGCCCACAATCCCCCGGGAGGAGGAGCACTGCTGCGCCATTCAGAGGGGAGCGCAGGAGCCAGCACCCTCTGACCTGTCTTGGGAGGCTGTGACAGGTCGGTTCCCACCATGTGACCTCCGGGGTCCTGTAATCATTGTGTGAAGGTAGGAGCACAGGCTGGAGGTCCTGATACACTGGAAGCCATGAGAGGGGAGAGCATAAAAAAGACGTTGCCCATGGCAACCAATGGATTTAAAGGAAGAAGCTAACTGGTTGCCATGGGCAACAACTCCCCTCTGCCAATCTATGTAGAGGAGTATGGAGTCTGAGGGTCTCCAGCTGATGTGAGACCATAAGTCCCAGCAGAGCGCAGGTGTAGGTTTATAACAGCAGTATGATGGAAAACTACAACTCCCAAGATGCCACAGGCTGCAGACCACCACCACATGCAGTGCAGAGAGGAAACCGCCACACGTGGCGCAGCTCCGTGTCCCTACCGTCAGCCATCTCTGAGAAGTCCAGCAAACTCCCACTAATGCCCCCACATCAAGCTCCGGGCCACGAGCGCCATGACGCCTACGTCATACATCACGCCCACCTCTGCCGCGCCGTCAAACGTGACGTCACGCCCCGTAGTGATTGGAAGGCGTGGGATCGCAGTGGGCGGGGTCTGGAGTTCTCGCTGCGCAGTTCTTCATGGGACCCTTCCGCCAGTCCGGTATTTAACCTCTTATTCCCCAGAACATTTATGGAGGTTTTCTGGTTTCGGTAACCCCTTGTTTCCCAGCTACGCCTTCCCTGCCCTCCCCGGGTCCAACACTGCGTCTGCTCTGCTGCTCCCGGTGTTTGCAGTGCTGCTGACCATGTTGTTAGCACTGGAGCCAATGACTGAGCTCAGTGGCTCTACCTGGGCTGACGGCACAAGCCGCTGAGCTCACTGATTGGCTGCAGCGCTGTCGACATGACATCAGCCAATAACGGTGAGCGGCAGAAACTCCAGGCCGGACCTGGGGAGGGTGAGTAAAGGATGTGGGAGAGAGGGGTCACGTGCCCGCCTGCTGCCGACACCGTAGAATCCTGACAGTGTGCACACTGCACATAGTGACTACAGACTTGTACTCTACACCGGCCAACTCCTTTGTCCGCCTCGTGACTGGAGCTTTTTTCGTTTTTGCGGTTTTGTTTTTCGCTCCCCTTCTTCCCAGAGCCATAACTTGTTTATTTTTCTGTCAATATGGCCGTGTGAGGGCTTATTTTTTGCGGGACGAGTTGTACGTTTCAACGACACCATTGGTTTTACCATGTCGTATTCTCGAAAACGGGAAAAAAATCAAAGTGCGGTGAAATTGCTAAAAAAAAAAGTGCAATCCCACACTTTTTGCTTGGCTTTTCTGCTAGGTTCACTAGATGCTAAAACTGACCTGCCATTATGATTCTCCAGGTCATTACGAGTTCACAGACACCAGACATGGGTTCTTTTTTATCTAAGTGATGAAAAAAATTCCAAACTTTCCTTAAAAAAAAATTGCGCCATTTTCCGATACCATCTCCATTTTTCATGATCTCGGGTTGGGTGACGGCTTATTTTTTGCTCGCCGAGCTGATGTTTTTAATGATGGCATTTTGATGCAGATACAATCTTTTGATCACGCGTTTTAATGCAATGTCGCGGCGAGCAAAATAACGCAATTCTGGCGTTTTGACTCTTTTCTCACCGTTTAGCGATCCCATTAATCCTTTTTTTTAGTGATAGATCGGGTGATTCTGAACATGCTTCAATAGTCTCCATAGGAGACTAGAAGCTGGCACAACTCGATCAGCTCTGCTACATAGAGGCGATGATCAGATCGCCTCTATGTAGCTCAATTACTGACTTACTATGAGCGCCGACCGCTGGGTGGCGCTCACAGCAATCCAGCACTGACAACCATAGAGGTCTCCAGGAGACCTCTGGTTGTCATGCCGACACACCGGGGACCCGCGATCACGTGACGCAGGTCACCGGTGTGCCTAATTCCAATTGCAATTGCTGGAAGCATCATTTAAATGCCGCTGTCAGCATTTGACAGCAGCATTTAACTATGTAATAACCGCGGGTCTATCGTGATTACACCTGCAGCTACAGCGGGCACATGTCAGCTGTTCAAAACAGCTGACATGTCCAGGAAAGATGTTGGCTTACTGACGGAGCCCACAACAAAGAGAGGGATACCGACACCGGCATACTATTACGCCTGATGTTGGTAAGGGGTTAATAATTTTTGCTTTTTTTTTTTTTTTTTTATACATGGGCACTAATTTTTACACAATTTAAATATACAGTGTATAAAGTCTGTAACCGAAATCCTGCTGCGCCGATTGGTCGTGGACGCCAGGCCGCGACCAATCAGCGACAGATGCAGCTGTTTGTAACGGTAAGCTGTGCCTGCCGCTCAATCTGGCGCAGTGCATCTGTAAAAAATAGAATTAAAATAAAAAAGGTTATACTGACATTCCGACGGCGTTCGATCTCCTCCTTTCCATGCGCCCAGCCTCGCGGTCCCAGTAATGCCTTGCGCCTTAGACCGGAGATGTCACTCTCGTGAGAGTGCAACGTCATCAGCGGTGTTTCGCGCAATGCATTACTGGGACCGCGAGGCCGGGCGCGTGGAAAGGAGATCAGACGCCATCGGAAGGTGAGTATATAACTATTTTTTTATTTTAACGGCGACCATACATACCAGCAAAGGGGGAGGACCATGCATACCAGCAATGGGGGGGAGGAGGACCATGCATACCAGCAATGGGGGGGGAGGGGGACCATGCATACCAGCAAAGGGGGGTGAGGGGGACCATACATACCAGCAAAGGGGGGGGGAGGGGGACCTTGCATACCAGCAAAGGGGGGTGAGGGGACCATGCATACCAGTAAAGGGGGGGACTATGCATACCAGCAAAGGGGGGTGGGGGGACCATGCTTACCAGCAAAGGGGGGTGAGGGGGACCATGCATACCAGCAAAGGGGGGGGAGGGGGACCATGCATAGCAGCAAAGGGGGGGAGGGGGACCATGCATACCAGTAAAAGGAGGTGAGGGGGACCATACATACCAGCAAAGGGGGGAGGGGGACCATGCATACCAGCAAATGGGGGGTGAGGTTGACCATGCATACCAGGATATAGGGGGTGAGGGTGACCATGCATACCAGGAAAGGGGGGTGAGGGTGACCATGCATACCAGGATAGGGGGGTGAGGTTGACCATGCATACCAGGAAAGGGGGGTGAGGGGGACTATGCATACCAGGAAAGGGAGATGAGGGGACCATGCATACCAGGATAGGGGGGTGAGGTTGACCATGCATACCAGGAAAGGGAGTTGAGGGGGACCATGCATACCAGGAAAGGGAGGTGAGGGGACCATGCATACCAGGAAAGGGGGGTGAGGGGGACCATGCATACCAGGAAAGGAGGGTGAGGGGACCATGCATACCAGGAAAAGGGGGTGAGGGGGACCATGCATACCAGCAAAGGGGGGGTGAGGGGATCATACATACCAGCAGGGGGGGGAAGGGGGACCATGCATACCAGCAAAGGGGGGTGAGGTTGACCATGCATACCAGGATAGGGGGGTGAGGGTGACCATGCATACCAGGAAAGGGGGTTAGGGTGACCATGCATACCAGGATAGGGGGGTGAGGTTGACCATGCATACCAGGAAAGGGGGGTGAGGGGGACTATGCATACCAGGAAAGGGAGATGAGGGGACCATGCATACCAGGATAGGGGGGTGAGGTTGACCATGCATACCAGGAAAGGGAGTTGAGGGGGACCATGCATACCAGGAAAGGGA
Source organism: Dendrobates tinctorius (assembly GCF_039654945.1). Taxonomy (NCBI): domain Eukaryota; kingdom Metazoa; phylum Chordata; class Amphibia; order Anura; family Dendrobatidae; genus Dendrobates; species Dendrobates tinctorius. The sequence goes on from NW_027361754.1 coordinate 73,118,417, forward strand.
GGTGAGGGGACCATGCATACCAGGAAAGGGGGGTGAGGGGGACCATGCATACCAGGAAAGGAGGGTGAGGGGACCATGCATACCAGGAAAAGGGGGTGAGGGGGACCATGCATACCAGCAAAGGGGGGGTGAGGGGATCATACATACCAGCAGGGGGGGGAAGGGGGACCATGCATACCAGCAAAGGGGGGTGAGGTTGACCATGCATACCAGGATAGGGGGGTGAGGGTGACCATGCATACCAGGAAAGGGGGTTAGGGTGACCATGCATACCAGGATAGGGGGGTGAGGTTGACCATGCATACCAGGAAAGGGGGGTGAGGGGGACTATGCATACCAGGAAAGGGAGATGAGGGGACCATGCATACCAGGATAGGGGGGTGAGGTTGACCATGCATACCAGGAAAGGGGGGTGAGGGGGACCATGCATACCAGGAAAGGGAGGTGAGGGGACCATGCATACCAGGAAAGGGAGGTGAGGGGACCATGCATACCAGGAAAGGAGGGTGAGGGGACCATGCATACCAGGAAAGGAGGGTGAGGGGACCATGCTTACCAGGAAAGAAGGGTGAGAGGACCATGCATACCAGGATTGGGGGGTGAGAGGACCATGCATTCCAGAATTGGAGGGTGAGGGGACCATGCTTACCAGGATTGGGGGGTAAGGGGTACCATGCATATCAGGATTGGGGGGTGAGAGGACCATGCATATCAGGATTGGGGAGTGAGGGGGACCATGCATACCAGGAAAGGGGGGTGAGGGGACCATGCTTACCAGGAAAGAGGGGTGAAAGGACCATGCATACCAGGATTGGGGGGTGAGAGGACCATGTATTCCAGGATTGGAGGGTGAGGGGACCATGCATATCAGGATTGGGGGGTGAGGGGACCATGCATACCAGGATAGGGGGGGAGGGGTACCATGCATATCAGGATTGGGGGGTGAGAGGACCATGCATATCAGGATTGGGGAGTGAGGGGGACCATGCATACCAGGAAAGGGGGGTGAGGGGACCATGCTTACCAGGAAAGAGGGGTGAAAGGACCATGCATACCAGGATTGGGGGGTGAGAGGACCATGTATTCCAGGATTGGAGGGTGAGGGGACCATGCATATCAGGATTGGGGGGTGAGGGGACCATGCATATCAGGATTGGGGGGTGCATTATTGCATTATTATTAAAACTTCTTAAATAAACTACATATATATTCTAGAATACCCGATGCATTAGAATCGGGCCGCTATCTAGTATATATATATATATATATATATAGTTGATAGGAATACAAAAGTGCACTTTAAATTGTGCTCCATATTCCGTAAGAATTATTCTTGTGTATCAGACAAATTTTTTTCCCCCGAAAGAGGGAAGTCTAGAAGCAGACTTGCTTCCTTTTTTTTTTTTTTTTTAGGGTTTTTTTGCTTTTTTTTTTTACTGTTTCACACATTGTGGCTCCTATGAGATCATAAAAAACTTTGCGGGCGGCATTTCAGCATTTATTTATTTTCTTAATGTCTGATTTCCTCTGTAACTGAGGCTGTCAAATTAGCCCCAATTACAGGGAAAATTCAGCCTTTTGGCTGTACTGTAGAGCTGATCCGAGTTTGTTAGGACCCAGCAGCTCCTGCGTCCTTTCGGCGATCACATGATCGCTGGGTTCAGAGAGGAAAACACTGTAAGTGGGTCCTAATCTGTATACACAGTACTCGTTCAGCTCTGTATCTACAGCGATCAGGAAGACAGAGATGGTAATATACAAGGAGTCTATTAATAGAAGCTGGATGAAACCAGATGGCATGTGACCACTAGTATGCAAATCGCTTACATGCGGTTCCGTGACTGTCTATTTGCAGAGGAAATATATGGAAATCATGATAGTATGCACATCACTCACTGTCATGCTTTGGTAGTTTACAGTCAATGAGTGATTGCAGACTTTTATTTTTAGACCGTAAAACCCTTTTAAAAGGGTAGTCCCTCACAGCTCACTTCTGCATTGGGAGGTGGGCAGGACTGAAGACGATGATTCTGCACAAACAGTGCCAGGTACCATGGGACACCAGTATGAGCTACTCAAGCTACATGTCTATGAGCTGCAAGGTATTAAGTCGGAGATTTGGTTATGGCCGATCGGTGGAGTCTGCACATGACGTTATCAATTGGTATTGTGGGAAAGTCCATATCACACAACAAGGAAACCATTCTGGTTGTGAAATGCTTTTCTCATAACTATGATGTATTAGTTTACTGAGCTCTTTGTTGTCATCGGGACTTTTCTTGGGCGTTAGTTGTTGGATTTTTATGGATTTTTCCTAGAGTAAATTACAAGTATTAAATGTCAGAAAGAGAGTCTCTTTCTTTTTTCACTTAAGTTTTTGTTTTTAGATAAATAATGCAAATGTTGACTTGTAACTGATTATATTTTCTTCTTAAAGGGGATCTTTCTCTGAATTTTTGTAAATGTAAACTGAGTACCTCGTCTATTTGCTGCTGCTCAACTGATTCTGGAACAGTTTTTCTTTTTCTTCTGTGCCCCACCGTTCCAAAGAAATGTCCTCCCGGAAATAATGGTCGTGTACCACAGGACACCTCTTTGGGCGTGGCCATGTTTTCATTAGCCAGTGTCACAGGAGAAAAGAACGAGAGGCTCAGGACCCTCATCTGGTGATTGTGGGGGTCCCAGCAGTGGGGGGTGCGGAGCAATCACTTATCATCCTTCCTGTGGATGGCATTAAATGACTATTGTGGGAAAACCCTTTTGATGATGATCTCTTTGCAGAAGTCGTATTACCCAAGCTCTAGAGATAACACAAGTAGTGGTTCCCCAGTCTCCCATTAAGTTGGATGGCACATTGTGATACTACATTTCCTATGCACTGAGAAGGGGATTGACTAGAGTCGAGGAAAAAGATTCACCCTGCCGATGTCCAAGACCGGTTTTCAGCTTCTTGGTCTAAGCCATAGCCTACGTCAATTCACAGAGATTCTGGAAGTGGCAAGAAAATGAAATGTCAACTACATTGAGCTTTATTTATGTAAAACCGGGAAGCCCTTTAAATTCTAGGAACAAGGACTAACTAAGCATGTGGATAAGCACATTCATCATCAGTGTTTTCTTGAATCTCTAAGTAAACAGAAAATTCCCTGGCACGTCGATGTGTATTACTTTTTATTCATCATCCACTTTGTGTAAACGGCTACACAGCCTGTGGCTCTTGGGCTCGCGTCCCACTATATCCTGGTGGCCATCTTTAGCTGTGCGCGTCAGTCTTACTGGAAAGTATAGCCTGGTCACCCTAGGAACCGGCAGACAGGAAGGCATGTTCTGATCAGTCTGTGGTCACTGAAGGTTCTTCTACTCATACACGTGGGAGGAATCGGGACTACAGACTGTCAGGGTTTCCTCAGCTTTTAAAGAGGAACAGCCCAATGGTGAGTGGCACATATGAATTGCTTGATCAGATCCATGTACATGAAGCATTAAACAACCACCAACCAGCTACTTGTTTGCCGATTGGTGGTTGGTTTATTTGCTTGTTCGCACAGGCGGACTGTTCTTAACTGTGATAGGTCATTCAGTCTGCTATTGTTCTCGGCAGCACAAGTTCTGTTTACACAGAACAAAGTGCTGCCAAGAACGATCATCTTTTGAACAGCTCAAAAGGTCATTGCACCCAACAAACGTGCATTTTGCTCATTCGTCCAGTGATCGGTAGCCTGTTTACACTGCACAAATATTGCAAAATTACCAATCCTGAGAACCAAAATACTGCATTGTAAATGGACCTCAACTTATACGTGGGGCAAGGAAATTGCAGAACACTACCCTGTGCTCTTCATAGACCGCTCATTGCTCCAGAACACAGCAGTTGTGTCATTTGTGGAGACAAGATTACTGATGTTGGCAAGCATTACACCTTTACTCGATTCTGAACTTTCATCTAACAAAACACATTTTCTTATATTGTTATCATTGATACATTATAACTAAGCAAAGAGGAAATCAGAAGGGGAGAAAGAAAAGAGTGGAAGAAAAAAAGCGAAAAAGAAAGAAGAGTGGGATTTTGCTGTGCCTGTCATCCAGAAGGAATCATCATTTCATACAGAGGTGATGACTATTGTGCTTCTAAACACTGTCCTGAGAAACTATGTCTTGCAAAAACCTAAATATCCTGTTTGGTTGATGAAAGTTACTTTGTATTGAAAATTGAGAGCAAGTATTGGGGGTGTAAGGGGACTTGCATGACTTGAAAGAACTTTCCTGATCCCCATCCCAACGTACTTTCACATCTGGGTTTCCCAAAGACCCCACCAAACAAAGCATCATGCCTTGTTCTGAATTGCAGCAGAAATTAGACATCTGTTTAGAAGCGGTGTAGGAGCGATAGAAATCTGTTCCATCTGGAGATGATGTTGAAGTTCATTTCTTGAAGCCTACTGAAGATGAAAAGTTTGTAAGATAGGAGAAAAGTTCTATTCCAATCCAATGGAAAAAAACTGTGTCCTCAGATCCCTGTCTCATTCCTCTAAATATGCAAGCAAGCTCATATAGGGTATGGATGCCAGCAACAGTCTGGGAACTGAGACTTCTAAGATCAACCATCTGTAGACACATCTCCTCAAATTCCGTGATGGATGAACGAGGGCTGGGAAGGGCAAATGCTTGAAAAAAGTTCTTCAGATGACCATAGTCATACCATGCATCCCTGGGAGCAGGAACTGATTGGAAAAAAAGGAATTTAAGTGTACGCCTTGGTGTAATGCATGTTTCCATTGGAAGTCGTAAAAGGATCGTTTAGTTGCACATACAGGAGAAAAGTAAATGATTGGCAAGGATAGGCGCTAATAGGCTCGCATAGGGGGAAAAGCGAACTCCCTTCATGTTTTACAGATGGGGAACTAAAAAAGAGGTGTTAGAGGAGCCTGAGACCTACCTACTTTAGATCACCTTCATAATCTGAAGGAAAAATTTTAAAATTAATAGTTACAGATCCTTTCAAACTATGAAATTGTTATTCTTGTATTAGTTTACCAGACATGTTGAAAGAGCAGCCTGTTGAATACTAGGAAATGTGGCATACATAAACCTCCCCTAGACAAATTTTGCCAGTTTATTGTAAGATCAGAAACCCTTCCAAATGAAGGGAAACAAAAGAATAGTGAGATTGAGCAACTGGGAGATTCTAAATTCCAAACCTCTGTGAATGTTACTGAATGATCTATCCTGTAAGAAGTAACATATGCAAGCGAAGCACCTGCAAAAGTGAACATTTGTGGGAAAAAACATGTTGTAAAACCTTGTATGTCCAGAGTGCAATGGTCAGTGTTTCCATTACCTGGATATTGTAGAGTAATGATACTGTGAACATTCATGTTGCTTCCCATTTTTTCTGTAGTCATAAAAGCATTCCATTGATATTGACTTTGACCAATGAAATAGATTAAAGCTTAAATAACTAAAATTCGAGGCAACAAGCTTTGACCCATACCCACTAAACAGATAACCCCACCTCACTCTCAAAAACTTAATTTTCATCATCGGACATAACGAGGTCCTCCACAGGCAGGTCACCTTGACCAGAGTCATGGTCTTTCGGGTGGTGTCCCAAGCCTCTCTACCCAAGACAAATCCATTATAGAAGGGGGCAAGGGCAGTAAGTGCAAGGCCAAGATCTTTAAGTAGACATTAAGGTCTATAGCTTCACGAGAAATAGTTTTAAAGTTACTACAGTGTAATTTGTCTCCAACTGGTCTGGGAATAATGAAAATCTGCACTAATATGATTTATGAATGATTGTGAATTAATGTGACCTTTGCATAATGGGCTTTTTTTTTTTACCTTCTAGGGGGAGCTAAAGGAGGGGTGCTGTACATCAAAACATGTTATCCATTGGACTAATAAAAGATTGAAACACAAGCTTTCATACAACTCTATTGACCAAAAAATACTAAAAAAAATTATGGTTCGGAATATGGCGACTGAAGACCATTTTTCTCCAGGTTTTTTTTTCTATTTTTAAAGTAGTATGCAATTTTGGTATCACCATAACCATGCCAGTTCTTTTTTACCACTAAGTGAGCATCATAAAAATAAAACAACCCCAAAAAATGGTGGAATTTTTTTTTCAATTCCACCCCATGTCGACATTCTTTCTTGTTTTTAGTACATTATATTGTAAGCTGAATAGTGTCATTCAAAGCTACAACTCACCCCACAAAAAAGAAGCCCTGTTTCGGCTAAGGTGTTATGGTCTTTGGAAGGCGAGAATGAGAAAAACAGAATTTGACATAACGGCCGCTTCTCCAAGGGTTTAGCAGCACTTGGGGTATGTGCTCACTTTGCGTTTTCGTCTCGTTCTTGTTATGTATTTTCTTGACAGTTTTGTCACAAAAACTGAAGGATTTCCTAGTACACAGCAAAGTGAATAAGATTCCTGAAGTCTCATACACACTTTGATTACCGTAATTTTTCCTTCCAGATTTAAATCTGCAGCATGTCAGTTCTTTCAGCGTTTTTGGTTCAGATTTTACCCATAATAGTAAGTGGGGAAAAATCTGCAACAAAAACGTATGTAAATGTAAAAAATGCTTAAAAAAAAGCAACAAAAACGCACATATATTCCACATAGCTTTTTTGCTGCCAACTCATCAAGATTTGCAGCAGAATTTTCTGCGGCAAATTCCGAAAAGGTGCATTTAGCCTTAGGCTATGTTCGCACGTGGTGTTTTTGATGCATTTTGTAATGCAAATTTTCTGATTCGTTTTACAGTACCAGAAAAGTCTGAGATTTCAGAAATCTCATGCACACAGCTTGTGTTTTTGTGCTCCGTATTTTGTACTTTGCTTGTTTTTTTGCAGAATGCAGCATATCACTTCTTTCAGCGTCTTTTCAGTGGTTTTCACCAATTAAAAGTAATGGCTCTTCTATATACCAGCGCATGCACATGCCATTCTGCCCTGTTCAGAGAATTGGAAACATCTCTGCAACGTGCATGCTCCGGCCTTGCGCATGATAGATGACATAATGTTAGCTATTTACATCAAGTAACGAAAGCGGGCTGGATTTTGAAAGATCAGCACCATCTGGCAGCAGCGTTGGACTGGGGTGCCAAGGGCCCACTGGTAACATTGACTCTGGAGCGCCTATGGTTCAGATAGATGCAAATATTACCTGACCCTTATTCACAAATGTTCCTGTGCTTCTATCTAATATATAACGCTCAGGTGTGTGTATGTATGTATGTGTGTGTGTGTATGTCCGGGATTGGCATCCGCACCGTCGCAGCTACAGCCACAAAATTTGGCACAGTCACACGTCTGGACCCCGAGAGTGTCCTAAGCTATGTTGTGAGGCGAAATTTTTACCCCGCGTGTTCCAATTCACCAAACAATTTAGCCCCTATCTACATAATGGGGAAAAAGTGTGTGTATCAAGCCCCGCCCCTCATTATGATGTCATAATGGTTGCCATGGCGACACTGATGTCATCATAGGTTGCAAGCCCCGCCCCTCATTATGATGTCATAATGGTTGACTATGGGATGGAGGATGTGTGATGGGTATATGGGCACTGGACTATGGGATGAAGGATATGTATGACGGGTATATGGGCACGGGACTATGGGATGGAGGATGTGTGATGGGTATATGGGCACTGGACTATGGGATGGAGGATATGTATGACGGGTATATGCGCACGGGACTATGGGATGGAGGATATGTATGATGGATATATGGGCATGGGACTATGAGATGAAGAATGTGTGATGGGTATATGGGCACTCGACTATGGGATGGCGAATATGTATGATGGGTATATGGGCATGGGACTATGGGATGAAGAATATGTATGATGGGTATATGGGCATGGGACTATGGGATGGAGAATATGTATGATGGGTATATGGGCATGGGACTATGGGATGGAGGATAGGTATGTTGCGTATATGGGCACGGGACTATGGGATGGAGGATATGTATGATGGGTATATGGGCACGGGCCTATGGGATGGTGGATATGTATGATGGGTATATGGGCACGGGACTATGGGATGGAGGATAATTATAATTTGCTATAACTAACCACAGTTAGTTACTATGCCCGGGCAGCGCCGGGCTCTTCAGCTAGTATAATAATAAACTAGATAGTTTCTTAAATTAATAATTAGATGCTGCCTTTGTCTATAAATTGTGCCAACTACTGTTCATATGCAGGATTATTGTCCCTATAAGGGCCCACCGGGGAATTCACCTGTTCCCCCGATGGGCCAGTCCGAATCTGTCTGTCAGAAACTTACATACAAGACAGGGAATTTTAGGCATTCTGTACTGAGGTGGTGGCGTAAAGCACATTTTAGAAATCAGAATACAGCAGATGGAGCCATTTTTAATAGGGAGACGAAAACACAGGGTTTCTTTAATTTAATTGATTGGGATGCCTACTTTGATATATGACCGGCTTTGGGTACAAGAAACTTTATCCTGCTCCTTCGAAGTTTGAAAAATGGAGAATAAAAATCTCATTCAGTTAAATTATAGCATAATGTTCAGTTCAGCCGCCCGCACAAATATATCCGCTTTCTTCTTTGCCAAATTTCTGGATCGGGGCACACAATGACTTCAGTCACCTAAAACACCCTCCGGGAATAAGACTAAGGAACGAGGGGAAACTCTGCCGTACAATAGGGCTGTAAATAATACAAGACCCATAACTGGAAATGGCTTGTATCGTCCTGTTCCCTTTTACAGTCTTATACCAGTATAATGATATTCTAGCAACCATCATTCTTCATTGAGTTTCCTAAAAAAGGAAGATGCAAAATATAGCTTTTCTTTAGAAAACCCAATGAAGAATGACGGATGCTCTAATATAATTGGACTGGTAAAAGATAACAAAAGGTAAATGCTAAACTACTACTAGGCCTCATTTCTCAAAACTGTGTTGCCAATAGCATCCAATCAGAGCTCAGCTTTAATTGTATAACCTTCTCTGGAAAAATGAAAGCTGCATTCTGATTGGTTGCTATGGGTAACAAGGACACTTTTACTGTTAGGCAGTTTGGATAAATTAGGCCTTCAGTGTGGTGGCTAAAGGCAGAATCTAAATTCATACAAATGATAAAAGTAAATTAAAATTTCTGTAAAGCAGAACTGATTGAACATCAATTACTGACGAAAATACTCATATTTAAGGAGAATATAAGTAATGAATATCAACATTCAGCAATCACAAGTGTCTGATACTTAGCCCTAGCGTAATGCAAACCACCATACTAATACTAACTGCCTAACTAGGATGGAAAAGGGGAAAGAAATCCAAGATTAAGACAAGAGGACTACGTGACTGCAGACTTGTGAATCCTTACTGCGGGCTGTCAGGAATCTCTGGGAGCAGGCGGGCGCTCGACAAGTATGGGATTTGAAAAAATGCGGTCACATGCAGACTAGACAAGCGCGGCCTGGCTCAATGGAAGTGACACATCTAGACGTAATGTGGCTAGAAGTCACATGACCGCCCGCTCCCAACACCAGAGAATACTGACAGCACACCCTGAGCGCTAGGAGGATTCACAAGTCTGCAGTCACATAAATTGATGGCAGACTTGAACCTCAAGCCTGAACAACTCTTTTAAGTTGGCCATAAACATTATTTAGCTGTCTCCAAAAAACCCCAGACTCCCCTATAGACAGAAGCATTCCTGTGGTTTTTTTTTCTTTTTTATGGAAGAGTCCCTGCCGGATTCATCTGTCATTGACTTATCTCTCAGACAAATTAACATTTCAATGGTCGAATCTTTCTTTCCTTGACGTCCTTAGATGATCTGTTGACCTTTCCAAAATTTGCAGGTTTAGGCCACTTTTATCCAATCTTTTTTGTCTTTCCCATGCAGCCTGAAATAAGGGCACAAATGCAAGAAAGTCTTCTGGACCCTATGCAATAGGGAACATTGTAGGAAGATTGTGATTCTATAAAGGGGTGAGGCAGTGACTTAATTATCGTCTTTGTACATCAGTGAAATTTAAGGATTTCATTTTTGTTAACAAAGAATCCATGAGCCCGCCATTACTGTCTCATTGGTGTTTGTAATTTGTAACTCTGTTATCTGTCTTTTTCCGAGCTCCTTTCAGCTGTTTTATGACCATAGACCACAGCAAAGTTGAATGTACAAGGAAATAAAAGGGCTGTAATAGCCAAAAGGTACAAAAATTTTTACTGAACCCAATTGCAAATATTATTTTTTTATTTGCATGCATTTAAATAAAAATAAAAATTGTTCCCAAGGTGGAGAACCCTTTTTGGCACCTTAGTAATACGTAATAGCTTTTTGGCCTAATTTGGTAAGATATCTAATAGGCATGTTGTCAGATTTGTGCAATTGTGTAAATTTTCATGAGTAGAACAATTATATGGAAATACTTGGATTGCCGTAGCGGAAGTGTGAAGATAAATAGACTATTCAGCTGTAATGGGAAGTATTAACGTGATTCAGTTTTATAAGTTTGCCTTTTAGACATGTGTCCTAGAATATAGCTTTCTTTTATCACTTGTAATACCCTTTGATGCCACTATGTGGCAAGATCTTCAAGGATGGTCTAAGTAAGGTTTCTTTTTTTTTAAGCTAGAAACTCATGAATAATAATAGCAGGGAGTCCTGCGGCTCAGATCCCCAATGATCAAATCTAATCTGTGTAAGGATAAGAGGATATATCTATTTGGATGACATTAAGCTTATAAGATCCACATGTTAATTGGTGGTCTCAGCTCAGGTTTTGATAACGGATAGTCAGATCGATGGGCATCTGACGATCCCTAGAATAAAGTGGCAGTGCTAATGGAAACATGGTACCATTTCTTTATCTGACAGCTCCACTTGGCTTCTCTAGATTTTATATGGTCATCCAGTGACTAAGGCGAAACAACAGTGCAGCCTCTGGAGAAAGCCAACGGGGCGACACAATGCTTTCCTAGTGATACAATCATCAATGGCCAGACCTCTGATTGGACATTCATTGCATATCCTAGCTTCAAAATGTACACTTTTTTCTTTTTTTTAATTTGGGGAAATTTTTCTTAAAGAGAACCTTTCCGCTAATTCATGTTGTCCAAACCTGGGGCAGCATGAATAAGTAAAGACTGCAGCCAAGTATGAGGAGCGTTCCAAAGAAAATATTTTTTTGAGATCCAGCTGGGGACGATAGCAGAAGACAAGACTAGTCCTGCACAATCCTCTGCCAGATTCTCCCGGCACTGCTCCAGTTGATTGACAGGTCTTTCCCATGTGTGTACACAGAGCGACACCTGTCAATCTTAGGGAAAAGAAGTCCAAGGGCAGGACAAGACAAGTCTCTTATTTCTTTCTAATCCCCAGATCTTTAAACTATATATATTTTTAAATCACCAGAACATTTCAGAGAAAAATAAACCTGGTTTTAATCGTGCGGCCAGGTTCTCATTCATGCTGCATACAGTTTGGGCAGCATGAACCTGCTGACGTCTTCCCTTTAAATGTACCTAATATATAATCTTCTCAACGAAGTGGTCTTTGGAAGAGAAGGCAACGGATGGCAGCATAGATTAGGGACAAAGATTTTAGCACTAAGTTGCCAAGCACTGTGATCTCAGGAGTCCTCCGTCCTCATGAAGTGCTAGCAAGCCCCACCCACCCAGTGGTGATTGACAGTTTTCTCCCTGGTATTGTGCATAGGGAGTAAGCTCATGAATACTGGGGAATCAGGAGTTCATAGTGTTCGACTCACTGCAATTGTGATTTTATCAAAAGTACACAATTAAGTGACACATCACTGAAGTCCGAGTGCTTGTCACTACTTTATGCTAATGCATTTAATGTGGGAAAGATTCCCTTTAAACTGATTGCTCACTGATTATGTTGCAGTTTATAATTCTTAGGTAATCCTGGAAATTAACGTCATCTTCAAAGAATAAAAATTTTTAAAATGTTTTGAGATGAGCTAGTGATGAACGTTACCTTCCTTTTGCTTTATAGGGATTGTTTTGGAAGGAAATAAATGTGCCCAGAGGAAACCCCCATGATGACCATGCGTAAAGCATGCCTACATGTGTAAGAGATGATGATTAGGATATGAGCTTTCACAATGGAAAAACCCAATTGCTTTGGTGAGGGTAGGTCCATAACATGAAAATTGGTGGTGTTGCATTCAACAAATTATCACAAAATCAAGTTTTTTTGTGTACTGAACTGTAAAGGGAAATGTTGGTAAAATTATCCAGAAAGGAGGAATTTAAAGTCCCCAGTAATTTTTTTTCTCTTCCCTCTGGTTAAATAATTGGTCAGGGACCAATAACAGGTCCACAACACCATTTTGAGACCACCTTTTCATTGGTTGATGGGCATACATGAATTGGCCAAATTATGCGCTAAGCGTCTCATTTTTTCCTAGTATTTAGAAGCAGTATTGCTATTCATATTTCATTTCTTTCACATTGACATGCTTTAGCACTACATAGTGCAACTTTTTTGTTTATTGTATACGGAGGTAGCGCTCCTAATTGGCACCTATTCACATTAGCTTGGAAGTGCCAGTCATTCTTTTTGTCATTGTATATTAGCTCTCTGACCGAGCACTCTGCCCTTCACCATGTGGTGGATTTTAATTGCAGCAGGGTCCTACCTACCCATAAAATCAAACTTAGAAGAGAGTTATTCACATCGACCCAGGAATTCAGACTTTAGTCTTAGACAGGTATTTAGGACCCATCAGTTTTGAGACCACCTTGTCGTTGGTTGATGGGCAGGCATGATTTGGCCAAATTATGTGCTAAGCGTCTCATTTTTTCCTAGTATCCAGAAGCAGTATTGCTATTCATATTTCATATATTTCACATTGACATACTTTAGCACTACACAGTGCAACTTTTTTTTATTTTTTTCTATTTAAGGTCCACAACACAAGATGTGAGTGACAGCACAAGATGAGTATTGGCGTCGCTGATGTGACGGGTATATAGACGATGTTCCTAGTTTAAGATATGACAAAGTCAGTCCCAGGAGAAGACCATCGCATTGGAATGAAGGGTGATGTATAGTACATATGGGGGGTTTGCAGAAAAAAAGTCAATTTCCTATTAGAATCTTTTAATCTTAATCAATGAACATGTTCCCCTACAAGCACCATTTGCAAGAGTCTGAAACTAGCTTCATTTTTTACATGTAAAAGTTGAACAAAGACTTATTTTTTTTTTTTTTTTTTAATTTAATAATTTTTAAAGGATTTTTAAAAAAAATCTACGGATCTGCAGCACCCACCTAGATCCAGCGCAGGTCGTTCCATGATCTTTGGTGATGTCACTATTCCTCAAGCCACCAGACTGCTGCGATCAGTCCTTCTGCTGATGGCACTGTGACATCAATTCTTCCTATCTCTGCGCAGATCATGGGGAGAACTGCGCTGGATCCAGGTGGGTGCCAGTTGGCAAATATGGTGGATTTTGTTATCAAAGAAGCACTCCTCCTCCTCCCATCAAACTTTTTATCCTCTCAATATATTACAATCATCATATTATACAGCATTGTGCACTTACAATTGCTCATTTTGCCTTTCTACCCAGATAATTCTTCTCTTTTCTCTGCTCTGTGTAGAAACAGGAAGTCTCTTTTCTCTGCAGAAATCATTCCCCTCTTCAACTCCTGACCTAGCTGCTCCACCCCTCCCCCCACCATTGATTTTAGCAGTGACTGATGAGTCATGAAGGAAAAATTGACCTCCTGTTTCTACATAGAGCTTAGATGGATTCAGCTGGTTTGTTTTTAATCATGTGATGTCATAGACCTAATGGAATTGTAAGTGCACAGTGCTATATAATATGATGACTGCAATATAAAAAATAAAGGGAACACTAAAACAACAGAATATAACTCCAAGTAAATCAAACTTCTGTGAAATCAAACTGTCCACTTAGGAAGCAACACTGATTGACAATCACTTTCACATGCTGTTGTGCAAATGGAATAGACAACAGATGGAAATTATTGGCAATTATCAAGACACCCTCAATAAAGGAGTGGTTCTGCAGGTGGGGACCACAGATCACATCTCAGTACCAATGCTTTCTGGCTGATGTTTTGGTCACTTTTGAATGTTGGTTGTACTTTTACATTCGTGGTAGCATGAGATGGACTCTACAACCCACACAAGTGGCTCAGGTAGTGCAGTTCATCCAGGATGGCACATCAATGCGAGCTGTGTGAAGAAGGTTTGCTGTGTCTGTCAGCGTAGTGTCCAGAGGCTGGAGGCGCTACCAGGAGACAGGCCAGTACACCAAGAGACGTGGAGGGGGCCATAGGAGGGCAACAACCCAGCAGCAGGACCGCTACCTCAGCCTTTGTGCAAGGAGGAACAGGAGGAGCACTGCAAAATGACCTCCAGCAGGCCACAAATGTGCATGTGTCTGCACAAACGGTTAGAAACCGACTCCATGAGGATGGTCTGAGTGCCCGATTGTGCTCACAGCCCAACACCGTGCAGGACACTTGGCATTTGCCACAGAACACCAGGATTGGCAAATTCGCCACTGGGGCCCTGTGCTCTTCACAGATGAAAGCAGGTTCAAACTGAGCACATGTGACAGACGTGAGTCTAGAGACGCCGTGGAGAGTGATCTGCTGCCTGCAACATCCTTCAGCATGACCGGTTTGGCAGTTGGTCAGTAATTGTGTGGGGTTGCATTTCTATGGAGGGTCGCACAGCCTTCCATGTGCTCGCCAGAGGTAGCCTGACTGCCATTAGGTACCGAGATGAGATCCTCAGACCACTTGTGAGACCATATGCTGGTGCGGTTGGCCCTGGGCTCCTCATAATGCAGGACAATGCCAGACCTCATGTGGCTGGAGTGTGTCAGCAGTTCCTGCAAGATGAAGGCATTGAAGCTGTGGATTGGCCCGCCTGTTCCCCAGACCTGAATCCGATTGAACACATCAGGGACATCATGTCTCGCTCTATCCACCAACGTCACATTGCACCACAGACTGTCCAGGACTTGGCGGATGCTTTAGTCTAGGTCTGGGAGGAGATCCCTCAGGATCATCAGGAGCATGCCCAGGCATTGTAGGGAGGTCATACAGGCACGTGGAGGCCATACACAATACTGAGCATCATTTCCTTGTCTTGAGGCATATCTACTGAATTTGGATCAGCCTGTAATTTGATTTTCCACTTTGCTTTTAAATATCCTTCCAAATCCAGACCTTCATGGGATATTAATTTTGATTTACATTTATAATTTTTATGTTTTCTTGTTCTCAATGCATGCCACTATGTAATGAATAAAGATTTGCAGCTGCAATATTTCATTCAGTAATATCTACAATGTGGTATCTTAGTGTTCCCTTTATTTTTTTGAGCAGTGTATAAGAGGATAAAAACTTTGATGGGACGAGGTAGGCTACTTTCAATGTCCCATCCCCTGGAAAAAAAAATCTTATTTTGCCCGGACAACCCCTTTATCTAATACTAGCTGAAGAGCCCGGCGCTGCCCGGGCATAGTAACTAACTGTGGATAGTTATAACAAATTATAATTATCCTCCATCCCATAGTCCCGTGCCCATATACCCAACATACCTATCCTCCATCCCATAGTCGAGTGCCCATATACCCATCACACATCCTCCATCCCATAGTCCCATGCCCATATACCCATCATACATATTCTCCATCCCATAGTCCCATGCCCATATACCCATCATACATATTCGCCATCCCATAGTCGAGTGCCCATATACCCATCACACATCCTTCATCTCATAGTCCCATGCCTATATACCCATCATACATATCCTCCATCCCATAGTCCCGTGCCCATATACCCATCATACATATCCGCCATCCCATAGTCCCGTGCCCATATACCCGTCATACATATCCTCCATCCTATAGTCCAGTGCCCATATACCCATCACACATCCTCCATCCCATATTCCCATGCCCATATACCCATCATACATATTCGCCATCCCATAGTCAAGTGCCCATATACCCATCACACATCCTTCATCTCATAGTCCCATGCCCATATACCCATCATACAAATCCTCCATCCCATAGTCCAGTGCCCATATACCCATCATACATATCCTCCATCCCATAGTCCCGTGCCCATATACCCATAACACATCCTCCATCCCATAGTCCCGTGCCCATATACCCGTCAGCATCACACCTCTTGCCATGTTAACCCTCAACACACACACTCCTCTCACCTTTCACCATCTCCACTCACTCTTTCACTCCACATACGACCCCTTCTCTCACGCCGTCTCTCATACTCACGCCGTCATCGCCGCTGCTCCACGATCCCCGACATCATCTTCCGCCGGCGCCATCCTGGATCCAGACGTTGTCCACGCCGGCGACATGTTCTTGCGGCGACGCCATCTTGAGTATCGTGAAATCCCGCGATACTCAAGATGGCGCCGGCATGGACGACGTCGGGATCCAAAATGGCGTCGGCGAATGACGGCGTGAGTATGAGAGACGGAGTGAGAGAAAGGGTCGTATGTGGAGTGAAAGAGTGAGTGGAGATGGTGAAAGGTGAGTGGAGTGTGTGTGTTGAGGAGGAGTGGTGTGTTGAGGGTTAATATGGAAAGAGGTGTGCGGTGACATCACCGGTTACAACTGGACGGAAGTTGTTACAACCGGAAGCTGCCTAGGGCATTTATTATTATAGATATAAAGCTCAATGTGGATATGTATGTATGTATGTATGTATGTGTGTATGTCCAGGATTGGCATCCGCACCGTCGCAGCAACAGCCACAAAATTTTGCACAGTCACACGTCTGGACCCCGAGAACGTCATAGGCTATGTTGTGAGGCGAAATTTTAACCCCGCGCGTTCCAATTCACCAAACAATTTTGCCCCTATCTACATAATGGGGAAAAAGTGAAAGGAAAAGTGTTGGAGGCAAATTGACATCTGCCAGATGTGAACTAGGGGTTGACTTAAAGAATGAGAGCGATGGCGCCAAAGAGTATATACCGTACAGTTGCTAAGGTGGGGCCCTGACATGTCAATGTGAAATATATGAAATATGAATAGCAATACTGCTTCTGGATACTAGGAAAAAATGCATACACGCACATGCGGCGCGTCTTTCCAGACCGTAGCTTGTCTATCCCATAGTCCCGTGCCCATATACCCATCATTCATATCCACCATCCCATAGTCGAGAGCCCATATACCCATCACACATCCTCTATCCCATAGTCCCATGCCCATATACCCATCACACATCCTCCATCCCATAGTCATGTGCCCATATACCCATCACACATCCTCCATCCCATAGTCCCATGCCCATATACCCATCACACATCCTCCATCCCATAGTCGCATGTCCACAACACCATTTTGAGACCACCTTTTCATTGGTTGATGGGCATACATGAATTGGCCAAATTATGCGCTAAGCGTCTCATTTTTTCCTAGTATTTAGAAGCAGTATTGCTATTCATATTTCATTTCTTTCACATTGACATGCTTTAGCACTACATAGTGCAACTTTTTTGTTTATTGTATACGGAGGTAGCGCTCCTAATTGGCACCTATTCACATTAGCTTGGAAGTGCCAGTCATTCTTTTTGTCATTGTATATTAGCTCTCTGACCGAGCACTCTGCCCTTCACCATGTGGTGGATTTTAATTGCAGCAGGGTCCTACCTACCCATAAAATCAAACTTAGAAGAGAGTTATTCACATCGACCCAGGAATTCAGACTTTAGTCTTAGACAGGTATTTAGGACCCATCAGTTTTGAGACCACCTTGTCGTTGGTTGATGGGCAGGCATGATTTGGCCAAATTATGTGCTAAGCGTCTCATTTTTTCCTAGTATCCAGAAGCAGTATTGCTATTCATATTTCATATATTTCACATTGACATACTTTAGCACTACACAGTGCAACTTTTTTTTATTTTTTTCTATTTAAGGTCCACAACACAAGATGTGAGTGACAGCACAAGATGAGTATTGGCGTCGCTGATGTGACGGGTATATAGACGATGTTCCTAGTTTAAGATATGACAAAGTCAGTCCCAGGAGAAGACCATCGCATTGGAATGAAGGGTGATGTATAGTACATATGGGGGGTTTGCAGAAAAAAAGTCAATTTCCTATTAGAATCTTTTAATCTTAATCAATGAACATGTTCCCCTACAAGCACCATTTGCAAGAGTCTGAAACTAGCTTCATTTTTTACATGTAAAAGTTGAACAAAGACTTATTTTTTTTTTTTTTTTTTAATTTAATAATTTTTAAAGGATTTTTAAAAAAAATCTACGGATCTGCAGCACCCACCTAGATCCAGCGCAGGTCGTTCCATGATCTTTGGTGATGTCACTATTCCTCAAGCCACCAGACTGCTGCGATCAGTCCTTCTGCTGATGGCACTGTGACATCAATTCTTCCTATCTCTGCGCAGATCATGGGGAGAACTGCGCTGGATCCAGGTGGGTGCCAGTTGGCAAATATGGTGGATTTTGTTATCAAAGAAGCACTCCTCCTCCTCCCATCAAACTTTTTATCCTCTCAATATATTACAATCATCATATTATACAGCATTGTGCACTTACAATTGCTCATTTTGCCTTTCTACCCAGATAATTCTTCTCTTTTCTCTGCTCTGTGTAGAAACAGGAAGTCTCTTTTCTCTGCAGAAATCATTCCCCTCTTCAACTCCTGACCTAGCTGCTCCACCCCTCCCCCCACCATTGATTTTAGCAGTGACTGATGAGTCATGAAGGAAAAATTGACCTCCTGTTTCTACATAGAGCTTAGATGGATTCAGCTGGTTTGTTTTTAATCATGTGATGTCATAGACCTAATGGAATTGTAAGTGCACAGTGCTATATAATATGATGACTGCAATATAAAAAATAAAGGGAACACTAAAACAACAGAATATAACTCCAAGTAAATCAAACTTCTGTGAAATCAAACTGTCCACTTAGGAAGCAACACTGATTGACAATCACTTTCACATGCTGTTGTGCAAATGGAATAGACAACAGATGGAAATTATTGGCAATTATCAAGACACCCTCAATAAAGGAGTGGTTCTGCAGGTGGGGACCACAGATCACATCTCAGTACCAATGCTTTCTGGCTGATGTTTTGGTCACTTTTGAATGTTGGTTGTACTTTTACATTCGTGGTAGCATGAGATGGACTCTACAACCCACACAAGTGGCTCAGGTAGTGCAGTTCATCCAGGATGGCACATCAATGCGAGCTGTGTGAAGAAGGTTTGCTGTGTCTGTCAGCGTAGTGTCCAGAGGCTGGAGGCGCTACCAGGAGACAGGCCAGTACACCAAGAGACGTGGAGGGGGCCATAGGAGGGCAACAACCCAGCAGCAGGACCGCTACCTCAGCCTTTGTGCAAGGAGGAACAGGAGGAGCACTGCAAAATGACCTCCAGCAGGCCACAAATGTGCATGTGTCTGCACAAACGGTTAGAAACCGACTCCATGAGGATGGTCTGAGTGCCCGATTGTGCTCACAGCCCAACACCGTGCAGGACACTTGGCATTTGCCACAGAACACCAGGATTGGCAAATTCGCCACTGGGGCCCTGTGCTCTTCACAGATGAAAGCAGGTTCAAACTGAGCACATGTGACAGACGTGAGTCTAGAGACGCCGTGGAGAGTGATCTGCTGCCTGCAACATCCTTCAGCATGACCGGTTTGGCAGTTGGTCAGTAATTGTGTGGGGTTGCATTTCTATGGAGGGTCGCACAGCCTTCCATGTGCTCGCCAGAGGTAGCCTGACTGCCATTAGGTACCGAGATGAGATCCTCAGACCACTTGTGAGACCATATGCTGGTGCGGTTGGCCCTGGGCTCCTCATAATGCAGGACAATGCCAGACCTCATGTGGCTGGAGTGTGTCAGCAGTTCCTGCAAGATGAAGGCATTGAAGCTGTGGATTGGCCCGCCTGTTCCCCAGACCTGAATCCGATTGAACACATCAGGGACATCATGTCTCGCTCTATCCACCAACGTCACATTGCACCACAGACTGTCCAGGACTTGGCGGATGCTTTAGTCTAGGTCTGGGAGGAGATCCCTCAGGATCATCAGGAGCATGCCCAGGCATTGTAGGGAGGTCATACAGGCACGTGGAGGCCATACACAATACTGAGCATCATTTCCTTGTCTTGAGGCATATCTACTGAATTTGGATCAGCCTGTAATTTGATTTTCCACTTTGCTTTTAAATATCCTTCCAAATCCAGACCTTCATGGGATATTAATTTTGATTTACATTTATAATTTTTATGTTTTCTTGTTCTCAATGCATGCCACTATGTAATGAATAAAGATTTGCAGCTGCAATATTTCATTCAGTAATATCTACAATGTGGTATCTTAGTGTTCCCTTTATTTTTTTGAGCAGTGTATAAGAGGATAAAAACTTTGATGGGACGAGGTAGGCTACTTTCAATGTCCCATCCCCTGGAAAAAAAAATCTTATTTTGCCCGGACAACCCCTTTATCTAATACTAGCTGAAGAGCCCGGCGCTGCCCGGGCATAGTAACTAACTGTGGATAGTTATAACAAATTATAATTATCCTCCATCCCATAGTCCCGTGCCCATATACCCAACATACCTATCCTCCATCCCATAGTCGAGTGCCCATATACCCATCACACATCCTCCATCCCATAGTCCCATGCCCATATACCCATCATACATATTCTCCATCCCATAGTCCCATGCCCATATACCCATCATACATATTCGCCATCCCATAGTCGAGTGCCCATATACCCATCACACATCCTTCATCTCATAGTCCCATGCCTATATACCCATCATACATATCCTCCATCCCATAGTCCCGTGCCCATATACCCATCATACATATCCGCCATCCCATAGTCCCGTGCCCATATACCCGTCATACATATCCTCCATCCTATAGTCCAGTGCCCATATACCCATCACACATCCTCCATCCCATATTCCCATGCCCATATACCCATCATACATATTCGCCATCCCATAGTCAAGTGCCCATATACCCATCACACATCCTTCATCTCATAGTCCCATGCCCATATACCCATCATACAAATCCTCCATCCCATAGTCCAGTGCCCATATACCCATCATACATATCCTCCATCCCATAGTCCCGTGCCCATATACCCATAACACATCCTCCATCCCATAGTCCCGTGCCCATATACCCGTCAGCATCACACCTCTTGCCATGTTAACCCTCAACACACACACTCCTCTCACCTTTCACCATCTCCACTCACTCTTTCACTCCACATACGACCCCTTCTCTCACGCCGTCTCTCATACTCACGCCGTCATCGCCGCTGCTCCACGATCCCCGACATCATCTTCCGCCGGCGCCATCCTGGATCCAGACGTTGTCCACGCCGGCGACATGTTCTTGCGGCGACGCCATCTTGAGTATCGTGAAATCCCGCGATACTCAAGATGGCGCCGGCATGGACGACGTCGGGATCCAAAATGGCGTCGGCGAATGACGGCGTGAGTATGAGAGACGGAGTGAGAGAAAGGGTCGTATGTGGAGTGAAAGAGTGAGTGGAGATGGTGAAAGGTGAGTGGAGTGTGTGTGTTGAGGAGGAGTGGTGTGTTGAGGGTTAATATGGAAAGAGGTGTGCGGTGACATCACCGGTTACAACTGGACGGAAGTTGTTACAACCGGAAGCTGCCTAGGGCATTTATTATTATAGATATAAAGCTCAATGTGGATATGTATGTATGTATGTATGTATGTGTGTATGTCCAGGATTGGCATCCGCACCGTCGCAGCAACAGCCACAAAATTTTGCACAGTCACACGTCTGGACCCCGAGAACGTCATAGGCTATGTTGTGAGGCGAAATTTTAACCCCGCGCGTTCCAATTCACCAAACAATTTTGCCCCTATCTACATAATGGGGAAAAAGTGAAAGGAAAAGTGTTGGAGGCAAATTGACATCTGCCAGATGTGAACTAGGGGTTGACTTAAAGAATGAGAGCGATGGCGCCAAAGAGTATATACCGTACAGTTGCTAAGGTGGGGCCCTGACATGGGATACTCACCACACACGGGGATATGAACACACACACAAAATGCGCCACACACTACCACGTGCTTCAACACATATACCACCCTCAGCACACATTTCACCACACATACACCAACCTCGCCACATAAAAGTCGAAACACAAAAGTCGCCACTCAAAACTCGCCACGCTGTCCCAGAGCTGTTTAAAAGATGAAAACTGAGCTGTGATTGGTTGCTATCAGCAACAGTTTTCTTTGTAGACAGTTGTGGTAACTGAGGCCTATTATTCTTATCATTTCTATGGTGTTATCGTCCTTCTGTAAAGCTGGAAATAACACAATTTATTACCGTGCCAACACAGACCACCCTCTGACACAGACTGCAGGGGGAGCCCAGTATCACACAGGATAGGATTAGATACACGGCTCAGCAGTCAGTATCACACAGGATAGGATTAGATACACAGCTCAGTAGTCAGTATCACACAGGATAGGATTAGACACATGGCTCAGCAGTCAGTATCACACAGGAGAGGATTAGATACGCAGCTCAGCACACAGTATCACACAGAATAGTATTAGATACACAGCTCAGCAGGCAGTATCACACAGGATAGGATAAGATACACAGCTCAGCAGTCAGTATCACACAGGAGAGGATTAGACACATGGCTCAGCAAGCAGTATCACAAAGGATAGGATTAGATACACAGCTCAGCAGTCAGTATCACACAGGACAGGATTAGATACACAGCTCAGCAGATAGTATCACACAGAATAGTATTAGATACACAGCTCAGCAGTTAGTATCACACAAGATAGGATTACATACACAGCTCAGCAGTCAGTATCACACAGGATAGGATTAGATACACAGCTCAGCAGTCAGTATCACACAGGATAGGATTAGATACACAGCTCAGCAGTCAGTATCACACAGGATAGGATTAGATAGACGGCTCAGCAGTCAGTATCACACAGGATAGGATTAGATACACAGCTCAGCAGTCAGTATCACACAGGACAGGATTAGATACACAGCTCAGCAGTCAGTATCACACAGGATAGGATTAGAGACACGGCTCAGCAGTCAGTATCACACAGAATAGGATTAGTTACACGGCTCAGCAGTCAGTATCACACAGAATAGGATTAGATACACAGCTCAGCACACAGTATCACAGAATAGGATTAGCTACACGGCTCAGCAGTCAGTATCACACAGAATAGGATTAGATACACAGCTCAGCAGACAGTATCACAGAATAGGATTAGATACACGGCTCAGCAGTCAGTATCACACAGAATAGGATTAGATACACAGCTCAGCACACAGTATCACACAGAATAGGATTAGATACACGGCTCAGCAGTCAGTATCACACAGGATAGGATTAGATGCACGTTTTTTATGTGCAATATAATCATTATAATTTGTTATAACTAACCACAGTTGGTTACTAGGCCCAGGCAACGCCGGGCTCTTCAGCTAGTTGAACATATATTCCATTATTGCTACAAACATAAAAATTAAGTTTAACTGTTTTCAATCAAAAAGTGTATAAGCCATCCACTAAAGACAAGGTAACCTCATATGGATGGACCCCAGAGCTCCTGAGTCAGCTGTGTCTATGCCTAAAGACCTAAAAAGTAATGGGGAAGAGAAACCTGTCTGGAAAAGATGGGTTGATAAGGGTGCACACCCATCAATGCACAATGCAGGTTTTTCCTGTATATTTTTTGCATAGTAATGTAAGTGGGGAAAGAGATATGACATCTACTGATACCTGCTGGGACCTGTGTGCAGTCACGAGGAATCGTGCACTTTTCCCATTAATCAGAATAAGACATGTCCCAGCAATTATCAGGTCGGGTATGATTACGGGGATACCAAGATTGCAACGACTTTTGTTTTATTTAGTGACAAAAATTCAGAAGTTTGTACAAAAAAAAAAATTGTTTTGTGTTGCCATTTTCCAAAACACTTTTTTATTCTTCCATTGACTGAGCTGAACGTGGGCTCGTGTTTTTTTTTTGTTTTTTTTTGTGGCGAGCTGATGATTTTGTTGATACCAATTTGAGTTCATACAAAAGTTTTAAAGGTATATTCCCACGGTCAGTTAACGCTGGTGGATGGACGCTGCATGCTTCCGCAGCGTCCAACCCGCAGCGGCCCGATGTTACAGCATAGTGGATGGGATTTCATGAAATCCCATGTCCACTATGTATGCAGGGAGGCGTCCCTGCATACACGCACATGCGGCGCGTCTTTCCAGACCGTAGCTTGTCTATCCCATAGTCCCGTGCCCATATACCCATCATTCATATCCACCATCCCATAGTCGAGAGCCCATATACCCATCACACATCCTCTATCCCATAGTCCCATGCCCATATACCCATCACACATCCTCCATCCCATAGTCATGTGCCCATATACCCATCACACATCCTCCATCCCATAGTCCCATGCCCATATACCCATCACACATCCTCCATCCCATAGTCGCATGCCCATATACCCATCACACATATTCGCCATCCCATAGTCGAGTGCCCATATACCCATCACACATCCTTCATCTCATAGTCCCATGCCCATATACCCATCATACATATCCTCCATCCCATAGTCCCGTGCCCATATACCCATCATACATATCCGCCATCCCATAGTCCCGTGCCCATATACCCGTCATACATATCCTCCATCCCATAGTCCAGTGCCCATATACCCATCATACATGTTCTCCATCCCATAGTCCCATGCCCATATACCCATCACACATAGTCGCCATCCCATAGTCGAGAGCCCATATACCCATCATACATATTCTCCATCCCATAGACCCATGCCCATATACCCATCACACATATTCGCCATCCCATAGTCGAGTACCCATATACCCATCACACATCCTTCATCTCATAGTCCCATGCCCATATACCCGTCATACATATCCTCCATCCCATAGTCCAGTGCCCATATAACCATCATACATATTCTCCATCCCATAGTCCCATGCCCATATACCCATCATACATATCCTCCATCCCATAGTCCCGTGCCCATATACCCATCATACATATCCGCCATCCCATAGTCCAGTGCCCATATACCCATCATACATATCCTCCATCCCATAGTCCCGTGCCCATATACCCATCATACATATCCGCCATCACATAGTCCAGTGCCCATATACCTATCACACATCCTCCATCCCATAGTCCCGTGCCCATATACCCGTCATACATATCCTCCATCCCATAGTCCAGTGCCCATATACCCATCACACATCCTCCATCCCATAGTCCCGTGCCCATATACATATCCACCATCCCATAGTCCAGTGCCCATATACCCATCATACATATCCTCCATCCCATAGTCCAGTGCCCATATACCCATCACACATCCTCCATCCCATAGTCCCATGCCCATATACCCATCACACATATCCTCCATCCCATAGTCCCATGCCCATATACCCATCATACATATCCTCCATCCCATAGTCCAGTGCCCATATACCCATCACACATCCTCCATCCCATAGTCCCATGCCCATATACCCATCACACATATCCTCCATCCCATAGTCCCATGCCCATATACCCATCATACATATCCTCCATCCCATAGTCCAGTGCCCATATACCCATCATACATCCTCCATCCCACAGTCAACCATTATGACATCATGATGAGCGGCGGGGCTTGCAACCTATGCTGACATCAGCGTCGCCATGGCAACCATTATGACATCATAATGAGGGGCGGGGCTTGACACACACACACTTTTTCCCCATTATGTAGGTAGTGGCAAAATTGTTTGGTGAATTGGAACGCGCGGGGTTAAAATTTCACCTCACAAATAGCCTAGGACGCTCTCGGGGTCCAGACGTGTGACTGTGCCAAATTTTGTGGCTGTAGCTGTGACGGTGCGGATGCCAATCCCGGACATACACACACACACATACATACATACATACATACATACATACATACATACATACACACCCACATTGAGCTTTATATGTTAGATTGATACCAAATATGTCTATTTTTTTAATTTTTAATAGGGGAAAAAGAGGTCTCCTGAGTCCCGTCCACACCCTGACACCCCAGCGCCAACATACAGTATATAGATACATCAATTTGCGTTAATGAGGTAGAGAGGTTGTCCACTTCTTAGACAACGCCTCAATCACTATGTTGGCCACATATAAAATACTAATACCTCCGGTGCCAATGCCGTTCCAGCGGTGTCAGCACTCTCTTTCCTGGGGTCATGCAACCTCTGCAGGCAATCAGCGGTGGCTTCACTACCCTCCTTCAGACATAGCTGACATCCGGAGGAAGTGAGGGTTGCAGCTGCTCTCACTTCCTCCAGATGTCTGATTTGTCCAAAGGAGGGTAGTGAAGCCACCACTGATCGACTGCAGGGCTCACGAGAACCAGTGTCGACACCAATGAAACGGCGCCCGCACTGGAGGTGAGTTTAGGCGTTAGCATTTCATAAGGGACAGAACATAGTGATTGGTCTGAAAGCAAAGCAAAGGGTCTGAATACTTATGACCATGTGATATTTCAGTTTTTCGTTTTTCTACATTTCTGTTTTTTTTTAGTCAAGATGGGGTGCAGAGTGTACATTAAGGGGAAAAAATGAACTTTTTTGAATTCACCAAATGGCTGCAATGAAACAAAGAGTGAAAAATTTAAAGGGGTCTGAATACTTTCCTTACACTCTGTATAAAATAATAATAATCCACAGTATATCTACATTATACAGTCGTCTCAAAGAATATCGAAACATAACAAATATTTAGGTCATGGGATAGGCAAATAGGAGGAGAGGAAATTGGGGAAAAAATCCTGGTAGGGTGGCAGGTAGAACCAGGGGTGCAACTACCGCGGTCGCAGCAATCGCCACTGCGACCGGGCCCGGGGGGAGTCAAGGGCCTGGCAGGTCAGACCATGATATCTCCCAACCGTCCCGATTCTCACGTGACAGTCCCGTTTTTGACCCCCACCACGTCCCGTCCGGGAGTCTATTCTTCCTGCACTGCACTTATCCGCCACGACCCCCCACGCACCCTATCCTCGCCCTCCCAGATCGACCCACCACAGCCTGCAATGACGTCGCTAGGCTGTTCTTTTCTGTGCGCACAGGACCTGTGATGAGGTCACAGGAGGGGAGGAGTCAGGGGTCAGATGATCAGGGGCCTCGGTGTCTGCAGGACTCTGCTGTGCTGGTTGTCATGGTCCTGGATGAGGTGAAGTTTCTGTGTGGGGTCGGGGGGGTTTATAGTGTGGATGTAGCAGAGCTGTGTGTGTACAATTTTGGACAGAGCAGAGCCGTGTGTGTACGAGTTGTACAGAGCAGAGCTGCGTGTGTATGAGGCGTACGGAGCAGAGCTGCGTATGTACAAGGTGTACTGAGCAGAGACATGTGTGTACGAGGTGTACTGAGCAGAGACGTGTGTAAGAGATGTACTGAGCAGAGCCGCATGTGTACGAGGTGTACTGAGCAGAGCCGCATGTGTACAAGTTGTACGGACCAGAGCTGCGTGTGTATGAGGTGTACGGACCAGAGCTGCGTGTGTATGAGGCGTACGGACCAGAGCTGCGTATGTACAAGGTGTACTGAGCAGAGACGTGTGTACGAGGTGTACTGAGCAGAGCCGCGTGTGTATGAGGCGTACGGAGCAGAGCTGCGTATGTACAAGGTGTACTGAGCAGAGACATGTGTGTACAAGGTGTACTGAGCAGAGACGTGTGTACGAGGTGTACTGAGCAGAGACGTGTGTACGAGGCGTACTGAGCAGAGCCGCGTGTGTATGAGGCGTACGGAGCAGAGCTGCGTGTGTATGAGGCGTACGGAGCAGAGCTGCGTGTGTATGAGGCATACGGAGCAGAGCTGCGTATGTACAAGGTGTACTGAGCAGAGCCGCGTGTGTACGAGTTGTACGGACAAGAGCTGCGTGTGTATGAGGCGTACGGAGCAGAGCTGCGCATGTACAAGGTGTACTGAGCAGAGACATGTGTGTACGAGCTGTACTGAGCAGAGCCGCGTGTGTACGAGGTGTACTGAGCAGAGCCGCGTGTGTACGAGGTGTACTGAGCAGAGCCGCGTGTGTACGAGTTGTACGGACCAGAGCCGCGTGTGTATGAGGCGTACGGAGCAGAGCTGCGTATGTACAAGGTGTACTGAGCAGAGACATGTGTGTACGAGGTGTACTGAGCAGAGCCGTGTGTGTACGAGTTGTACGGAGCAGAGCTGCGTGTGTATGAGGCGTACGGAGCAGAGCTGCGTATGTACAAGGTGTACTGAGCAGAGACGTGTGTACGAGGTGTACTGAGCAGAGCTGCGTGTGTATGAGGCGTACGGAGCAGAGCTGCGTATGTACAAGGTGTACTGAGCAGAGACATGTGTGTACGAGGTGTACGGACCAGAGCTGCGTGTGTATGAGGCGTACGGAGCAGAGCTGCGTATGTACAAGGTGTACTGAGCAGAGCCGCGTGTGTACGAGTTGTACGGAGCAGAGCTGCGTGTGTATGAGGCGTACAGAGCAGAGCTGCGTATGTACAAGGTGTACTGAGCAGAGACGTGTGTAAGAGATGTACTGAGCAGAGCCGCGTGTGTAAGAGATGTACTGAGCAGAGCCGCGTGTGTACGAGGTGTATGGAGCGGAACCGCGTGTGTACGAGGTGTGCGGAGCGGAGCCGCGTGTGTACGAGGTGTACTGAGCAGAGCCGCGTGTGTACGAGGTGTACTGAGCAGAGACGTGTGTACAAGGTGTACTGAGCAGAGACGTGTGTACAAGGTGTACTGAGCAGAGACGTGTGTACGAGGTGTACTGAGCAGAGACATGTGTACGAGGTGTACTGAGCAGAGACGTGTGTACGAGGTGTACTGAGCAGAGACGTGTGTACGAGGTGTACTGAGCAGAGACGTGTGTACGAGATGTACAGAGCGGAGCCGTGTGTGTACGAGGTGTGAGGAGCGGAGCCGTGTGTGTGTACAAGGTGTGCAGAGCCGCGTGTGTACGAGGTGTGCGGAGAGGAGCCGCGTGTGTACGAGGTGTGCGGAGAGGAGCCGCGTGTGTACGAGGTGTGCGGAGAGGAGCCGCGTGTGTACGAGGTGTGCGGAGAGGAGCCGCGTTTGTACGAGGTGTGCGGAGCGGAGCCGCATGTGTACAAGGTGTGCGGAGCGGAGCCGCATGTGTACGAGGTGTGCGGAGCGGAGCCGCGTGTGTACGAGGTGTGCGGAGCGGAGCCGCATGTGTACGAGGTGTGCGGAGCGGAGCCGCGTGTGTACGAGGTGTGCGGAGAGGAGCCGCGTGTGTACGAGGTGTGCGGAGCGGAGCCGCGTGTGTACGAGGTGTGCGGAGCGTAGCCGCGTGTGTACGAGATGTACTGAGCGGAGCCGCGTGTGTACGAGGTGTGCGGAGCGGAGCCCCATGTGTACGAGGTGTGCGGAGCGGAGCCCCATGTGTACGAGATGTACAGAGCGGAGCCGCGTGTGTACGAGGTGTGCGGAGCGGAGCCCCGTGTGTACGAGGTGTGCGGAGCGGAGCCCCGTGTGTACGAGGTGTGTGGAGCGGAGCCCCGTGTGTACGAGGTGTGCGGAGCGGAGCCGTGTGTGTACGAGATGTACAGAGCGGAGCCGCGTGTGTACGAGGTGTGCGGAGCGGAGCCCCATGTGTACAAGGTGTGCGGAGCGGAGCCGTGTGTGTGTGTGTACGAGATGTACAGAGCGGAGCCGCGTGTGTACGAGGTGTGCGGAGCGGAGCCGCGTGTGCACGAGGTGTACGGAGCGGAGCCGTTTGTGTGTACGAGATGTACAGAGCGGAGTCGCGTGTGTACGAGGTGTGCGGAGCGTAGCCGCGTGTGTACGAGATGTACTGAGCGGAGCCGCGTGTGTACGAGGTGTGCGGAGCGGAGCCCCATGTGTACGAGGTGTGCGGAGCGGAGCCCCATGTGTACGAGATGTACAGAGCGGAGCCGCGTGTGTACGAGGTGTGCGGAGCGGAGCCCCGTGTGTACGAGGTGTGCGGAGCGGAGCCCCGTGTGTACGAGGTGTGCGGAGCGGAGCCGTGTGTGTACGAGATGTACAGAGCGGAGCCGCGTGTGTACGAGGTGTGCGGAGCGGAGCCCCATGTGTACAAGGTGTGCGGAGCGGAGCCGTGTGTGTGTGTGTACGAGATGTACAGAGCGGAGCCGCGTGTGTACGAGGTGTGCGGAGCGGAGCCGCGTGTGTACGAGGTGTACGGAGCGGAGCCGTTTGTGTGTACGAGATGTACAGAGCGGAGTCGCGTGTGTACGAGGTGTGCAGAGCGGAGCCGCGTGTGTGCGAGGTGTGCGGAGCGGAGCCCCGTGTGTACGAGGTGTACGGAGCGGAGCCGTGTGTGTGTGTACGAGATGTACAGAGCGGAGCCCCGTGTGTACGAGGTGTACGGAGCGGAGCCGTGTGTGTGTGTACGAGATGTACAGAGCGGAGCCACGTGTGTACGAGGTGTGCGGAGCGGGGACGCGTGTGTACAAGGTGTACGGAGCGGAGATGTGCGTGTATTTTGGCATGGGGGGCCCCATTTGAAAGTTCGCATCGGGGCCATAACTTTGTAGTTACGACACTGGGTAGAACAGAATAACATTTTAAATGAGGTTTGCAGGGACACACAATTTAGGATCATGCATGGAGCATTCTTGGCCTTTAATATACCAATATCCAAAAATCTGAGAAATCGTCTGACACATTGTCCAAAATGCAAACTTAGGGTAGAAGTCAACACTGGAAATATAAATAGTATATCCTGTTTTTTCTTATTATTTTGTTTGTGATCCTTTTAATTTGAAAATGGAAGAAAATAATCTAAATCTGAGCGTTTGCAGACTAAATGTACATAATTTTATTGTATAATTACAGATGTTAAAAATCAATAAAAAGTATTGTTAAAAAAAACATAATAATCGTCATTCTTGTATTGTCCAATTAACAAAAGCAAACATCCATATTTTCATTATGTTCATCAGCAAAGATGAAGATGAAGAACAGCAGCTTCTACATACGGACAATGAGGAACAACGCTGCCATAAAAAGGACAAACCTAAAAGAGGAAACAAAAAGTTCTACCCAATTAGCTGTGATGTCTGTCCGCCGACATATATACAAAGGCAACAAAGAAAAGGGACATAAACAGAAGTGTCCCCCCTGCTTCCTCATAGACTGTAAGTTCTTGTGATCGGGGCCCTCACTCTTCTTGTTTGAGTTGTTGTTCTGTAATGTCTGATATTATCTGTACAAGGATCCTCTTATTTGTAAAGTGCTGGGGAATTTGTTATCACTATAGAAATAAATTATTTATTTTGCACCCCTAGGAAATAAAAAACAGTCTGCATCTGAAATAAGCAGACCCCATTGTAAGGGTGAAGGCTTACTGATCGGTGCCCTATTTGGATCCAGAGGATGTGAATATTTCCTCTCCTATTTTTCAGTAATGCGGTGAGAGTTTCTGTACAGCTGACCTTTGTTATAAGAGTTTGTGATTCGGTGTTTCATGGAGGGCTAGGTTATGGAAGACGGCGGTTTCTCTTAGTTTTCCAAGGTTAAGACGCTTTCAGGAAAACGCCGGTTGTGCTGCTGTAGGGATATGTAAGAAAACCTATGTTCCTTTAAGATTCACATGCTCCCAATGTGTGTGTATATATATATATATATATATATATATATATTGCTACGTGTTATCTTCATCCTTAATGTATTGTGATATAACATGTATATTTCATGCTGCTGTTTAATCTATGTACATATTAGGGATAGTGTTATTAGTGTTATGGTCACTAGATGGGGGCATAGAGTTTGTTACATTTTTAGATGGAGATATAGGGGTTAATAGGAGGGGTTAGCTGTATAGGGATAGAGGGGGACTTCCTAGGTAGAGTTAGTTAAGGCAGGGTGTTTGAACCCTGTAGAAAGGCTTAATTGCCCGGGGTGTTCAAGATTTAGGACTCAAGACAAACTGCCAGCAACGTTAAAGCATAGTGCTCAGCTATCCAGTAAAAAAAGACAAGTATAGCAGCAATGTCAGGGGAATAGAGTTCCCCATTGAAGAATTGAAAGAAGCAATGGGCAGACAGGCGAGTGTTTATCATGTGGCGTCTCGCAGCCTGGACACATTCTCTAGGAGCCGGGGCAAAACTGCAAATGGAAGCACCAGTGATAGTGAGTACGGACAGGAAGAATACCGGTAATTTGCACAAGTGGGTACGACATGACCTTGTGCTCCATAGGAAAAGAGCAAAGAAGGGAAAGCTGTTATGGGGTGTAGCAAAGATTTTATTGTCCACCATGTTTGTAATCTGGATGAGCTATGAAAAGGCATCAGTAAAGTTCTGCATTGTGAGTTAAACCTGGACTCTGTCTTTATTTGCATGCAAGTGACTGAATATAGTCCTGGAAGGCAGAAGGAGGACTCTGCCAGCACCGTGAGTACAAGTCGTGCTATGCGGAAAGTGTATCTTTATCCTGTGAGGGGAGGCCCGGGCACAACAGTACCGAAGTGTTCGGCCATGACTACGGCCTGGTGCCTACCTTACACTGTTGCCAAAGCATCCTCGTTGGCGTCTTTCCTGGTGTCTTGCGGAGGCTCCTCTGTCTTTCTTTTGTGAAGCCACCCAAAAAATTAACATGCGACTTCTTGGCTTTCGAAGCCTAAAACGGGTAAAAGAAGTGACAGAAGACAAAACATGTACGTGGCAGCTGTTTGTACATTGCTGTCCATTATGTTCATTTTTGTAGCATTTTTTAGGCTAGTTTCACACTAGCGCTTTTGAGTGCAGCGACGGCCTGCGCACGGCCGCCGCTAAGCCCCGCCCCCTGACGCGCCTCCGCCGGTAGCTCCGCCTACCGGCGCATGACGCTGCATGCGCCCTGCGTCCCCTATCTTTATCTTTCACTGGGGGCGCAGGCCGTGCGCAGTATGCGTTTGGCGGCGCATGCGTCCTTTTGACAGTGCGCCGACCTGCGCCAAACGCAACCTGCTGCAGTTTGGTTGCGCCGGCGCACTGTCAAAAAGGCGCATGCGCCGCCAAATGCATACTGTGCACGGCCTGCGCCCCCAGTGATAAAGATAGGGGACGCAGGGCGCATGCAGCGTCATGCGCCGGTAGGCGGAGCTACCGGCGGAGGCGCGGCAGGGGGCGGGGCTTAGCGGCGGCCGTGCGCAGGCCGTCGCTGTGCTCAAAAGCGCTAGTGTGAAACTAGCATTAGCCTTTTTTTCAGGCAGGTTCTAGGTGTAATCTGCCTGATCAAGAGATTGAGTGCACATATCCTATGTTGTCTCCATTTTCTAGCTATCAGATAGCGTGCTTCCATTACCATTTGCAAATGCAAGTTGTGGGGTTTATGACTCGGTCAGAAAGGAGACATAATGAGTATGTAATATTTAGGAATCACAGGTATATACATACACATCATGAATAAAGATCCACAACCTCTTGATTTTGGCATATGTCCAGAACAAGTGAGGCATAGTCAACTACCCCATCCATGTCTTTATGGACTTTACTTTGTGCACTGGGCACAGTCATGGGGAACAAAAAAGGGCCTTCCCCAAACTATTTCTACAAAGTTGGAAACTACAATTGTTCAAAATGTCTTGATATCCAGAAGTATTAAGATTTCCCTTCACTGGCACTAAGAGGCTTACCCCAACCCCAGAAATAATAATAATAATAAATTTTATTTTTATAGCGCCGACATATTCCGCAGCACTTTACATTTCAGAGGGGATTTGTACAGACAATAGACATTACAGCATAACAATAATCACATACAGTAGATTATAACAAATACCAAGAGGAGTGAGGGCCCTGCTCGCAAGCTTACAGTCTATGAGGAAAGAGGTAGACACGAAAGGTGGGTGGTAACAGTTGCCCTGATTGTATGGACCAGCCATAATGTTAAGTGTGTAACAGTACAGACACAGAGGGCTAATGGATGCATAAAGCATGTGGGAACATGATGCTGGGAACCTGGTTATGGTAAAACTTTTGGCTCTGCCACACAGGGATAGGTTAGGTTAGTGTGTTGAGGCGATAGGCCAGTCTGAATAAATGCGTTTTCAGGACACGCTTAAAATTGTGGGGATTGGGGACTAATCGTATTGACCTGGGAAGTGCATTCCAACGAATTGGCGCGGCACGTGTAAAGTCTTGGAGACGGGAGTGGGAGGTTCTGACTATTGAGGATACTAACCTCAGGTCATCAGCAGAACGGAGGGCGCGGGTAGGGTGGTATACTGAAACAAGGGAGGAGATGTAGGGTGGTGCTGAGCCATGGAGGGCTTTGTGGGTGAGGGTAATAAGTTTATACTGAATTCTGGAGTGGATGGGTAGCCAGTGTAATGACTGGCACAAGGTAGAGGCATCGGTGTAACGATTGTGAGGAATATGATCCTGGCTGCAGCATTCAAGACAGATTGGAGAGGGGAGAGTTTGGTAAGAGGGAGACCGATTAGAAGAGAGTTACAATAGTCGAGACGAGAATGAATAAGAGAAACAGTAAGAGTTTTTGCAGAGTCAAAAGTAAGAAAAGGTCGAATTCTAGAAATGTTTTTGAGGTGCAGATGACAAGAGCGAGCCAGTGATCGAATGTGGGGGGCAAAGGAAAGCTCGGAATCAAGTATGACCCCAAGACAGCGGGCATGTTGCTGGGGAGTAATAGTGGAACCACACACGGAAATGGCAATGTCGGGTGTAGGTACATTAGTAGCGGGAGGAAACACAAGGAGTTCAGTCTTTGACAGGTTCAGTTTCAGATATAGTGAGGACATGATATTAGACACAGCGTTTAGACAATCGCCAGTGTTTTCTAGAAAGGCTGGCGTGATGTCAGGAGAAGAAGCGTATAATTGGGTGTCATCAGCATAGAGATGGTACTGGAAACCAAATCTACTGATTGTTTGACCAATAGGGGCAGTGTACAAGGAGAAGAGGAGGGGGCCTAGAACCGATCCTTGAGGAACCCCAACAGTAAGGGGAAGGTGAGAGGAGGAGGAACCGGCAAAAGAAACAGTAAAGGAGCGGTCGGAGAGATAGGAGGAGAACCAGGAGAGAACGGTGTCCTTGAGGCCAATGGAATGGAGCATAGTGAGGAGGAGCTGATGATCCACAGTGTCGAATGCTGCAGAGAGATCCAAGAGAATTAGCATGGAGTAATGACCATTTGATTTAGCTGTTAGCAGATCATTAGAGACTTTAGTGAGGGCAGTTTCAGTGAAGTGTAAAGAGCGGAAACCGGATTGGAGAGGGTCGAGAACAGAGTTTTCTGAGAGATAGCGGATAAGACGGGAGTGGACCAGGCGTTCCAGGAGTTTAGAGATGAAGGGAAGATTAGAGACAGGTCTATAGTTAGCGGCACAGTTTTGGTCGAGGGACGGTTTTTTAAGTAGTGGATGTATGATGGCATGCTTAAATGAGGAGGGAAAAATACCAGAAGAGAGAGAGAGGTTAAATATTTTAGTTAGGTGAGGGGTGACAGCAGGGGAAAGGGACTGGAGGAGATGTGACGGAAATGGGTCACTGGTGCAAGTAGTTGGGCGAGAAGATGCAAGGAGCCTGCTTACTTCTTCTTCTGTGACTGGTTCAAAATCAGAGAGTGAGTTAGATGCAGTGGGGGAGGGAGGACAGTGCATGGTATGAGGGGATTTGGAGATAATTTCCTGTCGGATCTGGTCAATTTTTTCTTTGAAGTAATTGGCCAGATCGTCAGCTCGGAGCTCTGTGGTTGGGGCCTGTACTCTTGGATTGAGTAGAGAATGAAAAGTGTCAAAGAGACGTTTCGGGTTATTGGACAGTGAGATGATGAGGGTGTTGAAATAGGCTTGTTTGGAGAGGTGAAGGGCAGTGTTGTATGTCCTAAGCATAAACTTAAAATGGATGAAATCTTCGTGTAGATTGGATTTTCTCCACAGACGTTCGGCGCACCTGGAGCACCGCTGCAGGAAACGTGTTTGCACCGTGTGCCAGGGTTGTCGCCGTCTGCGTTGTGGTGTTCTATTTATAGGGGGTGCAAATTCATCCAGGGCACTTTGAAGTGTTTCATTGTAATGCTTCAATGCAGAATCAGGACATGAGAGGGAGGAGATAGGGGCCAATGAAGACTGCAAGTTCTTCAGAAGTTTCTGGGTGTTAATGGCCTGTATGTTTCTATAAGTCTGGACAGTGGGGGAGACCTGAGCAGCCTGGCAGTTCTTGATAGAGAATGAAAGAAGATTGTGGTCAGAGAGCGGGAGAGGGGAGTTTGCAAAATCATCCACTGCACAAAGCCGAGAGAAGACCAAGTTGAGGGAGTTTCCGTCTTCATGCGTTGGAGAATTAGTATGCTGCGAAAGCCCAAACGAGGAGGTTAGAGATAAAAGGTGAGTAGCAGATGGGGAGAGTGGAAGAGCAATGGAGACGTTGAAATCTCCCATGATGAGGGTAGGGATGTCACAGGAGAGAAAATGTGGAAGCCAAGTGGCAAAATGATCCAGGAACTGATGGGAGGGGCCGGGAGGACGATACACCACCGCCACTCGCATGGAGAAGGGGAGAAAGACATCTCCATAACATTATCCCTCCTCCACCATATATTACAGTTGGCACAATGCAATCAGGTAGGTAATGTTTTGTCCTCACTGAATGAAGCAAACTTATACAGACAGCTAAACCGCTGTAGGTTGAGTCTGTGCTTTTATTGAACGTGATGATATATTGGAGCGGTGAAACTGCAAGCAAACATTATATATACAATCA
The DNA here is from genome assembly GCF_039654945.1 of Dendrobates tinctorius. Classification (NCBI taxonomy): domain Eukaryota; kingdom Metazoa; phylum Chordata; class Amphibia; order Anura; family Dendrobatidae; genus Dendrobates; species Dendrobates tinctorius. The sequence goes on from NW_027361754.1 coordinate 73,155,287, forward strand.
GTCAGTACGGGGTACAACAGGAATACATATTATACATAGTACTCTGTGAATGAACATTTATACACTAATAGCTGACCAGGGGCAGGACTAACTAAACCAGGCTAATATAGGACAGGAATTAGCTAAAGAAAGCATGAATACGTAACAGCGATGCAATCACAAGGGGAGAAGAGAAATGAGACGCTTCCTGAATGCAGGCTGAAGGAAAATGGAGAACTGGAGGGAAAGTACCATAATCCTTTGCAAAAGGCTACAAGAATGCACTGCAAAGCTTACCATAATGCATTGCAAAAGGAGGGAAAAAATTCAGACATAAGGAAATGAAAAACAATATAAGACTGCGAATATGACACTGGTCATTAGAGGGAGCCAAAAACACTGAAAACAATACAGTCTATGTACATTTAGATTTGTCCATATTCTCACCAGTAAATTATTGGAAATATAAACAAACAGATAATCAAAGATTATGAATAAGATGTCGGAGACAGAGCAGGTAACGTTCTCCTGACATTTGCCAAATCCAGACTTGTTCATCAGATGCCAAACAGAGAAGAATGATCCATCACTGGACAGAACATGTTTCCTCCAAAATCCAGGGATATCGGCTTTACACTACTCCATCCGACGCTCGGCATTGTGCTTGGTGGTGTAAGGCTGCATGCAGCTGGTCGGCCATGAAGCTCCTGGTAGAAAACTTTGTGCTGATGCTAAAAACAGAGACGGTTTGCACTCTGCAATTATGAAGTCAGCAGAGCGTTGGTGACTTTCCTGCCCTCTGCGCCTCAACACACGACCCCCCTTTAACGCTATGGAGTTTCCAATTTGTAACTGAGTTGCTGTGCTTCCTTTTACTTCTCAATAATATCACTTACAGGTGATGGGGGAAGATTTAGGAGGAAGAAATGTCATGAATGGACTTGTTACACCGATAGTTTCTATTACAGGATCGCATTGGTATCAGTGAGCTCTGCACCACCTATGCCGTCTATCACGTTAGTAAAGACAGACGGCATAGTGGGGGGGCTGGAGGTTATTCACTGGGGGGCGAGGGGCTGGATGCTACACATCAGGGGCGAGGGGCCAGATGTTATACAGCGGGGATGTTGGGCCAGATGCTATCCACTGGGGGCAATGGGACCTTGAATGATTATGACATGTGTAGCAATACTTTTGTCCATGTTGATGGCACGGTGGCTCAGTGGTTAGCTCAGTACTATGAATAGGGCAGCACTGTGGCTCAGTGGTTGGCACTGTACTATGTATAGGGCAGCACGGTGGCTCAGTGGTTAGCACTATACTATGTATATGGCAGCATGGTGGCTCAGTGGTTAGCAGTGTACTATATATGGCAGCATGGTGCCTCAGTGGTTAGCACTGTGCTATGTATACAGCAAAACAGTTGCTCAGTAGTTAGCACTCCAGCTTTGTGGTTTTAGGTTCAAGTCCCACCAAGGACAACATCTGCAAGGAGTTTGTATGTTCTCCCCATGTTTACGTGGGTTTCCTCCCGCACTCCAAAGACATAGTGATAGGGAATCTAGATTGTGAGCCCCAATAGGGACAGTGATAATGATGGCTGTAAAGTGCTGTAGAAATTAATGACGCCAAATAAGTGAGTAAAAGAATGAATTACAATGGATATCTGGAAGGAGACGCCGGGTGGAACAGACTGTCTGCTCGTTCTCAGTTGACGCCGTGTGGCACACAGGATGAGAGATGATTTCTATTACAGCAAGAGAAGAACAATTATACAGTACAGACTTCTACATCCCTAAAAGACAAAATATCAGGTAATTGCAGAATAGATGTCAGGGGAAGAGCTTAGAGGGTCGACAAATCCGAGAGCTTCTTAGTCACTTGTACTTTCCCATAGGGGAGGAGGCCACAAGTTACACATCTATCAGCACTCATCCGAGAGAGGAACCGAGCAGCAGCAGCTCTGCTCCCCAGCCGTACAGTAAGAATGTTATCTTTTACGCTCATCTGTGGTCGTGCGGGGTGAGATCTACGGTCACCGATTATAGTGTGCGAGAGATGCAAGTCCTTCATCACTATGGTACCATGCCGTGATCAGGGGCGAGAAATGTTATACAACTTATATTCTTATATTCTGACTTTGTGGTCCTGTCACTTCCAGATATTGGATTTATCCAGCACAGAAGAGAATACCCCGGCACAGTCTAGAGACACTCCTCCAACACTGTAAGTCATATTGATGGCTGTACATTATTTGTAACATCTCATATTCTAGCATAATGGGTGCGAATTGTCTATTACTGGTATGATTTTACTGTTTATGACAGTCCTGCTTGTAAAGGTAATTGATAATTACACTATTAAATACTGTTACCTATTCTTGTAATCAAGCTAAGGAACCTGGCATTGATGGCTCCAATGCAACTGAAAGTAGATATTGCCACTTATAGCTCCCAATCATTAGCCATAATAAGTTCTACAGGTTACTACGCCTATGATATCACTGCAGTGAATTTGTAGAATTGTTCCTGTCATATCAGTTCCCTTTGCAGAATAGGTAGCCATGTATGTACAGGAAGAAAAACACTATTTCTGCCTGCATTTGTCACCAGTTTGTCCTTTGAAGGCTCTGCCTCTGATTTTCAGTTGCCTCGGAGTTAGTGGATGGAGACTAACTGCTATGATGTCTCCTTCCACTAAGAGACTTGAGAGATTCCTGTTCTCCAGTCTTTCTGTAGCCCATTCTCAGAAGCAGCAGCAGTATATTGGACATTATACAGTAGTACTGAAAAGTGTAGTTGTGAATCCAGCTCTGTGATGAGATAAAACACTTACTAGAATAGTGGAGATAGAAGATATTGTACATTACTAATGAATTGTGGAGTTGTGAATCCAGCTCTAAAATTAGAAGAGAAAAACACTTATTAGAAAACTGCAGTGTAAAGGACTTTATACAGTTGGCTGTACACAGATAAAAGTTAAAATGGCAGATTTTAATATTTTCCATGTGCAAATGATCATCAGTGATGATCACCCACAGCTTGTTTTGTCTACCCTTCTTGACACTGTAGATGCTTTTCCCCTCTCTCCACACTGTGGAGATCTGTGTGCAACTTCTTCCTGCTGATACCTCTAATACCAAGAGGAGGAAGGAAGAGAGCAGAGAGAGCCATCAGAGCCAGAAAAATAACTTTTTGTGACACTTTTTCAGAGTAGTCAGCTAGGTGAAGTAGTTAACAGGAGTGTCCAATACTTTAATATTGATGGTCTATTCTTAAAATAGGTCATCAGTAGTAGATCAGTGGGGGTGCAATACCCAACACCTCCATCGCTCAGTTGTTGTCATTGCCAGTGGCTGCCAGATGTGCTTAGTGGTAGAGCTGAGCAGCATAGTTCTGTCAGCTGCATAGTAGCTGTAGCGGGGCACTGCAGATCCATCCTCATTCATTTTAAAGTGCTGCTGCACCTGGCCACAGCCACTATACAGTTAACGGAGTTGTACTGTGCAGCTCTGCAATTGAGTATATGAGGCTACCATCATAACCTGGAGCAGCTGATCAGCAGAGGTATGGGTGTCGCACCGACGCCAACCTCGTACTGATGACCTATCCTAAGCATAGCCCTTCAGTATTAAATACTGGATAACTCCTTTAATTAGACACTCAATAAAAAGGTGTAAAAAAACGTTACGTATATGACAAGCTTAAAGTTTGAGACAACTAATTGTGGAAGTTCTCAGCTCTCTAATTTGCTGGGGTGACTACTACCAGAAAAGAGAGGGACTGATCATTTTTTAAAGAACTTAGGGCCCCGTCACCCATAACGACTCACCAGCGATCCCGACAACAATTTCAACTTGTCAGGATCGGTGGTGTGTCGCTATATGATCGCTGGTAAGCTGCCAAACAGGCAGCTTCACCAGCGACGACGAGCGGGCGCGTCGCTGTGTACCATAGTTACCAGCACGCTGATACAGGAACTGGTAACCAAGGTAAACAGCGGGTTTCTAAGTGCCACACGGCACTTAGAAACCCGCTGTTTCCCTTGGTTACCAGCTCCCTGCACCAGTGCGCTGGTAACTAAGGTACACAGAGGGTTTCTAAGCGCCGCACGGCGCTTAGAAACCCACTGTTTACCTTAGTTACAAGCTGCTGCTCGCTGATCGCTGGTCTCCCGCCTGCCACAAGCAGCGATGCGTGCTGGCCAGCGGGAGACCAGTGACCAAAAAAATGTCCAGAGCTTTCAAGAACGATCAGCTATACCCGACAGGGGGGGCCGGTCGCTGACAGATGTCACACACAGCGATCTCGCTGGTGAGATCGCTGTTGCGTCACAAAACTTGTGACTCAGCAGCGATCTCGCTAACGAGATCACTGTGTGTGTGACGGGGGCTTTAGGATGACTCCAATGTTGATATGCACCACCATGAAGGACTGGCAGTGCAACATAGTCAGTGACCATGTAGTCCTTCTAGAAGCCAGATTGTGCTACCAGAATGGTAGAAGTTTGATCCTTTTTGGAAGGCTGTTGATGCCACCAACACAGCAAAGGTTTTATACTTAAGGAAAGACTGCTGGAGCCAGCAGCTAAATGAAGGTTTAATCACTTGTGACGGTCTGCTGGTGCCACCTAAGTAGCAAAGGTTTGATTATTTGGGAAGGATGGCTGGTGACGCCAGCACAGTAGAGGCATGATCCATGTTGGATTATGATGCCACCAACACAGCAAAGGCTTTATTTTTAAGGGTTGTTTCTTTGAGAAGGATGGCTGGTGATGCCAGCATAGTAGAGGCATGATCCATGTTGGATCTTAATGCCACTAACGCAGTAAAGGTATTAATCTTAAGGAATGACTGCTGGAGCAGCTAAATGTAGGTTTAGTCACTTGTGAAGTTTGGCTGGTGCCACCAACACAGCAAGGGCTTTTACCTTTGAGAAGGATGGCTGGTGATGCCAGCACTGTGGAGACGTGATCCATGTCAGATAAAGTGATCATGATATTCAGAACATATGATAGCTCTCCATACATGGTCCAATTATCATAGTGTGTGGATGGCCATGAGATAATGCAGACCTGACCTAGAGCAAGAAACAGTATCAGGCAACAATCAGCCCATGCACTGGGTCCTTTATAGTGGTCATTAAAAGAGCAATGTGTCTGTAAAGTTCTTCATGCAGTTAAGGTAACACCCTGGCAGTTCACTAGTGACTAATTACAATACTCTCCTTCTTTCCTGAATGGTCAGAAGTGACATACCGTGACCTTTAAACGTTCTTTACAACCCACAGCTGACATTTTGTGTTAACCTAGGAAATTACACTATACGTGAGCTAAAATGATCCTCATATCTTTACTGTACTCTATAACAACCCACTTATTCAATTCAGGGACTAGGAGCCACAGGAGCCTATAGATTTTTCTAGATATGAGCAAGACAGTTTAAAAAAACATCAGTAAGTTCTGTAAATTGCCAGCAGGTCACATTTCCTGAACTCGGTGCACTCTGTCTTGTATAGATAGGATCTGAACTACATGATCCTGGCAGCTATGGGTTAACGGGAATGCTGGCATTTTTACAAGAGAGTTAGAAACTTTCTTACACTTTGCATAATATACAATTTACTGACATAAAAACAGCATGAAATTGACCCAAAACACATAAGCCATACAGATAAAGCAAGTTCTTATGTATAGAAGTCAGAAAGCTGTCCTCACAGGTAAAGAGGAAAACAGTACATATGGTGCTGGAGTGTACTGTAGGGCAGATATTACGGGATAGGTAATCAGGGCATGCACTTCAGTATTACATGTGTTCTACCAGTGAAATGCTCATGCTGATTGGCTAGAGTTTCTAACCAATCCCATGTGCCCAAAATATGGATTTTGGCACTGTACATTGAATAGATAGATGATAGATAGATAATAGATAGAATGCAGTAAATTTATTTCTTAAGAATGTAACTAAGAGTTCACTAGAATTTTTATCTGATATTGCGGTTTCATGATCACGTGCCGAAACCGTCAAATTAAATATTGCAAATTGTGGTCACAGCTAGAAGACAGTTCTGTATGTCACCACTAGGCGGCTCCGTTCTCTGTGTTCTTGGATCATGTTTCTTCTTCCTTTTGTTTTCACTCTCTCTTTTTCTTTCATTCTTACATTTCTGTGAAAACGGAAATCATAACGGAAAATCCAAATAATCCCCATTAGAATTACAAAAAAATACATGTAAACTCCATACAAAAAAAAAAAAATACCTCAACTTGTGATTTGGAAGACAATATTTTATATCCTTTGTTCTCTTTTTCTATTTCTATAGTTCCGTTGAATACACAGAGAAAATAATTTAGATTCTGGAAATCATTAGAATATTTTTACTGAAAAATGAAGGAAAATGAAAAGGGTTTCCAATGGAAATCTATTTTCTTTGGACTATAACCATATACATTAGGTCAACCCTTGCTCCATAAACTGATGAAGTAAAATATTAACCGGTAAGTAACATCGATCTTGTCACAATGGGCCCAGACAAGGATTGAGATATAAGGCCCCCAACACCTTAAGTAAAAGTTGACCGAACCCAACAATTTCCATGGGATCGGCTGACTATCTGATGTGTAGGGTGGCCTCCTGACTGTCCTCCGAGAGATGATGTCCTGACCTTCTGAATTTCAGGGCCGATCCCATCCTTATTGTTTTGTGCAGAGATAAGCCACTGCCAAATAGAGGGCAGAGTGGTCTAAAGCATAGGAGTTCGGAGAGATCATGTCAGTCAAATAATCTGTATATGGGAGTCCAAATGTGATGGCTAAACGGCTGGCTCAGAGCATCTCCAAAACGGCCGGGATGTTCCAAGCAAAGAGTGGTCACAAAGCGTCTATAATGGTCACGTCAGAATCAGAGCAATCCAAGAAGGTTGTGTCGTCTGATGAATGTGGACGGCAGCGGCATTTGACTCACTTACTGTACATGGGGAATGGATAGCATCACAAAACACTTTGGAAGTAGTCATTGTGGCATAGAAAATATGATCCTCTGGGCAACCTTGAGTCCTCACCTTCATGTGGATGCTACTTTTACAAGTGCAATCTACCTAGTCTTTTATGATAACCAATTTACGCTCCCTTGTCGTACTGCAAAAAAAAATTGCACAGTAATGGCTTTAGGAACTTGTCAAGGAGCTGAAGGTGTTGGCCTCAATCCCATCGAGTATTAATATGCTAAAAAACTAAACATGTCCTGTCCACAGAGGCCCACCGCAACTTACAAGGCTGAAAGGGTGTAGGGATCCACTCACTCTTTGGTAGTGTTTCTGGTAGTCACAGGCCCAGAGTCTCTTGGTGCAAACCAGAGATTTATTTTAGTCCACAAATCACTCCAAGATAAATCAACACAAATAAATAAATAAAAAACAGTCGATATAAATTAATTAAACTTTGCAGACCTGGTCAGCGTCTTACAGAGCTGAACAGTACACTAGAGGGGTTTCCACCTCAACCCCCAGCACTATAAGGCTGTGTGCACATGCTGCGGATTCTGCTGCGGATTGATCCGCGCGGATTTTGCAAAATCCGCAGGTAAATCCGCAGTTTTGACCTGCGGTTTATCTGCGGATTAGCCTGCGGTTTATCATCTCCACAGTGGAGGAGATGGCAAACCGCAGCGGAATCCGCTGAAAGAATTGACATGTCAATTCTTTCTGCGGATTAGAAACCGCAGCAAATCCGCGCGGAAAATTCTGCACCGTCTGCACTGCGGTTTCCATTTCCCATAGGATATTATGGTACTGTACACCGCAGCAAAAACTGCTGCGGATCCACAGGGCCAAACCCGCTGCAGATCCGCAGCAGAATCCGCAGTGTGTGCACATAGCCTAACAGGCAGCTGAACTGACTGCCTTCTTTAGCCCATTCCAAGCCCTGGAACTGAAAGTAAGGGAATAGCCAGTCCCTCCAAGCTCTATGGCCATTTCTGAAACCTGGACCCAAAATCCCGGCCCATTAAGAAGCACCGCTCCACACTATACATTTTGGAGCCTGCTTCTCTGGGTCCTACACAACCAAAGCTTGGCAACTCTGTTACACACACCTCCCATCCATGAGCTATCGAGCTGCCACCGTACAAGGGGTAATCTCAAGTTTGAAAGCTATCTCCTTCTCATGTGCCAAAGATCAGCTGAGCGGCAGCACTTGGCAATCTCCTATGGTCCCATTAAGTGTGAATTGTGTAGCACATGATCGACTTCTGCTCCATTCAGCTGAGACTCTTCAGGGCCTTGATTCTCAGGATGGGAGCAGCTTCAGTGGTCGGACCCACACCGATTGGAACTTTATCCTCTATCTGTCTACTCACAGACTAGTCATGAGACAGAATAGTCAAGAGGTCTAAGGTCAAAAGCCAGAAAGTTATGTCAAAGGCAAAGGGATAAGACAAACGGATAGTGAGGGGCAACGTCTGGGGTCTGGTAACTAAGGTCAGAATGTGTCAAAGGCAAAAGCAGTTATACAAACAGTAGTCAAAAGGCAAATTCGATGTCCGGCAACAAAAGATTAAACACATCACTGAGCTGAAGCTGCTATTGGCAATGACCTAACATTTCCAACCAGTTAAAAAGCCTGGCAATGATACGGAAAGAAATACACCTGAAGGAAAACCAAACACTATACTGACAGCCCAACATGCCCCTACCATCCATAGGGCGGCTGAGCCATCAGTCACAGCACTGACAACCTAACTCGCCCCTGTTATCGATAGGGTGGCTGAACAGTCACTCATATAGTCTCTATGACACAGCGAGTGGCGAGATTGTGAGATTATCCTATGGAAAGGTTAGAACTTCCAAACACTGGAATACCCCTATAAAGTGGTTTTCCGATACTGTGATATCACCTTATCATGCTTTACATTGGTTGCACAGTGTCTCATTCTGTTTTTTGATTTGGCATCGGGAATGGCGAGACGTTAACAATGAGTAGAATATTGGCCAACAATGGCCATTTGCCAACTGTCTGTCACCCAACAGGTATCATACTTGTTCAGGCTATTATGGAAGATGCATGATACCTGCCCGGTATCAGAGCATGCTCCTAGCATCAATGCAGTGACTGTTCCTTACTATGCTGCTATTAGCATCCGCATGACCTTCCTCTAGAGTAATCCCTTTTTGCCAGGTGCTGTTCTCTACAATATGACCTAAGTCCAGCAGAATTTCTACAGGAAACACATTCCTCCATGCATACTTTTGCCTCCTATGTTATCCTCATTGCTCCAGTAATTTATAAACATTGACTTTTGCTTGCAAAGACATAGATGTGCACTCTGCATGCGATAATATATGACTCATTTGCCACAGAGGTGATGAGCATTTCTGCCAAACCACCATAAATGTGTTACAGATAAAAATAGTTCCATTACCTTCTGCCTGTGGGCGGCATGGTATAGAGCAGCAGGATGCTGAGGTAGTCCTATTCACTCATTAGGACCGCCCACTGGACTCTTAACACCTGAATGTGCATGGATTTCAATGCATAAACTACAAGTCATACTGAATCTTTACCCACAAACCAACAATGGGGAAAATAAGTATCTTATACACTGCCATTTTTGCAAGTTTTCCCACCTACAAATGCTCAGTGTCCACAGAAAGCTGCCAATCAGTGGTGTGTGCAGGGTTATACAGAGCTCCGCCTTCAGAGACCTGGTACACTGCAGCAGAGTTAATAGTAATTTTCTCAAAACAGCTCATGGCTGGAATCAGGGTCTCTGCCCCTTCATCATGTTGCTCTCGGATGGGGCACAAACAGCCAGGTGACAGATTCAAATTTTAAAAAAAGATAATACCCTGATATAATAAATAGAATCCTCTTTTTAAAAGAGAAGGTCTGCACCAAGGAGGAAATTCTAACTCAGCATTAGTGACTTGTAACACTTTTCCCCTCTGTAGACACGCTTATCAAACCATGACATCTTGATATCCAGATAATATTATGTACAGTCTCCATTGACGTTCATTGTATTTATCCAGTACAGCTGCGGGATGTTTCCTAATTCTTCTCGTCTTGGTTTTTTTTTATTGCAGATTTTTAACCGCTTTCTAGCAGGATTTTACCATCTTTTTGGGAGTAGGAATATTAAGCTGCACAGAATGGACAGACTGACATGGAGTTTGGTTTCTGGAGTTTTCCAGGTCTTGTACCTTCATGTTGTTGTTGGCAACAATTGCTATAATTTTACTGGAAGTTGTTGTTCACACTGTAACCCCGGTAAGTGCTTTTTTTGTTAGCTCAGTCAGTGACACAGAAAACTAATATGTTGCATTTCATTAAAGGGGTTCTCCAAACACATCATAGTGCTGACCTATCCTTAGATGTGTCTATCAGCAAGACACCCGGGATTCTATGGATAGGGGATAACTTGATTTTGTGGAAATACCCTAATCCAGCGCCATTTTTAATTTATGGCACAGGATTAAAATTCCTGTAGAAGCAGATCCTGACACAGCTGAGGACTTCACTAAGAAGAAGACAGAGATGGTTTATTACCACTTTTGTCTTCTTTTTTTGCCTGCTACATAGCACTTAAGGGGCACTGTGTAGTGAATAGAAGCAATGGCACTGCCAATGCCTCTGTTAGACCCAGGTGTCTGCCTAGTATGGCTGAGCTCCTGGGGCCTAGGAGACTTAAGTCACGTCTGTCACTGTAGAGATCTGTTTTCCCCTGTAACAAGGGACCATATAGATGCCAAAGTTAAAGTGGAATAAATGCGCCATAAAGGAACAAAAAAAATATCAGACACCTTATATGATCTCTTGGAGAACAAATTATGTAAAAGAAATATGTAAAACATCTGGAAACTATAGTAAAATATAGGAGACCCAGGTCACTTCTGCCAGTGACTTCTGTCATTGTAGGGATCTGTTTTCCTCGTAACTAGTGACCCTATAGTTGCCCCAGTTACAGAGGAATAAATGTACCATAAAGGACAAAAAATATATGATACATCTTTAATGATCAAAGTATTTAAAAGAAATACACGTAAAACATCTGGAAAATATGGTAAGAAATTAAAAATCCCGACTTAAGAAAAATACAAAAAAATCAATACTTTTTTTTTTATAACTATGTAACAACCCCCCCTCCTCCAAAAAAAAAAAAAGCAAAACGCAAAATACTCGATTAAGGATCCACTCTTAATATCTTAATATTTTCTAGTGAATTCATTCCACAGGGTGTATGTTGCAGAATATTTTTCACCGTGAAAAATGTAAATAATATTAAACTAAACCAAAAATGGCTTCTTGCTGTATTTATAATGCAAAACAAATTGAGTAAATTAGTCATATGTCCCTCCCAAAATAAATAAAATAAATAAATAAATTGGCTGGTTATTAAGACCCTTCCTGGCCTGGTCACAAAAGAATAAAAGGGGATTCTGCCTTAATGTAAATGAAAAATTAACCAACTTTCTAGACTTCTTTGTGAGTCAATCCTGATCCGTGTACAAGTTATGTGCTTGCTGTCAGTGAATAATAACACTGTCTTACGCACCTACTGTCCCAATGTTTCCTTCCAACAGAGATGAGAAGTTGGTGAAAAACTCAAAACATATATTCAGCAGGAGGAGGGTTAGAAAAAGAGTGATTTTTCTAAATTGCGACATACAAGAGATTTTTTTATCCAGTAGATCCCAGTAATTCTGGGACGATTTGTAAGGTGCCCCTCGAATATGTGGGTGCTATGTAATGCTGTATATTACACCTGGTTACTATATGTTTGCTGGCATTCTGTTGTACTCTCATTTTATGTAATTATTATTTAATAACCATTTCCCTTTTTTCCATAGGTTTTTACCTGACCCAAAAATGTGGGAGGTGCGCCCAATGTCCTGAGGACGGCTATGCAGATAAGCCAAACGATAGATATAGCTGTAAGCTTTGTAATCGCTGTGAAGGTAAAGTGATCAAGTGTGTCGCAGCCAAAATGTGGTTACTGATCACTGGGGGGATCCACTTAAACTGCAGGGGGTCTGAGTTATGTTGCAGTAATACAAACCCTCAAAATGCAGCATTATTAGAGCAGTGTGAAAGCAAGCTAAAGCTTTACTAATGGGATCGATCCGCCTGGAATTTACCTTCCATGAAGCAATGGGATTTCCAATGTCTCAGCAAAAATTTATCCTGAGATCAATCCTGTACAATTCTGCAGGCTTCAGAGATGAAATCTCCCATTGCTTAAGTTTGTTACACAGGTGATTTCCATTCTGGGAAATGTCAGCCTTACACTGTAGGAAAAAAAACAACTTTTTTCTTGCATCATAGGAGAATATGCTAGTGATGCTTCTGACAAAAGCAGAATAATGGACTTCAGTTCAGGATTAGTAATGTACTCTACAAGCAGAAAAGTGAGTACAGCTCTGGGGTATAATACAGGATATAACTCAGGGTCAGTGCAGGTTCAGTAATGTAATGTACAGTTGTGGCCAAAAGTATTGACACCCCTGCAATTCTGTCAGATAAGGCCATGTGCACACGATGCAGATTTGCAGCGTTTCCGCAGCGGATTTTACCGCGCAGAAACGTTGCATATCCGCATTGTGATGTACAGTACCTTTAAAATGAATGAAAAAAAAAAACGCTGTGCAGACGCTGCGGATTTTTCCGCGCGGTTTTCCTGCGGTACAAAATCCGCAGCATGTTACTTCTTTTGTGCGGTTTTCTATCTCCCCTGTTACCAAATCCGCAGGGGGAAGACCGCAATGGAAAACCGCACAAAAACCGCGTGAAAAATGGAAGAAATCCGCAGGAAAAATGCAGGTCATTTGACCTGCGGTTTTCTTCCATTCTGCACGGAAAAATCCGCAGGGCTCAAAACTCCGTCTGCACTCAGCCTAATACTCAGTTTCTTCCTGAAAATGATTGCAAACACAAATTCTTTGGTATTATTATCTTCATTTAATTTGTCTTAAATGAAAAAACACAAAAGAGAATGAAGCAAAAAGCAAAACATTGATCATTTCACACAAAACTCCAAAAATGGGCCAGACAAAAAGTATTGGCACCCTCAGCCTAATACATGGTTGCACAACCTTTAGCCAAAATAACTGCGACCAACCGCTTCCGGTAACCATCAATTAGTTTCTTACAATGCTTTGCTGGAATTTTAGACCATTCTTCTTTGGCAAACTGCTCCTGGTCCCTGATATTTGAAGGGTGCCTTCTCCAAACTGCCATTTTTAGATCTCTCCACAGGTGTTCTATGGGATTCAGGTCTGGACTCATTGCTGGCCACCTTAGAAGTCTCCAGTGCTTTCTCTCAAACCATTTTCTATTGCTTTTTGAAGTGTGTTTTGGGTCATTGTCCTGCTGGAAGACCCATGACCTCTGAGGGAGACCCAGCTTTCTCACACTGGGCCCTACATTATGCTGCAAAATTTGTTGGTAGTCTTCAGACTTCATAATGCCATGCACACGGTCAAGCAGTCCAGTGCCAGAGGCAGCAAAGCAACCCCAAAACATCAGGGAACCTCCGCCATGTTTGACTGTAGGGACCGTGTTCTTTTCTTTGAATACCTCTTTTTTTCTCCTGTAAACTCTATGTTGATGCCTTTGCCCAAAAATCTCTACTTTTGTCTCATCTGACCAGAGAACATTCTTCCAAAATGTTTTAGGCTTTTTCAGGTAAGTTTTGGCAAACTCCAGCCTGGCTTTTTTTATGTCTCGGGGTAAGAAGTGGGGTCTTCCTGGGGCTCCTACCATACAGTCCCTTTTCATTCAGACGCCGACGGATAGTACGGGTTGACCAGGGCCGGACTGGGACAAAAAAGCAGCCCTGCCACACAAATCTCACCAGCCCACATACTAGAACACTCCCCCCACACCCGATCAGTGGATTTTACTATATTTTGTTGTGCCCTTCAACACGCCTCTTAAAGGCGTTATTTGAAGAGCCATGTGTGAATGCCGCCGGAGTGCGCATGATCGACCTCTTTTTTAGAGTGCTGGTTCTCATGATCATGGGGGTCCCAGAGGTGGGACCCCAGAGACTACATAGGTCTCATGATAGGGGATTGCTTGGCATAATCCCTATCCTGGTATACATGGCTCCCTCATCCCTATCCTGGTATGCATGACCCTCATCCCAATCATGGTATGCATGCCTCCTCATCCCAAGCCTGGTATGCATGGCCTCCTCATCCCTATAATGGCAGGAATAATCGCCCTCATAGCTATCCTGGTATGCAGGGCCCCACCTCGTCCTAGTATGCATGGATCCTCTTCCTTATCCTGGTAGGAATGGTCCACCTCATCCTTATCCTGGCAGGAATGATATCCCTCATCCCTATATCGGTATGCAGGGTCCCCATCTCGTCCAAGTATGCATGGCCCCATCCCTATCCTGAAATGCAGGGCTCCATCCTTTACCTGTTTATTATTGACCCCCATCCCAGTCCTGGTATGCATGGCCCCATGCTTATCCTGGTATGCCAGGGATGAGGAGGCATACATACTATGATGGGGATGAGGGCCATGCATACCAGGATAGGGATGGGGCCCTGCATACTAGGACGAGATGGGGCCATGCATACCAGGATAGGGATGGGGCCATGCATACCAAGATAAGGAAAGGATCATATCAGGATAAGGATGGGGCCATGCATACCAAGATGGGGGTGGGGGCCAATCATACCAGAATAAGGATGGAACCAATCTTACCAGGACAGGGATGGGGGCAAACCATACTTGGTTGCTAAAAAGAAATGAATATTCATTGCCCTCCATGCCCATGGGGGTGGAATGCAGTGAAAATTCTTTTCTCTTTAGCAGCGGGTACTGTTGTGAGTTCATTTTCCCCTTCACCATTGAGGTCTGATGAACTCCCTCTTCTGGTGAAGGAAGGTAGTGAGGCTGATTACCAAGCACCTGAGCAGGATGATGATGACTGGGTGACTGGAATTGCTGACTGGATATAAGGCAGCCGACGCCCTTCTGCCTGGCTGGTGATTTCTCTGAGGGATTCTAGGAGACCAGTCTGATTCCTGCTCCTCAAAAGCTAAGTTTTCTGCTCTGCTTTTTGCATTTGTCTTTTGGTTTTGTTTTGCCGGATTTCTGCCATTCCCTGTTGGGGTGAGCTGAATTCCTTTTTGCTCTGTCTTCAGAAAATACCTGAGTACTGATATAGTCTTTTTGAAGCCTAGCGTCTTCAGGGCTTTTTTCCCTATCAGTCTGTTGGCTCTTGTTTTGATAGGGTTTTGGCGGATTGCAAACAGCAGCTTTTCTATCCTGTCCTATTTAGTTAGCTTGGGCCCCATCATTCGCTCAGCCTATCTTTCTATCTGTGTGTTTTTTCATCTTGCTTCACCGTCATTATATGTTGGGGGCTGTCTATTGCTTTGGGGTCTGCTCTGGGGGAGTTTAGATTTCCCTTTCTGTCTTTAGGCTATTTAGTTCTCCGGCTGTGATCGAGGGGTCTAGGGCACCGTAGGAACCCCCCACGGCTACTGCTAGTTGTTGATAGGTTCAGGGGTCTGCAATCCGATAGCTGCCAACTTCTCTGGTTTTCTGGACTTAGCTAATATTTCTGTTTTGCCTCCTACGGTGACTCATTCATAACAGGGCACAGGAGTTAGCCACAGCTGCCAGCTCCTGCCTCTGTAACCCACTGCTCCTCCGATGCCGCTCCCCCACCTCCCCACCACAACCGGTTCATCCGGACTATAAGACGCACCCACATTTTGGGAGGAAAAAAGTGTGTCTTATAGTCTGAAAAATACAGTATTTTTTATTTTCCCCATAGTATTCCTGAAAATAATAAACCAATATTAACCCTCCCAAAGACCAATGTCACCTCTCTAACAACAGGAAAGGAGCGGTACTGTGCAGTGTATATATACAGGACAGGAAAAGTGGTACTGAGCAGCAGGGCTGCCATTAGGAATTTCGGGGCTCCATACTGGCAAAATTTTCGGGCCTCCTTGAGACACCGCCCAGGCTCTACCCCAGCTCCACCTCCACCCTTCGAACCTTCCACAGTCCCACGGCTCACTCTTGGAAAAACTCAACTTCTCCACCACATCATCCTCATCAATCAGATATTAACAGTTCCCATCAAACACCAGATCACATACAAAGCCAGCAGCTTTTGTTCTGGCCAAAAGATTTTTTAAGCCACCACCACGACACGGTAGACTCTTTAGGCCAGACCCTACTCGATTCTAAGTGCCCCGTCACACATAGCGACGCACCAGCAATCCCGACAATGATATGACCTTGTCAGGATCGCTGGTGTGTCGCTACATGATTGCTGGTGAGGTGCCAAACAGGCAGCTTCACCAGCGATCAGCACCAGCGACACGCGGGTAACAAGCGACGCACGTCGCTTAGTTACCCACTGTGTACTGTAGAAACCAGCGTGCTGGTGCAGGGAGCTGGTAACCAAGGTACACATCGGGTTTCTAAGCGGCGCACGGCACTTAGAAACCCGATGTATACTTTGGTTACCAGCTCCCTGCACCCACGCTGGTAACCAAGGTACACATCGGGTTTCTAAGCGATGCGCACCGCTTAGAAGCCCGATGTGTACCTTAGTTACCAGCGCCAGCTTGCTGATCGCTGGTCTCCCGCCTATAACACGCAGCGATGCGTGCTGGCCAGTGGGAGACCAGCGATCAAAAAAATGTCCTGGCCATTCCAGGACGATCAGCGATACCCAGCAGGGGGCCGGTCCCTGGTAAGTGTCACACACAGCGAT
Organism: Dendrobates tinctorius; assembly: GCF_039654945.1. Lineage (NCBI taxonomy): Eukaryota > Metazoa > Chordata > Amphibia > Anura > Dendrobatidae > Dendrobates > Dendrobates tinctorius. The sequence continues at coordinate 73,172,013 of NW_027361754.1, forward strand.
CTCGCTGGTGAGATCGCTGTTGCGTCACAAAACTTGTGACTCAGCAGCGATCTCGCTGTGTGTGACGGGAGCTTAACTTATTAAATATAAATGTATCTTTATGTATTTTTCTTTAAGGGAATGAGTTACATACATCTTTTTTAAATGACCATTAATACAACATACAAGGGACAAATACTGGAATAAATTCTTGGACTTTTGTGCGCTACCAGATAAATTCACCAATCCAATATTTACGAGAAAGATTAATCCATTTATTTCCCAACGCGTTTCGAAATGTGTACCATTTCTTCTTCAGGGGATGACCTGAAGAAGAAATGGTACACATTTCGAAACGCGTTGGGAAATAAATGGATTAATCTTTCTCCTAAATATTGGATTGGTGAATTTATCTGGTAGCGCACAAAAGTCCAAGAATTTATTCCAAAATCTGATGTGTAAGCGATCGCGGAGCTGACCTTTGGACGTGCAGCAAGCAGATTACTGATCCTACATGCCTGAACCTCTCCTAAAAAGGGTGAGTATAATCTAATCTACTTCTCCAGCATTAACCCGGATAAGACCCTATTGCGCTTTTTTGTTCCTTTAGTTTTGACACAAGGGACAAATACTGTGACACCATGACCAGACCACATAATGCCACCACAAAGTGACCTATAATACCACATACAAGGGACAAATGCCATTACACCATGACCAGACCAAATAATACCACATACAAGGAACAAATATCACCACACTATGACCAGACCACATAGTACCACCACATAGTGACTGAATACTACAATACTGGTCATTAATAAAAAACAAAACAAAAATACTAAGTGACATTATACACAGGAATTCTGTATTTACTGTCAGTGTACAGGTAATACAGTTATCACCAGTGATATTATACACAGGAGATCTGTATATAGTGTACAGTGTACAGGTAATACAGTGATCACCAGAAACATTATACACAGAAGCTCTGTACATAGTATACGGTGTTAGTGTACAGGTAATTCAGTGATCACTGGTGACATTATACACAGGAGCGCTATATATAGTGTACAGGTAATACAGGGATCACCAGTAACATTATACACAGGACCTCTGTATACAGTGTAAGTGTACAGATAATATAATTATCACTGGTGACATTATACACAGGAGCTCTGTACAGAGTATACAGTGTATAGCATTAGTTTACAGGTAATGCACTGACTCACCAGGGACGTCTCTAGCTGAAGTCCTTTAGCTTTACTTTTCTTTTTCATGCAGCGCAGACCGCCATCACCTCTTCCAGCCAAGACTCATCTCTGCATAAAATAACACATAGTTACCTATTGCTCGGCTTCCAGAGCACATTCCCCTCTTTTTTCCTTTCTTCTACACTACACATCTGAATACAGATATGCACCCACCATTAATACATAATTGGTTATTATGCAACCCACCATTCCAAATATAAATTATAATATGCCACTGAGCCCCTTCTAGCTATACATAGCCACTTTCCCCACATAATAAATATATTAATTAATTAGCACCTGTACTCTTTCCCCCAATTCATTACCAGTCACTGTGTTGGAATAATGCATATTGATCTGTATGCATTGCAACAACTACTACTGTACTGTTTGATATATTGTGCATATTGTGAGATTGTTAACAAAGTTCAGTGAAAAAAAAAACAGACAGGATGCCCCCCTCCTTCTCTTCCCTTCTTGTTGTTGTAATGCTCCCATGCTGCAAGCCACAGCAGATACCAGACTGATTACATTTCATGCTGTAAGCTGTTCAACCTGGATATGAATAAATCTACGTTCTGTGTTGCTGACTCTGGATGTTACGCTGATTAATCCGCTGCTAATGTTACGCTGATTAATCCGCTGCTAACAGGTTATGGGCCCAGAGTCCTAGAGTCCCAGATCCCCAGAGCACAGAGAAAAGAAAAGAAAGGAAGACGGCAAAGATGGCCACCAGCAGCAGAAGGAAAAATCACAAATTAACTTTACCAGCTTAAATGCAAAGAGTGTGTGTACACTGCTCAGGAAGAAAGGCACAATAACTGCATTCATGTATGGCATAGGCGCCTAGCACACAGAGACCCAGAAGCAATAAGGAAGTTAGTTCAAAAGCAACTAGCTGAGGACATTACAATTGATCTATGTAACCAGATAATGAAATGTACTAGCTGCATCAAAGGGGAAATGTCTAGAAAAGCTTTTCCTAAGAGAAGTACTACAAGAACAGAACAGACACTAGATTTAATACATACAGATGTCTGGTCCAATGAGCACTCAGACTCCTGGGAAGAAGAGATATTTTCTCACATTCATTGATGATCATTCAAGATATACAGTTGTCCATCTGCTTCACAGCAAGAAAGAAGTTCCAGAGAAACTTGAAGTATACAGTGGGGCAAAAAAGTATTTAGTCAGTCAGCAATAGTGCAAGTTCCACCACTTAAAAAGATGAGAGGCGTCTGTAATTTACATCATAGGTAGACCTCAACTATGGGAGACAAACTGAGAAAAAAAAATCCAGAAAATCACATTGTCTGTTTTTTTTTTCATTTTATTTGCATATTATGGTGGAAAATAAGTATTTGGTCAGAAACAAAATTTCATCTCAATACTTTGTGATATATCCTTTGTTGGCAATGACAGCGGTCACACGTTTTCTGTAAGTCTTCACAAGGTTGCCACACACTGTTGTTGGTATGTTGGCCCATTCCTCCATGCAGATCTCCTCTAGAGCAGTGATGTTTTTGGCTTTTCGCTTGGCAACACGGACTTTCAACTCCCTCCAAAGGTTTTCTATAGGGTTGAGATCTGGAGACTGGCTAGGCCGCTCCAGGACCTTGAAATGCTTCTTACGAAGCCACTCCTTCGTTGCCCTGGCAGTGTGCTTTGGATCATTGTCATGTTGAAAGACCCAGCCACGTTTCATATTCAATGCCCTTGCTGATGGAAGGAGGTTTGCACTCAAAATCTCACGATACATGGCCCCATTCATTCTTTCATGTACCCGGATCAGTCGTCCTGGCCCCTTTGCAGAGAAACAGCCCCAAAGCATGATGTTTCCACCACCATGCTTTACAGTAGGTATGGTGTTTGATGGATGCAACTCAGTATTCTTTTTCCTCCAAACACGACAAGTTGTGTTTCTACCAAACAGTTCCAGTTTGGTTTCATCAGACCATAGGACATTCTCCCAAAACTCCTCTGGATCATCCAAATGCTCTCTAGCAAACTTCAGACGGGCCCGGACATGTACAGGCTTAAGAAGTGGGACACGTCTGGCACTGCAGGATCTGAGTCCATGGTGGCGTAGTGTGTTACTTATGGTAGGCCTTGTTACATTGGTCCCAGCTCTCTGCAGTTCATTCACTAGGTCCCCCCCGCGTGGTTCTGGGATTTTTGCTCACCGTTCTTGTGATCATTCTGACCCCACGGGGTGGGATTTTGCGTGGAGCACCAGATCAAGGGAGATTATCAGTGGTCTTGTATGTCTTCCATTTTCTAATTATTGCTCCCACAGTTTATTTCTTCACTCCAAGCTGGTTGGCTATTGCAGATTCAGTCTTCCCAGCCTGGTGCAGGGCTACAATTTTGTTTCTGGTGTCCTTTGACAGCTCTTTGGTCTTCACCATAGTGGAGTTTGGAGTCAGACTGTTTGAGGGTGTGCACAGGTGTCTTTTTATACTGATAACAAGTTTAAACAGGGGCCATTACTACAGGTAATGAGTGGAGGAAAGAGGAGACTCTTAAAGAAGAAGTTACAGGTCTGTGAGAGCCAGAAATCTTGATTGCTTGTTTCTGACCAAATACTTATTTTCCACCATAATATGCAAATAAAATGAAAAAAAAACAGACAATGTGATTTTCTGGATTTTTTTTTCTCAGTTTGTCTCCCATAGTTGAGGTCTACCTATGATGTAAATTACAGACGCCTCTCATCTTTTTAAGTGGTGGAACTTGCACTATTGCTGACTGACTAAATACTTTTTTGCCCCACTGTATCTAGCTGAGGTATATAATAAATTTGGGAGGATAATGGGACTGAATACACAAGTAATGAGACACAGAGCATTTTAAAGAAAAATGGAATCCTATTTCAGACCACTGTACCGTTCAATCCTGAGCAAAATGGTGTCGCGGAAAGAAGGAACCGAACACTCTGTGAAAGTGGAAGAAGTATGTTGTTTGATGCAAATCTGCCCACAGCATATTGGGGTGAAGCAATCATGACAGCTTGCTATCTTCAGAACAGACTACCAGGTAAAGCTACAGAGAAAACTCCGAACTTTTCGGATTTTGGCGCGCACGGCGCACCGTCAAAAGTGCGCAGCGCAGGTCAAAGCGCAACTAGCGCACGGCCTGCGCACGATCTGCGCACCCTATGCTAAAGATAGGGTGCGCCGATCGCAGGCGCCGCTGTCCGCTAGTAGGCGGCCCTACAAGCAAGGGGCGGGCACGCCGGGCAGAGAGCCGGCTCGGGGGCGGAGCTACCCCCGGCCGTGCGTGCGCTGAAAAAGCGCTAATGTGAAACCGGCCTTACAAGACAATAACAAGGAGGATGTAGAGGTCTGGCTGGATTCTTCAACCACTGAAGGAACAACAGAAAAATCAGGTGAATCTGAAATCAGGAGATTGTCAAGATCAAACAGAGGCGTACCAGCTAAACGTCTATCCTACATAGTCAAGACACTACCTGAATCAGAGCCGCAGTCATGGGATGAAATGCAAGAACTACCTGTCTATGAAAGAACAAAGTGGATCAATGCTGCTAATGAGGAAATCAAATCGCTTCATCAACTTCAAACTTGGAAACTCACCAAGCTGCCACAGGGCAAAAAGGCAATCAAGTGCAAGTGGGTCTTCAAAACCAAATATGACTCTGAAGGTAAAGTCCACAGATTTAAAGCAAGGTTGGTGGCAAAAGGATATTCTCAAAAGTATGGCAAAGATTACGATGCTACATTTGCTCCAGTCGCTAAACAGACCACGTTCAGAGCTTTGTTAGCTGTAGCTGCTGTATAAAAGATGAATGTCAGACATTCGGATATAAAAACTGCCTTTTTAAATGGTGACATTATGACAAAGCCATTGCCACGAGCCAGGTTCCAAGAATTGAGAACCACACTGGGACTAAGAGGATAAGTAGTTGTTGAGTGGGGGTGTTGGAATAATGCATATTGATCTGTATGTATTGCAACAACTACTACTGTACTGTTTGATATATTGTGCATATTGTGAGATTGTTAACAAAGTTCAGGTAAAAAAAAAAAAAAACAGACAGGATGCCCCCTCCTTCTCTTTCCTTCTTGTTGTTGTAATGCTCCCATGCTGCAAGCCACAGCAGATACCAGACTGATCACATTGCATGCTGTAAGCTGTTCAACCTGGATATGAATAAATCTACATTCTGTGTTGCTGACTGGATGTTACGCTGATTAATCCACTGCTAACACACTGCATACTCAACGTCCCCACTATGTACCTCCTGATCCCCCGACTCATATTTACATGCCCCTTCCACCCCAGTTCATTGTCATTCTCTCTCCCACCCGCTATTCATTATCAACAGCTCTACCCCCATATTCAATACATCATTTACTCTCTCAACCTCAAAATTCATTATTATTTGCTCTCCCCAGATTATCATTCGCTCTCCCCACCCTCAATTCAATTGCTGTCCCTCTTCCCTCACTCTCAATTCATCATTTGCAGTCTCCCGTCCGCTCCCCCCACTTCATCATGTGCAGTCCTCTTTACCCCCCACTTCATCACGTGCAGTCCCCTTTACCCCCACTTCATCACGTGCAGTCCCCTTTACCCCATGTCATCTTTTCAGTTCATTTTAACCCCCACATCATGTGCAGTCCCCTTTACCCCATGTCATCCTTTGCAGTTCCTTTTAACCTCCCTACCTACATCATCATGTGCAGTCCCCCTTTAACCGCCCACATCATCATGTGCAGTCCCCCTTTAACCCCCTCTCCACATCATCATGTGCAGTCTTCTTTACCCCCATGTCATCCTTTGCAGTTCCTTTTAACCCCCATATCATGTGCAGTCCACCTTTAGCCCCCATCATGTACAGTCCCCCTTTAACCCCCTCTCCACATCATCATGTGCAGTCCCCTTTACCCCATGTCATCCTTTGCAGTTCCTTTTAGCCACCACATCATGTGCAGTCCCCCTTCAAACCCCCCTCTCACATAATGTGCAGTCCCTCTTCAACCCCCCCACATAATGTGCAGTCCCCCTTTAACCCCTCTCTCTACATCATTATGTCCAGTCCCCATTTAACCCCCCTCTCCACATCATGTGCAGTCCCCCTTTAACCCCCACATCATCATGTGCAGTCCCCCTTTAACCCCCCCTCCCCACATCATCATGCGCAGTCCCCCTTTAAGCCCCCCTTCACATATCATGTGCAGTCCCCCTTTATCCCCCCTCCCCACATCATCACCTGGAGTCCCCAGTCCCTGTTGTATATACATCATCAGCCCAGGCAGGCGGCGGCCCCCCAGCCCCTGTATATACATCACATCAGTCATCAGACCAGACAGGGACCCCCATGTCTCTGTATATACATCACCAGCCCAGCCATGCCCTCAGCCCCTGTATATATACACACATCATCACCAGCCCAGCTATGCCCCCCAGTACCTGTATATATACACATCATCACCAGCCCAGCTATGCCCCCCCCAGCACCTGTATATATACACACACATCACTATCCCAGCCATGCCCCCCCAGTCCCTGTATATATACACACACATCACCAGCCCAGCTATGCCCCCCAGCACAGCTATGCCCCCCAGCACCTGTATATATACACACACATCATCACCAACCCAGCTATGCCCCCCAGCACCTATATATATACACATCATCACCAGCCCAGCCATGCCCCCCCAGCACCTGTATATATACACACACATCACCACCCCAGCTATGCCCCCCAGCACCTGTATATATACACACATCATCCCCAGCCCAGCTATGCCCCTCTAGCACCTGTATATATACACATCATCACCAGCCAAGCCATGCCCCCCCAGCACCTGTATATACACACACACATCATCACCAGCCCAGCTATGCCCCCCAGCACCTGTATATATACACACACACATCATCACCAGCCCAGCTATACCCCCCAGCACCTGTATATATACACATCATCACCAGCCCAGCTATGCCCCCCCAGCACCTGTATATATACACACACATCACCAGCCCAGCTATGCCCCCCCAGCACCTGTATATATACACACACATCATCACCAGCCCAGCCATGCCCCCCCAGCACCTGTATATATACACATCACCAGCCCAGCCATGCCCCCCCAGCACCTGTATATATACACACACATCATCACCAGCCCAGCTATGCCCCCCAGCACCTGTATATATACACACACATCATCACCAGCCCAGCTATGCCCCCCAGCACCTGTATATATACACACACATCATCACCAGCCCAGCTATGCCCCCCCAGCACCTGTATATATACACACACATCATCACCAGCCCAGCCATGCCCCCCTGCACCTGCATATATACATACATCATCACCAGCCCAGCTATGCCCCCCAGCACCTGTATATATACACACACATCATCACCAGCCCAGCTATGCCCCCCAGCACCTGTATATATACACACACATCATCACCAGCCCAGCCAGGCCCCCCCATCCCTGGTCCCTGCATACAAATCATATCAGACCAGGCAGCACCCCCCCAGCCCCAGCCTTTATAACTCACCCCCGGCCACACTGCTTACTTAGTAAACCGTCCCTCTCAGCCTGAGCTGGCGTGCGTGGGTAGGAGACTAGAGCTCCTCCGGATTCCTGGATGACGGTCGGTGATAGGTCAGTGCTGCCTGCCTGCAGCCATTGGGAAGAGAAGAGCAGAGCGCGCTCTCTCCAGCTCTCTGCCCTGAAAGAACGTCAGATGATGTGCATCATCACGTCGCGGCGCTTTCTGAATCTTAACCCCTAGGGTGCCAAAAGCCTTGTTGCCACAGTGCCACTGACTGATGCGCGCGTGCTGCGTGCACCTGTAAAACCGCCGCCGTGCCACAGATTTAAAGGGCCGGCGGCAGGAAAAATAGCTGATGCGGCGCCGGCGGCCACCAGCCTGGCAAGCGGCCCACAAGTTATAGCAGCCCAGCGGGAAAATGCCCAGTTGGGTACATTACCAATCCGGGCCTGGGGTTGACACTGTTGTACCCTAGGACTGCAGGGCAGCTTGAACTTGTATGGATGTTAGTCAAGGTTCTTTATCCAACATCTGCACAATCTTGCATTGAAATCTCTTGTCAATTTTTCTTTTCTGTCCACATCTAGGGAGGTTAGCCACAGTGCCATGGGCTTTAAACTTCTTGATGATACTGCGCACGGTAGACACAGGAACATTCAGGTCTTTGGAGATGGACTTGTAGCCTTGAGATTGCTCATGCTTCCTCACAATTTGGTTTCTCAAGTCCTCAGACAGTTCTTTGGTCTTCTTTCTTTTCTCCATGCTCAATGTGGTACACACAAGGACACAGGACAGAGGTTGAGTCAACTTTAATCCATGTCAACTGGCTGCAAGTGTGATTTAGTTATTGCCAACACCTGTTAGGTGCCACAGGTAAGTTACAGGTGCTGTTAATTACACAAATTAGAGAAGCATCACATGATTTTTCGCACAGTGCCAATACTTTTGTCCACCCTCTTTTTTATGTTTGGTGTGGAATTATATCCAATTTGGCTTTAGGACAATTCTTTTTGTGTTTTTTCATTTAAGACAAATTAAATGAAGATAATAATACCAAAGAATTTGTGTTTGCAATCATTTTCAGGAAGAAACTGAGTATTATCTGACAGAATTGCAGGGGTGTCAATACTTTTGGCCACAACTGTATGTACACAGTGACTCCACCAGCAGAATAGTGAGTGCAGCTCTGGAGTATAATACAGGATATAATTCTGGAATGCTTAAAGGAGTTGCCCACTACTAGGACTGCCCGTGCTTAAACCAAATGTTCAGCCCCCATAAAATAATAAAGCCTATACTCACGTTCTGTGCCCATGGTGTCAGCACTCTTTTCCCCCCGGGCTGCGATGTGGTGTTGTGACACATGGTGTCCGGCGGCCAATCAGCACTGGTGTCGCTGTCTCCGCCTTTGGACAAACTGTACATGAAGAGGAAGTCCAGGCTCCAGCTGATCCCTGACTTCCTCTTCATGTTCAGTTTGTCCAAAGGCGGAGACAGTGATGCCAACACTGATTGGGTGCTGGGGTCACGTGTCACAACACCGTATCACAGCCACGGAGAGCTCGAGTGCCAGCACTGCGGGAACAGCAACCTGCTCGGGAAGTGAGTATAGGCTTTATTATCTTATCAGGGCCGAACATTTAGTTTAAGAAGGAGTTGTCCTAGTAATGGACCATTGACGTAAGACAGGCGTGCTGAGTTAATACAATGTAAATCACCTTAATTCAGCACGCCTGCACCAAGTTGGCAGAGGGCAGTTGGCTGTCAGTCAGCATGATGTTGTCATTGACGCCTTGTCGACAGATCAGAGTGGAAAAGAAGGAACTGCTCTGTCAACGTCATATCACAGGAAGAAGGGGAATCACCACTAAGAGCAGTTCTCTGCCGGGAGAGATCGGCGCTGAAGAAGAGCCAGGTAGTTAGGCCGGTTTCACATTAGCATCTTTGTGCACTGCGTTAGCGGCGCATCCATGCGCATGCGTCATCCACCCCTATCTTTAACATGGGGGGGGCGCATGGACATGCGTATATATGTGTTCGCATGCGTTTTCGAATGCATGCATCATCTGGGCGTGTGCGCCGGGGCGCAGCTAACGCAACATGTTACATTTTTCTGGTGCCGATGTTCCGTCTAAAAAGGCATGCGCACGCTTGTACACGGAATGCGTCAAAAGAACGCATTACAGTCCATGGGAATGCATATGTGCGAAAGCACATGCATTCGACTCCGTTCGCGTGCGCATGCGTTGCAATCCAGGAACTTGTTTTAAAGCCACCCACCAAAAAAAGATATATAAAAATAGGGGGTGGGCATTGCTGCAAGAGGAGACCAGCATACTTCCGTTCTTCATGACAAGCAACAGCAAAAGCAAGAAACAAGCTGACATCCAAAACCAGATTGCGGTACAAACTGTCCATCCAAAGATCCATCTTGACGCAGGATACAGGAGCAAAATGGGAGGATTTCATCTCTGCAAGGGTATATATACAGAAATTGTCATGGAATTTTTTCTGGAATTTTTTTTTTCCAATCGAACACATGCGCATAAAAATGCAAACGCATGTAAACGCAAGCGTTTTTAAGTACATGCAGTAAGCACATGCGTCTAAAAAAAGTGTGCGTTTACATGCGTTTTTGCATGCGTTTTTAGGTGTGCACGAGACGCTGCGCACTTAGACGCTAATGTGAACCTAGCCTTAGCGAGTACCTACTGATAAATGCATAGCCCCATAGGAGAAGAAAATAACCCCTTTCAGTGATGGACACCAGTTTCATATTTTGCAAGGTTGACCATGCCAAGCAGTTGTGTCTATGACAAGTTCCGGATCTTCCACCACAGTCTGCGCATTCAGTGCATATTTATGTTTTGTGTTTTTTGTTTTTTTTCCCCTTTTACTACTAATCTAGTATATTATTATATATAGAAAAACACAAAAAAAATCATACAATATGTCATAAAAAAATCATAATGAATGTATAGGGAAAAACCTTGACCCTTGATTTTGCAAGTCATTTTGTATACTTCACTCGGGGGATCCCCCCGGCTGTCCCCTTTCCCCCTGGGAATTTACCTCCCATGAAGCAATATAAAGAGTTATGAGTTCTAGCCGCAGCACAACACAATGTTATATAAGTGATCGTAATGTGGAAAACACATAAGAAACCACTTAAAAGAGGAAGTGAATGACACACATGAAAATATTCTCAAGTTTTCCCACAGTTCTCATACTTTACGATGGTTTCCTTATCAACCAAAATATTTTTAGATCTTCGCTGTCCTCAGCTGACTTTATTATTGTTATAATCATAGTTAAAGGGATATTCCAGAGTTATTTATTGTTTCTAGTCAAGATGTCTGCTTACCAATATTGAATGGACAGCCTCTTTATTGCCTGACCCGGTCATGTGATGATCACACCGGAGTATGGCTCATTTCAGAACGGATATCAGAGTTGTGACCCTTTGTGATCGTCACACGTTCGGATTGGAAGGTAAACATTGAAAAATCGTTGATCGAAAACCAGAAAGAAATTTATAGATTATTTTAGAAAATTGTGTCACTTTTTAATATACATTGAATAAACTTTATTTACCGATGTTCTATTTTTAAAGAGAACTTAAAACATCCACTTTGTAGTGCGGTTTTGCTAAGCAACACCACTTTTGTGATCCTAAAATCATTTATCAGATCTTGAATAAAAGATTCAAGTTGAAAATTGTGCAATTTGTTGAGAACAGAACGATAAATCAATGGTCAGTGGACACCCAAATTATCAACTAACTGAATGCCGGATTCCAAATCAGCCCAAAAATCAAAGCCAAGATTGGGAATTACAAGAGGATCTAATCTGCGTAAATTTTATCATGACAACTCATAATGTGACTCACGTGCCTGTGTGCTCCTGACTTGTAGACATGCTTCTTATGAGACAGCTTATGGTGTCCTGGTGGATCTACTCCTAGACCTGAATCAGGGCATCAGTGGCTCCTGGACAGTCTATGGCATTAATTTGTGATGTTAAATGCGTGGATATACAATGTCTGAGAGGTTCTAAATTGTATCCATTATCAACAAATATCTGCCGACAGCACTTCAATGTGGAGATGCACGTTCTGGTCCAATGACCCAATTGGAGCATATATCACTAAGTAGAAAAAAAGAACAGCATCCCTTCCAGGTCATTAGAAATTTCCAAAAACTTTATTCTGCCAAGATGCAACGTTTTGACCTTTGCAGATCTTTGTCAAGCATGACAAAGACATGCAAAGGTCGAAACGTTGTAAATTGGATCCATGCCTGGGGAACGTGAATGCCAGTCACTGTCAGCAAGGCCTTCAATACAGGAGCTGCCAATACTCTTCCCAATGAGCCTGACCATTCTCCTGAGCCAAGAATAGCTCAGGTACACTGTACCAGCGTAAGGTCTTGGTTAGGTACAATGGCTCTTGAGGATTTTATCACGATACCTAACAACAGTCAGGATAATGTTGGCCATCACAAGGATAAGCCTCCCAAGACCATCGCTCACTCACCGACAATCCGGTCATACTGGATGATATTCACCACAGCATCTCCATGCTCGTTCATGTCTATCTCATCTGCCAAGTGTGAACTTGCTCTTATTTGTGAAAATAATGAGGCGTCAATGATGGACCTACTACTTCTGGTGTTCTCTGACAATCGAGCTGGAGGGTACTGGGCTGTAAGATGAGGTCCCGTTATAGGATGGTAGAACCACACCATTATCCCATGAGACAACATTTTATAGGGCAGTGTTCCTCCCATTCCCCCTTACACACAGGAACTCATAGCAGTCCTGCTATTGGGTTGATACTCAACTACAGCTCTATAGCCCAACTCTCCTGTAACGGCCATGTCCTAGTGACTGCTCCATACTCTTGAGACCTTGCTGGGAGACTCAACAAACCTTTTCTGCGGTGGCACGTATGGATGTATGGATCGACAAGGAGCTGGAGTACCTGTGCAACCAAAATTGACTGCAGATACCTCCTCCTGCTAGGAGTAGTGAGAAGGACACCAGCAAAACGAGGGAAGAATCAGTCTGGAAGGATAAGGAGAAAGGAATGGTCTGTGGCCACCAATTGCGGAAAAATTCCCTTTTTGGAGTCATCTTGGTGTTCCTCTCCAGTATTCCTGTTCTTTTTTTCATTTTCACCAAAGCAGGTGACATTGAGTCATAATCCCATACACATTGTATTTTCTAACTGGACAGATTCCTTGGAGTATAGATATATGTATGGGAAACTTTCATGGGATTGTTGTAGATTTCCTAATTGTATGGGCTTTCATGTTCTAAAATAACTGAATTTGCCAGAATATAATGTATATGATTTTTCACAATCTTTTACAGGACCGTTTACCTATATATCCATGTGTACATCTACGAGAGACGCTGTATGTACATGTACAGCCGGGAAGAGATGCAAAGATGAAAAGTGCTCGCAATGCACAAAAGCCCAATGTCCCGCGGGGCAGCAGCGTGTTGGAGACAGTAAGTGCTCGTTTCTACACAAGCCTAGTATTTTCTAAGAGGTTATGTCCCAGTGATAACCCTTCTTGTCCCAATGATTTGCCAGGCATGTGTAATTTTGGGGACAGAAAGCCCCATACAAACCTATGAGAATTTTTCCAGCAAATGGAAAAAATGAAAGGAGAAATCTGATGTTTGGTTTTTCACATTTTTTAGCTTCAGTGTAGGTCTGATGGTTCACCTTAAAATCATCAATTGGGGGAGCTCACGCAAGTCGATTGATTATAGAGTTTAACTGGAGTTATCTATGTCTGTCTTCAGTAACCCCCCCTAGTGGTGGCTGCAGAGAGATACAAATGTTATAATTGACCTCTATGGTTGAAGTTAAGAGTTTGGTGGCAGAACAACAGAGCTCAGTCCTCTAGAAAAAATTGGATGAAATTACTCAATTCTGAACTGTGGACTGATTTGAGATTCACTCTTGATAATCATATCTGTTAGGTTGTAATAAAACCCGCTAAATGTTTCTTTAATATTATTTTCTCTTACAGGCTGCAATAATTGCCCCCCGGAGACCTTCAACGACGGGAAGGTACCAAAATGTACACCATGGAAAAAGTAAGAACTGCTGGTTTATCTGTATGGCAATATATATCTCCACAATGGGGGTCTTCATAATAACAGGGGTTCCCTATCCATCGTGTGCATGGATCAGTAATGTACACGTGTGACCAAGGCTCATTTCACTATGTGAGCATTTGTCACCCATGCGCACTACTTTCTCCTATATTCTCCTATAGACCCATAGAAGTCAATGGAGCAGTGTCAACCATGCGCTCTACTGTGATCCCATAGGCCCATTGAAGTGAATGGACTGGGGAGGTGACTCATTGTCACTACTTTCACCCATGGACCCATAAAAATGAATGGAGCAGTATTCACGCATATACAATGCTGTCTCACATAGACCCCTAGAAGGGAATGGAGTGGTGATCACGTATGCACACTAGTACTCCCATAGGCCCATAGAAGTGAATGGAGCAGTGTTCACGCATGTGCACTACTGTAGAGTAGGAGAAAAAAAGTGTGTATAGAATGGTAAGGATCACCGTTACTAATAAAATAAATCAGCATTATTTAGATACAACTATACAAACAGGACAGAAAAACACGCATTTAAAACCAAAACAATTAAAAAGCCATTTGGGCTAGTGTGGAAAAACACCTGGGAGGCCAGATAAGGACCAACCAGACTCCTCCATTGTGTGCACCTGGTATAACAAAAGTTAATTCCCAACAATAAGCAAACCTGAGTATAGTAAACTGTGCAAGAAATATAATAGTAGATCTAATACATAAAAAACACAAGGGTATAATTTGAACAGTAAAAAGAAATAGTGCAATACCAAAAAGCCCAAAAGCCAAATGCAAACCCCAAACAAAAAAGGGGTTAAATCAAGTGGTATCCTATATATGAAAGATATGGAAAAGATACAACACAGGCTATAGGCAGACAAAAAGAGGACCCAGGAGAGAAAAAGGCTATGTAAAACCTGTAAGTAGATGCGATAAATATGAAACACCAGGTCACAACATGATTTGTGGAGGGAGTAGCCCCACACGTATCGCCACAGAGCGTGGCTTCCTCAGTGGAGAAGTGAGGGATGGGGTTCAATGTCAAGTTTATATAGTACAAACAAGTATTAAAAACGCGCCAGCAACGCTTAAACACAATGTGGGCACACAGCCTTACAGATGTGTTGCAGATTACTAAAGCAAAAGGACATAACCAAGAGTATCAGAATTAAAGATTTTGACAATGTAAAATAGTAAGTAAATTGAGGGTGCTGACACTAATTTCAGGAGGAAAGGAGGGTCCGTTTTTTATGTATATGAGCATCCTCTATAAAAGGGAAATGTTCAAAGACATCCACACCCATAGGGCAAGACAAAAGTGTTAGATGTGCACTACTGTCTCATAAAGACCCATAAATGTGAATGGGGTGGTGGTCATGTATGCACACTACTGTACTCCCATAGAAGTGAATGGAGCAGTGTTCACGCACGTGCACTACTGTCTCATATAGACCCATAGTCTATAGAACATTGTGGTGGTCACGCATGCACACTACTGTACTTTCATTGACCCATAGAAGTGAATGGAGCAGTGATGATCACCTATGCCCACTACCAAATCAGGCAGTATCTTATCTGTACACCGTGCGTGCGCCATTAACCATATCGCCTAGATTTTGGCGGTAGCACTCAAGCATCCATATGACAGTGTGGAGTTAGACGTCAGTAGCTTGGGTTGAAATCACTGACATTCACTGTAAAATGTTATGTTTATATGCAGGTTGTGTGTAGATTCCACTAAGAGACTTTGTAACAGTTTATTGTACATTTGTGGAGTTAATATTTTTGTGTGCACACAGTTGCTCAGCCGTTGGAGAGGAAATTATCACTCATGGAAACCTTACATCAGATGTGGTTTGTGGTCCCTACAAACCCAAGGTCACACAGTCATCATCATCATCTGCCACTACCACTCCCAGCATCACAACGAGTGAGTCCTGGTAACAAAGTATAAGATTGACCAGGGGAAGGAGAGTACCATACTCCATGAGCACAACAATGTATTTGTATTAGGAATATTCAGAAAATCTGTAAATATCTATTCCTTCAAAATGAGGAAATCTGATATTTGGCTACAACCTGACCTTCCAGGTCCTTCCTAAGACCCCATATATATTAGATAAAAGTTGGCCGAGGATCAGATGGCTAGAATTCAATTACCCAATCTTTTTGTTTGGTGGGGAGATAAGCCAGAAACTCTCACATAGAGAACCCAGAAATGCCCTGTAACTGCTAGGAGAGATAATGTCATAAAGTGCCCAAAATAGTGGCTACACCATACACCAAGGTGTACTGGGAGCTGATCTTTGGTAATGTCATTAGGCTACTTTCACACATCAGTTTTTTGCCGTCAGGCAGGATCCGGCTATTTTTAGAAAAAACGGATCCGGCGTAAATTTTGGAGAACTGTAGAAGCGGATCCGTTTTTCTGCCGGATCCGTCTAGCAGGTTATATCTGTTTCCTGGGGGCTGGCCAATTGGATCTGAGCATGCGCAGACTTAAAAAAACGGATCCGTTGGCTGGATCCGTCTTTTTCTGGATCCGGCGCATTCCGGCGCCCATAGACTTTCATTGTGGCAAAAAGCCAGAAGCGTCGGATCCGGCGCTTCCGGCTTTTTCGCCGGAGACAAAAAACGTTACAGTAGCCGTTTTTTCCAGACGCCGGAATGAGACAAATAGCCGGATCCGGCAAAGAACGGACGAACCGCAATGCCATCCGGCGCGATCTGGCACTAATACAAGTCAATGGGGAAAAACCGGATCCGGCATTGCATTTCGCCGGATCCGGTTTTACAAAAAAAAAAGCCGGATCTCGCCTCACGGCGCAAAACGGATGTGTGAAAGAGGCCTAAGAGGAATGTTCTGGCAGGGCAATATCGTTTATAGTGATTTCATGGAGAGGAACGTCCTGGCAGGGCGCTATCAGAATATAGTAAAACAAAGTCCAGCTCACCGTAGTAGACCTCTTGAAGAGTTCAGAGCACGGAAACGCTGTGTCAACGCGTAAAGCAATCAGAATGAATAGGGGATCCAGCTCAACGAAGTAGTGAAAAAAACTTTTCTTTATTCACTACAAAACATGCTCAGTAGAGGATGAAAACATCAGCGTAAGCAATTCATAAGATGCGATAGCGACGTGCTTCTGGTGACAAGACACCCTTAATCATGATTAAGGGTGCCTAGTCAAAAGAAACGCGTCGATATCGCATTTTATGAATTGCTTACGCTGATGTTTTCATCCTCTACTGAGCACGTTTTCTAGTGAATAAAGAAAAGTTTTTTTCACTACTTCGTTGAGCTGGATCCCCTATTCTTTCTGCTGTCTGAGTGTGTCTATAGTGATGTCATGGAGAAGAACATCCTGGCAGGGCTATACCTGAAGATGTCTTGTAAGAATCATGTGGAAATAGTGGATGAGGGCAGGTATATCTCACCCAGATTCCTTTCCTATGTGGCCTAGTCTGGTCAGTATCGCACCTGCTTACTAATGAATAATGGGAGGCGGATATAAAAGGATGTCAGGTGGTTGTGTGAGTCTCTCAGCCTGGGAACACAGAGAGTCTGTCTGTGTGAGAGACACACGTGAGTGAAAGCAGTGCCCACTGCAACTGTGGTTTGGCTGGACGGGAGAAGCCCGCCAGTTGGTAGTTAGGTTGTACTTTGTTTAGTTCAGGGTTCCCCAACTCCAGTCCTCAAGGCCCACCAACAGATCATGTTTTCAGGATTTCCTTAGTATTGCTCAGGTGATAATTGCTTCACCTGTGCAATACAAAGGAAATCCTGAAAACATGACCTGTTGGTGGGCCTTGAGGACTGGAGTTGGGGAACCCTGGTTTAGTTAGTGCCGGACAGGCAAGGATTTGTTTTATGTTTTATTTCTTTATGCATTGCTTTCACCATTAATAAACCTGACCCAGTGTCAGTTATACCCGAATCCCAGCTCTGCGCCTGAGTTTCATGCTGAACGCACGTGACCTTTGACCCCAGCAAAGGGGATCCCGGAGTGTTTTATCACATTGTGGTGGAGAACGCGGGCATCACGTTGCAAGCATGAGCATGGAGGACGTGGTGAAAGCGCTGATACAGTCCACCGCCGTCCAGCAAGAAGCTAATCGGGTGATGATGGCCCAGCTAAAGGAGTTGGTGGACATGACAGCTACCGATCGTTCGCTTCTCCAGCAGGTGGCGCAGCACTTGGCAAGCTTGAGGTTAACCTGGAAGCCAAGTCGAGAGTGATTCACGTGAGTCGGTACTGGCAGAAGATGACGACCGAAGATGACGTCGAGGCGAAGATGACGTCGAGGCGTACCTGACCACGTTTGAACGGACGGCGGTGCGAGAAAAATGGCCGAAGGCACGATGGGCCGGCCTGATTGCCCCGTTTCTTTCCGGTGAGGCCCAAAAGGCTTATTATGACTTAGAGCCTGAAGCTGCGCAGGACTTTGACAAACTGAAAGCCGAGATCTTGGCCCGGCTGGGAGTGATGACCGCTGTCCGTGCACAGAGAGTGCATCAATGGACTTATCAGCCGGATAAACCACCGCGGTCACAGATGTTCGACCTGATCCACGT
This sequence comes from Dendrobates tinctorius, assembly GCF_039654945.1. Taxonomy (NCBI): domain Eukaryota; kingdom Metazoa; phylum Chordata; class Amphibia; order Anura; family Dendrobatidae; genus Dendrobates; species Dendrobates tinctorius. The sequence continues at coordinate 73,190,486 of NW_027361754.1, forward strand.
GACGAAGAAGTGGCTACAACCCGAGGTGCTGACAGCGCCAGAGATAATCCAGAGAGTCGTCATGGACAAGTACCTGAGAGCTCTACCGCCAGCCCTGAGGAAGTGGGTAAGCCATGGAAATCCTACGACAGCAGATCAACTGTTGGATCTGGTTGAACGTTACGCCGTGGCAGAAGGACTCCGAGACGACGCTACCCCACCTCGTTCTTCATCGTCTCCACGTGGAACCAGTAAGACTGTTCCAGGGAGTAGGGGAGATGGAAAAATCCCTAAGACAGTGGGGGAGGAAAACGGGACTGCCCGCACTGCGAGGCCGAGAGTAACGAACTATGGCCTAAGCAAGGGGCCCGTTAGGTGTTTCCGCTGCCAAGAGATGGGACACATTGTTGCGAACTGTCCGCTCACTACTGAACCCATGCAGTGCGACGTCACAGACTCTAAAAACCGCATGTCTATAGTTGCACGGGTAGTGAGTGTGAATGCCGGTCAAAAGGATGTGGAAAAACACTTGTGTGATTTAACTGTTGATGGCAAAAAGGTGGTGGCATTGTTAGACTCGGGAAGTGTGGTGACTCTGGTGAAGGCCAGTCTGGTGTCAGCCCCGACTGGACCATCAGACAAATTTCCTGTAACGTGTGTGCATGGAGACACCTGTTCGTACCTCACCACGGTCGTATGCATTACTACTTCCTATGGGTCTGTGCAACATAAAGTGGGACTCGTCCCGGCGTTATTGCATGATGTTATCCTGGGCCGGGATTTTCCCCACTTCTGGCAATTGTGGGAGAATCAGTTGATACCCCAGGGTAATAGTGTACATGATTCTTCTCCCCGGGCGCATGTGGGTCCCGAACCCCTGGAAGAGGTCTCCCCGGAAGACTCGGGGGAAGAGTCTGCTGGAAATGACCTACAGTTCCCGTTTTCAGTCATGGCGGGTGATACGGAGGAGACCGGGGAAGAGGAGGAGGCCGACAGCCGTCCACCTCCCCGTTTGCCGGATTTAGAAGTTCAGAAAGATGACTTCCAAAGTGAGCAAATAAAGGATCCTACCCTTTCTCAGGCTAGGACAAATGTAAAAGTGATAAATGGGGTACCCGTAGAACCTGGCTCTAGGCTGGCATATCCTTACATGGTTCTGGAGAATGATTTACTCTGTCAGATAGAGAAAAAGGGGGAAGACCCGGTGCAACTATTAGTCGTGCCAAAACCCTACCGGCGGCAAGTGCTGGACCTGGCCCACGGACATGTGATGGGAGGTCACCTGGGTGTCCAGAAAACCACCGAAAGGATATTACACTGTTTTGTTTGGCCACATGTTCGTGTATATTGTGAGTCTTGTCCTGACTGCCAAGCCTCTGCACCTAAGCCCCGGTTCTGTAGCCCTTTGGTACCCCTACCTATTATTGAAGTCCCGTTTGAGAGGATTGGGATGGATTTAGTGGGGCCCCTTCCACGGTCTGCACGTGGACACCAACATATCCTGGTCATCTTGGATTATGCCACTCGTTACCCGGAGGCCATACCTTTGCGTAACACGGCCACCAAGACGATTGCCAAGGAACTGGTGCATGTGTTTAGTCGGGTCGGTATACCAAAACAGATTCTCACCGACCAGGGGACCCCCTTTATGTCCAGGGTAATGAAGGAGCTCTGCCGATTGTTACAAATCGAACCGTTACGCACATCCGTGTATCACCCTCAAACAGATGGGTTGGTCGAACGGTTCAATAAAACTCTGAAGCAGATGCTGAGAAAGGCGATAGACAAGGATGGGAAGAACTGGGACTATTTACTTCCGTATTTGCTTTTTGCCATCAGGGAAGTGCCCCAGTCTTCCACGGGGTTCTCGCCTTTCGAGTTATTGTACGCCCGACGTCCTCGCGGACTGTTAGACGTTGCAAAAGAAACCTGGGAGGGTCAGGTCACTCCGTTTAAAACGGTGATAGATCACGTCACACAAATGCAGGACCGTATTGCGGCTGTTATGCCTATCGTCAAAGAACACATGATGCAGGCTCAAGGAGCCCAAAAAAGAATCTATGATAGGGGCGCCAAGATCCGTACGTTTGCACCCGGAGATAGGGTGTTGATCCTGGTCCCCACGGTGGACAGTAAGTTCCTGGCAAAGTGGCAGGGCCCCTTTGAGATTAAGGAAAGAGTTGGTGAAGTAAACTACAAAGTATACCAGGCAGGTAAACGGAAACCAGAACAGATTTATCATGTAAATCTGATAAAACCCTGGAAAGATCGGTCTGCCTTGTCAGCGGAGCTGGCCCGTCCCGTCTGCTCGCATAACGTACCGGAGGTACGGGTTGCAGAGACTCTCTCGGAGCGGCAAAAGACTGAGGTCAGGCAGTTTCTACTTCACAACCAAAAGTTTTTCTCAGAAAAACCCGGGCAGACTACGCTAATGAAACATGACATCGTAACGGAACCTGGTGTCACTGTTCACGTGAAACCCTACAGAATTCCGTAAGCGCGCCGTGAAGCAGTTTCCCGAGAAGTGAAGGCAATGTTAGAGTTAGGTGTCATTGAGGAATCGCACAGTGCGTGGTCCAGCCCGATTGTGTTAATTCCTAAACCGGACGGCACAATCCGGTTCTGCAATGACTTCAGGAGACTGAATGCGGTCTCAAAATTTGATGCCTATCCTATGCCCCGGGTCGACGAGTTAATAGATCGGTTAGGGAAAGCCCGGTATATTACGACCCTAGACCTAACAAAGGGGTATTGGCAGATCCCTTTGGCGGAGGCTGCCAGAGAAAAGACGGCATTTGCTACGCCGGAAGGTCTATTTCAGTATGTGTATATGCCGTTTGGACTGCACGGAGCACCGGCGACCTTCCAGAGACTGATGGATCGAGTCCTGAGGCCGCATAGGCAGTACGCTTCGGCCTATTTGGATGACATTGTCATTAACAGCTTGGACTGGGAGACTCATCTCCAGAAAGTACAAGCTGTGATTGACAACCTGTGGGAGGCAGGTCTAACCGCGAACCCCAAGAAATGTCATATCGGGCTAGAAGAAGCCCGGTATTTGGGATATGTAATTGGGAGGGGTGTTGTTAAACCCCAGGTTGATAAGATTCAGGCGATTCAGGACTGGCCACAACCTGTCAACAAGAAGCAGGTGCAAGCCTTCCTGGGGATCGCCGGCTATTATCGCCGGTTCATACCCAATTTTGCAGCCATCGCTACCCCCCTGACGGATCTTACAAAAGGAAAAGACTCCGTCATGATTAAATGGAGTTTAGCGGCTGAAGAAGCCTTCCATAGCCTAAAACGGGCACTTTGCTCTCAGCCCGTACTGGTGACTCCGGACTTTCGCAGCGAATTTGTGGTACAAACGGATGCCTCTGATACCGGTATCGGGGCTGTACTCTCACAAGTGAGGGACGGAGTGGAACACCCAGTCCTCTATCTCAGCAGGAAGCTGAATAAACACGAGCAAAGGTATGCAGTCATAGAAAAAGAGTGCCTCGCCATTAAGTGGGCTCTAGAGGCCCTCAAATATTACCTGGTGGGCCGAAAGTTCAGGCTGATCACTGACCATGCCCCTCTCAAGTGAATGCACTTGAACAAGGAACGGAATAGCCGGGTGACCCGGTGGTTCCTTGCCCTGCAGGCCTACACTTTTACGGTGGAGCACCGCCCAGGGGTACAGATGGGGAATGCAGATGTCTATAGTGATGTCATGGAGAGCAATGTCCCAGCAGGGCGCTTGGCTTTCAATTTCTCACTGACAACCAGCCGAACTGCAGGGACATTTCTTTTTTCACACTTTTGTCTATTATACAAATATATAGTGTGTGAGCTATGTATACAATGTATATATTATGTAATGCATGGTCCATTCAGCTGTCATATAAGTGTATTTTTCTCTTCATTATTTTAGACCTGGGAAAAGTTATGAGACCACCATCTGAAGAAAGTAATTTACAGATTATCTATATTGTCATCACCTCATCACTCGGGTTGCTTCTTATAGTCATTTGTGTCGCGTGCCGGCAGAAATTGATGGAAAAAATTAAACAAGCTTGCCAAAAAAGTAAGTGAATTATAATAACTGCCCATCAGAAAATGCAATATGAAAGTAAATAATATTTTATAGGATCATTTTGTACAAATGTTTGACTAATCCTGCTATCAGCAGAGTGTGAGGAAACTCAGTTTGAATTATGTTGAACCTCTGAGCTTTCTAGAACCTGGCTAGGAGTTTCCCCAAAAGAAAGCAATAACAAGCGCTGTCACTTTAAGAGTAAGCATGGGGTAGTCATAAGATTTCACTCATGGTATAAAAAAAGGAATTACTGACATTCTGTTCAATAAAACACCATCAACAATTGCTAGGGATGACCTCCTAGTAGTTGAAATGAGGGCAGTTAACCCCTACCTTGAATTTTGAGTTATTTTTCATGTTCTGAACTGGAGCCAGTTTGGAAAAGATACCTTTAGTTCATGTCAAATAGTAGTCCTCCACAGTGATTGCTGCGACCTGATTAATGCATATGGGCATTGCTCTCTGTTAAGGGCTGGTGAGGTGTATTCCCTAAGCTGTAGTTCATGGTGAGCAGCACAGACCAGAGGTGATGGAGCAGGTCTTACCAGATGGCACATGGATCAGCGAGGACCAGTTCAACAGGATGTGCAGGATGGGAGACATAGAAACAGAGCAGGAAACATTAGCTGAAGCAGAGCCAGGTTTTGAGGATACTCATGGAAAAAGTAGATTTACTGTGTATACAAACTGGTAACTTGCTTGCACTGTTATGGTTAATAGTTAATGTATGCATCAGTAACTTATAACAAGAAAATAGTTAACTGAAGGATAGTAGAAAAGTATTGGCAAGTTGAAAACTTGCTTGCAGAGATGCAATACCTTGATTGCAGAAACCGAGGTATGAACATCACTGACAACAGTAACAAGAAGTTGGTAATCTGTAAACTTGATTGCAGAATGATAGGTGTTCACAACTCCTAAATAAGCTGGACTGATATAGGAAATAAACTCTAGTAGTTGAATGTAAGGCAGAGTACAATGCAAGAAACTCGCATCAATACCCGGCACTGCCGCCAGCACTCGGAGCGGAGTGTGCGACTGCTTGTATTTCTGTGCAGTCGCACGCTCCGATCCGAGTGCCGGCGGCAGTGCCGGGTATTGACGTGCGAGACTCGGCCGAGTTTCTCGCATGTGAGTATGAGCCCTTAGTCATATTTCTGACTGCCTGAACCAAACTTAAAAAGCCTTAGTTAATGGTGTTGGAGATGTTTTCTGGGATACCACAGCAATCCGGCATGGACTAGTTCATAATGGCCGGGCGCCTGACCCAGGACAAGTGAGTAACAATTTCTGCTGTAATTTATGGTGGAGTAACTGAAATAGAGGTACTATTACCTGTAACCTCCGTGAGTAATTTGTAGCTGTGAAATTTTTTTTCTTGATGGAACACCTACAACTACACCAGTCTTTATAAAAAAAAAAAATATTGCCTTCCAGGGAACCCCTGACTAGGTTCACAAGTGTACATACTGATACCAGAAGCATGCATACTAATCCTAGATCCTGTATAAAACAGCCAACACACGGGGTAGAGAGCATGCTTAGCGCATGATACCACCCCATACAAAACTTCCAAACTTCTGCCGTACATACTGTATAGGGTGAATGTCCTGAAAAATGCATGGATACTGGGCAGGGGGTGGGGCACCCCTCGTTCATGGGACTTATGTAAGTTGTGTGACCTGTCATAATTGGCAGCATACCACTCTATATGCTATTTTGGGTTTTAGCACTTTTTTGTTAAATGGGTTATGATTGCAAAAAGTGTTTGCTTTTACACAAAAATCCAATAAAGTTAATGAGCTGAGCTGCAATACCAGACACAGCCTACATATAAGGTGGCGCTGAAATTCTGGGCAGCTGCTTTAAGAATAGCTATACAGTATGTAATGAAGCGCAAAATGGTGTTGCTTTATAGATAATTTTAATCATAAGTCTTTGTTTTATTTTTTCTTCATTAGTTCCAAAACCTGTAGTGAAACAGGCAGAAGAAGAAGATGGCTGTAGCTACCACTATCCAGAGGAGGAAAATGGAGGAGAAAATGAACCCATGACCCTAGAAGCATAACACTATCACAAATCCATTTCATAATATGGACAGGATCCGTTTTCTCCTACAGCGTTACACAGGATTTCTTCTTATTTTGCGCGGAAGTTTCAGTAATGAAGGATTCAGAAACCTAAGGAATGAGACAAATATTAAGAGAAATCCTTACAAACCAATAAATCATGAACCCAAAACCTTTATGGTATGAACTTCACTGCGCAGAAGATACATCCAGAGGTATACGGGTCGATAAAAAATGGTCGATGCTTGAAGGAGCCCTGGAAAGAAGATATTTAAGCAAAATCTAGAGCAACTTGTGTCCAACCCCAGAGCTGTACTTAAAGTGTTACCGTCAATACTACATGTGAAAATAAGAAACTGTGTAATATAGCTTATTATAGAAATCTGCTTCTTTCTCTTCCTGGACTGATATTTCATTCACAAAATTCTAAATTCATGGGTAAAATTTGTCTTAAGTGAATACAGATTTTCCTATTACTGAGATAGGAAATGACAAATGTTGCTGATAAAGTTATATGTAGAACTGTAACTGTTGTTCTAGGAGTCGTTATTAAAATGTCTGTGTCTGCTTCTAGCTCCTCCCTAGAATGTCTGTGTCTGCCTTTAGTGCCTCCCTAGAATGTCTGTGTCTGCCTCTAGCGCCTCCCCAGAATGTGTGTCTGCCTCTAGCTCCTCCCTAGAATGGCTGTGTCTGCCTCTAGCTCCTCCCTAGAATGTCTGTGTCTGCCTCTAGCGCCTCCCTAGAACGTGTGTGTCTGCCTCTAACGACTCCCCAGAACATGTCTGCCTCTAGCTCCTCCCCAGAATGTCTGTGTCTGCCTCTATCTCCTCCCTAGAATATTTATGTCTGCCTCTCACTCCTCTCTAGAATGTCTGTGTCTGTCTCTAGCTCCTCCCCAATGGAATTTTCAAAGCATCAACTGTCTTCTGTGTAATGGGAAAGTCTGCCTTAGCGCAATACAGATTTTACCCTTGAAATGAAATTGAAAGTCCAGTCCAGGAAGAGAAAGAAGTAGATTTATCTGATAAGATATACAATTGTGTGAAAAAGTATTTGCCCCTTCCTGATTTCCTATTCTTTTCCATGTTTGTCACACTTACATGTTTCAGATCACCAAACAAATTTAAATATTAGACAAAGATAATACAAGTAATACAAAATGCAGTTTTTAAATGAAGGTATTTATTATGAAGGGAAAAAACAAACAAACCAGAGCCCTTTGTGAAAAAGTGATTCCTCCCCCCACCTTAATTCATAATTTAACCGTGATTTATCACATCTTTGGGAAGCGGAGTTCAAATTCCCTAGCTACACCCAGGCCTGATTACTGCCATACCTATTCTCAATCAAGAAATCACTTAAATAGGACCAGCCTGACAAAGTGAAATAGACCAAAAGTGCCTCAAAAGCTAATCATCATGCTGCGATCCAAAGAAATTCTGGAACTAATGAGAAACAAAGTAATTGAGATCTTGAAAAGGTTATAAAGCCATTTCTAAAGCTTTGGGATTCCTGTGAACCACAGTGAGAGCCATTATCCACAAATGACAACCGGGGTGAACCTTCCGAGCAGTGCCGGCCAACCAAAATTACCCCAAGAGCGCAGTAATGACTCATCCAAGAGGTAAAAAAAAGACTCCACAACAACATTCAATGAACTGCAGGCCTCACTTTCCTCAGTTAAGGTTAGTGTTCATGACTCCACCATAAGAGACTGCGCAAAAATGACCTGCATGGTAGAGTTCCAAAACGAAAACCACTGCTGAGCAATAACAAAGGCTCATCTCAATTTTGTTAGACAACATCTTGATGATCCCCAAGACATTTAGGAGAATATTCTGGACTCAAGAATCAAAAGTTTAACTTTTTGGAAGATGTATGTCCCTTTATATCTGGCGTAGAAGTAACAAAAGCATTTCAGAAAAGGAACATCAACAGTAAAATATGGTGGTGGTAGTGTGATGGTCTGGGGCTGTTTTGCTGCTTCAGGACCTGGAAGCCTAGATGTGGTAAATGGATGAATTCTGCTGTCTACTAACAAATCCTGAAAGAGAAAGTCCAACGATATGTTCATGACCAGAAGCTGAAGCACACTTGCATTATGCAACTGGCCAGTGATCCAAAATACACCAGCAAGTCCACCTCTGAATGGCTTAAGAGAAAAAAACAAACACTTTGAAATGGCCTAATCAAAGTTTTGACCTTAATCCAATTGAGATGATGTGACTTGACCTTTAAAAGGCGGTTCATGTTCGGAAACACTCCAATGTAGCTGAATTACAGCAATCATGCAAAGATGAGTGGGTCAAAATGCCTCCAGAGCATTGTAAAAGACTCATTTCCAGTTATCACAAATGCTTAATTACAGTGGTTGCTGCTAAGGTTGGCCCAACCAGTTATTAGGTTTAGGGGGCAATCACTTTTTTTTTAAATTTAAAAACTGCATTGTGTGATTACTTGTGTTATCTTTGTCTTTTAATTAAATTTGATTGCTGATCTGTGACAAACATGCAAAAGAATAAGAAATCAGGAAGGGGGGCAAACACTTTCACATAACTGTGTTACAAAGTTGCTTATTTTCATGTATACTATTGATTAATGCTATATAAATTAAAATGATGTTTACACTTTAATAGTTCTGTATCCAAAACCAGCTAACATTGGTCAAATCAAACTCCCGACCAAAGAACTAGCCCTTGGGCACGAGTTGTAGAATAAAGGCGTCCATGAACTGTGGCCAAATCCCATAGAGCAGGATACATAATGTTGGGTTTTATGATGACATATATATATTTTTTTAGAAATAATTTATTAGTTCATGGCCCATGTGCAATTATAGTAGCTTTATGATTTAAAGTGAATGTTTAACTTTCTAATCGAATTGTTTAGTATATGATAAGTTAAGCATCTTTACTAACAAGTTTTTTTTAATTAAAATCTTTTACCATTTTGTATGTACAACTCCAAAGCCAATGACCTGTGTGTATATACTGATATGATCCTCTTTCACTTGTACTCCCTTCCATCCATACTTTACTTCTTACTATCAGTAGCTTGACAAGTTGGAAATATGACTACAAATGATATGTTTGTAGTCTGTTGCCATGGTGACACATTACTTTGCCGAGAAGCTGTAAGCAAAACGGTAATAGATTATTAATTCTGACTATATGAAAAGTTGCCTAATTTGGTGCAACTTTAGATTGCCGTGAAGGTGGACATGGCCTATATCTAAGAGGGCCATTTACGTCTGTATGGAAGACCAGTACTGGTCCATCGTCTATTTATAGTAGAATCCAGTCTATTTTTTTGTTATTGTAAAAAACATTTTTATATTTTGACTATTGTATAAAGCTGTTTACATTTGGGTTTTTTTGTAAAAAAAAAAGAGCTACATGTTGAATACTACGAATAACCATTTGATAAATGGAAAAATTGTTCTATGTACCGTATTTGCTTTTTCCTAAAAATTCCCAATCTCTTCATTTCTTCTTAAGTAGAACTCAGGAATTTTTATTTATTTTTTCTTCATTTTTTTAAATACATTAATTTTTTTTCTGTTACAAAGCTTAGGTTAGCAGGGACATAGCAATATCAGGGATTCTAAATTAATAGAGGGTGATCTGCTATTTGGGGGCCCATCTATTAGCCACACAATAGTTATAAAGATCATTTTATGCATAAAAGGGTTGAATATGTCCACGCATTACATGGGCAGGACATTGATTTCAACAGTCACAATATACAGCAATACATCATTTCCATCGTGGTAGTATATGGCCCCCCTGCATGGGGGCAACAGGTATAATCGCCACTTAATTTTCCTTTTTTTTTTTGTCAAATATATATTTTTATGTATTTTTTTTTTTTTTGTACACGTATGTAATAAAAGTAAAGCACAAAATTTCTTTCGTCAATTGTTATTTCTGAATTTTAGTGGAACTCTGCACAGTATTTTGCTTTGATATGAATTAAATCAAAAGGCAAACTAAGTAACTCCACCGGCCAAAAGACCTCTGACCTCTTGAGGCGTAAGCATTACAAGACGTCTGAAGAAGTCATGTGGTTCTTCTCCCGGAAGTCTGTTTAGAGAGAATTTTCCAGTTCACATTTCAGTGGTTTTCAAGTTCAGGTAAAGTTTGGTCCAGGTCCAGAACTTTGGACATAAAGTGTAGTCAGGTACCAGAACTCTAACTTCCATGAGTGCTGATCTTTTGTCTCCTCTTTGATGTAATTTGGGGCCTCCATATATCAAACTTATTTCAGGACATCTCACAGGTGCATCACATTGCCTTCGCCGGCTTCCCAATCCTATTTCCAAAATCAGCAGCCCTCCGCATGATGCAAAAGAAAACATGAACAGGCCACCTTCTTCCATTCTGATGTTCCCTTGCCCAATGTAGGTGCTATTGGAGGTAGACAAAGATCGCCATGGGCTTGCGGCTGGTCCCACATAGTGCAATGCATGGTATGTTCGAATTAAAGTTGGTCCAAATCAATTCACAGGACCCCGTCCTTTGACAACGTCAGTAATCTGTGGCTGCTGGATGGGAGACCTGAGAATCTTCTCCATCTTGGCATCCCCAGCTCTTATTTGGATTAGACAGCCTGATACGATCTCATTGTTGTAGTATCACACACCTGTGATGTCACAGCAGATCAACTAGACGGTATCGTCTTCCGATATCTTTCCCTCCTCATTTTAGCATGCCATCATCCAGCCATTACTTGAAAAACCATCCCTCGACCAAAACTGTCCCGCTAACTATAGACCTGTCTCTCATCTTCCCTTCATCTCTAAACCTCTGGAATGCCTGGTCCACACCAATTTATCTGCTATCTCTCAGATAACTCTATTCTCGACCCGCTACAATCCGGTTTCCTCTCTCTGTACACTGTACTGAAACGGCCCTTGCTAAAGTCTCTAATTATCTTCTAACAGCTAAATGCAATGGTCACAACTCCATGCTAATTCTCTTGGATCTCTCCGCAGCATTCGACACTGTGGATCATCAGCTCTTCCTCACTATGCTCCGCTCCATCGGCCTGAAGGACACCGTTCTCTCCTGGTTCTCCGCCTAGCTCTCTAATTGCTCCTTCACTGTATCTTTTGCTGGCTCCTCCTCCTCCCATCTTCCCCTTACTGTTGGGGCCCCTCAAGGATCGATTTTAGGCCCCCTCCTCTTCGTATACTGCTCCTATTGGTGAAGCAATCAGTAGATTTAGATTACAGTACCATCTCTCTGCTGATGACACCCAATTATACACTTCTCCTGATATCATGCCTGCCTTTTTGGAAAACACCAGAGATTGTCTTACCACCATCTCTAACATTATGTCCTTCCTCTATCTGAATCTGACCCTGTCAAAAACTGAACTCCTCGTGTTTCCTCCCTCTACTAACCTACCTATGCCCGACATTGCCATTTCTGTGTGTGCTTCCATGATTACTCCCCAGCAACATGCCCGCTGTCTTGGGGTCATACTTTATTCCGAGCTTTCATTCACCCCCCCACATCCGATCAATGGCTCGCTCTTGTTATCTACACCTCAAAAACATTTCTAGAATTCAACTTTTTTTTTTACTTTCGACTCTGCAAAAACTCTTACTGTTTCTCTTATTCATTCTCGATTGGACTATTGTAACTCTCTACTAGTCGGTCTCCCTCTTACCAAACTCTACCCTCTCCAATCTGTCTTGAATGCTGCAGCCAGGATCATATGCCTCAACAATCGTTACACCGATGCCGCTACCTTGTGCCAGTCCTTAAACTGGTTACCTATCCACTCCAGAATCCAGTACAACTTATTACCCTCACCCACAAAATACTCCATGGCTCAGCACCACCCTACATCTCCCTCATCTCAGCCTACCACCATACCCGTGCCCTCCATTCTGCTAATGACCTGAGGTTAACATCCTCAATAATCAGAACCTCCCACTCCCATCTCCAAGACTTTTCCTGTACTGCACCAATTCTTTGTAATGCAATACCCAGGTTAATACGATTAATCCTCAATCCCCACAGTTTTAAGCGTGCCCTAAAAATGCACTTGTTCAGACTGGCCTACCACCTCAACGCATTATCCCCTAAATATCCCTGTGTGGCCCATTAAAATTTTTTACCATAACCAGGTTCCTTACATCATGTTCTCACATGCGTTATGCATTTAACAGCCCTCTGTGTCCATACTCTTACATATTTAGACTGTTAGCTGGTTCATGCAGCCTCACAGGAACACCCGATTCTTACACTATGGCTGGTCCGAACAATAAAAGCAAATTGTTACCATCCACATTTCGTGTCTCCCCTTTTTCCTTATAGATTGTAAGCTTGCGAGCAGGGCCCTCATTCCTCTTAGTATCTGTTTTGATCTATGTGTTTATTGGTATGCTGTAATGACTATTGTCTGTACAAGTCCCCTCTATAATGTAAAGTGCTGCGGAATATGTTGGCGCTATAGAAAGAAAGTTATTATTATTATTAGAGAAAAGAACCATGAATGTCAATGTCATGAATGTCAAGAGGTAGGAGATAATTCTCAGGTCTCCTGTCCACTGGCCAGATATTAGTGACGTGGCCCACGGACAGGGTCCTGAGAAGGGATTCACACCAACTCTAGCCAACTTTTTCAGAAGTATGTGTAGATCTCGAGTGGGAACAGACCAAGCTGGGTTATTCTTGGGTTCTTATGTGCATAATTAATCCTAAGGATCTTACGATCCTGTAGATAGTTCACCACTTGTCCTTCTTTGGATTACTTCTTTCGCATACCCAGAAAAATCCCCAAACATCTGCCATTGTGTTGTCCAGCTATTTCTATTCGACACCTTGTTACACTTGCACATTTTTCCTGAACAATTTTTTTCATAGTATAGGTCACCCGTCAGGACGCATTTTATCAAAATAATTACCGGTAATGGTATTTACTTAGCCAGGTATTTTTAATGTATCAGTCAGTCAGTCTCTGACGCAGTCGCATGTGACTTGCATTGAGGTCTACGGCAAGGGAATCTCATGCAACTTGCAACCCGTGGTAAGAAATACAACCAATTTGGGAACTGTCGCAGCAGGTTGCAAGTCAAGAAATGACACCATAGAAAATCGTACGTCATATCACGGTCGCGCAACATTTTAGGAGGAGACAAGCTTCCTATGAATGTGTAAGGTCTTCTGAGAGACTCCGGGACTAAATAAAAGCCCCAGAGTTGCTAAATTTTACTGCTGCCACATAACTAGATCCCTAGCACATGACAAAAGATACAAGACGTCATAGTGCAGCTGACGTGAGAACCGAGCGATAAGTTGGTCGTGAAATACGCGGCGGAGTAACAAAAAATGGACTTTCAATTCCGTCATTCATTGAAAGACTGAATATATGAGAATGGATGAGCTAATCATAGCTGTGTGCAGAGCAGCTGTAGTAAAGGGGAAACCACAAATTTACACCATGTCACATAGCTGTGCGCGCGCGTGACTGCGCGGCTTTGTAGGTCTCTTACAGCAGACGTGGGGCTGGTCTGTAGGAAAGATTTGACATTTTCTCCATTTCAGTGGTTTTTATGACTAAAGTCGTCATAATGATGGTGAAGTGTTGCAAAATATTCTGAATATCACTCTCAGCTTTCTCTCTCCCCAGCCCTTTGCTTCACTTTGCGGGTCGGGGGGAGCGGAGGATGTTGGCGCTATCATTGCTTTGAAGCCACTGCCCAGTAATCATCTCTGCATCGAAAACATCCCTTAAAAGATAGCAGTAATATCCCCAAGAAATATCCGAACAGGGTACACCAATTAATATCACCAGGCACCCATTCATTAAGATTGGCACTCCATGGTAGCAAAAGTGCATTAACCCCTTCAAGCCGCAGCCAATTTCCATTTTTTCCTCCCCTTCTTTTCCCAGAGCCATAACTCTTATTTTCCTAACCACGTGGACAAACGAGGGCTTGTTTTTGCGGGACGAGTTGTACTTTTGAAGGACCCCATTCATTTTATCACATAGTGTACTCGAAAATAGGAAAAAAAAATCCAAATGCAGTGAAATTATGAAAAAAAAAAACCAAACAATTCTGACATTGTAAAAACAATTCCCAAAAAACAAAGTACATTGTGTGGTAAAAATAGAATTCTCATCAATATGATTACAGCGATACCAAACACGGCAATTTTTTTACGTTATTTTAGTAGTGAAAAGAAATCAGAAGTTTTTAAAAAATAAAAAAATTTGGGGATTGTGTTGGCATTTTCTGAGAAGCGTAACATTTTTATTTTCAAACGATAAAGCTACATGATGGTTTATTTTTTGCAAGGGGAGATATTGTTTTTATTAGTACCATTTTGGGATACATGTCGCTTTTTGATCACTTGTTACATCATTTTATTCGTGGAATTCTGCAACCGAAATAAATGTAATTTGGGCATTTTTGAATTTTGTTTTCTGTTTTCGCTGTTTACCGCTCGGGTTAATTGTTTTAATACTTTGATAACTCGGACTTTTCTGAACGCAGCGATACCACATATTTAAAAAATACATATGTTTATTTTCAGTGTGGGGAAAGTGAATATTTCAAGTTTTATTTTTTATTTATTTTTTTTAAACTTTTTACTGATCTTGTTAGCCCCCTTAGGGGATTTAAAGATGCAACTGCCAATCACTTGTGTGATGTGCAGTGATGCAGGAGAGGACACTGACAGCTTGGGTTCACTATGCAAGAAATGTGTCTGGGCCCCCCTCCTTTTAAGGCGACAGAGCTACAGATAGAGATCTCTATCTCTCCATCTTACATAGCAGGGGCGGGCTGGGCAGAGTGGCAGGGAGGCAAATGCCCCCCTGGGCCGCTTCCCCAGCAGCTGTGCAGGGCCAGCTGCCTGATGGCCCTGCACAGTGAACTGCGTGCGACCATGTCTGCTGTGCTGTGGCCGGCAGCAGACACGGCCACGCACTTGTCTGTCTTAGGCGCGGTCTGCAGCTTTAAGCTTATGAGACAGACTGTGCCATGACGTCATTTTCTCGCGCCGCTCTACAGGCCGGAAGAGGACACAGAGGCCGCGGTGCCGGGAATCAGGATGAGGTGAGTATAAATGTTATTTTTATATGAATGGGCTGTGGGGCCATCATACTATATATATATATATATATGGGGTTGGGGGCCATCAAACTGTATATATGAGGAAAATGGGGGCCATCATACTGCATATATGGGGGCTGGGGCCATCCATCATACTATATATATATATATGGGGAAAACTGCAGCCATTATACTGTATATATGGGGGGGGGGGAACTGCTGCCATCCTACTGTATATATGGGGAGAAACTGCGGCCATCCTACTCTATATATGTGGGGGAACTGCTTCCATCCTACTATATATATATATGGGGGGGAAACTGTGGCCATCCTACTGTTTATATGGGGGAAACTGCGGCCATCATACTGTATACTTTATATGGGGGGGGAAACTGCTGCCATCATACTGTATATATGAACGGGCTGTGGGGCCATTATACTGGATATATGGGGGGAAACTGCGGCCATCATACTGTATATATGAACGGGCTGTGGGGCCATCATACTGTATATACAGGGGAAACTGCGGCCATCATACTGTATATATGAACGGGCTGAGGGGCCATCATACTGTATATGGGGGCTGGGGCCATCCTATGTATATGGGGTGGAACTGGGACCACCATAATGTATATATGGGGGCTGGGGCCCTCATATCTAATATATAAAGCTCAAGTGTTTGTGTGTGTGTGTGTGTATGTATGTGTGTGTATGTGTGTGTGTGTGTGTGTGTGTATACATGTCCGGGATTCTCATCCGCACAGTCGCAGCTACAGTCACAAAATTTGGCACAGTCACACGTCTGGATCCCGAGAGTGTCCTAGGTTAAGTTGTGAGGCAAAATTTTAACCCTGCGCGTTCCAATTCACCAAACAATTTTGCCCCCATCTACATAATGGGGAAAAAGTGTGTGTATCAAGCCTGCCCCTCATTATGATGTCATAATGGTTGCCATGGCGACGCTGATGTCATCATAGGTTGCATGCCCCGCCGCTCATTATGATGTCATAATGGTTGACCATGGGATGGAGGATGTGTGATGGGTATATGGACACTGGACTATGGGATGGAGGATATGTATGACGGGTATATGGGCATGGGACTATGGGATGGAGGATGTGTGATGGGTATATGGGCACTGGACTATGGGATGGCGGATATGCATGATGGGTATATGGGCACGGGACTATGGGATGGAGGATATGTATGATGGGTATATGGGCACGGGACTATGAGATGAAGGATGTGTGATGGAGATATGGGCACTGGACTATGGGATGGAGGATATGTATGACGGGTATATGGGCACAGGACTATGGGATGATGTGTGATGGGTATATGGGCACTCTACTATGGGATGGCGAATATGTATGATAGGTATATGGGCATGGGACTATGGGATGGCGAATATGTATAATGGGTATATGGGCATGGGACTATGGGATGGAGGATGTGTGATGGGTATATGGGCATGGGACTATGGGATGGCGAATATGTATAATGGGTATATGGGCATGGGACTATGGGATGGAGGATGTGTGATGGGTATATGGGCATGGGACTATGGGATGGAGGATATGTATGATGGGTATATGGGCACGGGACTATGGGATGGAGGATAATTATAATTTGCTATAACTAACCACAGTTAGTTACTATGCCCGGGCAGCGCCGGGCTCTTCAGCTAGTTATATATATGAGTGAACTGGGGCCATCATACTATACAGTGGGGAAAAAAAGTATTTAGTCAGTCAGCAATAGTGCAAGTTCCACCACTTAAAAAGATGAGAGGCGTCTGTAATTTACATCATTGGTAGACCTCAACTATGGGAGACAAACTGAGAAAAAAAAATCCAGAAAATCACATTGTCTGTTTTTTTTTCATTTTATTTGCATATTATGGTGGAAAATAAGTATTTGGTCAGAAACAAAATTTCATCTCAATACTTTGTGATATACACTCACTGGCCACTTTATTAGGTACACCATGCTAGTAAGGGGTTGGACCCCCTTTTGCCTTCAGAACTGCCTCAATTCTTCGTGGCAGAGATTCAACAAGGTGCTGGAAGCATTCCTCAGAGATTTTGGACCATATTGACATGATGGCATCACACAGTTGGCGCAGATTTGTCGGCTGCACATCCCTGATGCGAATCTCCCGTTCCACCACATCCCAAAGATGCTCTATTGGATTGAGATCTGGTGACTGAGGAGGCCATTTGAGTACAGTAAACTCATTGTCATGTTCAAGAAACCAATCTGAGATGATTCGAGCTTTATGACATGGCGCATTATCCTGCTGAAAGTAGCCATCAGATGTTGGGTACATTGTGGTCATAAAGGGATGGACATGGTCAGCAACAATACTCAGGTAGGCTGTGGCGTTGCAACGATGCTCAATTGGTACCAAGGGGCCCAAAGAGTGCCCAGAAAAAATTCCCCACACCATGACACCACCACCACCAGCCTGAACCGTTGATACAAGGCAGGATGGATCCATGCTTTCATGTTGTTTACGCCAAATTCTGACCCTACCATCCGAATGTCGCAGCAGAAATCGAGACTCATCAGACCAGGCAACGTTTTTCCAATCTTCTACTGTCCAATTTCGATGAGCTTGTGCAAATTGTAGCCTCAGTTTCCTGTTCTTAGCTGAGAGGAGTGGTACCCAGTGTGGTCTTCTGCTGCTGTAGCCCATCTGCCTCAAAGTTCGACGCACTGTGCGTTCAGAGATGCTCTTCTGCCTACCTTGGTTGTAACGGGTGGCAATTTGAGTCACTGTTGCCTTTCTATCAGCTCGAACCAGTCTGCCCATTCTCCTCTGACCTCTGGCATCAACATGGCATTTCCGGCCACAGAACTGCCGCTCACTGGATTTTTTTTCTTTTTCGGACCATTCTCTGTAAACCCTAGAGATGGTTGTGCGTGAAAATCCCAGTAGATCAGCAGTTTCTGAAATTCTCAGACCAGCCCTTCTGGCACCAACAATCATGCCACGTTCAAAGGCACTCAAATCACCTTTCTTCCCCATACTGATGCTCGGTTTGAACTGCAGGAGATTGTCTTGACCATGTCTACATGCCTAAATGCACTGAGTTGCCGCCATGTGATTGGCTGATTAGAAATTAAGTCTTAACACACAGTTGGACAGGTGTACCTAATAAAGTGGCCAGTGAGTGTACAGTCATATGTAAAAGTTTGGGCACCCCTATTAATGTTAACCTTTTTTCTTTATAACAATTTTGGTTTTTGCAACAGCTATTTCAGTTTCATATATCTAATAACTGATGGACTCAGTTATATTTCTGGATTCAAATGAAGTTTATTGTACTAACAGAAAATGTGCAATCTGCATTTAAACAAAATTTGACCGGTGTAAAAGTATGGGCACCCTTATCATTTTCTTGATTTGAACACTCCTAACTACTTTTTACTGACTTCCTGAAGCACTAAATTGGTTTTGTAACCTCATTGAGCATTGAACTTCATAGCCAGGTGTATCAAATCATGATAAAAGGTATTTAAGGTGGCCACTTGCAAGTAGTTCTCCTATTTGATTCTCCTATGAAGAGTGGCATCATGGGCTCCTCAAAACAACTCTCAAATGATCTGAAAACAAAGATTATTCAACATAGCTTTTCAGGGGAAGGATACAAAAAGTTGTCTCAGAGATTTAACCTGTCAGTTTCCACTGTGAGGAACATAGTAAGGAAATGGAAGAACACAGGTACAGTTCTTGTTAAGCTCAGAAGTGGCAGGCCAAGAAAACTATCAGAAAGGCAGAGAAGAAGAATGGTGAGAACAGTCAAAGACAATCCACAGACCACCTCCAAAGACCTGCAGCATCATCTTGCTGCAGATGGTGTCACTGTGCATCGGTCAACAATACAGCGCATGCATAACGCCTTTTTGTATGACCAAACAACTCAATCTTTGTTTCATCAGTCCACAGGACCTGCTTCCAAAATGTAACTGACTTGTCCAAATGTGCTTTTGCATACCTCAGGCGACTCTGTTTGTGGCGTGCTTGCAGAAACGGCTTCTTTCGCATCACTCTCCGATACAGCTTCTCCTTGTGCAAAGTGCGCTGTATTGTTGACCGATGCACAGTGACACCATCTGCAGCAAGATGATGCTGCAGGTCTTTGGAGGTGGTCTGTGGATTGTCCTTGACTGTTCTCACCATTCTTCTTCTCTGCCTTTCTGATATTTTTCTTGGCCTGCCACTTCTGGGCTTAACAAGAACTGTACCTGTGTTCTTCCATTTCCTTACTATGTTCCTCACAGTGGAAACTGACAGGTTAAATCTCTGAGACAACTTTTTGTATCCTTCCCCTGAAAAGCTATGTTGTATAATCTTTGTTTTCAGATCATTTGAGAGTTGTTTTGAGGAGCCCATGATGCCACTCTTCATAGGAGAATCAAATAGGAGAACTACTTGCAAGTGGCCACTTTAAATACCTTTTCTCATGATTTGATACACCTGGCTATGAAGTTCAAAGCTCAATGAGGTTACAAAACCAATTTAGTGCTTCAGGAAGTCAGTAAAAAGTAGTTAGGAGTGTTCAAATCAAGAAAATGATAAGGGTGCCCATACTTTTGCACCGGTCAAATTTTGTTTAAATGCAGATTGCACATTTTCTGTTAGTACAATAAACCTCATTTGAATCCAGAAATATAACTGAGTCCATCAGTTATTAGATATATGAAACTGAAATACCTGTTGAAAAACCAAAATTGCTATTAAAGAAAAAAGGTTAACATTAATAGGGGTGCCCAAACTTTTACATATGACTGTATCCTTTGTTGGCAATGACAGAGGTCAAACGTTTTCTGTAAGTCTTCACAAGGTTGCCACACACTGTTGTTGGTATGTTGGCCCATTCCTCCATGCAGATCTCCTCTAGAGCAGTGATGTTTTTGGCTTTTCGCTTGGCAACACGGACTTTCAACTCCCTCCGAAGGTTTTCTATAGGGTTGAGATCTGGAGACTGGCTAGGCCACTCCAGGACCTTGAAATGCTTCTTACGAAGCCACTCCTTCGTTGCCCTGGCGGTGTGCTTTGGATCATTGTCATGTTGAAAGACCCAGCCACGTTTCATATTCAATGCCCTTGCTGATGGAAGGAGGTTTGCACTCAAAATCTCACGATACATGGCCCCATTCATTCTTTCATGTACCCGGATCAGTCGTCCTGGCCCCTTTGCAGAGAAACAGCCCCAAAGCATGATGTTTCCACCACCATGCTTTACAGTAGGTATGGTGTTTGATGGATGCAACTCAGTATTCTTTTTCCTCCAAACACGACAAGTTGTGTTTCTACCAAACAGTTCCAGTTTGGTTTCATCAGACCATAGGACATTCTCCCAAAACTCCTCTGGATCATCCAAATGCTCTCCAGCAAACTTCAGACGGGCCCGGACATGTACAGGCTTAAGCAGTGGCACACATCTGGCACTGCAGGATCTGAGTCCATGGTGGCGTAGTGTTACTTATGGTAGGCCTTGTTACATTGGTCCCAGCTCTCTGCAGTTCATTCACTAGGTCCCCCCGCGTGGTTCTGGGATTTTTGCTCACCGTTCTTGTGATCATTCTGACCCCACGGGGTGGGATTTTGCGTGGAGCACCAGATCGAGGGAGATTATCAGTGGTCTTGTATGTCTTCCATTTTCTAATTATTGCTCCCACAGTTGATTTCTTCACTCCAAGCTGGTTGGCTATTGCAGATTCAGTCTTCCCAGCCTGGTGCAGGGCTACAATTTTGTTTCTGGTGTCCTTTGACAGCTCTTTGGTCTTCACCATAGTGGAGTTTGGAGTCAGACTGTTTGAGGGTGTGCACAGGTGTCTTTTTATACTGATAACAAGTTTAAACAGGTGCCATTACTACAGGTAATGAGTGGAGGAAAGAGGAGACTCTTAAAGAAGAAGTTACAGGTCTGTGAGAGCCAGAAATCTTGATTGCTTGTTTCTGACCAAATACTTATTTTCCACCATAATATGCAAATAAAATGGAAAAAAAAAAACAGACAATGTGATTTTCTGGATTTTTTTTTCTCAGTTTGTCTCCCATAGTTGAGGTCTACCTATGATGTAAATTACAGACGCCTCTCATCTTTTTAAGTGGTGGAACTTGCACTATTGCTGACTGACTAAACACTTTTTTTCCCCACTGCGTGTATATATATATATATATATATATATATATATATATATATATATATATATATATATATATATATATATATATATGAACTAGGGCCACCTTATTATATACATTGGGGAAATGAAGCCATTCTACACACACGCACACACAGTTGTGGCCAAAAGTATTGACACCCCTGCAGTTCTGTCAGATAATACTCAGTTTCCTCCTGAAAGTGATTGCAAACACAAATTCTTTGGTATTATCTTCATTTAATTTGTCTTAAATTAAAAAAACACAAAAGAGAATGAAGCAAAAAGCAAAACATTGATCATTTCACACAAAACTCCAAAAATGGACCAGACAAAAGTATTGGCACCCTCAGCCTAATACTTGGTTGCACAACCTTTAGCCAAAATAACTGCGACTAACCGCTTCCGGTAACCATCAATGAGTTTCTTACAATGCTCTGCTGGAATTTTAGACCATTCTTCTTTGGCAAACTGCTCCAGGTCCCTGATATTTGAAGGGTGCCTTCTCCAAACTGCCATTTTTAGATCTCTCCACAGGTGTTCTATGGGATTCAGGTCTGGACTCATTGCTGGCCACCTTAGAAGTCTCCAGTGCTTTCTCTCAAACCATTTTCTAGTGCTTTTTGAAGTGTGTTTTGGGTCATTGTCCTGCTGGAAGACCCATGACCTCTGAGGGAGACCCAGCTTTCTCACACTGGGCCCTACATTATGCTGCTAAATTTGTTGGTAGTCTTCAGACTTCATAGTGCCATGCACATGGTCAAGCAGTCCAGTGCCAGAGGCAGCAAAGCAACCCCAAAACATCAGGGAACCTCCGCCATGTTTGACTGTAGGGACCGTGTTCTTTTCTTTGAATGCCTCTTTTTTCTCCTGTAAACTCTATGTTGATGCCTTTGCCTAAATAGCTCTACTTTTGTCTCATCTGACCGGAGAACATTCTTCCAAAACGTTTTAGGCTTTTTCAGGTAAGTTTTGGCAAACTCCAGCCTGGCTTTTTTATGTCTCAGGGTAAGAAGTGGGGTCTTCCTGGATCTCCTACCATACAGTCCCTTTTCATTCAGATGCCGACGGATAGTACGGGTTGACACTGTTGTACCCTCGGACTGCAGGGCAGCTTGAACTTGTTTGGATGTTAGTTGAGGTTCTTTATCCAACATCCGCACAATCTTGCGTTGAAATCTCTTGTCAATTTTTCTTTTCCGTCCACATCTAGGGAGGTTAGCCACAGTGCCATGGGCTTTAAACTTCTTGATGACACTGCGCACGGTAGACACAGGAACATTCAGATCTTTGGAGATGGACTTGTAGCCTTGAGATTGCTCATGCTTCCTCACAATTTGGTTTCTCAAGTCCTCAGACAGTTCTTTGGTCTTCTTTCTTTTCTCCATGCTCAATGTGGTACACACAAGGACACAGGACAGAGGTTGAGTCAACTTTAATCCATGTCAACTGGCTGCAAGTGTGATTTAGTTATTGCCAACACCTGTCAGGTGCCACAGGTAAGTTACAGGTGCTGTTAATTACACAAACTAGAGAAGCATCACGATTTTTCGAACAGTGCAAATACCTGTTTGGTGTGGAATTATATCCAATTTGGCTTTAGGACAATTCTTTTTGTATTTTTTCATTTAAGACAAATTAAATGAAGATAATAATAACAAAGAATTTGTGTTTGCAATCATTTTCAGGAAGAAACTGAGTATTATCTGACAGAAATGCAGGGGTGTCAATACTTTTGGCCACAAATTATATATTTATATATATATATACACACACACACATACACACACATACACACACAATTATATATATATATATATATATATATACATAAATAAAATTAATTATATGAGGGAACTGGGGTCATCATATATATGGGGTGAGCTGGGGATATCTTACTATATATATATATATATATATATATATATATATATATATATATATATATATATATATATAGGGATAACTGGTGCCTCCATACTATATATATATGGGGCTGTGGGACCATCATACTTTACATATGAGGAAACTGGGGTCATCATACTATATATATGGGGGAACTGGGACCATCCTACTATATACACGGGGGCCATCAAACTATTTATTTGGTGCAGTGGGGACCTTTATAGTATATATACAGGGCAGTGGGGCCATCATACTATACTATTGAAACTAGAAGTTTCCATACACTATATAAAAAGGCACATCTGACCTAAAACAGGAAAGGTTTATTCTGATTTCATGTCAGATAGAGAAAAACATGCAGATTTGTATTTTTATACAGTATAAAGTAGATATAAACTTCTGGTTTCAACTGTATATACATAGGGGGGCAGTGGGGATTTCATACTATATACAGGGAGCAGTTGGGACCTTCATACTATATATAGGGGGAAGTGGGGACCTTCATACTATATTTAGGGGAAATGAGAACATCTTATTTTATATAGGGGGTATGTAGCCATTTTACTATATATAAGGGCTTTGGGGACCATCATATTTTGTTTAGTGGTATGTAGGGCCATCATTCTGTATATTCAGAGCTTTGTGGGCACTCAGAAGACATTATTTGTTATAAATGGGGAGATTGTTAGTTTGTGATGGGGCACACAGGTTCCATTATTTTTTTCTTAGGGCTCGGTTCTGCTCACATATCTCTGTAGTAAGCTTGGTTCTCCTTCCATATCTCTGTAGTAAGCTCGGTTCTGCTCCTATATCTCTGTAGCAAGCTCAGTTCTGCTCCCATATCTCTATAGTAAGCTCCGTTCTGTTCCGATATCTCTGTAGTAAGCTCCGCTCTTCTCCTATACTTCTGTAGTAAGCTCAATTCTGCTCCCATAGCTCTATAGTAAGCTCCATTTTGCTCTTATATTTCTGTAGTAAGCTCTGTTCTGTTCCCATATCTCTGTAGTAAGCTCGGTTCTGCTCCCACATCTCTGTAGCAAGCTCTGTTTTGCTCCTATATTTCTGTAGTAAGCCCTGCTCTGCTCCCATATCTCTGTAGTAAGCTCAGTTCTGCTCCCATATCTCTAGTAAGCTCAGTTCTGCTCCCATACCTCTGTAGTAAGCGCTGTTCTGCTCCCATGTCTCTGTAGTAAGCTCTGTTCTGCTCCCATGTCTCTGTAGTAATCTCTGTTCTGCTCCCATGTCTCTGTAGTAATCTCTGTTCTGCTCCCATGTCTCTGTAGTAAGCTCCGTTCTGCTCCCCTATCTCTGTAGTAAGCTCGGGTCTGCTCCCACATTTCTGTAGTAAGCTCAGTTCTGCTCCCATAGCTGTATAGTAAGCTCCGTTTTGCTCCCAAATCTCTGTAGTAAGATCGGTTCTGCTCCCATATCTCTGTAGTAAGCTCCATTTTGCTCCCATATCTCTGGAGTAAGCTCCGTTCTGCTCCCATATCTCTGGAGTAAGCTCCATTTTGCTCCCATATCTCTGGAGTAAGCTCCGTTCTGCTCCCATATCTCTGGAGTAAGCTCCATTTTGCTCCCATATCTCTGGAGTAAGCTCCTTTCTGCTCCCATATCTCTGTAGTAAGCTCCAGTTAGTTTCCTTAATCTTGGTTCCGGTCTCGTGTCTATGTAGTCAGCTTGCTTCTGTTACCGTATCTATGTAGGCAGCAAACTTGGTTCTGCTTCCATATATATGCAGCTAGCTCCGTTCTGTTCCCATATCTATGTACCAACAGCGATACCAGATTTATATCTTTTTTCATGTTTAGCTTCTATCACACACTAAAAGACGCTTTTTTTGTAAGAAATTTTTGCATCACCGTATTTTGAGAGCTATAATTTTTCCGTACTCCGGCCGACAGAGTCATGTCGATCGCTTTCTATTCCGATTTTTGTGGAGGCAGAATGAACAAAAATTAAAAAAAAAAAAAAATTCAGGAATTGTTTTTTTCCCTCTGTTCTGCGTGTGGTAAAATTAGTATGGCAGCTTTATTCTTTGGGTCACTACGATTACAGCGATATGTCATTTGTATTTTTTTTTTGTGCTTTGGTGTTTTTTGCACAATAAAAACTTTTATAGAAAAAAATAAGTATTTTTGCATCACTTTATTCTGCGAGCTTTAACTTTTTTATTTTTCGCTGATGGAGCTGTATGGTGGCTTGATTTTTGCGGAACAAGATGACGTTTTCAGCGGTACCATGTTTATTTAGATCAGTCTTTTTGATCGCGTGTTATTGCACTTTTTCCAAGCGGTATGATGATACCGTTTGGAAAAAGTATAATGTGCTACTTTGTGGGGGGGTTTTACACCGTTCACTGAAGGGGTTAACTAAGGTGACGCTTTTATAGATGGACGTGGCGATACCAAACATGTGTATTTTTTTTTTATTTTTTTTACATAAAAATGTGTATTTTTAGGGGATTTTTTAATGCATTTTTTTAACATATTTAGGCTGGTTTCACATTCGCGCTTTTTAAGCGCACGCACGGCCGGGGGTAGCTCCGCCCCCGAGCCGGCTCTCTGCCCGGCGTGCCCGCCCCTTGCTTGTAGCGCCGCCTCCTAGCGGACAGCGGCGCCTGCGATCGGCGCACCCTATCTTTAGCATAGGGTGCGCAGATCGTGCGCAGGCCGTGCGCTAGTTGCGCTTTGACCTGCGCTGCGCACTTTTGACGGTGCGCCGTGCGCGCCAAAATCCGAAAAGTTCGATTTTGGCGCGCACAGCGCACCGTCAAAAGTGCGCAGCACAGGTCAAAGCGCAACTAGCGCACGGCCTGCGCACGATCTGCGCACCCTATGCTAAAGATAGGGTGCGCCGATCGCAGGCGCCGCTGTCCGCTAGTAGGCGGCGCTACAAGCAAGGGGCGGGCACGCCGGGCAGAGAGCCGGCTCAGGGGCGGAGCTACCCCCGGCCGTGCGTGCGCTTAAAAAGCGCTAATGTGAAACCGGCCTTAACAATTTTTTTTTACCTTGTCCCTTCATGGGACTTTCACATTCACTTTAGGTATAATACATTGCAGTGCTCCAGCATTGTAATGTATTATGCCTATGCTGAAAGCTGCTGCCACCATGCTGTGAGCATAGTCTCAACATCTTTCTGTAGCTGGATGACCCGGAAGTTGTCATGACACCTCTGGGTCATCATGGCACAGGTCGGGCCCCGCGATTACATCACCGAGACGCCGACCTGAGGCAGAGGGAGCCCCCTACCCTCTGCCTCCCCCTCTGAACGCTGCAATCGCAGCAGTGAGGGGGTTAACAGCCAGGGGCGGCGGCGCCACTCCTAGCTGTCAGTGCAGCGCTGAGCTCCTGCACAGAGATCGGGCAGGAGAGGCTGAAATTTCAGCCTCCCTTGATCGATCGCTGCTGTGTTTGGTCAGTCAGATTGACTAACCAATCACAGCGCTTGGAGTGCAGGGACCGACTGCAAGGGTCCCTGCACCCCTTGCTGTGCCTGACAGCTGTCGGCACTGAACGGTCACTGTGTGTTTACACGCAGTGACAGTTCAAAGGCAGGACATGCACATCCATGGACATTAAGAGATTAACGATAAAGATCCCCAATTCACATCAGGACTACAAGATCCCAGGTACTTTCACCTGCATTACATCTAATGTGGTGTACTTAATTATTTGTACTAAATGTCCACCCAGGCGTCTGTATGTGGGTGAGACAGGGCAAAAGCTTAGAACAAGGATGAATGCTCATCGTCACACAATAAGAGAAAAAAGAATGGATCTACCTGTGGCAAAACATTTTTGTATGATGGACCACAACACCATGGATATGAAATTACTGGGATTGAAAGGTAACTTCACATCTCAGAGAGAGAGAAGAGTCTGTGAGTATAAATTTATGATGACCTTTGACACTCTCAATGCAGGAATGAATGTGTCGCATGGATTTATGTCTTTTTACATCAATTAAGGAATTTGCTCCCAAGACCCTGTCGGGGCATCACAACACAGAACTAGACCCCAATCAGAGGACAATAAAACATCTGGAACTATGAACTGGAGCAATATTTATGTTTCTCCCTCTCCCATAATGATAGTTCTGCTTCACGTCACTTGTCTCATCTATTGCATTTTTTTCTAGGCTGTATTGTGCATAAATATGTGACTCTTCAGATTTTGTATTAGTCTGTGCCTGATGAAGAGACCTGAAAGCTTGCAATGTGTTACCTTTTAATGGCTGACTGAAAAGATGGTATCAACCATTGAGGACTCTCAATTCTAAATATTCTTCTAAGGGATTAACTATAATCTTCACCACCCAATAATTATAAATTCTTCAGTCTGTGACTCTTCCCCAATTAACTGTAAGGCTATGTGCACAGGCTACGTTTTTGTTGCGGAAAATATACATTTTACAGTACAAGCAAAGTGAATGAGATCTGACGTCTCATGCACACGTTGCTCATTTTTTAGCAGATTTGCAGCAGATTAAAATTTGCATAACGTTAATTCTTGCAGCGTATTTCACCTGTACTAATGGGGGAAAATACATAATAAAAACATGGCAAAGAATTATTTTACACAGCTTTCATCCTGCCGACACATTAGGATATGCAGCAGAATTTTCTCGTGCAAATCCTGAATGTAGGCACATAACCTTAGTCCCTGTCCTGTGCCCCACCCCCCCAATTCAATATAAGTCCTTGATAGCATCATAATGAATTTGGGGGTGAGAGAAGACATTATCAGGTACTGAGCATCCTCCACCATCTCCCAATTCATTACAAGCCCCTGACAGCATCTTCTCCCACCTTTCAGTTAATTATAAGTGTCCTATGCATCTTACCCTCTGCCCCCACATCCCATCATTGAAAAATGCATTGAAAAAAAAAAAAAAACACAACAAAACCACACATACACACACGCCTCCATCTGTTCCCCTGAGGCATGGCTGCTTGTTTCTTAGTCGCTGGCAACCTTATTTCTGAAACAGGCACGCGCTCCTTGCTGACATCATCAGGCTGTGTCAGAGAGAAAGCGCCGGACAGGAAGCAGAAGATGGATTCCTGCAGCTCTGCTGCCATTTTCTCCTGTAGGCAGCGGAACCTCAGGGATCGCTCTCTGCCTGCCGTATATGATCAGGGCAATCTGGCCAGAGGCCCCCCCAGAGTCTCAGGCTCCGAGCAACAGGCCAGATTGCCCTCAGTATTATCACCCTGCAAGGGCCCTCCTCCACCCCCGGTTCCCAGTGTAACTGCACCGGCTGTATATCCACCCCTGAAATGATGACACAGCATCGCTATATACAGCAGAAGCCAGAGTCTCCTTTGAAGCTTGGCCACAGGTAGGGATTCAAAGAAACTCCGTAATGACAAGCAAGTGGGTCATCAGCTGACCCCCCCCGGATGTCATGACAACCCATCAGTGACCTGCAATCACGTCACGGTCTAACCGATAGGTGGAGCTAATGACAACAGTGCAAGTCCGCGCATGTTAAATACCGCTGTCAGAGATTGACAGCGGCATTTAACAATTGCGAGCAGAGCCCCGCACCACCCACAATTGTTAGGGGCAGGTCCTGGCTGTAATATTGGTGTGGGGCAGGTTAGCTGCATGTGCCTGTTCCATACACCAGCTTCCGACATTCACCGTATATATACACAACGGATGTTGTGATGGCGTTAAATGGTGGTATCCCTCTATTCATATTATGGTATATAGGAAGACGTATTGCAGCCATCTATATTCTTGTACATAGGGGTAATATTTATAGTGGTTATATTATTGTACATAGGGGGTAGTGTTATAGTAGTTATATTCTTGTACATAGGAGCAGTATTATGGTAGTTATATTCTCGTACATAGGAGGCAGTATTATAGTAGTTATATTCTTGTACATAGGAGCAGTATTATGGTAGTTATATTCTTGTACATAGGAGCCGTATTATAGTAGCTATATTATTGTATATAGGGAGCAGTATTATAGTAGTTATATTCTTGTACATAGGAGCAGTATTATAGTAGTTATATTCTTGTACATAGGAGCAGTATTATAGTAGTTATATTCTTGTACATAGGAGCAGTATTATGGTAGTTATATTCTTGTACATAGGAGCAGTATTATAGTATTTTGTGTATAGGGGAAGTATTATAGTAGCGATATATTTATCTAAAGGGGCAGGATCATAGTACGGTAGTTATTTTATACATTTACCATGATGCAATATGATAGTGTTGTAGTATTACAGTGTAAACTTGATACCTATTCCTTTTAGTTTCTTCAGTTAAAAACTAAGTGAGCTCAGAAAATGAGTTTTTTTTGTCACCATGATATTTCATACATTCAGTAACAATTATTTCATTTGAGAAATGCCCACAATATGTAAATTATGAATTAACTCAATTTTCCCAGCAAAAATTAAGTCCATGAAGAACCATAGAGGATTCTTTCGACACAAGTACAGATGTAGGAGAGCAAAGTATGAAATGAACATGATGGAGTTCTAGTTGATTGCAGATAAACCCATTAACCTAACCAAATGTACACTCACATATTGCATTGCTCCCATAGCAATGACTGGAAATAGCCACGCATTCACTGACGCTCTTCTTTCCATTAGATTGCACACCACAGCTTCCTTTTCTAGACAGATGTTAGGTCGAACTCTAGGACTTATGTCTACAAGACGCTAATGGCGTAACCTACAAATATGCCATAAATCTCTTAGATGGGCCAAGTTCTACAATTTTTATCTTTAATGTCACCAGTTCTACCACTTTCTGTACAAACTTCCTTACGTCAGAACAGACAGGAAACACTGTTAGATAACGTCTTCATGATACATGACAGACTTCACGTCCGCTCAGCAATCTGAACAATGAGTTTTTTTCTTTTTTAAAATGTAAAAGAAAAATCCTCAATTTTTATATAAAAGCCCTAATTATCTTCTTGAATGGTTAAAAATTTTGATTGTTGTGAATGCTGAGTGATAAAGTCATTGTAGCTCCCTTAAAGGCCGTTCTACGACTCTCCTAGAGCGGTACACAGTAATTTGCTCTTTCAGGATCCTTGGATAGTGGAGTTCCAACTCGTGAATGAGCTGTTACCAATGTCCGATCGGCAGACGTCGGACCATTGTAACCCTTGCCAATTGCAAAAAAGTAGTGTCAGCTGTGCCCGATACCTCTTCATGCCACTTCACCTCCGGATTGCTGAGCTTTCACCAGGCAGTTCCTGGTTGCCACTTATTCTAAGAAATGTTCAGTCTTCTGGGAATACGGTCCCTCCACCCCCAGAGGCTACGGATATATGATGTGTTTAGACAAGTGGTTTGCACATTCCAGACATGTCAAGAGGCTGGAAGGAGACACTAAAAAGTGACAGCTCTGGTTTGATCCTTCCCATAACAGAATTTATAAATCTCTTTAAGCCAAATTGACGCTCTCCTCAAAGAGAAACGTTACCTCCCTCAGCGCCATCAAACGTGCTCTCATACACCCAACCAGACTCCTGCTGTTGAAAAGAGGGAAAAAAAACCCTGAAACAGCTGTCCGTAAGGGGAAGATTTCCTTTTAGTTAGGATTCTGGTTTGGCTATGTAGCCAAGTCAATGGACAAGGCTCCTGAAAGTGAACCTGACAGTTGATATATGCTGCCTGTTGATTGGGCAGCATACATCAGACACCGGCTGTATGATTTTAGCCATGTACGTTTGACACTGAAATACTGCAGCATCTCAGAGAAAAACCTTCTTTAAGTGCCACCGAGGACCAAGCCACCGAGGACCGAGCAGACTAGTCAAACAGGCAAGTCCCCGAGGCTTCTCCCTGCCCGCGAGACAGGTCTCTCTCTAAACACTCACGCAGTAAGAGACCTATCTCTCCATGGGAGCTGGCGAAAGTGAAGCCACCAGGGACCCACCTGCTTGACTAGTCTCCAGCACATCTCATTCCTATATTTTATTCTGAAACCCCACAGCATTTCAGAGTTAAACATATATGGCTGAAAAAATACACACATGCTGCCCAACACACAAGCAGCATGTATCAGCTGTCAGGTTCTCCGACTGCCAGCATTCAAACAAAATGAGGCGACGCTGGGCGTGTAATAGAGCTGGAGTGACAGAGGCTTCAGCTCATCCTCATTTGCACATCAATTCAAACACTGATTTCTCAGTAACAGAAAAACGGACTGGCCATATAAAAGGCATTGCTGGACTGGTCTTTGAAAGCGCTACATGCACACAAATAGTTTGCGCAATGAAATCCTGCTGACAGCTTCCCTTTAAAGGGTTAATATTGACTTCTACGATAGCTACCTCCAATATGTGATACTAGAGACTCTGTGCATGCTAGATTGTAGTGCTGTTGGTCTCATGTTCAAGAAGGGGTTTTGGACTCTCCCCAGGTTCCTGGCTTGGACCTCTACACTGGTGATCTCCAACCGGTTATTCTCCAGTTTTTGCAAAACGGCACCTCCTAGCATTGCACAGTAGTCTGCAGAATCAATTTTCCTTTTGTATCCTACAGACTGGCAAAACTGCAATCATCTCTAATTGACTGGTACATGCAGATATATCTGTGCTTCCATCACAGCTCTATTACTTCTGCACATAAGGGCAGACCTACAAGGGATCTAACCAGGGATGAGACTACGGTGAGTGCAGAGGTAGGTGACAATTGGCCCATTTGTCGGAAAGTGTCCCAATGCACCCATAATATGAACGCTAGCATTATAAATAGCACATAGTAGATGGGCTCTGTTACAAATTTTGCACTGTGGACCAGGAGCAAGACCACCACAATTGAGACCCATCTAACTTCTAGCTGGCCAGAAAATGCCCAATTTAGGGTGTGTTTTTTGACCAGGTTGGGAGGACTTACTTATTAAAACCAGAACAGTTGGCTTTACGAATTCGCAAACCAAACAAGATGAGCAGATTTTAGTGAAATAGGCCAACCCCCTAACCAAAACAGACTTCAAATATTCAGATGGAGCTCCCCTTTAATTCCAACAGTACTTCCTGCTTTGTAAAATGACTCAGACCAACTAGAAATACAAATAATACTTCTTGTATTTCATATATATTTATATATATAAAAAAAAAATCCTTTAAAGTAAAATTCTAAAGGCATTTGGGGATCTATACACAAAAAGCACCAGAAATTATTACTGAACGAAAAAAAAAAAAAATATATAATCAGTGCAAAAAATCTTTAAAAAAAATAGAAAAAAAAATACTGGACTCCTATCAAACTCTGCATTTCGCCACAATACAGAGTATGATAAACACTTAACAGTCAGTAAAACCAAAATATATATATAAAAAAAATAATAAAATAAGCAAAATAATGATGTGAGAATAAGAGCAAAAAATAAAAATAAAAAATATTACGAGTAATACTTCTAAGATTTTGCAGGTCACCTCTGTAGATTAATACAATTTGGGAATTTAGAATTCCATTTTAGATTGGGCAGGGGAAAAATAAAATAAGAAAAAAAAATTTCCATGTAGTAGATGGTTTTGATGAAAAAGCCACGATGCTCGTCATACGCAGATTCAATAGCACACAGCTAAGATTGTTCTAAAAGACTGGACAATAGGTTACTAAAATGTGCTTTTTTGTTTTTCCATTGCTGACCCCGGACGTTCAGCTCGATATTATTAAAACAGCCATTCTCTAGAGTCAAAAAAATGCCTAAGGCACCTGAATGCGAGAAAATCAGATTATCGTCTTCATCCCTGAATGAGTTAATACCACTTGTTTTGACGCACGTTGAAGATCGTCCACAATGGTGAATTGACACGGAGTAGAAAAAGAGAAAGAAAGAAAAAAAAAAAAACAAAGTTTGGCAAGAAGACGACTGCTACAAATAATGGTAAGACCGGTAAACGCGAGTCACTGCTGCTTGCATCCCTCCTTCTTGTCTTTGGGTTTACTGCGCCCCAATTTCTCTGGCTGCCGCTTGGTTGGCGGTATAAATAACGGTTCGGCGCTGTCGTCCATGAAGTCGTAGAATCCGTCGACTGGGACAGGTTGGGTCTGAGTGGATACTGGAAAGTCTGTAACTAGAAGGAATAGTGGAGGGGTTAGATCTATAGCGTCAGGTCATAAATTAAAGAAAACATATTGGAGCTTATTCACACACATCCGAAGAAAGCCAACATGACTGCGGTCCGTGCGGCACATCCGGAAGCATGCTGGTGCCTGACGTTGGGCACAATTCTACCTATCCAATGCTCGTTCGGAGTCCATATGGAAATTCACCAACTATTTTAAGGCCTGTGCGAAATCTATTGTACACATGGAATGAAAAGTGGTGATGTGAATGAGCCATTAAAGGGAACCCGTCAGCTGTTTTGGACGCTATAAGTTGCGGCCACTGCCTTTTAGGTCTTATCTACAGCATTCTATAATACGGAAGATAAGCTCCCGATCCGACCTGCAACGACGCCCTCCTGCTTGCGTCATGGCTACCGGGCACTGGGAAAAGTAAGAGGCCCAGCGCCTGCGCACGGCAGGACTTTGCTCTGCCCTCAAAAGAGCATAGAAGTATGCCTGCGCAGGAGCGAGGAGCTGTGAACGAAGTAAGAACATGGGAGGCACCGAACCTGGACCTGTGACACCCATCGGAAACCCCCCCCCCCCCCCCCGGGGTGAGTATAATAAAACCTAAATTTTCTTATCTTGCAGGTCGGACCGGGGGCTTATCTACATTAATCTACATTATAGAATGCTGTAGATAAGCCCTGAAAGGTGGTGGCCACATCTTTTAGTGGCCAAAACAGGTGACAGGTTCCCTTTAAGGGACAAAACTGCCCCAACCTCTATGTCAAATCTGGACTCATCTTCTTTCCTCCATTTCATGTATGTTTCTGATCTACAGGTGCATCTCACAAAATTTGAATATCATCAAAAAGTTAATTTATTTCAGTTCTCAAATACAATAAGTGATACTCATATTATGTAGAGTCATTACAAACAGAGTGATCTATTCCAAGTGTTTATTTCTGTTAATGTTGATGATAGTGTGAAGTTTCCAATCAGTGATGGTTTGCTGAGCCATGTCATCTGCTGGTGTAGGTGGTGCACTGTGTTTTATCAAGACCAAAGTCAGTGCAGCCGTCTACCAGGAAATTTTACAGCACTTCATGCTTCCCTCTGCCGACAAGCATTTTTTTTTTTCCTTCATTCTCCAGCACTACTTTGTACCTGTCCACACTGTCAAAAGTACCAATACCTGGTTTAAAAACAATATCACGGTGCTTGACTGTCCATCAACCTCTCCTGACCTCAACCCTATAGAGAATCTATGGGGTATTGTCAAGAGGAAGATGAGAGACACCAGACCCAACAATGCAGACGAGCTGAACACTGCTATCAAAGTAACCTGGGCTTCCATAACCCCTCAGCAGTGCCACAGGCTGATCGCCTAAATGCCACGCTGCATTGATGCCATAATTGATGCCAAAGGAGCCCGACCAAGTATTGAGTGCATTTACTGAAGATACATTTCAGTAGACCAACATTTCGGATTTTAAAATCATTTTTCAAGCTGGTGTTATAAAGTGTTCTAATTTACTGAGATAATGACTTTTGGGTTTTCATTGGCTGTAAGCCTTAATCATCGACATTAACAGGAATAAACACGTGAAATAGATCACTCTGTGTAATCACTCTATATAATATGTGAATTTCACTTTTTGTATTGAAGAGCTGAAATAAATTAAACATTTTGACGATATTTTAATTTTGTGAGATACACCTGTATCTAACATACTAATCCGCATCTCACTTTTCTCTGTACCGAAAATCTGCTGCCTTGGAATAACCCTTGACTGCCACGTCTTTCAAACCACACATTCAAGCTCTGGACACCTCCAGCTCAAACATATTTCTAAAATCCGTCCTTTACTCAACTCTCACTCTACCAAAATGTTAGTGCATGCCCTCATCTCCCGCCTCGACTACATCAACATCCTCCTCTGTGGCCTACCTGTTAACTCTCTCGAATCTCTCCAGTCCATCCTTAACTCTGCTGCCCGACTAGTTCATCTCTCTACTTGCTACACTCCTGCTTCCCCCCCTTTGCAAATCCTTTCACTGGCTCACAATTTCCCAGCATATCCAGTTCAAACTACTAACACTGACCTACAAAGCCATCCATAACCTTTTCCCTCCGTACATCTCTGAACTAATTTCCCCTCATGTGATCTCCGGTCTTCCCAAGACCTCCATCTCCACCACACTTCTTCGTTCCTCACGCAATCGCCTCCAAGACATTTCCTGAATATCCTCCATCCCCTGGAATTTTGTGACCCAACACGACGCCTTCAAGAAAGCTTAGGGTCCCGTTTCACTCAGCGATGCACGAGCGATCCCGACAACGATACGACGCTAAATGATCGTGAGTAAGCTGCCAAACAGGAAGATCTCTTCAGCAACGATCCAGCGATCAAACGCAACAATGCATGCTGGCCAGCGGGACGCCGATGACGAAAAAATGGCCCAGGACATTCCTGCACGATCAGCGATATCCAGCAGGGGGGCCGGTCGCTGTTGCGTGTCACATGTAGCGAGATCGCAGGCGAGATCGCTGCTGTGTCACAAAATCTGTGACACATTAGCGATCTCGCTATGTGAGACGGGGCCTTTACAGCCCGAGTCTGCACTAACCCCCGCTTCCACCTCAACACCACTGAAGTTACCACAACATCCCAAACCTACTGTCTCCTTCCCCATTATCCTGTATAAAGTAAGCCCGCAAATGCAGGGCCCTCTTCCCTGCGTACCAGTCTATCATAGTCTACTGTAAGTGATACTTGTATTTTGATGTAACCCCGTCTCATGCACAGCACCATGGAATCAATGGTGCTATATAAGTAAAATATTAATAAATTCATAGACCCGGTACAGTTTTACATTATAGACCCACAGGGGCACTGTAAGGTGGCATAGGCACTATGTGTGGCCATATTGTGCCCCAAAATAATATCTCTATAATTTGCTAGACATTGAGCGGTCACTTTTTTGTATCTCCATAAAAAATTAGAGGCACATGGACCTATAATCCATACAGGCATCCTGTTAAAGGGCTGATCATATTGCTGACCAGTCAATAGTATGTGTCATCAACATCAGATTGATGGGAGTCCAACACTCCATGCAATCAGCAGTGAAGGATTTGAGAACAGCACAGCTCCATACACTATTTAGTAGCTGCTGCAGAAAAATGGTAGAATCGGCTCCTATTCACTTCAATAAGAGCTGTACTGCAGGAATGATCTGTCCTGCTCAGCCATCCTCTATTGCAGGGTTCCCCAACTCCAGTTCTCAAGGCACACCAACAGGTCATGTTTTCAGGATTTCCCTTATATTGTACAGGTGATGCAA
The DNA here is from genome assembly GCF_039654945.1 of Dendrobates tinctorius. Lineage (NCBI taxonomy): Eukaryota > Metazoa > Chordata > Amphibia > Anura > Dendrobatidae > Dendrobates > Dendrobates tinctorius. Next base: position 73,227,157 of record NW_027361754.1, read on the forward strand.
TTATCACCTGAGCAATACTAAGGAAATTCCGAAAACATGATCTGTTGGTGGGTCTTGACGACTGGAGTTGGGGAACCCTGCTCTATTGCATGTTACCTAGGGTCAGAAGGGACAGACGGCCTTATTACTAGGAGATTGTGGAAAGCAAGTGGCAGGCGGTACCTTGCGGACAGACTGCGAACACTTCAGGCTGGGAATCCTTCTTTGACTTGAACGTGGGGTCGAGTTCTTCAGCAATGTTCCTGGGTGACCGGAGTCTGCAAAAAAAAAAAAAACACTTCTGTAAGCCAAGGGTGATGCCAAAAGTGAATATGTGCGGCACACCCCTAAAACATAATTGTCTCCCCGAGTCTGAAAACAGTCCCAAAGTTCTTCTGTAGAATCACATATAAAAAGGGGTGGCTGCTTTGTAGAATTCTGTTTTGTTAGAGGGGGGGTCTCCAAAAAAGATGGATTTTTGGTTCTTACCGTAAAATCTCTTTCTTGGAGCCTTCATTGGGGGACACAGATTACCATGGGTGTATGCTGCTGCTGCTGCTAGGAGGCTGACACTATGCAAAACAAGAAAATTAGCTCCTCCCCTGCAGTATACACCCACCGACAGGCACCAAGCACCTCAGTTGGTGAAAAAGCAGTAGGAGAAGCAACGAGAAAACTCTAACATATGTACCAACCCAACAAGGGACTCTAGGACCCAACACGGTACAACTTAAACAGGGAGGGTGCTGTGTCCCCCAATGAAGGCTCCAAGAAAGATTTTACGGTAAGAACCAAAAATCTATCTTTCTTTATCGCCTTATTGGGGGACACAGATTACCATGGGACGTTCCAAAGCAGTCCCAAGAGTGGGGACAGCAAAAAAGGAACGAAAGAATTGGAAAAAGGCTTAGGTCGGCCGGTGAGCCACCGCCGCCTGCAGAACCTTCCTACCAACAACTGCATCAGACGAGGCCTGGGTATGAACCCTGTAAAACCTCGCAAAGGTGTGCAAGGATGACCAGGTTGCGGCCTTGCAAATTTGCATGGCCGAAGCCTGGTGACGAACAGCCCACGAGGCCGCCACAGCCCGGGTGGAGTGAGCTCTTACCCCCGGAGGAGGCCGTTTTTCCTGAAGTCGGTACGCTTCCAGAATGGTAGAACGAATCCAACGAGCGATCGTGGATTTGGATGCCGGAAGTCCTTTCTGGCGACCTTCAGAGATGACCAGCAAGGAATCAGACTGACGAAAAGAAGAGGTCCTGGGGAGATAGACACGCAGGGCTCTAACTACGTCCAGTTTGTGGAGAGACTTCTCAAGCGGATGAGAGGGAGCCGGACAAAAGGATGGAAGAATGATATCCTCATTGATATGGAAAGAGGAAACCACCTTTGGAAGAAAAGAAGGAACGTGCCTGAGGACGACCTTATCCTGATGGAGAATCAGGTAAGGGGAACAACAAGACAAGGCCGCCAATTCAGAAACTCTTCTGATGGATGTAATGGCAATCAAAAAGGTGACCTTCCACGAGAGAAGGGACAAAGGAATGTCCTGGATAGGCTCGAACGGCGCCTTCTGGAGAGCGCTAAGGACGAGATTGAGATCCCACGGGTCTATCGGCGAATGATGAGGAGGAGCCACATGGGAGACCCCTTGGAGAAAGGTCTTGACCTGTGGTAGAGAAGCTAACTCTCTTTGGAAGAGGATAGAGAGCGGAAACCTGGCCCTTGAGCGTAATAGAGGGACAGACCCGCTTCTAAACCAGACTGAATAAACCCAAGGATAGATGGGATGGAGAAAGACATTGGGAAGACTTTTTTATCATCGCACCAACGGAAAAAAGCCTTCCAGTACCTGTGGTAAATGCGGGAAGAGGCTGGTTTCCTGGCTCTGATCATAGTTTGAATAACCTGACCGGACAGACCTGATTCCTTCAAGACTGCGGTCTCAACAGCCATGCCGTCAAACTCAGAGACTGAGAATTCTCGTGGTAAAGGGGGCCTTGCGAAAGAAGGTCTGGACGGACTGGAAACCTCCAGGGAACGTCCGCGAGCATGTTGACCAGTTCCGCGTACCAAGGACGTCTTGGCCAATCTGGAGCGACAAGAATCACTGGTACGCCTTCCGATTTTATCTTTTTGACCACTCGTGGGATCAAGGCCAGAGGCGGGAACAGATAAGGAAGTTGAAACTGGGACCACGGAATCACCAGAGCGTCGCACGCGATGGCTAGAGGGTCCCTGGACCTGGCTACGAACTGCAGCACTTTGTGGTTCATCCGAGATGCCATGAGATCGACATCCGGGGTGCCCCAACGGTGGCATATCTGATCGAAGACTGCGGGATGCAGAGACCATTCGCCGGACGCCAGGCCCTGACGACTCAGAAAGTCGGCTGCCCAATTTTCCACCCCTGGAATATGAACGGTGGAGATTGCCGGAACGTAACGTTCTGCCCAGCGGAATATCTTGGCCACTTCCGACATAACCTGCTTGCTGCGCGTGCCCCCCTGATGGTTTATGTACGCCACGGCCGTGGCGTTGTCCGACTGAATACTGACCGGCTTGCCGGAGAGGAGAGGCTGCCAGTGAAGAAGGGCCAGGAAGATTGCTCTGATCTCCAGAAGATTGATTGAGAGGAGAGTCTCTTGTGGGTTCCAGCGTCCTTGGGCCGCTTTCTGATGGAACACGGCTCCCCATCCCAGAAGACTGGCATCGGTGGTGATGACTTGCCACCGGGGAGGAAGGAAGGACCTCCCTTGGAGAACTGACGCCGGCAGTAACCACCAAGTGAGAGATTGCCTCACTCTGAGAGGGAGCCGAATAGGATGGTCCAAGGACATCGTGGTCTTGTCCCAGGCTGAAAGCAGAGACAGCTGGAGGGGGCGAAGATGAAACTGCGCAAAGGGCACTGCTTCCATGGAAGCCACCATTTTGCCCAGAACCTTCATGCAGGACCGAATGGGAATGGGAGTTGGCCTCTTGAGAATTCTGATGCCCTTGCCGCAATCTTTTCCCTCGGAAGAAACACTCGGGCTAACTCTGTGTCGAATTCCATGCCCAGAAAGGTAAGACGCTGAGTGGGGATCAGAATGGACTTCTCCCTGTTGACTAGCCAACCGAGGCGGCCGAGAGTGTCCAGAGTGATCTGAAGACTCTGGAGGCAGTCCTGACGAGACGAGCCTTTGATTAAAAGATCGTCCAGATAAGGAATGATGAGAATCCCTCTGGAGCGAAGGATGGCCATGACGGTCGCCATCACCTTCGTGAAAACACGGGGCGCTGAAGCTAGGCCGAAAGGAAGAGCCGTGAACTGATAGTGGGCTCCCTGAACCGCAAAACGAAGATACTTCTGATGTTGCACACAAACCGGAATGTGCAGATAGGCGTCCCGAATGTCCACAGAGCAGAGGAATTCCCCGGGCTCCATGGAGGCAATCACCGACCGAAGAGACTCCATTTTGAAATGAAGAATCTTCGCGTGGCGATTGAGCAACTTGAGGTCCAGAATTGGACGAAGGGAGCCGTCTTTCTTCGGTACTACGAAGAGATTCGAGTAAAACCCGGAAAACCGTTCGTTTGAGGGAACGGGAACAATCACCCCGGCGGAAAGAAGGGAGGCAATGGCCTGGAGAAACCCCGGAGTCTGGGACCGCTGTCGCGGAGGCCGAGACCGGAAAAAACGTCTGTTCGGGGGAGAAACAAATTCGATCTTGTAGCCGGATGCGACGATTTCTCTGACCCAAGCGTCGTCGACAACAGACAGCCAAGCATCCACGAAAAAGGAAAGTCTGCCTCCCACCCTGGAAGAACTTCCAGGTGGGGGTGACCCGTCACTTGGAAGAAAACCTGCCGGAACTGGCGCCTGAAGCCCCGGAATATTGTCCTCTAGATCTCCAGCGGGGAGTTGGTTTGTAGGATGGCTTTTTCTGATCTCGATCTCTAGTGGCCGATGAGCGATACTGCTGGCCAGATCTATCCGTGGACAAGAAGGGACTAAAGGGCCTAAACGGGCGAAAACCCCTTCTATTAAGGAAACGTCGTGGGCGAGACTGGGGAAGAGAGGTGCTTTTACCACCAGTGGCATCGGAGATTAGCTGGTCCAGCTTGGCTCCAAAGAGTCTAGAACCGTGGAATGGCAGATTAGTAAGGGACTTTTTTGAAGTGGTATCCACATTCCATGACTTTAGCCAAAGAACTCGGCGTTTAGCTACTATGTTGCTATTTGCCCTGGCCACGCACCCGGCTGCATCCAAGGAGGCGGCCAAAAGGTATTTACCCGCATGGTTAATCTGATCTGCAAGATCTGCCAATTCGTCCTGAGGAGCTGTTGCCAATATGCCCCTGCGAAGGATTTTTGCCCAAGCGGATATGACTTTCGCTACCCAGGCTGATGCGAAAATAGGACAGAGAGAGGCGCCGGATGCCTCAAAAATTGACTTAGCCAGAGATTCGATCTGCCTGTCCGTAGGGTCTTTAAGCGATGCCCCATCAGGTAAGGATAGCACCGTTTTGGAGGCTATCCGGGAAACCGGGGGATCCACCTCAGGAGCCTTGGCCCATTTTGTGAGCAGGTCTGCCTCAAAAGGGTAGAGCACGTCTAAGTACTTGCGGCCTGAGAAACGTTGCTCAGGGCGCTCCCAGTGTTTGGCCAAGGTAGTATCGAAATCATTGTGGTTGGGAAAGGTCCGAGACGGAGGTCTTGCTCGTTTAAGGAGTACAGAGCATTCCTGAGGGGGAGCCTTGTCCTGCTTAATTTTAAGGGTTTGAAAGATAGCCGAAATGAGACTATCGACCATGTCCCGCGTTTTAGAAACATTGTCTGCCTCTGAACTCGATCCCGATTGAGAGTCATCGCCAGACCTGGAGTCGCCATCGGAGGAAGGAGAATGCAATCTGACGGGCTCCGAGGGACCCTGCGAGCTAGAGGACGAGGTAGACAGAGCCCGCTTCCTAGAGCTCCTGCTTTGTCGGTCTCTTGGAAGGTCGCGGTCAGGAGCGGACGACTCACCCTGAGAGGCGGTCGGCGCGCAGGTGGCAGTAGACAGCTGTGGAAGTCGTTCTAAGACCTGGACCAGCGACTGGGAAACCTTAGTCAAGTCAGAGACTGACTGAGACATTACAATGGCCCACTCCGGGGGAGGTTGAGCGTCCTCGGCCCGGGGCTCTGCGAGCTCCTGGGATGCAGACATAGCGGAAGGACTGCAGGATGGGCAAAAGGGGAGAAGAGGCGGGAGATTCAAATCTGGAAGTCTAGTTCAGGATTTCTCTGCAGAGGTACGCTGGCTGGCAGGCAGCTGGTTATGATGTGGGGCCTGGAGGGATCGTAGGGCACTTACCTGACGTCCCTGAAGAGGCTGTCACAGGGGCCCACGGTGAAAGCCACTGGAGAAGCTCCTCTATGCCCACATCTTGCAGAAGACGGCGTAGACCTCCTGCGACCGCCGTCTTCCTCTCAGCCCTGTCCAGAGAGAGGGGTGAGGAGGGTAATTGGCAAGGACTAGCCACCGGTCCACAGCCCCTAGCACCGGGAGGTGATAGGGCCAAGGTCCTGCCTGCGGAACCGAGAGGTGCGATGTGGATGACACCACACTGCTCGCTCAGCCGCCTGACATGGGAAATCAGGGTGAAGCTACACCCTGTTTCCTGACGGAAAACCTGAAAAATAAAGCAAAAAGATTAAAAGGTTCGACTGGAAACCTAAAAGAAAAAAGGGGATATTAATAAGAGCGGATCTGGGGAGATCCCGGTCCGCCTCCTACAGACACTAAGCACAAACTGAGGTGCTTGGTGCCTGTCGGTGGGTGTATACTGCCGGGGAGGAGCTAATTTTCTTGTTTTGCATAGTGTCAGCCTCCTAGCAGCAGCAGCATACACCCATGGTAATCTGTGTCCCCCAATAAGGCGATAAAGAAATACCAGAAGATCTTGGGTGTTTTCAGGAATGCGATCAGCTGCAAGAAGGACACAGACAAGCGCTTTATTCCCCAGCAGCACCGACACAGGAGAAATTAACAATTATCGCTGAAATCAATGGGCGCCTGTGCAAGGATTTGGTGGTAGCAAGCTGGGTCCCTGCAAAAGGAAGTCTTAGGAATTCTAGAGAAAACCTCGGCGATCTCCATACAACGCCTCATGGACGACTAGCTCGGCAATGTGTGGATACGTGAACACGGCCTACACCGCGAGGGTCTGCAGCACGGACATTACTAGATCTCGTTTTGTTTTTTCAGGAAGATCTTTATATGCTCAGGCTGTAAAAGGGAGAGCAATTGAAATGACATGTGGTGCCAAGGCTGCAAAAGAAAAATCACCCACTAATGGAACGAAAAGGAGATCTATAAAAAACATAAATAAATAATACTAAATGGATGCACTAGTCTGAGTCATATATATTGCAGATGATGCTAGTTTCGATCGCACCTAATGGTCACCCATCTGCACTGTGGACAAATGCAGAAAGCGTCATCATGTTCTTGCTCCAAACTCATTCATGTAAAAGTCCCATAATTACACAAATATGAGACAAGGACACCTAGCTGGGGTTCACTACTGAAGCCACCAGTGATCAGCTCTGCCCGTCAAATAGGGGGGGGGGTGATCTCCAAACAGAACACTTTGTTCACAGCTCGACAGCGGGGAAAAAAAAAAAAAAAAGTTTATAAGACAGGTGTCTACTATCTGTAACACAGGATGTAACTGATCCAGAGTTGCATCCTGTAATATTCTCCAGAACAGCACTCCATATAATACAAAATGCAACTCCTGATCAGTAATGTATGTACACAGTGACTGCACCAGCAGAATAGTGAGTGCAGCTCTGGGGTATAATACAGGATGTAACTCAGGATCAGTAGAGGATCAGTAATGTAATGTATGTACACAGTGACTGCACCAGCAGAATAGTGAGTGCACCTCTGGGGTATAATACAGGATGTAACTCAGGATCAGTACAGGATCAGTAATGTAATGTATGTACACAGTGACTGCACCAGCAGAATAGTGAGTGCAGCTCTGGAGTATAATACAGGATGTAACTCAGGATCAGTACAGGATCAGTAATGTAATGTATGTACACAGTGACTCCACCAGCAGAATAGTGAGTGCGGCTCGGGGGTATAATACAGGATGTAACTCAGGATCAGTAATGTATGTACACAGTGACTGCACCAGCAGAATAGTGAGTGCAGCTCTGGAGTATAATACAGGATGTAACTCAGGATCAGTAATGTAATGTATGTACACAGTGACTGCACCAGCAGAATAGTGAGTGCAGCTCTGGGGTATAATACAGGATGTAACTCAGGATCAGTAATGTAATGTAATATATGTACACAGTGACTGCACCAGCAGAATAGTGAGTGCACCTCTGGGGTATAATACAGGATGTAACTCAGGATCAGTAATGTAATGTAATGCATCTACACAGTGACTGCACCACCAGAATAGTGAGTGCAGCTCTGGGAGTATAATACAGGATGTAAGGCTGGTTTCACATTAGCGCATTTTCAGCGCGCGCACGGCCGGGGTAGCTCCGCCCCCGAGCCGGCTCTCTGCCCGGTGTGCCCGCCCCTTCCTTGTAGCGCCGCCTCCTAGCGGACAGCGGCGCCTGCGATCGGCGCACCCTATCTTTAGCATAGGGTGCGCCGATCGTGCGCAGGCCGTGCGCTAGTTGCGCTTTGACCTGCGCTGCGCACTTTTGACGGTGCGCCAAAATCAAACTTTTCGGATTTTGGCGCGCACGGCGCACCGTCAAAAGTGCGCAGCGCAGGTCAAAGCGCAACTAGCGCACGGCCTGCGCACGATCGGCGCACCCTATGCTAAAGATAGGGTGCGCCGATCGCAGGCGCCGCTGTCCGCTAGGAGGCGGCGCTACAAGGAAGGGGCGGGCACGCCGGGCAGAGAGCCGGATCGGGGGCGGAGCTACCCCCGGCCGTGCGCGCGCTGAAAATGCGCTAATGTGAAACCGGCCTAACTTGGGATCAGTACAGGATCAGTAATCTATGTACACAGTGACTGCACCAGCAGAATAGAGAGTACAGCTCTGGAGTATAATACAGAATGTAACTCAGGATCAGTACAGGATCAATAATGTAATGCATGTACACAGTGACTGCACCAGCAGAATAGTGAGCGCAGCTCTGGAGTATAATACAGGATCAGTAATGTATGTACACAGTGACTGCACCAGCAGATTAGCGAGTGCAGCTCTGGAGTATAATACAGGATGTAACTCAGGATCAGTAATGTATGTACACAGTGAGTGCACCAGTAGAATAGTGAGCGCAGCTCTGCAGTATAATACAGGATGTAACTCAGGGTTAGTACAGAATAAGTAATGTAATGTATGTACACAGTGACTGCACCAGCAGAATAGTGAGTGCAGCTCTGGAGTATAATACAGGATGTAACTCAGGGTTAGTACAGAATAAGTAATGTAATGTACAGTGGGGAAAAAAAGTATTTAGTCAGTCAGCAATAGTGCAAGTTCCACCACTTAAAAAGATGAGAGGCGTCTGTAATTTACATCATAGGTAGACCTCAACTATGGGAGACAAACTGAGAAAAAAAAATCCAGAAAATCACATTGTCTGTTTTTTTTTCATTTTATTTGCATATTATGGTGGAAAATAAGTATTTGGTCAGAAACAAAATTTCATCTCAATACTTTGTGATATATCCTTTGTTGGCAATGACAGAGGTCAAACGTTTTCTGTAAGTCTTCACAAGGTTGCCACACACTGTTGTTGGTATGTTGGCCCATTCCTCCATGCAGATCTCCTCTAGAGCAGTGATGTTTTTGGCTTTTCGCTTGGCAACACGGACTTTCAACTCCCTCCAAAGGTTTTCTATAGGGTTGAGATCTGGAGACTGGCTAGGCCACTCCAGGACCTTGAAATGCTTCTTACGAAGCCACTCCTTCGTTGCCCTGGCGGTGTGCTTTGGATCATTGTCATGTTGAAAGACCCAGCCACGTTTCATCTTCAATGCCCTTGCTGATGGAAGGAGGTTTGCACTCAAAATCTCACGATACATGGCCCCATTCATTCTTTCATGTACCCGGATCAGTCGTCCTGGCCCCTTTGCAGAGAAACAGCCCCAAAGCATGATGTTTCCACCACCATGCTTTACAGTAGGTATGGTGTTTGATGGATGCAACTCAGTATTCTTTTTCCTCCAAACACGACAAGTTGTGTTTCTACCAAACAGTTCCAGTTTGGTTTCATCAGACCATAGGACATTCTCCCAAAACTCCTCTGGATCATCCAAATGCTCTCTAGCAAACTTCAGATGGGCCCGGACATGTACAGGCTTAAGCAGTGGGACACGTCTGGCACTGCAGGATCTGAGTCCATGGTGGCGTAGTGTGTTACTTATGGTAGGCCTTGTTACATTGGTCCCAGCTCTCTGCAGTTCATTCACTAGGTGCCCCCGCGTGGTTCTGGGATTTTTGCTCACCGTTCTTGTGATCATTCTGACCCCACGGGGTGGGATTTTGCGTGGAGCACCAGATCGAGGGAGATTATCAGTGGTCTTGTATGTCTTCCATTTTCTAATTATTGCTCCCACAGTTGATTTCTTCACTCCAAGCTGGTTGGCTATTGCAGATTCAGTCTTCCCAGCCTGGTGCAGGGCTACAATTTTGTTTCTGGTGTCCTTTGACAGCTCTTTGGTCTTCACCATAGTGGAGTTTGGAGTCAGACTGTTTGAGGGTGTGCACAGGTGTCTTTTTATACTGATAACAAGTTTAAACAGGTGCCATTACTACAGGTAATGAGTGGAGGAAAGAGGAGACTCTTAAAGAAGAAGTTACAGGTCTGTGAGAGCCAGAAATCTTGATTGCTTGTTTCTGACCAAATACTTATTTTCCACCATAATATGCAAATAAAATGAAAAAAAAACAGACAATGTGATTTTCTGGATTTTTTTTTCTCAGTTTGTCTCCCATAGTTGAGGTCTACCTATGATGTAAATTACAGACGCCTCTCATCTTTTTAAGTGGTGGAACTTGCACTATTGCTGACTGACTAAATACTTTTTTTCCCCACTGTATGTACACAGAGACTGCACCAGCAGAATAGTGAGTGCAGCTCTGGAGTATAATACAGGATGTAACTCAGGGTTAGTACAGAATAAGTAATGTAATGTATGTACACAGTGACTGCACCAGCAGAATAGTGAGTGCAGCTCTGGGAGTATAATACAGGATGTAACTTGGGATCAGTACAGGATCAGTAATGTATGTACACAGTGACTGCACCAGCAGAATAGTGAGTGCAGCTCTGGAGTATAATACAGGATGTAACTCAGGATCAGTAATGTACCAATAAGTACTACTTATGCTACTCCACTATATTATCCAGGGATCATAAGTAGTAATTAGAGATTTCACACTTCAGCCCAATAGGTAATGTCTATTAGCAGTGACATACTTCGTCTGGTCAAGACTTTCTTCAACCGCTGTAAACTCCATTTTCTCAGGCGTACGACACTCCGTTGGTGATGCCAGGCCCTCTGAGTCCAGCGGTCCTTGGTTAGAAGAAGGCACATCATTCTAGAAGATGGAAACAAATATTACATACTCATCTGGAGATTCACAGGCTTCCATGGAGTTGGCAGCTTTGCTGCAGGCACCAATTTATGGGTGTATTCCTATACTGTATATATCAAATTATATCCCTACCCAGCAACCAAACCTCCAGCAAGTGAAGGATCACACAGCGTACATACGGGATGAGGTACCAGTAACATCATGGGAGACTGTGAACCCAACACTGCCTGGAGGGGGGCAAATACAGACACAGGTCTGAGCTCAAGTTGGAGGCCAACAATGAGGGCTAGAGTCATTGGCACAACTTGAAGCTTGTGGGGCTCCAGTACAAACTCTGCAATTGGGCCCTCAACTAACACTAACAACTTGTCTTTTTCCTACATGTTTTACACTTTTCTGTCGTTAGGAATAATATTGCTGAAGTCTCATACCCATGTAAGGATCATCTGATATAGATAGATATATATATCTGCAACATGACTTCTTTCCAGCTCCTTCCCTGGATGTCACAACTTTCTTACACACTCCTGAACATGATCACATCTGGCAAGGATAAAAATCTAAAAATAAGCAAGTTGCTCTCACGTTCATTATTCTGAGTTACCGCTTATCTCCAGCGGGCAATGTGGCCATTTCTTAACGGTACACAGTAACCTCAGCAGAAGTGGTTCACCACAGGACTACAAATAGCCTCCCAGATGAAGACTTCTGGGGAAACCAGCGGCAGTGTGTGCTGGTAAATGATGTAAATGTGGGCACAGAGCAGACTCTGCACAGAGGCCGATGGTGCAATGCTGGAATGGGTAACTTTATACCAGCCTAAACTCTGTGAACCATCTAATATTCAACGTACAATGCTGTGAAGAACAGTTTTCCTCCCACTCAATGTCTCCTATTTTGCCAAGTTTGGACAGTGAGCCCCTTGCACAATCAGCAGATATGGCGCATGTATCCTATCCTAAAGACTCTGTAATTCAGGACACATGCACCATACCTGTCCATCATGCACACGCTCCAGCAGATAAATGGCTAAGCAATGCCATTGTCACGGCTCACTTTCCGATGTAGCACAGACCTCTCTTTTTAGTATATATGACCATTACATTTACTGTAGGTTTTTTATTTTTTTAAACCTGTATCACCCATGTGAAAAAGTATTTACCCACCTAATCCTAATCTGGTTGGGCCACCCGTAGCAGAAACAACTGCAAGAAAATGTTTGTGATAACTTGTGCATTAAAGGGGTTGTCTGCCCCTAGGGTACAAGTCTGCAGTGACTGCAGACTTGGGAATCCTTACAGCACATGCACTGCACATTGCAAGGATCTCTTCGATGCCTGCACCAGGAACATGTTACTTTCGTACTGTTGGCCACATTCTGACTAGACTGTATCCAGCCTCTAACGATTCTCTTGCATTGAGTGAGGCGGCACACATCGAGTCGACACGAGACCACATTTATGCAAATCAGGTATTTGCACACACTCCTGTCACCAGTGAATCCTCACAGCACACATTCACAAATCTGAAGTCACAGAGTGACTGCAGACTTGTAGCCTAAGGCCGGATAACCCCTTTAATTCGGTTGTATAGAGCGAGGCCGTGCCTCTTGTTGGCTACATCACTAATCGGGGCGCAGCCTCGCTCTATACAAGTGTATGGAGTCAGGCGGTGCCCACTAGACGGACCCTGACCGTGAATTTGTATAACGCATACATAATACATATGCTACGGTCCCGACTAAGAAACCGGCAAATCCCCGTTGCGCAGAGTGCGTGCTCTGGGGGGATTCATAAGTCTGCAGTCACACCGAGTGACTGCAGACTTATCGATTTGGATCAGACAACCTTTTAAAGGAAAAGCTCCACCTTTGAATTTACTTAGCAACTGAACTATTCACATCCCTGTTGACTTTTGGGCAGCACGGTGGCTCAGTGGTTAGCGCTGCAGCCTTGCAGCACTGGGGTCCTGGGTTCGAATCCCACCAAGGACAACATCTGCAAGGAGTTTGTATGTTCTCCCCGTGTTTGTGTGGGTTTCCTCCGGGTACTCCGGTTTCCTCCCACACTCCAAAGACATACTGATAGGGAATTTAGATTGTGAGCCCCATCAGAGGCAGTGATGAAAATGTGTGCAAACTGTAAAGCGCTGCGGAATATGTTAGCGCTATATAAAAATAAAGATTATTATTACTTTTGGAGGACCTGTCAGTAGGATATTGGACTCCAAACTAAAAGGTATGACTGTAAAGCCCCTTTAATGCTTACTACATTCATAAATTGCTAATAGAATTTTGTTAGGACATTTTTGAGTAATCTATTCTTGAAGTTTTATTTTCATGTGCAGCGGGGCAGGCATTTCACTCCTCTGCTCTGCTGTACTTCAAGGTCAACCTCCAGTCATTGATTGACATGTCCCTCAGTAACCCATCTCCCTGCGCATTGCCTGAGTTTGTTTCACCAGGAATCGCGGCACCTGCAGCGAGCTCCTGATGAGGTTTAACGATCAATGTAATGGCTCCTGTAATGCCACTAGGAATTCATTGTGAAGGTGACACTGTCACCAGCGTTCATTGTGCAGGGTAGACCGGTCACTGAGGGAAGAGTGACCTGTTAATCAATGACAAGGGGCGGCGCTAAGCAGTGAAGTGCCCGCCCCACTGCACTTGACAATAAAAAAATGCCCTAATGAAATTCTACTAGCACAGTATGAATGTAATAAGCATTACAGGGGTTTAACACTCATACCTTTAGTTAAGGGTCAAATATCCTACCGACAGGTCCTCTTTAATAGCATTGCGATAAAAAGTGAATACAGTGACATGAAAGTTCCCTTCAACTGTGGAAACTACGGTCACAGTTAAATGAAAAAACACAAAAATTGAGCTTGGTTTGAGTTGGTATACATGCAGCATATAAATGCATGTTCACATGACCAAAAAGCATACAAAACCCACAAAAGACACAATGAAAAAAACCCTGCTATAATAAAAGTAAAAAGCAAAAGTGCATTTAAATCATACAGAGTTCTTAGTAATACTGAATTTGATCAAATATAGCATAAAAGCCGTCCCACCATCGACAAGGTGACTGTGGTCGGGGCGGTCCTACACTGTCTAGTATTAGTAACCTTATCATGTGTCAAAGTTGACGTCTGTGTGAATAAGGTCAGACAAGGACCGGGTCCCAACCAGTGGACACCAGTCAGGGGAAGCCTTTAAATACAATTTCCAGCTCAGGAGAGGGAGGCCACACCCCAGCTTGCACAGAATGCAAAAATACAAAGAAAAAACACAAGAATTGAGCTTGGTTTGAGTTGGTACACATGCAGCATATAAATGCATGTTCACATGGCCAAAAAGCATACAAAACCTACAAAAGACAAAATGAAAAAAACCCTGCTATAATTAAATAAGTAAAAAGCAAAAGTGCATTTAAATCATACAGAGTTCTTAATACTAAGAACTCTGTATGATTTAAATGCACTTTTGCTTTTTACTTATTTAATTATAGCAGGGGTTCTTTCATTTTGTCTTTTGTAGGTTTTGGTCACAGTTAAATGGTAGTTCTACCTTCGGTCTCTTGTACTTGCCTTCATCCCTATGCTCCTCCTGTCAGTGAAGCTACAGATACTTCCATCATCATCATCACTGTCTCCGGGGAGGTCCAGCTCATCCGATCTTCGTTGCGCTCGCAGCTCCTGCTGCTGAATGTACTTGGCGATTTCCTGAAGAGACGCAACAAAGATAAGCGAAAGGATCAGATACAGCCACTGAATATAAAAAAGGAGTCAATGTGCACAGGAGATCTCTGAAGAATACATGCTGTCACAGCCCTGTCCTCCATCCTATGGCTATGCAAGTCTAACTTGTTATCATTCAGCATTAACGACTGAGCATGCTGAGACATGTAGTTTTATCTGTAAGACCAAGAGTTGGGCAATATCCCAAAAGGAGAGGTCCACACAGCCAATTCAGACAAGGCCTACAAAGTTGCACTAAGTTTCTCTCATCACCTTCAAAATCCAGAAGTGGACAAAGCAAACTATCTACATGGGGAAGAGGAAGAAGTTGGAGGAATAGCAGGCCTGGTACTACTGTTCAAGTAATGTAGATACGGTATATGCTATCAGATTAATCTAGGCGCTATACAGATTCAGTCATCTTGATCGTACTTCATCTTGTGCCACCTGAGCCGCTCGGAAGTCCTCGTGTTGGTCGTGACGTTTCAGTTTGGCCTGCAGAAGATGTCAAGAACAGATGTTACCATTTACTGTGGTTTTCCCTTGGAACTCCCAAAATACAGGAATTATTGCACTTACCATACGTTTCTCTTCTTCTTCCTGGAGCTGGCGAGCCAATTCTTCATCTTTTAAAAGCTGGTCAGAGCTTTGGACATTAAGTTCTGCCATCTTCCAGTCAATTGGTTCTATATTGAAGTTGGACCTTGTCTCCTCACCTTGCCAGAAAAAAAATAAAATTAATGTTTTCATGCTACAGTGCTACATAGTGTAGTGTAACTTTATTAGTTGGTTATATATGGAGGTGGCTACTCTTAGTAAGCGCCTGTACACACCTGTTTTCTGTTTTATTATATGGTGAAGCAATAGCAAGCAAAAAGTGAACGCTGTCCTGCATTGCATTTTTATGGGGCTCCGTACATACCATTACTCACCAGTATACTTAGCATAGTTGTGGTCAACATGTCAGCACAAAGATGTCAGGAAAGTCCATGCCCCCCTATACAACCCAGACTGTCCAAGGGAATATATGACATAACGTCAATGACAAAGAGGTGGCTGCCTGGAAATGGCAATCATTACACATAATTTATCCTAAAGGGAAACTACTAAGAATAATTGCATGGAACGGTGTCACACCCTTCAAAAAGAAAAAAAAAAAAAAACACCATCAAAAGATGTAATTCAACAAGTTGGGAAGGGGGAACACTCGGGCATCAGTCAGGGTGGCGGAAACCGAGGGCAAGAACAAGATCAAGTTATGCTAGTTTTAGGGTATGGGCACAGTAAGTTTTTGAAGAGGATTTGGAAAGTTTCCGCTCTGTTTCTGCTCCAAAAAACTCAGTGTGAACATACCCCTAAAAGAATGGCTCTACAACAGTGCTCCACAACTCCAGACCTCAAAGGCCAACCAACAGATCAGGTTTTCAAGACCTCCTTTGTATTGCACAAGTGATCATTCCTTTACTTGTGCAATACTAAGGAAAGCCTGAAATCATGATCTGCTTGTGGGTTATGAAGACTGGAGTAGAGGAACACTGCTCCACACTACAACCAGGGGGAAGGAAAAATATGCTGGTATACAGTCCGGTATCAGGCACTGCCCTGGGAGTAATGTTGCTGCGTGGGCGGAGATAAAATGGGTTTTAATGTTCATTTTTTAGAAAACTCCAATGCATTTCGGAGTAGGATTTGCATATCTTCATTAGGTTTTTCAGCTGGATTCTATAACAAAAAAAACCCAAAAAAAAAACCAAACAAACAACTTTCATCTCTACCCACTTGACAATGCTAGATATTAATGACTTTTTCCTTTCCGTGAAATACCTTAGGTCCCAATGGCAATGAACACTAAGACAGCACTTATACTGGTGGACCAGGACATGAAAGGAGGAAAGCCTTCTCTATCTGGAGGTGCTGACGAGGAGACCAGAATGCAATCCCATAAAATATTAAAATGGTCACACACTTTAAGGTTTTGATTGACAGATCAGGAGAAAAGCAAATTCTTTAATTCACATACTTCTGGGAATCCTGGAGAAAACCCTACATGGCTCTCCGTTCATCCATAAGCAGGAAGCCACCACTGGTCCATGATGATTGGAACAGAGGTCTGTGGGGTCACCCAAGCAGACTCCAAATCTAACCTGCTACTATTCTTGTAACAATTCTCAGTCACGAGTCTTATTGCCAATAACAAGGTAATAACTCACCTATGCGCCATGTAATAAGCGGTCTAGCTGGATTTTTCTTTTGCAAACAATGTAAAATGAGACAAGTAATCCCTTGCTAAACCCTTTACACAGCAGTTTACTTTGGACATATTTCAGCATTTGCAGTTTTCTCTGGAAAGTCCACAGCTCACAGTTTCATGGCATTTAAATCTCAAGAATTGCTCCACCAAAAGAAAATATGTGCTAACATACTAAACCATTATTTGCATGAATTATGGCTATGACATCATTTCACTTACCAAAATACTGTAAAACAACATCACAAAGTGTTCCAGTAAAAGTGTAATAAAGTTGAGAAGAAGTAGGACAGCTGGACATCCTCAGTCAATGACGAATAAGGCCATATATACAGGAGTATGGACAAATACATTACTAAGCCCCCTTACTAATGTTCATTCTACCCGCTCTACCAGGGTGATGGCAGGGAATACTGACCATCGCAACTAAGGTTTTACCAAGTTCATCTGTCATGGCTCAGAAACATTGTGTGGGTCCAAAACGTTAAAATGAGATATTTTTTTTTCTTAATGGCAATTCTTTTGGGTGATCTTTTTACCTAATCTATACGGGCATTCAAGTAGTATTACTTCCTCAGACCATTTTTTTTTTACCTTGGTCCCTTCCAACTATCTACAAGGGGTCATCCATCTTCCAGTAACAAGTTGTAGATTGGCTCCTCCACTTAGGATGGAGCTACTGGGCTCTACTCCCTTGTTGCCATTGTACATACACCTTCCACAGAAAGCCATCACTTCCACAGAGCATGAACTACGATGTCAGCCAACACTTAAGACACGTGTACCCCCCGACTTGTTAATTATATTAGACCACTCAAAGTGTTGTAATACCTGTGCTCAGAGCGTGACTTGATATCCTACATGAAGGCTTGTTGGATGGTCGATGATGATGATGACGAGGATCGTGGTTTTGGTTCCACTGTGATCGTCGACTCCTCTTATCCCTAACACATTGTTCTGGGCAGTCATCGCTGTCCGAGCTGGAGCGTCTGCACCGGTCAGCATGATGCCTGCAATGTTTATCACGATGACCCCTTACTTTGTCCTCTTTTCGACTCACGTCCCGCTCACGGCTAGAAGTTCCCTCTGAGCTACTAGGATGACATGGACTTCTTTCTGAAGAACTCCTATGGTTTCTGTAAGGAAACTGCACTTGCTGATCCTTCCGGCTGGACTCCTTCCATACATCTGGAGTTTTGGAGTTGTTCCCATCATAAAAGACTTGGCCAAAGGACACGCGGTTGGAGGAGATCATTCTTCCAGGGTGCTCTTCTGGGTTTTTAGAGCTATGGTCTCTCTCAGAGCTTCTGTTCCCTCGCCTGTAATCTGAGGCATTATGGTGCTTAGAACTATCATTTCGGAAGAGATATCCTTCCTCCTCCTCATTGTCCAAAGACGTCAGGTATTGCCGCTGCCGGCTGCTTTGTTCTTGTGAATACATGCAACAACACAAAGCGGAGGTTAGTAAGCGTGCACATACAACAGGTACAACTGCTTCAGGCACAGAAGGGATTATGCATCATCTTATCATTTCTGACACAGAACAGGTGTGACTACACGGAAAAGCATTTAGGTGGGTGAGCAGAGGCTTACACGTGATCAGAAAATGCTAGTCTCACAGTAGAAGACAAATTAAACACAGATTCTAGCGTGATGGTGTGCTGCCAGTTTAGGAGACCCCCCCCACCAGTGAATACCTGCAATAAAACTATTGTGCAAACCACCCACAGTTACAACTTCCCATATTTGTCTGTGCACATGTTATAAAATGGTTGTGGCTCCCACATCTGTGGATTTAAACCACTCCCCCCCCCAAAAAAAAAAAAAAAAAAAAAAAAAAAATCTTAATTCTCAATACAATTCAATAAAAAGGTGGCTATGCTATTCACCCAAGTATGTAGGGATTATGTACAAGTGGAGGCAGGAAGAAATGCTGAGCACAACATGCACATTTTTTGTTACCGTCCTTACTCATTTGAGTGGGTGAAAAGTGGTGCAAAAATGCCAAAAGAAATGGATATGCTGTATCTTGGCAAAAATGCAGCAGGGCTTAAAATGTGAGCAGAGTAAAAGTTAAAAAAAAAAAAAAAAAAAATAATCCAGCATGTGAGCGAGATTTCAGAAATCTCATTGGATTGCTAGTACTGTGAAACACATCTTCATTAACGTATCAAATATGTCATGTATGAACATACCCTATTACAGTCCAGAAA
This sequence comes from Dendrobates tinctorius, assembly GCF_039654945.1. Classification (NCBI taxonomy): domain Eukaryota; kingdom Metazoa; phylum Chordata; class Amphibia; order Anura; family Dendrobatidae; genus Dendrobates; species Dendrobates tinctorius. The sequence continues at coordinate 73,245,887 of NW_027361754.1, forward strand.
GCTATGCCAACTGCCATTAATATTATATTCTTAGCAGACTGTAAAAACGGCAACTAACCTAGAAAGTCTATGCCAACCTTACCACCTGAGCCCAGAGTGCCACTTTAAGATGTTCGGTAGCTGAAGAGCCATTTACTTGGTCCTAGGATCCATTTCTAATTGGTTATTCACAAATAACCTATTAGATCTTATTGAGGTTAATGCTTTTGGGTCCAATGGTAACAACAAAGCAACAAAGATTACTATGCACGCATAAGTACAGAAGTGATGGAAGCGGCCTTCAGAATCATGGCAGGCCCTGCTGAACACTTTCATAAACTTTCGGAACTTGCACGAGTAACTTTACTCCTTTATACTCCAGAGCCGCATTCCCAATTCTGCTTGTTCCAGACCTAAAATCTCACAGCATCCCTTCCTTTTAGGTCAGCACAGAGGAGGCCTTTTTTATTTTAATTTCAGGGAAAGCGTTAACTTTACTACAAGAATACTACAGTAGTAACCTGATGTAGGAAGAACAAACTGTTCCCCTGCATTATAGAAGCTAAGAGGTGTCTGTCACCAAGCTAGATGAGCAGTAGAATTGTGATTTCAGCTCTGGGGTGGAGAACAATAAGGCTACGTCCACACGGTCAGTAATTGGCAGTGCTTTGGACACAGCACATATCTGCTGCGTCCAAAGCGCTGCCGACTTTTGAACGCAGGTGATTCCGCATGTGTTCATTGAACTGTGCGGAATCACCGCATCCTATACATTAGAAGGGTTAAATTTGAATAGACATACTGCGTTCTGGAAAGACGCGCCCGCACATATGTCTCTGCAGGAAAGCCGCGGGTGTCAGAGCATGCATAGTGGGCGCGAGATTTCTTAAAATCCCCTCCACTATGCTGTAACATCTGGCTGCTGTGGGTTGGACGCAGCGGATGTATGCAGCGTCCAACCCGCATCGTTTACTGACCTCGGGAATGTACCCTAAAGGCTAGAAAAAAAAAAAAAGTTATTAATTTACAAAGCAACTCAAACTTTTATGTTCTGTAATCATTGGGTTAACTTTCAGACCATAGAGAAATAAGATGGCATCTAGTGAATGGGAATTGTCCCACAATCTATATTGACCAAGCCTTGTTGGTTCACACTTACATCACCAAGATCTTCTGTATAATTATTAAGGAAAAAAAAAATACAAATTTTCCATCATGAACCAGAACCTTTTTTTTATTTTAATTATAGCCTCAACCCATCTGTAATATTATGTATATACAAAGCAAAGAGGAACATATGATGGAACTTCAGAACTGCAAGTAACAGGACTCATTGCCAATAAAATCCATGACATGCACCACACGCTTTGTTATGTGATGGGTGTGGGATACCTGAACATACCTTTATTACCCTGATAAAATTCTTGTGAATAGTTGCCTTTCATGACTCTAGTGAATCCTATAGTTAAAAAGTGTCAGTTTTAATTTAATACACATGAACATAAACTATGCAATATATTTTAAAATCTGAGAATTTTTCTTCCTGGATTGATCGCTCACTGTACAATTCATAGGTAAAATCCATAAAATCTGTAGACACATTAAAGGGAATCGGTCACCTCATTTTTGGACTATCAGCTGCCGGCACCGCCATCAGGGGCTTATATACAGCATTCTGTAATGCTGTAGATAAGCCCCTGATGTAACCTGAAAGAAGAAAAAAAAAAAAGAGTTATATTATACTCACCCGGGGGGTGGTCCGGTCTTGGTCCGATGGGTGGTGCGGTCCGGCGCCTCCCACCTTGTAGCGGTGACGTCCTCTTTGCTTCCCGTCGCGGTTCCGGCGCAGGAGTACTTTACCTGCCCTGTTGAGGGCAGAGTAAAGTACTGCAGTGCGCAGGCGCCGGACCTCTCTGACCTGGTCCGGCGCCTGCGCACTGCTCTGCCATCAACAGGGCAGCAGTGCACCTGCAACGGGAAGCAAAGAAGAGGAGGTCACCACTACAAGATGTGAGGTGCCAGACCGTTACACCCATCGGACCAAGACAGGACCGCCCCCTGGGTGAGTATAATATAACTTGTTTTTCTTCTCTTTCAGGTTACACTGGGGGCTTATCTACAGCATTACAGAATGCTGTAGATAAGCCCCTGATGGCGGTGCCAGCAGCTGAGAGTCCAAAAATGGGGTGACAGATTCCCTTTAAAAGAGATGAGATAATAGTTGGTTGAGAAGGGAGGAGCTAGAGGCCGACAAACATTCTGCTGCAAGTTCAACTGAAACAACAGTGCCCAAAGTTCTATGGAGAACTGTAACTGTCTTTTCAGGAGAACTTGCAACAGAATGCTTCTAGCTCCTTCTCCTGCCCCATCTATAGAATTTAAAAAGCACCATCTGTCATCCCCCATCTCAGTAATGTGGAAATCTTTCGTCACAGATTTTTCTTATGAATGGAGAAAGATCTATCAGTTCAGAAGAAGAAAAGAGCCGATTTCTATAAAATGATATATCAAAGTTTCAGATTTTCATGTGAACTATTGACTAAAGGAAAAAAAAAAAAAAATAGAATTAGACTTACCGGTAATTTGGTTTCTAGTAACCCACCACGACAGCACACCTAGAGGATGTTACCCCTTTCCTATTAGGGACAGGAAATGCTAAAGAGGTTAAATAACCCCTCCCGCATCCTCCCCCTCAGTGATAAAGGACCAAAAGGAGAAGGAATGCTTCAAAATATATTTATTTGCTTTAAAGAACGAAAATTAAGCAAAGGGAGGGATTACCCATGCGGTCGTGGTGGGTTACTAAAAACCAAAATTACCGGCAAGTCTAATTCTATTTTCTCTAATACCCCCCATGAGGGCACACTTGAAGCAGTACCCAAGAGTAATGTTTAGGGAGGGACTATAGCTTGGAGGACTTTTCTCCCGAAGGCCAAGTCCTCTTCTAACATCAGGTCTAGCCTGTAATGCTTGGAGAACGTATGGCTTTTTTGGTCCATGAGACAGATGGTGCTCTAGTAGAGTGAGCTGTAAATTTCTCTGGAGGTGGAAGGCCTTGGACATGATATGCCTCAGAGATTGCTCTCTTGATCCAGGTGGCAATTGTGGATCTGGAAGTCTTCTTCCCCTTATTTTGGCCTCGAAGGTGAACACACAGGTTTTGGTCTTTCCTAGGTTTTTTCCGTCACCTGAAGGTAATGGAGTACCGTTCTCCGAACGTCCAAAGTGTGCAACTGTTCTTCCTTATTTCCCGGCTCTTGACAGAACGAGGGAAGAATTATCTCCAAAGACTTCTGAATCTCAGAGACGACTTTGGGAAGAAATGATTGATCCAATCGCAGAATAAAGAAGTCGGTCCTGCAAGATCTTCATGTAGGGTTTCTTGATAGAGAGAGCTTGTAATTCACCCACTCTACTGGCTGTAGTTATTGCTACCAGGAAGGTTGCTTTCCAGGAGAGTCTAGGTCTATGGATGACAAGGGCTCTAAAGGTGGTAGTATGAGCCCCTTCAAGACCACATTGAGGTTCCAGGACAGAACCAAAGCTCGGAGTGCTTGGACATATGCAAGATGTTGCTGTTATAAACCGGTGGTCAGCTAACATCTGGTCAAAATATGAGCTTAGGGCTATCACCTGGACTTTGAGGGTGCTAGGTCTAAGACCCTTGTCTAGCCCTTCCTGCAGAAAATCCAGGATCCGAGCTAAGTTTGGCTGATGTGGGTTAGGTTGTTCGGGTGCACTCCATGAGATAAAGGTCTTCCATATCTTCTGGTATATACAGTTTGTTTACTGCCTTTTCTGCAGTGTCGTAATGACCCTTTCTGACAATCCTCTGGTCTTCAGGATTGAGACTTCAGAAGCCAGGCCTTCACATATAACCTCTTGGGATCCGGATGAAATATTTGCCCCTGGTGGAGGAGGTTTCTGACCGGGGATAGCTCTACTGGTCCCGCTATCTTGAGGTTGGCAAGGGTCCCGAACCAGCTTGTATTGGGCCAGAATGGAGCTCCCAAGATTACCTTGACCTTTTCCACTCATTTTTTTTCAGAACCCTTGGTAGGAGTGGTAATGAAGGGAAGGCATAGGCCAGTCTGAATATCCATAGATGGGCTAACGCATCTACACCTAAATAGGGATCGGCTGGATTTAGTAAATAATATTGATACACTTTTGCGTTCTGTCCACCTTCTGGTCAGTATCTGAAAGACCTCGAGATCTAAACTCCATTCCCTTGGATGGATTTCTGTTCTGCTCAGAAAATCGGCTTGTATGTTTACCGCACCCTTTATGTGTAGAGTGAACAGAGAGACAAGGTGTTCTTCAGACCTCAAGAATATTCTGGCTGATATTGCCTTCAGGTCCTCGTGCCTTGTACTTCCTTGATGACAAAGGTGGGCAACTGTTATGTCGTCCGAGTATATTTTGACATGGGTATCCTGGACTAGGGTTACTGCGGTCTTGAGGACCCTCTTCTGCCTTCAGTTCTCTGAAGTTTGAGGATCGTCGTGTTATCTCGTCTGACCAGCATCCCTGGAATACATGTTGGGATACCACGCCTCCCCATCCTTTCCCGCTGACGTCTACTTTAAGGTGATTGCTGGTCTTGCGTCCAGGGAACCCCCCTGCTCAAGTTCTCTGTTTTAAACCACTATGTCAACGAGTTCTTTACACAAGGCAGCTTCCGGATCTTCTTGTCCAAGGATCCGTCATAGTTTGCCAGGATGTGCGTCTTAAGCATTCTGGTGTGTGCTTGTGCCCATGCTACCATCTGGATGCAAGTTGTCATAGATCCGAGAACAGACATGGCCCATCTTAATGACACCGCTTTCTTGCTCTGTAGTATCCATCTTTGATTTTAACAAGATCTGTTTGTGCTTGGGCAAGAAAGATGTTTGGCTGTGTGAGTCTAGTAGAAATCCTAAGAATGACTTTCAGGAACCATATCTGATTTTTTTTTCAGGCTCATTATCCAGCCTAGGGACTATAAGATCTGGGTCGTCATCTGTAAATGTTCCTGTAGCATGGGTACTGAAGAGACACCAACAAGGTCGTCGAGTTATGGAACTATGCATATTTGCTGACCTCTGACATGATCTTTGTGAGGTTCCATGGGTTTGAGGATAGATCGAATGAGAGGACATTGATCTGATAATAGCCTTTGTGCTCTCCCGGGCAATTGCGAAACTTAAGAATCTCCGATAAGTTGGATGGATCGGGATGTGATAATATGTATCCTGTAGGTCTATTGTCAACATGACAAAATCCTGCCTAAATCAGGAGGTACTGTTGACCTGACAGATTCCATCTTATAACCCGTTGGGACCCCATCGGTTTCTTTATGTGGAACAGGTTTGAGTAATGTCCCCTGTTTCTTTCCCTTTCAGGGACTATGGAGACTACCTTTGTGGATGATCGGTTTTTTACTCCCACTATCAAGGCGGATTGTAGCTCTGGAGAGGAGAGTCATGTTGTCTTTATCGTTTCTGAAGGATATATGAGGCAAACTATCTTTATGCCTTCCCTCACTGATTGTTAGAGTCCATTGATCTGAACAGATCTTGTGCCACTGTGGAAGGAAGTCTGAGATGCAACTTCCTACCGTGTTGGCTTCATGGCTTCTTTTGTCTCTTCCGCATTTCGGGTAGCTCCAGCGACCTGACTTGCCCTTACACCTCAGTTCAAGGGAATGCTCTTGCTGGGGACAGAAGGCTCTTTTCCTAGTATTCCCTAGGTTCCGCTAAGGTCTTCTTTTTGTCCGAAGCCTTCTCTAACAGCTCATCGAGGGCAGGACCAAACATCTATCCCCTTCAAAAGGGAAATACAACATAGCTTCATTTTTGAAGTCATGTCCCCGCTCCAAGATCTCAGCCAGAGTGCTCGTCTCAGAGTTTGGCAACCCTGACGATCTTGCTGCCACTCTCACGGATTCTGCAGAGGCATCTGCTAAGAACCCTGTTGCCTTCTGGAGGAGAGGCAGAGAAGCAGGATGTCCACTCTGGGAGTACATGTGGACAGGTGTTCCTCCAGCTGCCCAAGCCAATGGTACATCGATCGGGCCACACAGGTAGACAACGTGATGGTATTCAGTACAGATGCCGAGGTTTCCCATGATTTCCTCAGTAGTGAATTCACCTTGCATTCCAGAGGGTTCTTCAACTGTGAAGCATCCTCAAATGGTAGCGTGGTCTTTTTAGCTACCAGAGCAATCTGGACGTCGACCTTTGGAATTTCTGACCAGCATGATGGAGTCTAGTCATCCACAGGGAACCTGTCCTTCATCTCAACTGGAATGGTAAGCCTCTTTTCTTGGCATTTCCACTCTTCTAGGACCAGGTCATGGATGTTTTTATGAATGGGAAATACCTGCTTCTTCCTAGAACGGAGACCCCTGAACATTTCTTCTTGTACCATCTTGGCAGTCTCCTCCTCCTCAATCTCCATGGTCATCCTTACTGCCGTGAGGAGTTCCTCTATACCCCCTGAGGAGAAGTAATATCTCTCCTGTTGGGAGACCTCTGGGTCCAGGATTAATTCTCCTTCTTCCAGAGGTTCGTCTGGGATCGAAGTTTCATCCTGAGAGTCATCATCCCTTTCCTCCTCAAAATTAAGCTTCCTCCTTTTAGCTTCTGGAGGGACACTGGGAGAGGGTACAGGATGGGAAAAAGCAGCTAGGGAAGATTTTTGTCTCCTGGTGGATTAGACCCTTAATTTCTTCCATCAAGGATGCTTGCTCTTCCTTGATGACTTTCTCAGTGCACTCTTTGCATAATGTCTTCTTATGCGAAGAACCCAGCTTTTTTGTACAGACCGCACACCTGTGAAGTCTTGGACTTGCTTCCTGGTGCAGGTTCCTTGTCCCTCTACAAAAAAGGGGAGAGGGAATAATAAGTCTCTAAACTTGCACACAGGGAATGGACACTCCGTACATGAGTACTCACTGGGACCGGGAGGGAGCTGGGATCTGCAGACGCAGAGCGAGAGGAACCTGACATCTCCATGCCGTGGAAGGCAAGAATCATCTCTGTATGCTGAAGCAGGCTGGCATGTGGCGTCACAACCTGCCGGCAGCTTCAGAACCGGAATTCTTTGCAAGTGCGCGCCCAGCGCGACAAGCTCTGGATCCACAATGCCGGAGGAGAGATGGCTGGAGAGCTTACTAGAGAAAATGTTGGTTATTCTTTAACCATGTGCATTCTCCTCTATAGTCCTGTCTGAAGTCAGATCAGTCTTGTGTAGGTTTATGAATAACACAATATTAGGCAGAATGCGTTAGAATGCTACACTGCAGAATTTCAGAGAGGCACTGGGCGACACCCATAAAAGTAAGCTTGCTGAGGTTATTGAATCGGCTCCTATAGATTAGCCAGCCGATCATTTCTGGCCCTCCTTGCAGCAAGCTGGAGTTTGCATATTGCTTGTTGTGACATGCTGCCACTGCACAGGTCAGTAAGTCTCCTCTCCTGTGCCTTGGACTCCTGTGTCTTTCCATATTCTAGCTCACAATTTGGATTAATCTATTGAACTGTGGCTTCTGCTAGATAGGATGGGCTCACACATGCTTTTGGATAGGATCATGGGACATGTAGTTAGCAAAGCAATTATTGTACTCAAGAGTCAAGATGGCAGACAGAAGCTGGATTAAGTGATTTTTGGAAACAAGTTCAGTGTTACCTGGAAAATCAGAACAGTTATGTTGGCTAGACTTGCGGGTTTAGAACATCCATTGTTGCGTCTTAGAGTCTGTCTATAGGACCCTGGCTTGAAACATTTCCAATGGCTTTCCCTACTTATTATCAACTGTTTGGGTAAGAATACAAGGACAGAACAATGGAAAGGACACCATTGTAGGCATTTACTACAGGCCGCCTGTGCAAGCCGAAGATATAGATGAACTCTTTATGCATCAGATGGCCAAGTTCTCCAAAAAATATGACATAGTTGTCATGGGAGATTTCAACTATCCAGACATTTGTTGGGAATCTCTCTCAGGCAAAACTAACAGGTCAAGGAAATTCTTATCCTCTCTTGCTGACAACTTTATCTTCCAAAAGGTAGGGGAGAAAACAAGGGGAACTGCTACCTTGGATCTAATCCTTATAAACAGGGAGGAAATGGTTGAGGAGGTAAAAGTGGCTGGGACCCTAGGAGGTAGCGACCATGCTATTTTAGAATTTTGGATAACTAGAGGTGGAAGACCTGTGAAGACTCAGACGTCAAGGTTAGATTTCAGAAAGGCAGATTTTAAGGGATTCAGAAAGAGAATTGGAGGGATCCAATGGCTGGATATCCTTAAAGACAAAAATGTCCAGGAAGGATGGGAAATCTTGAAAAATGAAATTCTCAAAGCACAGTTGTTAACAATTCCGAAAAGAGGGAAGAATAGGAAGCATTTAAGGAAACCAGGATGGATGAACACAGAACTTAAGCACATGCTAAAAAGGAAGAAAAAAATGTTTATAAAATGGAAAGAGGGAGGCATATCTAAAGAAGAATATAATGCTGTCTGCAGAACCTGCAGGGCACAAATCAGATTAGCTAAAGCTGAAAATGAACTGAGGCTTGCAAGAGATGTCAAAAGCAATAATAAAGGATTTTGGGGATATGTCAAAAGTAAAAGAAAAGTCAAAGATGCTATAGGATTTTTACAGGATGAAAATGATGAAATGGTAAGACAGGATGTTGAGAAGGCTGAACTTTTAAATTCCTATTTTGCATCTGTTTTCTCTCAGAAAGGAAATGCAACATCAACTGTTATTCACTGTCCTATTAAGGGAATAGAAGAATCCAGGATATCTATAAACAGAAAGATAGTGAGGAAACACTTAGCTAACCTAAATGAATTCAAGTCTCCAGGTCCAGATGAATTACACCCCAGAGTACTGAAGGAGATAGCAGAAGAAATTTTTGAACCCCTCTCCATAATAATTGAAAATTCTTGGAGAACAGGAGAAGTGCCAGAAGACTGGAGAAGAGCAAATGTTGTTCCTATCTTCAAAAAGGGGAAGAAGGTGGACCCAGGCAACTATAGGCCGGTGAGTCTGACTTCTATACCAGGAAAGATCTTTGAACAAATTATTAAACAACATGTATGTCAATACCTGGATAAGAATGAAGTGATTAAACAGAGTCAGCATGGGTTTCTAACTAATAAGTCATGTCAGACTAACTTAATTTCCTTCTATGACGGTATCACTGATTGGGTGGATCAAGGAAATGCTGTAGATATAGTATATCTTGACTTCAGCAAAGCATTTGACAAAGTCTCTCATACAATCCTTATTGAAAAAATGACTAAGTATGGAATGGACAAGGCAACTGTTAGGTGGATTCATAACTGGCTTAGTGATCGGACCCAAAGAGTGGTCGTAAATGGCTGCACATCCAGTTGGAAGAATGTCTCAAGTGGGGTACCACAGGGCTCTGTCCTGGGCCCTGTATTGTTCAACATCTTTATCAACGATTTAGATGAAGGAATTGAGGGTAAACTGATTAAATTTGCTGATGACACAAAGCTAGGAGGGATAGCTAATACTAGAGAAGAGAGAGAGAGGATTCAAAAAGATTTAAATAAACTGGAGAAGTGGGCAGCAACTAACAGAATGGTTTTTAACAGGGAGAAATGCAAAGTACTACATCTGGGCAATAAAAATGAAAAAAGCATATATAGAATGGGAGGAATAGGGCTAAGTGACAGCACATGTGAAAAAGACTTGGGTATACTAATAGATCACAGACTGAATATGAGTCAACAGTGTGATGCAGCAGCAAAAAAGGCAAATGCAATTCTAGGATGTATTAACAGAACCATACAGTCTAGATCACGTGAAGTCATTATTTCCCTCTACTCCTCTTTGGTCAGACCTCATCTGGAATATTGTGTCCAGTTTTGGGCACCACATTTTAAAAAAGACATCAACAAACTGGAGCAAGTTCAGAAAAGAGCGACCAGAATGGTGACCGGTCTGCAAACCCTGTCTTATGAGGAAAGGTTGCAGGATTTGGGAATGTTTAGTTTGCAAAAGAGAAGACTGAGAGGAGACTTAATAGCTGTCTACAAATATCTAAAGGGCTGTCACATTGTAGAAGGATCAACTTTATTCTCATTTGCACAAGGAAAGACTAGAAGCAATGGGATGAAACTGAATGGGAAGAGACACAGATTAGATATTAGAAAAAACTTTTTGACAGTTAGAGTGATCAATGAGTGGAACAGGCTGCCACGAGAAGTGGTGAGTTCTCCTTCAATGGAAGTCTTCAAACAGAGGCTGGACAGACATCTGACTGGGATGATTTAGCGAATCCTGCTTTGAGCAGGGGGTTGGACCAGATGGCCCAGGAGGTCCCTTCCAACTCTACGATTCTATGATTCTATGATTCTATGTGTCAACCTCGTTTGTTGCCAACAGTCTCAGTTTTGGTAGGACAATCTGATGAACCATACGGGAAAAAGGAACAGCTTGGAAAAACCATGCTTAAGACTAAGCGTTTGGGGCGTTCCTGGAATGGGTCTTTAATTTGGGCTGTAAATACTGATAAGGATGAAAGCTTTTTTTGACAACTACACAACCCCCACCTTCTTCCTGATGGTGTAAGGGGTTGATGGTTTTACCCCTTTTATACCCTAGTGTTATTATACATGTATATATTTGTACCGCTGTTTCGTAATTCCGTGTTACATGTGTAAACTTCATGTTATTGGCACTATGTATATTACAGGCACAGTGCAGTCTGGGTTGTGGCCACTAGATGGGAGCAAAGAGGCCACTACTGTAGAGTTAGTAAAATAATACTTAACTATAGGAGGAGTTAGTTGGGGAATAGCCGGGAAGGTCTTCCTGTATCTAGTCAGTCCGATGCCTGACCCCTGTGTGCTCGAGTGGGCTATATGCCCGAGCTGCCCAACTACCCCGTAACGTTAAAGTGTATTCCCAGCCATCCACAGGGGTACTTAGAGAAGAACAAGGTACAGCAGAACCAGCAGTAGAGAGGAAAAGGAGGAAGTAGAGGAAGATTGAAGGTCACCGTACAAGTGTAAGGGCAGGCCACTCCAGAATGTGGCAGATAGCCTCATGGGCTGGAACTCTGAAGTCCGGGGCGAAATGGACGGGAGAACGCTTCACCGTGGTAACGCTTGACATGGAGGACACTGAGGGGTTGTCTGAGACGCTCCGTCCCGTGGAAATACTTAGTGACGCAAAGAACAGTGACGGGAAAGATGAAGTAATGTGCCGTATTTACTGTGATGAAAATGCTGGATACTACGTGGATGTGTTGTGTCCTGAATTAAATAAATTTGTTCAGTTAAGAGTTGCTCTGGATTGTGTCTTGATTCATTGGGATCCAGGACCAACTTCAAGGCAGCGCAGCCAAGACGACGCTGACAGCACCGTGAGTACCAATTGTAACATGCAAGAGAAAAGTTACCGGTTTCCTGTAGAGGGAGGCCACGGTGTACAATGCCCGACAACCTCAGCAACGACTACCGCCCTGGCCGACCTTTACAATGGCAGCACACATATTGACTTTAGTAGTGGACGGCAAAGTGGCCACGTAAAGGCAGCAGTGTAATTGTATTAGCATGCACTATTTTTCTCACTTTGAAGTCCTGGAGCCATTTTTTGACAGGACCAGACAAGGTGTTGTCAATCGTGGGTAAAAAGACTTTCAGTGGAATGTGAAATTCCAGTGAGTCAATGCTTTACTTGTCTTCAGCACCCTCCTTCACAAAAACAGCTCTTAAGTATGTTATGACGTCAAGCAGATCACAGATGAAGAGTTTCGCAATGAGTCGTCCTATAAAGCCCCCTTGAAGGCACGATGCATATAAAGTAGACTTCCTTCCTACCTTCCCGGGTCCTCTCCTGTACATTCCTCTGCAGCTCTTCTTCCTCCAGCTGCTGTAATTGTTTGGCAATTTCCTAAAAAATGAAACGGGAATGTAAGAACAAGAGGAGGAAAAAGAAAGCTCTGACTTTTCAATTACTGGAAATTCATTGCACGAAAATTCAGACTGTTGGGCGCCAGAGAAAGTAAAGGGAAAACCCCTGTTTTAGAGATGGAGCACTGCCTGCAGGGGGCGACTCTCCTTCCAAATCCACAGACCACAAGGAAGAAGAAAAAAAATGCTGAAGCAACTTTACACATTTGGAGAACTTGTTACTCCATATTCCACCTTGTGGCTGGTAGGATAACCTGCAACTATCACAATCCTTTTTCATTTTAAAGGGAACTTCATCAGGAGCTTTTACAACCCCAAACCATTTATATGGCTGTGAATCCCATAAAAGATAAGCCAGTTGATCCTTTTATGACCCCTATAGGAGAGAGATATTTGGCTTTGAAGTTCAGTCTGGAAGTTCATTGGTATGTGACCATGCACTTACAGTTGCTCAGTCATTGCTGTGTTCTCCAACTAGCACCCTCGCCTGGCTGCATTCTCCAACTAGCAACAACCTCCCCGGGCTAATTGACAGACCAATGACAGGCCGTTTGCTCTGGTACACTGGTCACAGCCCTGTCGGTTAGCCTGGGAGAGTGTGCCATTAGCTCAGGAATACAGTGAAAACTGAGCAGCTGTAAGTCCATCTTCACGCCTCAATGCACTTCCAGGTGACTTCCAAATGCTCGCAGGTAGAGGAGAACTTTGGGGTCAAAGGGATTCATTGGCTTATCTTTTAAAGGTTTTCTCAGGCATATAAATGGTCTGGGGGTGCAAGTTTCTTACAGGTTCCCCTTAAAGCAATGACCTCCAACCTGTGGTTACAACTTCTGCACCTTGGCATGAAGAGTGTTATAAGGCGGCTTCCCTGAAACAAGAGGGTTCCCACTACTACTACACAACTGGAGAGACCACTGGAGTCACCACTGTTACCCTGGGGAAGTTGGGTTAAAAAAATGGAAAATTGTTAGGCCATGTTCACAATCGTTGCTTTTTTTATGCATTTTTTTCATAATGCAAAACCTGCTCTCTTGGTGGTAAACTTGCCTTAAAAAAAAAAAAACACAAACAGGTTTTGCTTGTTTTCCTTGTGTTTGTCAGGGCACATGTGTCTCGTGTCTGCTGATAAAGTTTAGTGTGGAAAAAAAAAAAAAAAAAATCAGATTCGGCATCAGGTTTTGGCACAAAACGCAGCAAAAAACTGATACCTGCGGGTTTTTTCAGCGTTTCTTTGCACCACTGGGTGAAAAAAAAAAAATGCTGAAAGAAGTGACATGCTGTATTCTGCAAAACCTGAGGTTTTTCACAAAATACAAAGGACAAAAAAAAAAACAAGATGTGTGCATGAGAATTCTGAAATCTCAGACTTTGCTGGTCCTGTAAAATACTGCTGAAATTTGCATATAAAAAGTATTAAAAAAAATGCATGGTGTGAACATAGCCTTGTAGTGAAATTAGTGGGTATGCGAGAAGATGTACATTTTCCATATTTTTCATGCATTGCAACACCCCCCCTACACACACTCCACTTATAAAACATACAAAGCTGTTTAACAATTATTGCCAAAGACAGTAACTCATTTTATATACGGTAAAGGACCCAAATCACCAGAAACTCCCCAAGTTACATAATCTGACTTTACTTACGGCTGGGTTATCATAGAGAGGCTGGAGGGGAATTGGTTTTCACTTCTTAGTTACTATTATTAAGACATACGAGATGGTAATATATGAAAAATTGTGCACAGATTCTCTGGTTACCACAGCTAAGAAACCACGAGAATCCGTGTATACATTACCTATCCTGTAGTGATCATGACTTCACCAACAGAATAGGGAGTGCAGCTCTGGAGTACAATACAGGATCAGTAATGTATGTACACCGTGACTGCACCAGCAGAATAGTGAGCGCAGCTCTGGAGTATAATACGGGATGTAACTCAGGATCAGTAATGTAATGTATGTATGTGGCACCCCTGAGGCTCAGTCGCCACAGAGGTACTGCACCTTCTCCTAAGGTGTGGTGCCCCACCATCCAGGTAAGTTGGAGGCTCCTGACCACGCTCCAACACTCGCACCCCACACAATAGAGTAGTTCAGCAAAACCACATTGTGGCTCCTTGCTTAGGTGGGTGGAGTTGAGAACATATAAAAGAGCTGGATGGTTTAGGATTACAGGTCAGTCGTTCAGTTGAGTTCAGAGGTGGAGTAGGAGAGAGGAAGCCACTCGGGAGGAGTGGGGATCCCTGGAAGAGGGATGGAGGAAGGAGTGCTGCAGCTGCCTCAGTGACCTGAGCCAGCTGGCACGGGAAAGGAAAGAAGGAGAAGGACATTGAACTGAAGCCTGAGCTTCCATAGAAGGGAAAAGACAAGTACGGAATGTAGGAGTAAAAGGGAACACAGAGGACGTGGGTTAGAAGTTCTAAGCGCAAGGCCGGGGCCCGGTCCCCGAGGTTGTATGGACACTAATGGTTTTGCAGCAGACTCCAGTGGAGTAGTGGGCTGTAAATGCACTACTCCCATCTAAGACTTGAGGGCACAACTGCAACATGGATAAAGAGCCGGGACTTAGTAGCAAGGAGTCCCCGAAGCAGGCTACAGCTGTCTGCCGTGCAAGTAGAGTTCTTGGGAACATCTGTCAGGAGGAACTCCAGTGTAGCTCAGTACTAGGAGATCTTCACACTTAAAGGCGCTATAGAGGAGACGTTCAGGAAAGGCACATAAGTTGGCGGAGTGTGGAAGGGAGTATTCCATCTTGCCTGGAGGTTGACTGAGTCCCTGACCCGGAGGACACGGCACAGAAGCGGGCACTGCAGACTGAGTAAAGCTTTGGAACTACATGCCCTGGTGTCCTCCATTCCTTCCTGCGTCCGCCCGCCTGACAGTGCTACATCCATGCGCCGGATACTACACCATCTAAGTGTCTCCACATCTACACTGCCCTGGGACAACGGCCCTGCCTGTGGAGGGCTATACCATCCTTGCTGCACCACACCATCTGACCCAGAGGATCTGTCTGCAGCGTCGGCTTAACACCTCCCTTGCCGAACACCACAGGTGGCGTCACAAACTATTCATTTAACAACATTCAAACCATTCACATCTTTCTATTACTTGGGTGCCCAGGGCCACGGTCCGGGTCACCGCCACTGTGACACATCCCACTGATACCGGCCCGGTATTGAGTACCCCCGCCGCCCGGGGAGGGCGACCCATGTACACAGTGACTGCACCAGCAGAATAGTGAGTGCAGCTCTGGGGTATAATACAGGATATAACTCAGGATCAGTAATTTAATGTAGTAATGTATGTACACAATGACCGCACCAGCAGAATAGTGAGTGTAGCTCTGGGGTATAATACAGGAGGAGTACAGGATCAGTAATGTAATGTATGTACACAGTGACTGCACCAGCTGAATAGTGAGTGCAGCTCTGGGGTATAATACAGGATGTAACTCAGGATCAATACAGGATCAGTAATGTAATGTATGTACACAGTGACTGCTCCAGCAGAATAGTGATTGCACATCTGGGGTATAATACAGGATGTAACTCAGGATCAGTACAGGATAAGTAAATGTATGTACAGTGTGAATCTATCACGGTACGACTTACTGCTGCGTGTTCTTTACAGAACTCATCAGACAGCCAAAAATCTGGAGTATCAGTTATGAGTAGTTACATCATACATGTCACCTAACATCACAGCCGCTCCAAAAAGAAGCTCCAGCCATCACATTAGTGGCGAGTTAATGAAATTTTGACCAAATGAGACAGGGTAATTTTCAAGTTGATAATATTGTATGGCCCAAGAAGGATAGTAGAATTATCCAAAAGGCGAAATTAGGTTCTCCACCCCTGTTGTAGATAGACCATAGTTGGGTCTTGCTGGTTTTCAGATACAGAAATCAATAAAGTAGCAGAATACATCAGCCAGAATAGCATTGTGAAGAAGTTCTGGGACAGACCAAAACAGACCTAGAGTATAAAGAGTGCCTGCTGAGCGTTGTAGTTTGTGTGTAGGAGACGTTTGGATTTATCCACTTCCTTTGAACGTTCATAATAATGGATTGTGGTTCTCATGTACAAGACTGCCCCACAGATAGTGGCCCTGTGACTCTCTAGAACTGCTCCTTGTAACCATTTTTTTTCTTACCTGATAGAGGTGTTCCAAGCAGGGTCTCTACTAGGACGAGCATATGCCCTAAAAAAGTCGCCAGCATATTTGGGAGTTCTATTTGCTTTCAAGGTTTAATTAGAAGAAGAGTAGAGCTATTAGGAGGCCAGACCGCTCACTGATTTTCTATTGAGTCACACACAGTATGACTGATTAGATCAGCTAATCGTCATCATCAGCTTCAGTAAGTGTGGTAGTGGATTTTCTCATCTTCAGCAAGTAATACGCCTTTCAGACGAGTCACAAAATTATTTGAAAGTTCATTGGGTCAAAAAAGGAGAACTCTTATGGGAGTCATTTTTGTCAGTCTATTGAGACAAGTTCCTTTCCCCTATTCTGTATAGTAATCAGTCAGAAGTTATTCAAGATGATGAATTATTATTAGAATTATTATTATACAAACAACAGATCTTGAAGAAAATTATAACCCATTTTGTGCACTCCTGATGATATATCACCCCAAAACAAGGCTTCTGGTGAACCTCAATACATGGAAGCTTCAGGTAATGGACACACTCATGAATACCACCTCTAACCTCATATCCAACTACTGACGTCTTAGTGGGATTCACCCATTAAGGATACCCCTCTGAGGGACGGTGAGAGGCCACTTACCAGCAACAGCTTTCACTCTGGTGGACTCACGCTTTCAATGGATTATATGCAGGGAACGTTAATGGAAATGTCTAGTTGGACACGTCTCTGGTAAAACTCTACTTTTTTACCCAGCGGTCACAACAAAGGATTTTGACTCCTATACATAAAAATAGATGTTTGGTTGTGGCGAAATTATCCTTTTTAAAATCCCCCCCAAATAAAAAGGTTATGGAAGTTTACAATACAAGTCAAGCCAAGCGGAAAGTGAAGACGCATACGTCGAAAACTTGGAGGAGATGTTGACAAAACCTCAAACACCTGAAAGAAATGCGAAGACACCCTCTGTAAAGAAGAGGGAGGAAATTCAAACTAAGCAATCTTTGGAAGTTTTAGTTGATATCATATAAGGAAAATATTGTTGATGTACTTAATCTTTTGGGGTTTGAGATGACAAATAAATTGATGATCTTGCACACATTTTATGGTTAACATTACATATCGGCTCATATTATAAATCATGCTCTTGGTCATCCACATTTCATATGTCGGGATCTACTGATAGATCAGCCAAGTCCTTTGAAGAACAAAATCCCTTAATTTGAATGAAATGCCATGTAAAAATCTGAGCCCCTCTGATTGTGCAGCTTTTTTTGTTTTAATGCTGCGTGACT
The DNA here is from genome assembly GCF_039654945.1 of Dendrobates tinctorius. Lineage (NCBI taxonomy): Eukaryota > Metazoa > Chordata > Amphibia > Anura > Dendrobatidae > Dendrobates > Dendrobates tinctorius. Next base: position 73,263,251 of record NW_027361754.1, read on the forward strand.
CCATTTGCACAGATATTCACATTTGTTGTTTTTGCAGCTCACCATGTGAAATCTCTAAAGAAATGTCCAGTTGTACTACAAGCAGTCTTCACCCTTCCCCCACATGCTGCCAATCACAGCTCGACAGCATCTAAGATCTATTACAGAGCTGTGATTGGATTAGTCTATGACAGAAGAGATGAAAGCACACGCTCTCAGAGAAGACACGCACAGTCAGTCTGTTAGAAATTTCACATACTGTGCTCCAAAAGCAGCAAATGTGAATATCTCTGCAATAGAGCGATGTAGTGCAAAATGGAAGAAAGCTACAGAATCAGGAGAGTTTAGGGATAATTACAAGGTATTTAACTCAATTTTTTTTTAAGAAGCAACAGAATCTCTATAAACTGACTACATACTAGAGATTTCTAGATCCAAAACCAGACTCATAATCAATTGCACCGGGTGTGTAAAACACCCTGTAGCTGCACCAAGATACTCAACTGCCTAGATCATGGCAAACGAGAGACACGCAGGAGTTTTAAAAAAAAAAATACAAAATCTTTATTACCATGTACAAATAGTTAAAAACATTAACATATTAGACAATGTATTACAATAGACACCAAAAAGCCAAGAAATGTGACACCAAGCATTTGGTCAATAGTCAACAACTGTAATTACCATAGTAGGTTTTCCCTGTATAGTGATCCTCCATATAATCATAAATCACCCCACCAATGTCCAGGAAATAGCCCATAATCATTTACTGAGATCTGTATAACCATTTCCACACCATCATGACCAATATCCCATGCAGTGCAGTATCATAGGACAATTCCTGAAATTGAGGGGAAGGAGAGGAAAATACTCACACCCAAAGGCTTGGCAGCCTCGTCCCGGGACACCCCGACGCGCGTTTCACTACTCTCTGTTTCGCTTTATCGAGGGGAAGTGTGTGGTGAGTGGCTGCATAGGACCTTATGTAACCATGGTGATTAGTCACGTGACCGTCAGGTGACCTGCTCAAGATGCGATGTATCCAGACAGCGCATGTGTCGATCCCCGACATTCACAAGCCCCAAGCACCCAACGGTGCCCTGCCAGTGAGCGAGCGGGGATCTATAAGGATCCCGGTCACACACCGACACAAGCAGTGCCGGAAGATCAGGGCCGCGAAACATTGGGTGAGCTGCGCAGGCGCACTATAGCCACACAAGGTCCTGGACTATCATTACACAACAAAAAGCAGCAATATAAATGCAGTAATGCCAATTGAATCCTTCCAAATTGGAGTCATCTGGATGTGTTGTAATATATTCTCCTAAATCTCCGATCATCATCCATATTCCCTTGGGGATCCACATTCTCAGATTCCTTATTGAGCTGCTTTCATTCATTCACGGATGAAATATGTCACTATTGGTAAATATCTAAATAAAGAAGATATACAGTTAATAACAAATAAAAACACACCACATTAAAAAATACAAAGTGGAGAAATCTATCAATATGTTAGGTGGCACTATAAAAAAGGGCCAAAATTAAGGGAATCATTCAGGCCAGCAGGCTTCATAGTACCTAGTGTCACAATCCATTTTAATTGTCGCTGGGTGAGCAATTTTTTTTACATTGCCCCCCCTTATCCCTGTGTGTACAATATCAATGCCTCTCACCATAAACTCTGAAGGGTCACAATTATGCATTGCCCTAAAATGTCGTGGGATCGTTTTTAAATCCAAATCATTGTCAACCTTTTTAGCCGCAACTATATCCCGAACGTGCTCTCACGCGTACTCAGTTCCCTTGAGGTTAACCCCATATAAATTAGGGAACAACAGCAGGTAGCATAATAGATTACATTATCACTATTACAAGATATATATTCGTTAATTGTGTAATCTTTGGTATTGTCAGCTGATGAGAGAGAGCAAGTTCGAAGGATATTGTTGCAGGCCAAACACTGACCGCATTTGAAGCATCCCTTCGTCTGTTTGGTATATCCGAACGAATTTCCTTTTGGTGGTACATAAAGGATCTACTTATAAAAAGACATTAAATTTTTGGATCTACGTGGGGTCATCTGCGGTCAACCAGTTAGGAAAGATTTCAGGGTGGGCTCCGTACATAGAATGGGCCAGTGCTTATGGAGGATATCCCTCATACTCTCCCATTCATGATTGTATTCCGAACTAAAGCGTATTACTTGATCATCCTTCTTTAGTTTCTTTTTAGAATACAACAATCTAGTTTTCATTAGAATGGTGACAGAAGACTTAAAAAAGTTACCAACAAACCACCAGTTTGATAATTTAACGCATAAACAGACAGGGGTTATGTGAATTACAATCCCTGAATGATGTTGCTTTTAACCCCTTAATCCTCAAGGGTGGATTGCACATTCATGACCGGGCCAATTTTTACAATTCTGACCACTGTCCCTTTATGAGGTAATAACTCAAACGCTTCCATGGATCCCGGTGATTCTGACATTGTTTTCTCGTGACATATTGTACTTCATGATAGTGGTAACATTTCATTCATATAACTTGCGTTTATTTGTGAAAAAAAAACGGAAATTTGGCGAAAATTTTTAAAATTTCGCAATTTTCCAACTTTTAATTTTTACGCTCTTAAATCACAGAGATACGGCACAAAAAACTTGATAAGTAACATTTCCCACATGTTTACTTTACATCAGCACAATTTTGGAACCAAAATTTTATTTTGTTAGGATGTTATAAGGGTTAAAAGTTGACCAGCGATTTCTCATTTTTGCAACACCATTTTATTTTTACGGACCACATCACATTTGAAGCCACTTTGAGGGGTCTACATGATAGAAAATACCCAAAAGTGACACCATTCTAAAAACTGCACCCCTTAAGGTGCTCAAAACCACATTCAAAAAGTTTATTAACCCTTCAGGTGCTTCACAGGAAGAAAAAAAAAATGAACATTTAACTTTTTTTTCACAAAAAAAATACTTCAAGTTCAATTTCATTTTACCAAGGGTAACAGGAGAAATTGGACTGCAAAAGTTATTGTGCAGTTTGTCCTGAGTACGCTGATACCTGATATGTGGGGGGAACCACTGATTCGGCGCATGGCTGAGCTCAGAAGGGAAGGAGCGCCGTTTGACTTTTTCAAAGCAAAATTGGCTGGAATTCAGATCGGATGCCATGTCACGTTTGGAGAGCCCCTGATGTACCTAAACAGTGGAAACCCCCCACAAGTGACCCCATTTTGGAAACTAGACCCCCCAAGGAACTTATCTAGGTATGTGGTGAGAACTTTGAACCCACAAGGGTTTCACAGAAGTTTATAACGTACAGCAGTACAATTAAAAAAATCATTTTTTCCACAAAAATGATCTTTTCACCCCAATTTTTATTTTCCCAAGGGTAACAGGACCCCAAAAGTTATTGTGCAATTTGTCCTGAGTACGCTGATACCCCATATGTGGGTGTAAACGGCTATTTGGGCGCATGGCAGAGCTCGGAAGGGAAGCAGCGCCATTGGAAGTTTTTGGCTAAAATTGAGATCGGACACCATGTCGCGTTTGGAAAGCCCCTGATGTACCAAAACAGTGGAAACCCCCCCACAAATGACACCATTTTGGAAACTAGACTCCCTAAGGAACGTATCTAGATGAGTGGTGAGCATTTTGAACCCTCCAGTACTTCACAGAAGTTTATAACGCCCCGTCGTGAAAAAAAAATCGTATTTTTTCCACAAACATGATCATTTAGTCCCCAATTTTTTTATTTTCCCAAGGGTACCAGGAGAAATTGGACCCCAAAAGTTGTTGACCAATTTGTCCTGAGTACACTGATACCCCATATGTGGGAGAAAACTACTGTATGGGCACACGTCTGGGCTCGGAAGGGAAGTAGTGATGTTTTAGAATGCAGACTTTGATGGAATGGTCTGCGGGTGTCATGTTGCGTTAGGAGAGCCTCTGATGTGCTTAAACTATTCAAACCCCCCACAAGTGACCCCATTTTGGAAACTAGACCCCCCCAAGGAACTTATCTAGATGTGTGGTGAGCACTTCGAACCCCCAAGTGCTTCACAGAAGTTTATAACGCCCAGGCGTGAAAATAAAAAAATCATTTTTTTTCCACAAAAATGATAATTTTGCCCCCAATTTTTTATTTTCCTAAGGGCAACAGGAGAAATAGAACCCCAAAAGTTGTTTTGCAATTTGTCCTGAGTAGGCAGATACCCCACATGTGGGGGTAAACCACTGTTTGGGCGCATGGCAGAGCTTGGAAGGGAAGGAGCACCATTTGACTTATTCAACGCAGAATTGGCTGGAATTGAGATCAGACGCCATGTTGCGTTTGGAGAGCCCCTGATGTGCCCAAACAGTGGAAACCCCCAATTCTAACTCCAAGCCTAACCCCAACACACCCCTAGCCCTTGCGGGAAAATGGAAATAAATACAATTTTATTTTTCTTCCCCAACTAAGGGGGTGATATCGGGGAGGTTTGATTTACTATTTATGGCGGTTTTTATGTTTGGCAGCTGTCACACGCCAAAAGACGCTTTTTATTGTAAAAATAGTTTTTGCATCACCACATATTGAGAGCTATAATTTTTCCATATTTTGACACACTGAGTCATGTGAGGTCTTATTTTTTGCGGGACGAGTTGACGCTTTTATTGGTATCATGTTCGGGCACGTGACATTTTTTGATCGCTTTTTATTCCGATTTTGGGGACGCAGAATGAACAAAAACCAGCGTTTCAAGAATTTCTTTTGGGGGGTGAGTTTACACCGTTCCGCGTGCGGTAAAATTGATAAAGCAGTTTTATTCTTCGGGTCAGTACGGTTACAGCGATACCTCGTTTATGTAATTTTTTTATGTTTTGGTGCTTTTATGCAATGAAAACAATTTTGTGTAAAAAAAATAATTATTTTTGCATCGCTTTATTCTGCGAGCTATAACTTTATTTTTTCGCTGATGATGCTGCGTGGCGGCTCGTTTTTTTGCGGGACAAGATGACGTTTTCAGCAGTACCATGGATATTTATATGCGTCTTTTTGATCGCTCGTTATTGCACTTTTTGTTCGGCGGTATGATAATAAAACATTTTTTCTTTGTTTTTTATTTTTATTTTTTAAGGGGTTCGCTAAAGGAGTTAACGAATGGGACAGTTTTACAGGGCAGGTTGTTACGGACACGGCGATACCTAATATGTGTACTTTTGTTTTGTTTTTTTATTTCCAAAAAATGAATTAGGGAACATAATTTTTTTTTTTTTATTTAGCGATTTAAAAATTTTTATACTTTTTTTTAAACTTTATTAGGTTGTCCCAGGGGGGACATCACTGATCTGTCACATCACAGATCACTGACAGATCAGCGATCTGTCACAGGCATTGAAGACTTCCTCTTGCCTGCGCTTTGCAGGCAGTGAGGAAGTCCGCTCCCTACAGGCCCCCGAAAGTCCCCGTTGCCATCTTGGATTCGGGGACCTGCAGGGAAGGAGACCCCCGCAGCACATTGCGCTGCTGTGGGGGGGCTCAGGGAAGCACGGAGGGAGCCCCCTCCCTGCCGATGTTTCCCTTTAACCCCCGGTACACAGCGATCGTGTTTGATCGCGGTGTACAAGGGGTTAACGCGTCGGGGGCGGTCCGTGACCGCCCCTGACACATTGTGCCGGGTGTCAGCTGTGATAATCAGCTGACACCCGGCCGCGATCAGTGGCGCTCACCACGTGGGCGCTGCCGATCGCTGTGACGTACTATCCCGCCCCTGGGAATTAAGTCCCAGGGCACATGGACGGGATAGTACATCACATGGTAGTAAGGGGTTAAGGCAGCAGACAAGGGGGGAAATATCGTGATTTGGCCAGTGGCGAAATACGAGCGGGAAGCTTACCGTCAGCTTCGTGATAGTGAAGTGTATACTAAATTAAGCCACAGCCAGTGGCCTCCTTCTCAGCGGCTCTCCAAAAGATTCTCCATAAAACCTTTGATCTAGGGATCATTAATAAAAAAGTGCTTGAGGGTTTAACTGTTGCTTTCCCAAAAGTGCCAACATTGTATTTACTTCCAAAAAGGTACACAAAGACCATGTCAACCCTCCGGGGCATCCGATTGTGTCAGGAATAGATGGGTTGTGTGACCCAATCTGCAAATTTATAAAGTAGATCATTATCTCAAAGGATTGGTTGAGACATTGCCATCCTTTGTTAAAGACAAAACGGACGTCCTGACAAGGGTTGACGGGGTCTGTGTTGATGCAGGGACGCTATTGGTAACCACTGATGTGGAGACATTATATACTTGCATCAACCATGAAGATGGTCCACGGGCAGTCCGCTTTTTCCTTGAGGCCTCAAACCTGGACAGCCCTCTGTGTGAGCTAATACTCGAACTGCTGCACTTTGTCCTGACACATAATTTCTTTATATTTAAAGATCATGTCTACCAGCAGAAACGTGGCGCAGCCTGTGACCCACATACGCCAACCTTTTTTTGGGGTATTGGGAGAGGGTTGGCGTTTGGGGACGCGGGTGTAGAGGCCGCGGACCATGCAGGGTCTGAACATAGCCAAGCCACGGTGAGGGCCGCCCCGGTCGGACAGTTCTTGAGGATGCGGCGGATTTTCTCAACAGATCAGAAATTCGAGAGACAGGTCTTGGATTTGAGGGAAAGATTTAGGCAACGGGGCTATAGTAGGAGATCTATAAAGAAAGGGTACAATAGGGCAAAATCAACAACACGTGATCAGTTGTTTTATTCTAAAAAGAAACTAAAGAAGGATGATCAAGTAATACGCTTTAGTTCGGAATACAATCATGAATGGAAGAGTATGAGGGATATCCTCCATAAGCACTGGCCCATTCTATGTACGGAGCCCTCCCTGAAATCTTTCCTAACAGGTTGACCGCAGATGACCCCACGTAGATCCAAAAATGTAATGTCTTTATAATAATAATAATAATAATAATAATAATATTTATTTTTATATAGCGCTAACATATTCCGCAGCGCTTTACAGTTTGCACACATTTTCATCACTGTCCCCGATGGGGCTCACAATCTAAATTCCCTATCAGTATGTCTTTGGAGTGTGGGAGGAAACCGGAGTGCCCGGAGGAAACCCACGCAAACACGGGGAGAACATACAAACTCCTTGCAGATGTTGTCCTTTATGTACCACCAAAAGGAAATTCGTTCGTTTATACCAAACAGACGAAGGGATGCTTCAAATGCGGTCAGTGTTTGGCCTGCAACAATATCCTTCTAACTTGCTCTCTCTCATCAGCTGACAATACCAAAGATTACACAATTAACGAATATATATCTTGTAATAGTGATAATGTAATCTATTATGCTACCTGCTGTTGTTCCCTAATTTATATGGGGTTAACCTCAAGGGAACTGAGTACGCGTGAGAGCACGTTCGGGATATAGTTGCGGCTAAAAAGGTTGACAATGATTTGGATTTAAAAACGATCCCACGACATTTTAGGGCAATGCATAATTGTGACCCTTCAGAGTTTATGGTGAGAGGGATTGATATTGTAACACACCAGGATAAGGGGGGGCAATATAAAAAAAATTGCTCACCCAGCGACAATTAAAATGGATTGTGACACTAGGTACTATGAAGCCTGCTGGCCTGAATGATTCCCTTAATTTTGGCCCTTTTTTATAGTGCCACCTAACATATTGATAGATTTCTCCACTTTGTATTTTTTAATGTGGTGTGTTTTTATTTGTTTTTAACTGCATATCTTTATTTAGTTATTTACCAGTAGTGACATATTTCATCCGTGAATAAATGAAAGCAGCTCAATAAGGAATCTGAGAATGTGGATCCCCAAGGGAATATGGATGATGATCGGAGATTTATGAGAATATATTACAACACATCCAGATGACTCCAATTTGGAAGGATTCAATTGGCATTACTGCATTTATATTGCTGCTTTTTGTTGTGTAATGATAGTCCAGGACCTTGTGTGGCTATAGTGCGCCTGCGCAGCTCACCCGATGTTTCGCGGCCCGGATCATCCGGCACGGCTTGTGTCGGTGTGTGACCGGGGTCCTTATAGGTCCCCGCTCGCTAACTGGCAGGGCACCGTCGGGTGCTTGGGGCTTGTGAATGTCGGGGAGCGGCGCATGTGCCGTCTGGATACAGCGCGTCTTGAGCAGGTCACCTGACGGTCACGTGACTAATCACCATGGTTACATAAGGTCCTATGCGGCCACTCACCACACACTTCCCCTCAAAGCGAAACACGCGTCGGGGTGTCCCGGGACGAGGCTGCCAAGCCTTTGGGTGTGAGTATCTCCCTCTCCTTCCCCTCAATTTCAGGATTTGTCCTATGATACTGCACTGCATGGGATATTGGTCATGATGGCGTGGAAATGGTTATACAGATCTCAGTAAATGATTATGGGCTATTTCCTGGACATTAGTGGGGTGATTTATGATTATATGGAGGATCACTATACAGGGAAAACCTACGATGGTAATTACAGTTGACTATTGACCAAATGCTTGGTGTCACATTTCTCAGCTTTTTGGTGTCTATTGTAATACATTGTCTAATAAGTTAATGTTTTTAACTATTTGTACATGGTAATAAAGATTTTGTATTTTTATTTAAAACTCCTGCGTTTCTCTGGTTTGCCACATACTAGAGATTTCGGGTTTTCTAAATAACTTTTCACATCAAATTGATAACAAGGACATCCGCCTTGATCTGTGATTTGGACACCTACTGATAAGTGATCATTTTTTGCTCATTATTTAGAATATACGGTAGTCTGTGTGCCATGTAAAAAAAAAAAAATATATATATAAATAATATATGACCAACAATATAACTAATCCAATAATAAGACATTGATACTCTATAGATCCCATCATGGTAGATTTCAATGACTATATTAGATCTCTAATTGACAATAGTTGCTTTACCCTGGTGTAGAGCAAGTCATCCTATTAGTCTAGGGTGGATATCCCCTACAATGTTTAATCATCCTGGACGTTCCCTGCATTATCATGCTACCTCGTAAGTGATGACTACTACACATGAGGAAGAGGCAAATCATCATCTCCTTCTGATGCTTCTTCTAAGTTGTCCTAGCATATATCAGAAGAGGAAATTGGCAATGTCACGTGCATTAAAATACAGTAGATTCTGTGTTAGAGGTGATAAATGAGGAATGTACTCAGTTATAGAATGTCATTGTAAAAGGAACGTTCACTTTTTTTTTTATTTAAACATAAATACCACAATGGACCCATTTTTAAAGTAAAACATCACATACCCAACTACCAGGTTCCCTTCATGCTGCTCACCAATCTTTGGACTTCCTCTTCCATTAAGGGATGTCAAAGTGCAGCCAATCTGAGCACCGATCGGCTACAACCATCACACTTCATCCAATCCAGAAGAAAATGGAATGTGAAGTCTGTAGCCAATCACTGGCTGCCGATTGTACACAGGGGTCAATTGTCAGCCCCTGATAGAAGAGGAAGCCAAGAGACAGACCGTGTATGCAGGCAGTAATACAGCAGAACAGTGGGGGACAACCCATGTACTGGTGACATGGTCAATGTTCTGCCAAGGAACTTCAGATCCTGCCATTCACAGGGATATTACATTGTCAACAGTATTCCCTCATAGCAGTGATCCCTTTCAGAAGGATTATGTCCCTGTCACACTGCAAGAATCGTACAGAAATGGTTTGAAAAACTTGAGGTCAAGACTGGCTTTATCTCCAAACTCGCCAGTTCTCCATTCCGTGGAATATGTCGGATGTGCAGGGAAAAACATGCAGGATCCTTTGAGAGTCCATCAACTTAAAGCGGACCTGTCAACATGACCAAAGTGTAAAACATTTTTTTGCTAGCCTTCTAGTGAAAAACATAAAATTAGCATTACCTTTAAAAACATAAAAAAAAAAAAAAAACACAACACAAACATGGTGGGTGAACAACATAATAAAAACCGCTCCTTCTAAAGACACAACCCAGAAAACCCTGTGCGCTACACCCACTGGATGAAGACAAAAAATAGCTCTAAATATAAAGAGGCCTTTATCTCTGGAACAGTATGGCGGATTAAAGAAAAAAAAAAAAACACCACCCAATACTCAGGGAGAGCAGCGGAAAAGAAATGAGTGGAGAAACGCAAGAACTGGTCACTTTAGACTTCGAGACAGAACCTTTTTGAAGGACCTGGTTTCAACATCTTGGTGTCAGATACCTTCACAGCTCTTGTAGATTTTGAAGCCTTAAAGAGTATAAATAAGTTTATAAAATAAATTAAAAAGTACTTTTTAAATCAATAAATCTTGGAATAAAAATGAAGCGCCACAATCGGAAGTGTTAAAAAAATATATTATATACAATATTTCTGTACGGAGATCTAATAAGCCATGTGTAATGGCGGTGTCTGTTTTTTTTTTAATTAAAAAAATAAATAAAAAGGCTATAAAAATGTAGAGTAAGCAATGAAGAACGAGAGTCTTGAAGAATTATGAAGTGTCAGCAGTAACCACCCATGAAAAGGAAGAACTTCAATTGGGGTTATCTAAGGGTAGTCTCTAAGCTCGTCAAGTACCCAAAATGTGTGACTTTGGATGGAAAAAAAAAAAACTCAGAAGACTAAATACAATATTTTATGAACTTAAGAAGAAACTTATGACGAACTTGCAGTCTTCATTGGCCCCTGATTCTGCATTGAAGCATTACAATGAAAGACTTCAAAGTGCCCTGGATGAATTTGCACCCACTATAAATAGACCACCACAACAGACGGCGACAACCCTGGCACACCCTGCAAACACGTTTCCTGCAGCGGTGCTCCAGGTGCGCCAAATGTCCATGGAAAAAATCCAATCTACACGAAGATTTCATCCATTATAAGTTTATGCTTAGAATATACAACACTGCCCTTCACCTCTCCAAACAAACCTATTTCAACACCCTCATCACCTCACTGTCCAATAACCCTAAACGTCTGACACTTTTCATTCTCTACTCAACCCAAGAGTACAGACCCCAACCATGGAGCTCCGAGCTGACGATCTGGCCAATTACTTCAAAGAAAAAATTGACCAGATCCGACAGGAAATTATTTCCCAATCACCTCATACCATGCACTGTCCTCCCTCCCTCACTGCATCTAGCTCACTCTCTGATTTTGAACCAGTCACAGAAGTAAGCAAGCTCCTTGCACCTTCTCGCCCAACCACTTGCACCAGTGACCCATTTCCGTCACATCTCCTCCAGTCCCTTTCCCCTGCTGTCACCCCTCATCTAACTAAATATTTAACCTCTCTCTCTCTCTTCTGGTATCTTTCCCTCCTCATTTAAGCATGCCATCATACACCCACTACTTAAAAAACCATCCCTCGACCAAAACTGTGCCGCCAACTATAGACCTGTCTCTAATCTTCCCTTCATCTGTAAACTCCTGGAACGCCTGGTCCACTCCCGTCTTATCCGCTATCTCTTTGATAACTCTCTTCTCGACCCTCTCCAATCCGGTTTCCGCTCTTTACACTCTACTGAAACTGCCCTCACTAAAGTCTCTAATGATCTACTAACAGCTAAATCAAATGGTCATTACTCCATGCTAATTCTCTTGGATCTCTCTGCAGCATTCAACACTGTGGATCATCAGCTCCTCCTCACTATGCTCCGTTCCATTGGCCTCAAGGACACCGTTCTCTCCTGGTTCTCCTCCTATCTCTCTGACCGCTCCTTTACTGTATATTTTGCTGGTTCCTCCTCTCACCTTCCCCTTACTGTTCCGGTTCCTCAAGGATCAGTCCTAGGCCCCCTCCTCTTCTCTTTGCACACTGCCCCTATTGGTCAAACAATCAGTAGATTTGGTTTCCAGTACCATCTCTATGTTGACGACACCCAATTATACGCTTCTTCTCCTGACATCACGCCAACCTTTCTAGAAAACACCGGCGATTGTCTAAACGCTGTGTCTAACATCATGTCCTCACTATATCTGAAACTGAACCTGGCAAAGACTGAACTCCTTGTGTTTCCTCCCGCTACTAATGTACCTATACCCGACATTGCCATTTCTGTGTGTGGTTCCACTATTACTCCCCAGCAACATGCCCGCTGTCTTGGGTCATACTTGACTCCGAGCTTTCCTTTGCCCTCCACATTCGATCACTGGCTCGCTCTTGTCATCTGCACCTCAAAAACATTTCTAGAATTCGACCTTTTCTTACTTTTGACTCTGCAAAAACTCTTACTGTTTCTCTTATTCATTCTCGTCTCGACTATTGTAACTCTTCTAATCGGTCTCCCTCTTACCAAACTCTCCCTCTCCAATCTGTCTTGAATGCTGCAGCCAGGATCATATTCCTCACCAATCGTTACACCGATGCCTCTACCTTGTGCGAGTCATTACACTGGCTACCCATCCACTCCAGAATTCAGTATAAACTTATTACCCTCACTCACAAAGCCCTACATGGCTCAGCACCACCCTACATCTCCTCCCTTGTTTCAGTATACCACCCTACCCGCACCCTCTGTTCTGCTGATGACCTGAGGTTAGCATCCTCAATAATCAGAACCTCCCACTCCCGTCTCCAAGACTTTACACGTGCTGCGCCAATTCTTTGGAATGCACTTCCCAGGTCAATACGATTAGTCCCCTATCCCCACAATTTTAAGCGTGCCCTGAAAACGCATTTATTCAGAGTGGCCTACCGCCTCAACACATTAACCTAATTTATCCCTGGGTGGCACAGTCAAAAGTTTTACCATAACCAGGTTCCCCGCATCATGTTCCCACATGCTTTATGCATCTATTAGCCCTCTGTGTCTGTACTGTTACACACTTAACATTATGGCTGGTCCATACAATCAGGGCAATTGTTACCACCCACCTTTCGTGTCTACCTCTTTCCTCAGACTGTAAGCTTGCAAGCAGGGCCCTCATTCCTCTTGGTATCTGTTATAATCTATGTGATTATTGTTATGCTGTAATGTCTATTGTCTGTACAAATCCCCTCTGAAATGTAAAGTGCTGCGGAATATGTCGGCGCTATAGAAATAAAATTTATTATAATATTTTCCAGGCATTTTTCAAAAACACCACATGAAGAAATGTGGCAATATTTTTTGGGGAAAAAAGCACGTTTGAGGTTTTGTTATTTTTTTTTTTTAAACCATAGATGATTCATTGACTACTATGGTAAGGGTTGTGAGCATGCTCTATCACATGGGAAGAGGTCACAGGACAGGGAGGAGAGAGGAAGAGCCGAGCTTGTCTCCATTTATTGTCAATGGTGTGATCTTGTGCCATCTGCTTTTAGCTTTTTACTCTAAAAGAGATACATCTTGTTCCTATGTTGTATGATGCATGGATGATCAGAATAAATCAATCATTCCTACTGAATAAGCATACGAGCATTTGGGGTGGAATGGTTGCAAACATTGTACGGTGCAATAAGATCTTCTGCTCACTCCAGGGTACAAAAGTTCCTGATGGGTGTCTACCAAAATGTATTTGTGCAACTCCCAGCAATGCTAGCGTTTGCTAAAATTCTTCATTAGGCATAATCAGGGATGTACTGAGCATAGAAATCATGGGACCCCAGAGAAAGAAGTTCAAATTGGGCCCCTTTCCCTAATGTGATGGCACGTAGGCAGTGTCACATAGTAGGCGGTCTGGGAAAGTCAGAAATATTGCTGGCCAATAAGGAGAGCTTCTTTGCCAATAAAATCTGATGATGCTGCGGCAACAAGAAAGGTCGGTCCTGGGAATCGGGGGTAAGGTTTAAAAAGGGACTGTCCATGTGGCGCCCCTGAGGCTTCAGTCGCCACAGAGGTACTGCACCTTCTCCTAAGGTGTGGTACCCCACCATCCAGGTAGGGTGGGAACTCCCTTCTACATTCCAACACCTGCACCCCACACACAGGATAGTTCAGCAGGGACCCATCCATGCTTTATGCTGGAAAGGTCATAGGGTGCCTTTTGTGGTCCCTGGCTTTGTAACACGAGAGGTGCTGGGAAGGCGGGTGGAGTTAGATATAAAAGAGAGGGAAAGTGTAGGATTTCAAGTCAGTCCGCAGAAGAGGGCAGGCGGAGTAGGAGAGGACAACCACTCGGTGAGGAGTGGGGATCCCTGGAAGAAGGGATGGAGGAAGGAGTGCTGCAGCTGCCCCAGTGAACTGGGCCAGCTGGCACGGGAAGGAAGAGAAGGAGAAAGAGACGTAGACTGGAGACTACAGATTCCATAAGAGCGATAGAACAGAACAGATCGGAACGAAGGAGAATAGAAGGACGGTGAGAAGCAGGTTGAGAAAGAGAGAACCCTTCCAGTCCAGAACGCAATGGCCGGGGCCCGGTCCCCGAGGTTGATTGGATCTTTATGTCCGGCAACAGACACCGGAGGAGTAGTGAGCCACTAACGCCTTACTCCCATCATAGACTTGGGACACAACAGCAACTGAATAGAGAGCCGGGACGCAGAGAGGAGTCCCCGAAGCAGGCTACAGCTGTCTGTCATACAAGTAGAGACTAGGAACACCTAGAGAGAGGCATTCCTGGGTAACTAAGTACTGGAGTGCTTCGCACCTAAAGGCGCATTGGAGGAGTCGTTCAGTAAGGTACATGTTGGCAGAGTGTGGAAAGGAGAATCCTATCCTGCCTGGAGGTTGGCTGGGGCCCTGACCTGAAGAACACAGTGCAGAGGCAGGCCGTTGTGTGAACTGCAAACAGTGAGTAAAGCTTTGGAACCACATACTCTGGTGTCCTCCAATTATTCCAGCACCGCTACACCTGGATACCTGCGCCTACACCAACTGCGCCTCCCCGCCATTACTTCATCTACACTGCCCTGGGACTACAGCTCCGCCTGTGGGGAGCTTTACCATCTAAGCTGCGCATACCATCAGTCCCAGAGGATCTGCCCGCAGCGTCGGCATAACATCACACTTGCCGAGCACCACAGGTGGCGTCACGAACTATTCCAATAAACTAACACCATTAACATCACCGCCATTGATATTGGGCGCCCAGGGCCACGGACCGGGTCACTGCTGCTGTGACACATTCCCCCTGTCGCCGGCCCGGTACCGAGTATCCCGCTGCCCTGGGTGTGAGGGGCGACCCATCCACTTTTGGGAAAACCCCAGCTTATTGAACAAATGGTAAAACCTGTAGCTGACGAGTGGCCGGGCAATGGCTGCTGCAGCTAAGTCACATCAAATTCTGTGAACAGTGGAGCACATAATTGGACCTGCATAGGTGATGAAGGGGAGTATATACTGTTTTTACTGTCATTGGGGTCCTGAATCAATTGATTAAGCTACGGTCATCCAGTAGTGGATAACCCTTTATAAAAAAAAAAAAAAAAGAGAAGTAGTGCTGATACTGCAGTGTATAACAGATCTATGAATTCACAGTCACACTGACTATGCAGCTGCAGTACTTCTCTAGATCATTTGAATCTTTGGATTATTATTCCCAGAGACTACTAGTCCCATTTTCAACGTGTTTCAGTACTGCAATACAATGAGATTTAGGCCTTTTTCTATCCCATTGTCTAATGTGCTGTGTGCGGAGTTACTTTCCCAATGGTGTAAAATTCCAAAATGGCGCTGCATTCCTTGCCCTCATCTTTTATACTGGTAGTTCACCATGATTGCCTGCACTAGACCATGTGATAGCTGCAGTGCATTATGAGGACGCCCATGCAGCAGGGTCTGACGTTTGCCCACTCTGGCTGCTGCAGGCTTCACACATTTAGTTCATATATTTTTTGTTATCCATGCAAATTGAACTGCAATTTGTTTAAAGTTGTGGGGTCCTACAAATTTCATGAAATTAGACACAAAGTGGATCCATCTGCTCCTATAGTACGAATTAACAGCCATCACAATTCCTTTTTATTAGCGCTGCGCTTTAAGCATATAAAAAAGGATTCTAGTACAACGTTGTAGATAAGAAAAATAGATTAAAGGTTGTTTTTTTCTTTATAGAGACAGAATACATTTTTCAATAATTGATCATATATAATATAATCTAACGTAATATAATAACAAGACAAAAAAAAAATACAAAAATAGTGAAAGTTTTGTTAACAGCTAACTAGTGCCCTCTAGAGGTTTTAACTTTTACAAAACATCTAGGTTACATTTTCATCTCCAATCTGAAGTTTCTGTTTCATTTGTGGGGCGAGGTCGGAAATGTAAGACAAAGAACAAGGCAGCAGCTCTGACCAAAAGGAAAGGTGAGTAAAGTGCCAGTCTGCGACAAGTCAAAGCCGCCCATAACACAACTGAAAATATGGAATCCTAGTGTAAAGAACATGATGCGGGTCCCTCTTTTAAAGAAGAAAAAAAAAAAACTAATTTTCTTCTTACAAGGGGTTGTCTGGTCCAAATCATTAAGTCTGCAGCGCACACACTGAGGATTTGACGGATTCTCAGCCGGCACCGTCTCAAATAACATGAATTATACATACTCCCGGCCAGAGCCCATCCAATGGTCATGGGCCCACTGAATGCACTAGTATGGAGAGAGGCTACTCCCTGTAGTCGACCACGACCATTGAACGGCTGCACCCACTGGTCAGCCACTCCCACTGGACATCAGCGGCATTAGTCGAGGTGCAGCCTTGCTCAATACAAGTGTATGGAGTGAGGCTGCATCTACTGGCCGGGGAATTATATACATAGCCTCCAGTCCCGCTTCAGAAACTTCATAGTGCGTGCACGGGGGGGGAATTCGTCTGCCGTCATACAGAGTGACTACAGACTTATCGATTTCGACTGGACAAGCCCCTTAAAGGGGATCTGACAGCAGCTCAAAAGTGTCCTGTTTTTGCCCTCATTTTATTCCCACTGCTCCTCAGAGTACGGTGACTAAAATACAAGTAAAAAGTGGCCTCTTTTCACACGGCGACAGGTATTTAAAAAAAAAAAATTGTAGACTTTGAGGACCGATTTTTCTTATGAAAACTTTTTTTTTTTTTTTTAAATTAAAAACATAACTTAATCAACCAAGAGGATCTCAGGAAAAAAAGAAAAATTAGAAGAATTACAAGATGACCGACAGGCTCCAGGCCACAGTGGCGCAGCCCCAGGCCACAGTGGCGCAGCCCCAGGCCACAGTGGCGCAGCCCCAGTCTCCAGGCCACAGTGGCGCAGCCCCAGGCCACAGTGACGCAGCCCCAGGCTCCAGGCCACAGTGGCGCAGCCCCACGCCACAGTGACGCAGCCCCAGGCCACAGTGGCGCAGCCCCAGGCTCCAGGCCACAGCGGCGCAGCCCCAGGCCACAGTTGCACAGCCCCAGGCTCCAGGCTACAGCGGCGCAGCCCCAGGCCACAGTGGCGCAGCCCCAGGCTCTAGGCCTCTAACACAAACTCATTTCAGCTTGGAAGCAAGATGACAAAATACGGTTTATTAATGTGTAATCTACAGTGAAAGGCCCTTTCTTATAGTCTTACAGTAAGTCTCCTTTTGGGATTTTTTTAATTTTTTTTTTATTACTTTAACAGCTCAGAGTCTGCCCCAATTAACACCAGAAAAAAATAAAAAAAAAATACAAAACAGTGTCACTATACTCCTACTGACGACACTATTTTAGCAAAAAATATGACTGCTGTGACCTCACATTTCCTGTGTTTGCTCGTAGAAGCTGAAAAGTCCAAACACCCCCAGGGGAATTTTAGAATGACCTTTGCAATTTGCAAAAGGTGCACATTTAATATTACAAAATGAAAGATTATTATATGGCAAAATGAAAGCAAAAACACCACGTAAATTGTATCTGACACACTGGAAATTCCCCCGCAGAGGCCTGCATTGGGCGATTGGACCTCATCTAGGCAATTAGCGTAGTATGTACCTTGTTTTTATGCAAGTCATACAGCAGGTGGGATGCGGATGGAGAGAGGGGTGTGGGTTAGGGGGCTCAGTCAAAAGTAAAGAGATATTCAAAAAGACCGCAGTAAACCCACGTACAGGGTCCTTCCATGCAGCAGTGTTCTAGAACCGGTGACATTTCGGAGTTCGGCCTCATTCAGGCTTCCATGAATAATGTATGTGTTCCTTCCGTGTTTTTGCAGATAGAAAATGGGTAATGCTCTATTGGGCTAGTCACAGGTCTGTGCATTTATGTCAACTGTGTGTCCATTGAAATACATAGACATGTCAGATTCTGATCACGCATCAAAGGTAACCGGATAAGCCTGAATTCGTAAAGTCTCACCGGTAGAACAAGAATGGCCGTCAGTGTGCAATCTGTTTAACATTGTAGTGAATCAGAAAATGTTCAGAAATTTTTTTCTTCCACCATATGAGAAAATCACTGATGAAACAGACACGGATGGTAAAATTTTACCAAAAACTGATGAGACTCGGATTTTTTTGGTATAAAAAAAAAAAAATAAAAATATATCAATGTCTGAATGAGGCTTTAGGGTTAGCCTACGACGTTGAAAGGTTGCATCGGAGGCACCTCCTGCACTTATGGCAGGTGTAGACGAGAGCTCTGTATTTTCAATCTGAATGGGATCTGGCATAAGATCGGCTCACACTCTGACTAACATTAGCGCATGGGGCCATACACGTCCAGTAATTTTCAATCCAAGCGGGGAAAAAAAAAAAAATCCTGCACGCCCTAGTTTGACCTGATATTTGGATTGTAGTCAGCCGTGCATTCACCGAATCCATGGAAACATCGGCCTGCACTCGGATGCCATCTGATTGCAGTTAGATTTCCACATGGTCACAGATGGGAGAGACATTTTTTTTCTCTCCATCTTATCTGAGGATCATACTATGCACTGATCAGCGTCATTTTCACAATCAACCTGATACCCTCAGATGAAAGGAATCTATGGCCGTCAGCACCTGCCCTTATGATGATTATTATTAGTATTATTATTAGTCAGGCGTGCTTGGTCACAGTAGGTTGGAATTATTTTAGCACTGTATGGCGGCATTTATTTCTGTGCAGTATATGGCGGTTGCGTCAATGTAGTAGTATGGTTATTAAGCCAACTGTATGGAAGTGTTTCTGTGCACCATGTGGTGGAGAGGGGGCACTCAAAGAAGATCCCACACATGACATCATCCAAAACAAGGCCATGCCGGTTGGAAGTTGTAGTCTCCCAGCAGGACGCAGTTCTGTGTTACATGATATTACAACTTCCCCATAACTTTATATTTAGAAGAAGCAGACATCAATTCTCAGCAGTTAAGGGCTCAAAATTAACCTCTTGGTAGTTTACGAGGGCCTTCCACTGCTTAGTCAGTGGCACGAGAGATCACACAAGGTAATACATTAGCAATCTGATGCATTTATACCAGGTAATGTGTATAAAATATACCGTAATTTGATTTTTTTTATATACGATACATACACATGACAGATAAGTGACAGGTCGTCATTAAATATCCATAGAAGTGGTATTTTGAAGGATGACTGGAGGGCAATCTTTGATTTTGGATTAAAGGGTATTGAAAACATTTGAAGACCCATTTGCAGAGAGTCAGGATGCTAATGCAAGACTAGGCGTCTTGGAAAGCTGGATAACGAACTCTTTAGGATTTGCAATGGCAGCTTTATTGGTTTCTGGTTTTAGAATTCCAGCAATTAACCATTAAATCATAATTTGTATAATTCTGAAGTCCTATCGAGAGTTAAAAGGACAGCTAGAGGGGCATCAGCTGGGGACACCAATGTATACATATTATACAGTGCCCATTGAAATAAATGGTCACTTTAGCTAAAAGAGAAGGGTCCCTAACAGCCCCCTCCATAACCTCCATATGGCTTAATGCACCATATGGGCAGGAGTTCTTGTGATGGGTCAATACCATTTAATTGATGAACTTTTTTTTTTTTTTTTTTGTTAAGCTTTTACATACCCAAGGGACATTCTTTTGCCCACGTCACTGAATTCCCTGCTTTTCTGTGAATTACATTTTGGAAAAATGACATAAGTTGACATAAGACAAGATAACTCCAGGCTTGGTGAATGTGCCAGATACAAATCACAACTTCCAACATCACACAATTTTAAACAGGTTTCGCAACCGTGAGTCATAACTCTGGTTAACCACAGTGGTTGTGTAGGACTATCGGCGGCCACTATGACTTGGCAAATGTGATTGGATTTTACATAGGACAAAAAAAAAAAAAAAAAAAACTGAAATAGTTACCAGAATTTTTTTTTTGTGATCGGCATTTCATAGGTAGAAATTTACTAATCTCTGGTGCACATCCTTTCTTCAGTCCTGCAACAGACTCATGCGCTGCATAACATGAACTGGACACAACCTCAAGCAGCTAAAGAGCCTCAGCTTCTTTGACCAAGAATGTAATGTCAATATTGCAGTTAAAACTGACATAGGTGAATATGTACAAAGAGACAGAAGAATTGTGGTGGACCGCTGCAGCATCTGAATAACGCGCCAATAATTTACTTTAAACGTAATACCACTTGTAGCCACTAGGTGGTAATGCAGGCCACAGCCAGTAGTTAGGCAGGAGACTGTTGTCCATTGAAACTAGGGATTCCATATAGAGGGTTCAAATCTGGTCAATTTTTTTTATTTTTTTTTTTTGGAAAAAACAAAAACCTCTTGACCTGTGTGGGTAACAATGACTTGACCGTGCCTTTAAAGGGAATCTGTCACCCCTTTTTTGAGATATCATATAATGATATTATTCAATTGTGTGTCACATAATGATTCTCTTAGTACTTTTGCTTCCCCCTGACCCCACACCATTCATGCATAAATACCTTCTTTATATCGGTTCAGATGTATGTAAACTGCCGCTGTCCGGTCCACTGGGCGGGGCTTATTCACCTGCTCCCCCCCTCCCTGTCTTGCTCTATGCATTTCTTCTTAGATATATATATATATATATATATATATATATATATATAATATCTCAAAAAAGGGGTGACAGATTCCCTTTAATAAGGAGATTCCCATTTTATGGCAGTACCATTAATTCTGCAAATATCTAATATTCTGGGTTCTTCAATTCTAGCATTCGCAAGATCTCTGCTTACCCCCTTTGAATAGTAACATTTGTTCTCACATTCAGAAGCTTAACAAAAAAAAAAACCAACCCAATATTTCACAGCTCAAAGTTTTCCATCCTGAGCACCATTTAGCGTGCAAAATTCAGGACATTTAGTCTTTGAACTCGGGATGCCCCCAAAACTCTCTCCCAAAATATAGTCTATTCCAAAATCAACCAGTCCATAATGGAGAGAATGACTCATGAGACATCAGCAATCACAGCTAGAGAAGGAGACGTGGCCCTGTATCTCCCTCGTCTGTATACATCTCGTACCCCTGCACTGCTTGGCTGGAATGACAATGCGCAGTCCGGGAAAGTTGGGTGACAGCCACTTTGTCAATGGAAATGGCAGTCATATAAAGGGCTAGTGTCCGTGCAGGAAGAGTACGTTGCTGGCCATCAGAGAGGTATAGACAGGGGGCTCTTTGTACCCCAGGGGACCTAAATACATCAGAACCTTGGACAGATTTGTCTTAAACTACCACCATGTGAAATTAATCTCCGCCAAAAACTTACACTATTAATCGCAAGCACCTCGTTGTGGCACGTGTGAAACTGCTGAAAACTCTTCCCAAACTGAAAGGAAGTAGGAGTCTAAAAAAGCCGAATGACTGGCCACATCCCATCAATGTCAAACTGTCCGAAATGGAAATCCCTTTAAGGCCACGTGCACACGATACGGATTCTGCTGTGGATCCGCAGCGTTTCTCGCCCTGCGGGTCCGCAGCAGTTTCTGCTGCGTTGTACAGTACCATTGTTTCCAATGGTAAAACCAAAAACGCAGTGCACATGCTGCGGATTTTTCTGCACGGATTTGCTGCGGGTTACAATCCGCAGCATGTCAATTGCTTGTGCGGATTCCGCTGCGGTTTCACATCTCCTCCATTGTAGAGGTGTGAAAGCGCAGGGCTGAACCGCAGGTCTTTTTGACCTGCGGTTTTTCAAAAATCCGCACCACCGAAAACTACGTGTGCACATAGCCTAAGGGTAAGGCCAACTCTCAAGGCCCAAAGTCTGAGGCTGCACTACTGAGAGATGAGGAGGATGAGCTACCACCATGGTTTCAGTCAGTCACAGTAAAAGGCCGGTTTCACACATCCAACATTCAGGGTCCGAGAACTGACTGCACTGTCCCCATTGACTGAAAATCTCTTGACCTGAACTCCACAGCCTCAAAGGCAGAATGTCAGGCTGTGGCGTTTGGGTCAGGAGATCCGCAGCGAGTCACCACTGTCCGTACGCGGATTGCGAGTGTTGGATGTGAAACCTTCTTTACACCGGAGATCTTGGGCAAGATCCAATCACTAAACAGATGTTGGCACATGCCTCTGCCATATACAAGCCGGGCAGAACATGGGTATCAGTATCCTGCAACATGTCCCCTCCGAGTTCTGGTGTCATGGAGATCTGTGTATACAGGTCATCCATCTCTCAGTACAGCAGCCTCGAGCCCTCGGCCAACTGCACCCATATATACGAGATACCTATGGATACTGGGTATGGTGTAGATGGGGATTTTCACACAAGGTCTCCATGACAACAAGGCTAGTGACTAAAATCAGAAGGGGACATGTCTTCAGAGGAGACTTCTGGCAAGTCTCCTACACCATCTACAGCAGAAATAAATACGCCTCCGATTTATGATCCTAGAACGAAAAAAAAAATCCCACTAAAACAATGACAGGAAACACAAGCATAATAAATACTGCGTCTCGCTCTGAGATCCGACTGAAGACGTCTCCAGAACAACCACAGAAGCGGAGGAAGCCTCCGACAGTCTGGCGGCACCTCTGACCGCTTCAAGGAGACCGGTTATTAATAGCAGAAAATGGTTTGTTAGAAAAATATCCAGGACACAGGTCAGAGGTGTCCGAACAGCACCAGACACACAGGTCTGAACAACAACAAAACTGTAGTCCATACACAGAAGAGGCCGACACTTAGGGTCATGACCCCATCGGCTTCATAAAGCAACAAAGGCTCCAAAAAAAGTGCATCCCTGTTGGACATTAGTAAAGTGAAAAATCACAGATGTCTCAAAATCGTTTGTATCAGAAAGATTTTTTATTCCCTTAGCCCATCCTCACATTTGTCCCCTTTAAGTCTTTCCCGGTATAGGAAGGCCCGGACGGCCACTGTGCAGAAGGTCCAGCTGAAATTCCATG
The DNA here is from genome assembly GCF_039654945.1 of Dendrobates tinctorius. NCBI lineage: Eukaryota > Metazoa > Chordata > Amphibia > Anura > Dendrobatidae > Dendrobates > Dendrobates tinctorius. The sequence goes on from NW_027361754.1 coordinate 73,286,463, forward strand.
CAAAGCTGGGGAGACATGAAAGAGTTGCAATTAAAGAGCGACAAAAAAAAATTGTGTTTAACTAACAGTTTTGCACAGTTTGTCTTCTATGGCCTCTGTGTTGACCTGTCCATTGTTGGCTACAAATTGAGTTAACTGAGGATCCATCAGTGAGCTCATTCTCACAGTTCAATGGGAAAGTATGCAAGACTCATCTGTCTTTTTTCCCCCCCAAGCGCCTCTCAGCTCATTTATGACCACATCAAATAATGCTAAATTTTTAAAGAAGCCAAATTACAAATATGACAATTAGCTCTAAATACATGCATGCAAATACTGGGGGGAGATTATGTCCTCACAGATGGCTAACCCCTTTAATGCTGCAGTTCCCTGCAATCTCATAATAAAATGATGGCACATTCAATCAGTATGTCATCTCTTTAGGATATGAGAAGAAACCGTTAAGGGGTCCCTGGCAAATGAATAGAAATGTCTACAATCTAAGGCCTCTTTCGCACTTCGGCGGATTTTGACTGACGTCAAACAACTGTTTTTAGAAAAAAGTGAATCCGTTTTTTTTTTTCTCCCATAGACTTGCATTAGCAGCGGATTATGACTGATGGCCGTCCGTTGCATCCGTTTTTTGACAGATCCGTTTGAATTTTAGCGTCCGCTGTCTGGAGTAGACGGACAAAGGAATGTTTTTTTTTTCAGCGGCGGAACTGCTACTTTAAAATGCGCATGCCCGGCATATCTTTCCTTTCATGCATTTTAACCTTAAACGCCGTTCTGGCAGCAGCGAAAAAAAAAAATCTCTCGTTCCTTTAAATTTCATACACTGGCGAATCCGTCCACAAAACGGATCCGGTGCATCCGTTTGTTACATAGCGGAAATGGATCCGTTTAACACTTTGGTGGATTTTAACTGACGTCAAATAACTGAAATGTGAAACAGGCCTAAGCTGTATTTGTCAATTTGACTCATGAAAGCAAGGCTGTGGAGTCTGTCAATTTTGGTGGAGTCAATATAAAATGGACCGACACCTAAAATATATAATACATTGGGGTCAGTAGTTTAGTCCTGTAAATGTTTTTATAAGAATTTGGGAAAGTTATAAAATGTCCTATAAATCTCTGTTCCTGATCTAAGGATCTGGGCTTTTAGTGGAGATGAATCTGTGCTGCACTTTATGCACATTGTTACGTGTTACAGAACCACTCAGCACCCAGAATATGTTGTGCAGTTATATGTATGTATGATAGGTTCTATGTGAGATGCATGTCCCTAATGCATCAGCCCACAGGCTGCGCCCCTGGGCAGAGGGGACACGATATTCTCCTTTTGTCCGCCCTCCCCCCACCTTTGTAATTCCCACAGTAAACATCGGCAGGCTCCGGCCACCTGCGGCTTTTGTAATGCATGTCTGGCCTGACGCTTTTCTATTGCCCTGCCCTCTGTATCTGTGTGATATATTCTGTGTCCTGTGAGTAAAGTGATGTCAGACTGGAAATACGTGGAGAAGCAGTGATCTTTTATATGCGCCCATCTAACCAAGGAATTCCAGCCAGCGTCATTCATTCAGGCTCCAGCCAACGCAGAGCGGACCTCCGAAAACACGGGGTGGTACTGAAAGAGGTACCCCAGCTTGGGTAGACCCCGTTACACACATGCTCAGTAGTGACCGATGCTGTGGGGTCATAGAGTTGAATCTGTGCTGCACTTTATGCACATGCTCAGTAGTGACCAGTGCTGTGGGGTCATAGAGGAGATGAATCTGTGCTGCACTTTATGTACATGCTCAGTAGTGACCAGTGCTGTGGAGTTGGAGTTGTGGAGATGAATCTGTGCTGCACTTTATGTACATGCTCAGTAGTGACCAGTGCTGTGGAGTTGGAGTTGTGGAGATGAATCTGTGCTGCACTTTATGTACATGCTCAGTAGCGACCAGTGCTGTGGGGTCGTAGTGGAGATAATCTATGCTGCACTTTATGTACAAACAGACAAAGAAAGATGTGTGTACCAAGGGCGCGATCAACCCCAAAATCAAAATATTATAATATCCAAAAAATACTGAAAAAACAAGTTTTATTGACATATGAAAAAACACATTTTCAGGTGACAAATTCAAACAATTAAAAAGCCAAAAAGATGACCATGAAAGACACTCCAAAGGCAAAAGATCCCATAATGGGGATCTGTTGCTCACCTCCTCAAAAAATGCTGGGCAAAAGCTATATTATACAATATGTAAGTACATATGAAAAGTAGGACCTGGGTGAAGCATGTATTAAACAAGAAATCACTTGATATCATAACAAGGCATTATACAAGAGATTTAAAGGAATGTAATACATAGAAAACCTGGAGCCTGATGAGATAAGCTTGGTACAGATAAACATGAGGCATTAAACCTTTATGAAGATACCTAAAAGATGGACCAGGTAGTGGATACCATACAATAATTCTCAATAGCTTTTGCCCAGCATTTTTGAGGCGGTGAGCAACAGATCCCCATTATGGGATCTTTTGCCTTTGGAGTGTCTTTCATGGTCATCTTTTTGGCTTTTTAATTGTTTTTAATTGAATTTGTCACCTGAAAATGTGTTTTTTCATATGTCAATAAAATTTATTGTTTTTTCAGTATTTTTTGGATATTATATTATTTTGATTTTGGGGTTGATCGCACCCTTGGTACACATCTTTCTTTGTCTATTTCTCCAGTTTCTATGTGTGTGGTCAGCAGTCCCCCTCATTTATTCTTGGGAGTGCCCTCAAAGCCCCCTTTTTTGTTCAGTTGCATTTTATGTACATGTTCAGTAGTGACCAGTGCTGTGGAGTAGTAGTGGAGATGAATCTGTGTTGCCCTTTATGTACATGCTCAGTAGTGACCAGTGCTGTAGAGTCGTAGACGAGATGAATCTGTGCTGCACTTTATGTACATGCTCAGTAGTGACCAGTGCTGTAGAGTCGTAGACGAGATGAATCTGTGCTGCACTTTATGTACATGCTCAGTAGTGACCAGTGCTGTGGAGTCGTAGATGAGAGGAATCTATCCTGCACTTTATGCACATGCTCAGTAGTGGCCAGTGCTGTGGAGTCATAGATGAGATGAATCTGTACTGCACTTTATGTACATGCTCAGTAGTGACCAGTGCTGTGGAGTCGTAGATGAGATGAATTTGTGCTGCCCTTTATGTACATGCTCAGTAGTGACCAGTGCTGTGGAGTCGTAGATGAGATGAATCTGTGCTGCACTTTATGCACATGCTCAGTAGTGACCAGTGCTGTGGAGTCGTAGCTGAGATGAATCTGTGCTGCATTTTATGCACATGCTCAGTAGTGACCAAGCCTGTGGGGTCAAAGATGAGAGGAATCTATGCTGCCCTTTATGTACATGCTCAGTAGTAACCAGTGCTGTGGAGTCGTAGTGGAGATGAATCTGTGCTGCCCTTTATATACATGCTCAGTAGTGACCAGTGCTGTGGAGTTGGAGTTGTGGAGATGAGCCTGTGCTGCACTTTATGCACATGCTCAGTAGTGACCAGTGCTGTGGAGTCGTAGTGGAGATGAATCTGTGCTGCACTTTATGCACATGCTCAGTAGTGACCAGTGCTGTGGAGTCGAAGCTGAGATGAATCTGTGCTGCATTTTATGCACATGCTCAGTAGTGACCAGTGCTGTGGGGTCATAGTGGAGATGAATCTATGCTCCCTTTATGTACATGCTCAGTAGTGACCAGTGCTGTGGGGTCATAGAGGAGATGAATCTGTGCTGCACTTTATGCACATGCTCAGTAGTGACCAGTGCTGTGGGGTCATAGTGGAGATGAATCTATGCTGCCCTTTATGTACATGCTCAGTAGTGACCAGTGCTGTGGGGTCATAGTGGAGATGAATCTATGCTGCCCTTTATGTACATGCTCAGTAGTGACCAGTGCTGTGGAGTAGTAGTGGAGATGAATCTGTGTTGCCCTTTATGTACATGCTCAGTAGTGACCAGTGCTGTAGAGTCGTAGACGAGATGAATCTGTGCTGCACTTTATGTACATGCTCAGTAGTGACCAGTGCTGTGGAGTTGTAGATGAGATGAATCTGTGCTGCACTTTATGCACATGCTCAGTAGTGACCAGTGCTGTGGAGTTGGAGTTGTGGAGATGAATCTGTGCTGCACTTTATGTACATGCTCAGTAGCGACCAGTGCTGTGGGGTCGTAGTGGAGATAATCTATGCTGCACTTTATGTACAAACAGACAAAGAAAGATGTGTGTACCAAGGGCGCGATCAACCCCAAAATCAAAATATTATAATATCCAAAAAATACTGAAAAAACAAGTTTTATTGACATATGAAAAAACACATTTTCAGGTGACAAATTCAAACAATTAAAAAGCCAAAAAGATGACCATGAAAGACACTCCAAAGGCAAAAGATCCCATAATGGGGATCTGTTGCTCACCTCCTCAAAAAATGCTGGGCAAAAGCTATATTATACAATATGTAAGTACATATGAAAAGTAGGACCTGGGTGAAGCATGTATTAAACAAGAAATCACTTGATATCATAACAAGGCATTATACAAGAGATTTAAAGGAATGTAATACATAGAAAACCTGGAGCCTGATGAGATAAGCTTGGTACAGATAAACATGAGGCATTAAACCTTTATGAAGATACCTAAAAGATGGACCAGGTAGTGGATACCATACAATAATTCTCAATAGCTTTTGCCCAGCATTTTTGAGGCGGTGAGCAACAGATCCCCATTATGGGATCTTTTGCCTTTGGAGTGTCTTTCATGGTCATCTTTTTGGCTTTTTAATTGTTTTTAATTGAATTTGTCACCTGAAAATGTGTTTTTTCATATGTCAATAAAATTTATTGTTTTTTCAGTATTTTTTGGATATTATATTATTTTGATTTTGGGGTTGATCGCACCCTTGGTACACATCTTTCTTTGTCTATTTCTCCAGTTTCTATGTGTGTGGTCAGCAGTCCCCCTCATTTATTCTTGGGAGTGCCCTCAAAGCCCCCTTTTTTGTTCAGTTGCATGTTATGTACATGTTCAGTAGTGACCAGTGCTGTGGAGTAGTAGTGGAGATGAATCTGTGTTGCCCTTTATGTACATGCTCAGTAGTGACCAGTGCTGTAGAGTCGTAGACGAGATGAATCTGTGCTGCACTTTATGTACATGCTCAGTAGTGACCAGTGCTGTAGAGTCGTAGACGAGATGAATCTGTGCTGCACTTTATGTACATGCTCAGTAGTGACCAGTGCTGTGGAGTCGTAGATGAGAGGAATCTATCCTGCACTTTATGCACATGCTCAGTAGTGGCCAGTGCTGTGGAGTCATAGATGAGATGAATCTGTACTGCACTTTATGTACATGCTCAGTAGTGACCAGTGCTGTGGAGTCGTAGATGAGATGAATTTGTGCTGCCCTTTATGTACATGCTCAGTAGTGACCAGTGCTGTGGAGTCGTAGATGAGATGAATCTGTGCTGCACTTTATGCACATGCTCAGTAGTGACCAGTGCTGTGGAGTCGTAGCTGAGATGAATCTGTGCTGCATTTTATGCACATGCTCAGTAGTGACCAAGCCTGTGGGGTCAAAGATGAGAGGAATCTATGCTGCCCTTTATGTACATGCTCAGTAGTAACCAGTGCTGTGGAGTCGTAGTGGAGATGAATCTGTGCTGCCCTTTATATACATGCTCAGTAGTGACCAGTGCTGTGGAGTTGGAGTTGTGGAGATGAGCCTGTGCTGCACTTTATGCACATGCTCAGTAGTGACCAGTGCTGTGGAGTCGTAGTGGAGATGAATCTGTGCTGCACTTTATGCACATGCTCAGTAGTGACCAGTGCTGTGGAGTCGAAGCTGAGATGAATCTGTGCTGCATTTTATGCACATGCTCAGTAGTGACCAGTGCTGTGGGGTCATAGTGGAGATGAATCTATGCTCCCTTTATGTACATGCTCAGTAGTGACCAGTGCTGTGGGGTCATAGAGGAGATGAATCTGTGCTGCACTTTATGCACATGCTCAGTAGTGACCAGTGTTGTGGGGTCATAGTGGAGATGAATCTATGCTGCCCTTTATGTACATGCTCAGTAGTGACCAGTGCTGTGGGGTCATAGTGGAGATGAATCTATGCTGCCCTTTATGTACATGCTCAGTAGTGACCAGTGCTGTGGAGTAGTAGTGGAGATGAATCTGTGTTGCCCTTTATGTACATGCTCAGTAGTGACCAGTGCTGTAGAGTCGTAGACGAGATGAATCTGTGCTGCACTTTATGTACATGCTCAGTAGTGACCAGTGCTGTGGAGTTGTAGATGAGATGAATCTGTGCTGCACTTTATGCACATGCTCAGTAGTGACCAGTGCTGTGGAGTTGGAGTTGTGGAGATGAGCCTGTGCTGCACTTTATGCACATGCTCAGTAGTGACCAGTGCTGTGGAGTTGCAGACAGGGAAATTGAGGAGTCGGAGGTTTTGCTTACCGACAACATAACCCTACCTGAAATTATTCTGATGCGGTGGAAAAATGTGACATTTGTATGAAAATCAGCTAGAACCTGCATATTTTTCCACATTGCAAAAGCTTTTGTTCAGCAAAAGAAGTTCAGAAATTCCACCTGTCATCACCTGCGGCCACGCAGAATTGTGTCAGAAATGTAGATATGGGTCCTTAGTGGACAGGGCCTGGATCTCCCCTATCCTTTTGGCCGTGGTAATGGCTACTAGGAAGGCAGTTTTACGGGTGAGGGCAGAGATGGTTATTTTCTCCCCTAGAGCATAGTGGTCTGTACAGAGGGACCCGAGTACCAGACCCAGATCCCACGGCGGGGTGAGCTGCCTAATCGTGGGGCGCAGGCGCTGCGTGGCCTTTATAAATCTTATTACCCAGGGATGAGCAGCTAGCTGGTAATCGAAGAAGGCGCTTAAGGCTGAAATCTGGACCTTTAGCGTGCTAGGCTTAAGGCCTTTATTAAAACCTTATATAATCTTGCGCTAGTAAAATGTGTCCTGGTTGAAAATCCACACTAAACAGGAGATACTTTGTAAGAGGGTCTGTTACCTTCACTGGAACTAGAGACTGACAAGCCCGGGAATAATCTTCAAGAAGCAGATGGATGCACAGGTCCTTCCACAGATACTCCCCAACACAGCGATATAAAGGATACTGGAGCTAAATGGTGCTGCCTCCTTTTAGGCCCCTATTTGGTTGTACCAATGATATGTCTGCCTGTGGTCATGTCAGTAGTCCATTTATTAAAACCTGCCTGCAAAAAACTTAGTATGCTAGGGAGGTCAGGGGTGCCTGCCACGAGATCAGACCTGTCACCCTCCAGACAGAATCTTTTCCATATCTTCCTATAGATTGCGGATGTCACCGGTTTCCTACTGGCCAGTAGGGTGGATATGACCTGGTCCGACAATCCCTTTGTCTTCAGGATGTCCCTCTCAGGATCCAAGCCGATAGATGAAGTCTTGCTGGGTTTGGATGGTAGATCGGGCCCTGGTGGATGATGTCCTTCCACAGGGGTAGCTCGACTGGATTTCCTACTGCCATGGCTCCTAGAAGGGGAAACCAGCTTCTCTTCGGCCAGTATGGAGCGATCAACATCACTCGTGCGTGGTCCTCGCGTATTTTCCTGAGCACTGCCGGTATAAGGGCCAATGGCGGGAAAGCGTAGGAGAGGGATTCTCCCCAGGTCTGACTCAGGGCATCCACACCTTCCGGGTGGTCCGTCGGATTCAGGGAATAGAATCTGGGGACCTTCGAATTCTTTCGGCTTGCAAAGAGATCTATACTGGGGGTCCCCCAACGCTGACAGAGATGGTTGAAGATTTCTTCGTTCAGTTCCCATTCTGTCGGGCGGATCCGTTGTCTGCTCAAGTAGTCTGCTACTTCGTTCTGGGAACCCTCTAGGTGTACTGCGGTCACTGATCGGACTGTTCTTTCTGCCCAAGCGAATATTTTCCCTGCTAGGTCCTGTAGTGGTTGATGTCTGGGCCCTCCCTGGTGCTTCAGGAATGCCACCGTCGTCATATTGTCGGATAGTATACGGACATGACGATTCTCTAGTATCGACTGGTTCCGCCGTAGCGCTTCACAGACCGCGTAGAGTTCTCTGAAATTGGAGGATCTGGTCTTGATGTCTACTGGCCGTCTCCCCTGGAAGATTTTCCCTTCTATGTGGGCTCCCCAACCCCACACACTGGCGTCCGTGGTGACTACCACGTATGGAGAGGCTGTCCAAAATACGCCCACCTGAAGGTTTCTTGACCGTGTCCACCACCGAAGGGACTCTCTTACTCGTTCTGGCAGCCTTAGGGGTCTGTCTAGCGACGCCTGACTTCTGTCCCACCACGCAAGGATCTCTTTCTGCAGTGATCTTGAGTGGAATTGGGCCCATCGGACGCACTGGATGCAGGCCGACATGAGGCCCAGGACCTCCATTGCCTCTCTTATGGAGCACTGACGTCTCAACAGGTCTCTGGTTCTGGTCTGAATAGTCCTCTGCTTCTGTTCGGGTAGCCAGGATATTCTGTCGGTTGAGTCTAGGAGGACCCCGAGAAATATTTTCCTGGTTTCTGGCCTGATGTTCGACTTCTCCCAATTGATCACCCATCCAAGGAACTCCATTACCGCAGTTGCTCGGTTTCTGTCGCGAACGAGCGCTTCCCTGGATCTTGCCACCAGTAGGAAGTCGTCTAAATAGGGTATGATCACAATACCCTGATCTCTCAGGTAGGCCACTACTTCTCCCACCAGCTTTGTAAAGATTCTGGGAGCTGAGGCCAACCCGAATGGAAGACACTGGAACTGGAAGTTGCAGGTCCGGGCTGGTAAACTGACCGCAAACCTTAGCAGTCTCTGGGATGAGGGATGGATAGGGACCTGGTAGTAGGCCTTCTTTAGGTCTAGGGTGCACATGACGGCGTCCCGATCTATCAGGAGGGTTGCGGATCGGACCGATTCCATCCGGAATCTCTTGTACTTGACCCAGGCATTTAGTGGTTTCAGGTTTATGATGGTACGGGCCTCGCCAGATGGTTTTGTGATCGAGAACAGGGACGAATAGTGCCCTTTCCCTCTTTCTGACGGGGGAACTGGTACTATGACCTTTGATTTTACCATGTCCTGTAGATCCGTCCACATTGCGGAGTCCTCCAGGACGACAGTGGGGGGTAATATATCTTTCGGGGGGAGGTGAATAAAGCTCTATATTGTAGCCCTCCACGATGGTTCTGAGGACACACTGATTGTGGGTGACTCGGGACCAGTTTGTTGCGAAGTGGCGAAGTCTCCCCCAATACCTATGGCGTCATTGCCTCCTCAATCTAGAGGTTGATGTGAATGGAGAACCTCTGTCCCTCCCGGTCTGGCTGAAGGAGCCCTTGTAGGAGCCTCTACTGGACCTTGCCCGACCCCTGAACTCGGTCTGCCTCCTAGAAAAAGAGCCTCTCCGAAAGGACTGGGGTCGTCTGGGTTTTTCCTCCGGGAATCCCTTCTTTTTATCGGACACCAGCTCTAGAATGTTATCTAGGGCTGGCCCGAATACCCTCAGGCCCGAGAAGGGGATGGCGCATAGCTTAGTTTTTGAAGCGTTGTCCCCCGACCAGGATTTGAGCCAGACTGCTCTTCGGGCCGCGTTGGAGAGGGAGCTGTTTCTGGCTGCAAATCTTACCGATTCGGCCGACGTATCTGATAGGAACGCCGTAGCCGATTTCATGAGCGGAAGGGATGCTAGGATGTCTGATCTAGGGGTCTTGTTGGTTAGGTGTTCTTCCAACTGCCCCATCCACAAAAACATAGACCTGGCCACCGAGGTGGCTGCTATGTTGGCCCTAATAAGAGCCGCCGACGTCTCCCATGCTCTTTTTAATAGGACGTCTGCCTTCCTATCCATCGGGTCTCGAAGACCTGATGAGTCCTCGAATGGGATAGCCGTCTTTTTGGTAACCTTAGCGACTGGGACATCTATTTTAGGAATTTCCTCCCATGCCCGGGTTTCCTCAGGCTCAAAAGGCAGTCTGCTTCTAAAGTCTCGGGAGAGTGTCAGTCGACGCTCTGCCTCCTTCCACTCCTCCTGGACCATCGTTTTGATGTGTTCACTTACAGGGAACACTACCTGTCTCCGGGCCACCAGTCCTCCGAACATTAAGTCCTGCCTGGACTGTGGTTTAGGGACCTCCTCTATCTGCATAGTATTTCTGACTGCTTGGACCAACTCGTCCGTGTCCTCCAGTCTGAATAGGTATTTCCTGCTCTGATCTTGTCTATCCCCCCAGATCTCGCCTTCTTCCTGATCCGAATCCCGGAATTCGGACTCCTCACTAGGGCTTTCTTCCGACTCTGGGTCCGCTTCCCACCTTGGACGTTTGCGACTCGGCCCTGGGCTGGGGGACTGACGCCGTGCGAGGCTGGATGTAGAGGCCCGAACTTCCTCCCTTATCAGCGATCTCATTTCGGCTAGGAGGGATGGCTGTTCTTCGCCTACGACCCTTGAGGTACAGGGTCCGCATAGGGTCTTGTTATATGCGTCCGGCAGCTTTACCCTGCATACTGGGCATCTGACCGATTTGGAGGTAGCCTTTGCCGGGTCCTTCGCCCCCGAGAGGGATTCTGTCGGGGCTCCCTTCTCCTAATAATACAGAAGGGGCACCTACTCAGATCTGGGTTGGGGTAATGGGTGGGGGGAGGGTGGTCTGCGCTATGCGCACTTACCCCTCCGCCTGCTGGAGCGACCCCTTCCATCCTGGCGCGGTCCGCAGGGTGCTATGGACCTCCGAAGCGTGCTCCCTGGATCTCCAGAAGCGCGCTCTGTGCCTTAGGAGCGCGCGCTGTGGACCCCAGAGGCGAGCGCTGTGTGGCTTCAGTAGCGAGCGCTGTCTGGCTTCAGTAGCGAGCGCTGTCTGGCTTCAGTAGCGAGCGCTGTCTGGCTTCAGCGCTCGCTGGGATTCAAAGGCCGGCGTCTGACGTCACCGGATGTGACGCGCGGCCTCTCGCGCTAGGCCGCCTCCTCCACTTCCTGCTCTGCGCGCGACTATGGCGGCCTCCTCCGGCCTGCCGCCGTGGGGAGCCAACCCCTCATCCATCTGCGGCGGACTGCCACTCCGGCCTCTACGCCTGCTATGGCGGACTGCGGAGGCCTCATTCCTGCCTCCCAGCGCCGGCTGCGCCAGTCATCTGTCGGTGCCCGCCCGGCCAGCCGCCTGCGGGGAGCCGACCATCACCTGCCGTGGCGGTGAGTTTTTGGAGCCGAGAGCCTCCCATAGGGAGGAACGGCTCCCTCCAGGAGCGTCGTCCTGCTCCTGGCCTTTGGGGCAGAGGGACTCCCCACTGGAGAGTTTCGGCCCCGGGACCTCTTGACAGGGGAAGGCTTGGACTAGCCGTACGATCCCCTGAGCCCCTCCGGTAAGCTTCTCGTGTGTCGGAGGGTGCAGGGAGGGTGCAGGGACAGGAAAAACACTGAGGGAGAGGGGGTGGGACGTGATCTTTAACCTCTCGTGTGCTTCCTGTCCCTGTAAGGAGGAGGAGGACGTCCTCCATGGTGCTGTCAGGTGGACGTCCTGGAAAACAAGCTTATTTTAGAACATTTTTCCTGCTATCACCCCAGTATTTGCAGAAGTATCCCCAAGTAACCTCATCAAACTAAACACATGGCCAGAATTTGTGTAATGGTCTAATAGTCAAGAGCAGGTTTGCATCCCAATGGGAAACATTGCGCTTTGCGGCGACTGCAAAATAAAAAAAAAAAAAGCCTCTGACTTTTGGCAGCCCTAAATCCTCTAGTCCTAGTATCATTTATTAATACGGTACCAGAGGTCGCTCGTTATATTTTGCAGGTAAACAAGACCATTCCAGAACATGGTGGCATTTAAGAACTGCAGCCTGACTCCGACGCTGCCAGCTGCTTGACCTACTCCATAAAGCGACACCCACGCTCTGCCAAGGCTCATCCATCCTCAAATACACAGAAGAAAAAAAAAAAAAGTTAGCACTAAATTAGGAAAATGCTTCAAAGTGTTTGACTCGGAAGACTGAACACGCAAAAAGAGGAGACTGATTCTACATGGCAGCACAGGCTCGATGTCTCTTCAGCCCCGCTGATGTGGCCACAGGCAGGAGAAGCCAAGGTTTTCAAAAGGGCAACTGCCTGCAAAAAAGTAAGAAAAAAAAAAAAGTAGCCCTATTGTAGCACCTGCTAAATCCCTGAGAGCGGCCTATCCGAGAAACTCAAAAACATGTGAATCCCTCAAGATCTTAAAAAGGGGAATTTCAGACAAATTCCCCTAATGCTCAAATCCACAAGGCGAATCGGTCACGTAGAGAACAAGAACTATCGCTACAGATTGGAAGATTCCCCTCTATATCCACCAACAGATCATTCCTCCATTTAACTTTAGCCTCCCCAATAGAAAACGTGCAACGTGGCGCCATTATGTGGCTACTATATGCCTTATAGAACTTTTAAAAGAAAAAAAAGTCACCATGAAAGCACGGGTTAATCTACTGGCATCCTGTTATCGAGATGCTAGATTCGAGACACGTCCGATATTTTTCTATGCCCATGCTACTACATTAATGAAATCACAATAAAGAATTTTTTGCTTTTAATTTGCTTTGCTAGATTGGAAAACGTCTCATTCGTAACTTCATGGATGATCAGTCTGTGTTTAGGAGTCCGGTGGGCGGAGTGATTCAATGATTGACTGACAGCCTTTTCTGAATGAGCATGGATGGCTATCACTCATTTGGATCACCCACTGGACTCCTTAGGCAAAGAATGAGCAGGCATTTAAAATGAACACAAGTTATACTACCTCTTTTCCCACAAAACTATACAGGACTCTGCTCAGCTCCTCGGGCTCTAACCCATGAAAAGGAGAGAGATTAGCTTCTTTAAAGAGAACCCGTCATGTTGTAGATCTGTAGATGTTGATCTGTAGGCAGGACCGTATAGAGAAGGAGAAGCTGAGTGGAATGAGAATAGGTTTGTGGGAAAGGATCCAGTATACCTCGCTTTTTATTCATTGAAATCCCTGGTGTGTATGAGTTAGTCCAGTGGGCGGTCCTACTATTGATTGACAGCCATATCTGCCAGCACAGTCATACAGAGAAGACTATCAATCACTGAATAGGACCGCCCACTGGATTCACACATACAAACACCTGGGATTCTCATGAAGAAAATGCCAGTTATACTCAAATGTTCTCACAATCATGTATCACCTGCTCTATAACATTCTGCCTGTTGATCATATGCTATTTTTTAACATGACAGGTTCCTTTATACAAATATAGTGGTTCTCTCTAACAAACTGCAGGAAAATACCATCAGGACTAATCCAAACAACTATGCAAAGCCACATGTAAAGAGGGAACTGCCAATGAGAATCCTGTGTTGGATTTCATGATCACATTCCTCGCTCTATAATCTCTTCATACGGCGCTTAGATTATTAATTAGCATTAGAATGAACAGAACTGGATTTGCCACAGTGAACAGTGTTCAGATCTAAACAGGACCTTTCACCAAATTTTTCATGCTGAACTGGACAAACAGGAGGTAAATGGTGGCTACAGAGTGGATTTCTATTTTTTTCTTCTTTAACTTCTCCTCTCCATTGAGGAGATATTAGAAATCAAAGTGCTTAGCCCCAATGAGCTAACAAAAATTAAAGTTTAAGTGGCTGTTATCAGACAGTTTTCTCTGGGCAGTGCACTTCTTCCCCCTCTACGATGCTGACCAATCATAAGCAATGCTTAAAAGGAAAGAACACCACACCCCCACCATAGTTTAGAGCAGATTTCTCTTTGTGCGAGATGCAATAATACAGCTCTAACCTACTGTACATGTCTGTGAGAAAAGACACTGCAGCCGAATTTAGGTGCGTAACATTACAAACTCTTCTAGCAGCGCTCCTCCTCTTATGGCACAGTGAACTCTGCTGTACTTCTACTGCCTCCACACTTCCTGTCTGGAAGTGTATCAGTAATCACACAGAGCAAACCTGTCGATACATCTCATGCAGGAAGTACCTGCCTGCTCTGGACTACTGTGAGAGATGTAATGGCAGTGTGATCTCACTACAGAGAGAGTAAAAGTTGCTTGAGCACAGCAGACATAAGTGTTATTATTGACACTTTTAAGCTCTAAGGTTTGGACAGTGTGGGGGGAGGGGCAGTACTGTAGAGGCGACATTGCTATGAGAGGAGAAGAGCTTGTAATGTGACACTGCTAAACTCCGCTTCACTGCCCCTCCCCCAACACCAACTCATGCAGGAGGTTAGACCAGGAGATCAGGGCTGTATCATTAATTACATCTCACACACAGACACCTGCTCTAAGCTGTAACGGGGCACCCACCCACACATTTTGTTCTGCAAACATAATTACATTGTGTCTCCAGTGCAATATGATCAATTTGCTGAAAAAGGCCTGGTTTCAGGACAGGTTTCTGGACGAAAGCAGCAGTGTTTTTCTAAATCTGGAGAACCCCTTGAAATGACATCTCTAATGGCTGAACAGAGTTCACACGACCAATACAATTAAAAACAGAAAATGAAAGTTGTACAGTGTGTGTGTGTGTGTGTGTGTGTGTGTGTGTGTGTGTGTGTGTGTGTGTGTGTGTGTGTGTGTGTGTGTGTGTGTGTGTGTGGTTCAGTCCTACCTGGGACCAGAAGCCTGGTGGCGCTAAAAGTTGGACCTTCAACCTAAACATCTATAACCATTTACTGAGAGTCATCTCTTGGAGGAGGTATGGGAAATTAGATTTTCACAACCAATTTTACAAATTCCACGCAATGAGGTGGCACAAGGGTCGTCTATTGGCCACTCCCCCTACTTTGCATGGGTATAATATATAACGGAGAGGAAAGAGTATTCAGGTAATAAATGCAGATCTATATGGTATAGGGCCAACCACAATGATACGCTGGTGATACACAGAGTCACATCACATGATAAGGAGAAGACCCAAACATTACTGTAAAGTCCATCTCAAAGGGGCGTAAAATGCAGATTATGGACATAACTTCTTTCCTCAGTGAATAAGCGTTTTCCTCATCTTCCCTCGCCAAGTTCATTTACACAGATCTGTTTATGCAGGCCCCAGAGAGCTGGAACCGAAACACAAAGATCTGTCTCAGCTGGAGAATACGTCTTACCAAGAAAATGTCTAACGGGATTCATGGCTTCATCTTAAAAGACAGCAACTTGAATAGCAAGCTTGTAGTAACCTTGCCGCAAATCCCAAGGGGCCACTCAGTTATCATCCTGTGTCCACGTCTCCAGCTACTCCTTCACGATGTACCCAACATTACTGAGGCCCAATAAAATTTTACAGAAGGCGATTCCTCGCCGCAAGAGCAGGAACACTACCGGTTCCTCGCCGCAAGAGCAGGAACACTACCGGTTCCTCGCCGCAAGAGCAGGAACACTACCGGTTCCTCGCCGCAAGAGCAGGAACACTACCGGTTCCTCGCCGCAAGAGCAGGAACACTACCGGTTCCTCGCCGCAAGAGCACATTAGACTTTCTGCCTCAAATATTTATTCAGTTTTTATTGTGAGCTAGGAGGATATAAACATTTTTCGAGAAGAGAATATGCCAAATTTTCCATGGACTTCTTTTTAAAGTTGAAAAAAAAAAAAAAAAGTTATCAAAACAACTTATTTTCCATGATGCGGTATGCTTTGCCCATTGACATCTACCAACTAATGGTGCCTGCTACTGGTAGACTATTGCGCAAATCCTAAAAAGGGGGACGTTAATATACTGTAGATTTTTTTTCTTTTTAAAAAGGTGCCAAGTTAGGATATAAGGGACTCATGGCTGGTTTTAAACAAAGTGGGGCCCTAGGTAAAAGTTTGAAGTGGGACCCCAAATTCTAACATACTGCAAAACAAAAAAAACATTTTGTTTGCATATACATGAGCCAAGTTCAGGTCGTTAAATTAGCGTGATTGACAATATTGAAGTCGTTCGGCCCTTTTTACACCGGCTGACGAAAAATGATGGGGACAGAATGATCACTGATAGAGGATACTGATACAGTATCATGTTATCAGCAGCATATCTGATGTGCTGCTGAGAACAATGATTTTATTCCGGCATAAACAATCCAGCCACCAGATGAATACGCAACATTTTGCCCTTTGCTTGTTCGTTGGGTGATGTTCACACCAATGATCTATCATCTGCACTGCTGGCATTTATAAATGCATATGTCCCACACACTCGGCATGTTACACACAAATTGTATATATATATATATACACACACATATACATATACATATACATACACACATACACACACACACACATATGCATGCATGCAGTACATACAGAGATATGGATGCACAGGCACTTGCATACACACACTCTATAGAATACTTACCAGCCTCCTCTTCTAAACTCCCGCAGGGTACAGGACATCACATGACTGCTATCACCAGAGATCCTTAAGCAGTCTCACCATAGGAAATTAGAATGATCTTATTTTTGCTGTAAACGCTGGGGGTCCCTGGGCAACTGTCCAGTCTACATCATGCCCCAACATCGGCGACAGAAGGGACCACCACTCATTATCCTTAACATTACAAGACTATTCACATGTGAAAGATGTGCAGTTTGGGAGACCCAAAGTTCTCCACTGTATATAGCATGGCTTGGTTCGCAGTTATCTACTGTCTACGGCTACCTTAAAGGGGTTTCCAGAATTTGAAAAGTATCTACGGGTTGTGTCAGGTACTGCAGCTTAGCCCAATTCATTTCAATGGGACATAGCTGCACTAGTGGGCTTAAATGGACAATGTTTTTAGGAAGAAAGAAGTGTTGTTTTTTTTTTACATTTCTAAATCCATTTTAAAAATTTTTTATAGGTTAGCAACGACTCCCCTACACACAGTTTCTCTTCGCTATGAAAGCAAATGCATCTACCAACATAATGATGTCTTCACCCATGCCTTCTCCTGCAACATTTTAATCTGTGTATACAGAACATAAGCAGCTTTTTTTGTATTTTTTTTTTATAACTTGTGCTTTTAAGCTCTATCGTTTACATTTACTGGCCCTTTAAATTTGTTCTCCTGATAACAGATTAGTTATATTGGGATGCTTTGCTTTATCAATGTAAAGCAGTTACAGAAATAAGTGCAAAGAAATGGTCTCTGAATAGCTTGGGTTACCTTGTCTTCCTCTTCTCTCTGCAGGCATTCCTGTGCTTTCCTCTGCAGCTCTTCCTGAACAACACGGGCGTATTCAGAATCCAACTCTTCTCTAAAAAAGGCACAAAAAAAATGGGATATTATAATGTGCATAGGTTTATCAAAGAAACTAATCGGAGCAGCACCACTTAATAGAATGGCGTCAATGTGAACAGCAGCAGGCTGCTGTGACTGCATCATATACAAACCAAAGCGTACAGCAGCATGCGGGGCATGCCAGAAGATGTATGCAAACATTGAAGATATGGAAGATGAACTGAATTACTGCTATACAGAATATACTTATAAAGTGAAGATTCTTAGGACAGAAATTGGTCAATTCTGGTGTGTTCACTGGTCACAACAACATACTTTTCTTTGATGGGACCCTAACCATTGACTGAGCAATTAGTTAAAGGCGGTTTTTTAATTAGTGCTGGATCCTACATGCTCTTTAAATGTTTAAGCTTTTAGTCTGAAATATGTAAGTTAAAAAAAAAAAAAAAAAAAAGGAGGATAGGGTCCCACCAAAGAAAATTTGCCTTGTGGTAGAAATTAATCTCCTGGACTGAACAAGCCACATTGACTTAGCAAAGAACATGAACACAAGTCACCTACATGGTGGATACAATGGCAGACAGATAGAAAAGGGCCCCGGTACAAGAACCATATCTGGGCCTTTTGCAGTACAATAGTTCTGTCTATGAGAGAAGTTACTTGCTGATTTCGAGGTGGTAGTGGGCTCCTGTGTGGATCAAGTGGTGGGAAACTAGTAGTCCAATCTAGAGGACAGTCAACAGAATTACTTAAAAGGGAACCAGACAGCAGTTTTTTTTCCCACCTAGTCTGAGAGCTGCGTAATGAAGGTGCAGAGACCCCGATTCCAGTGATGTGTCACTTACTGGGCTGCTTGCTGTAGTTTTGATTAAAAAAAAAAAAATTAAAAAAAAAAAAAACAAACACACACACACACACACACACACACACACACACACAGAACAAACACACTATTTTACAAGCAAGAGACCACAAGACTACTACTAATAAACCTGCTGCCAGGTAGACTTCCATGCTCATGAGCTCTATGTAACCTCGCCCCATAGGCAGCTTTCTGCCTATGCAAAGTGTACACAAAAAAAATAGCAAATCAGTGGTGTAGGTAGGGTTATACAGAGCTCAGCATTCAGAGAACTAATAGATTTGCAGCAGAAAAAAAAAAAAAAGAAAAAAAACACCACAGTGACTGTATCAAAGCCGTAAACAAAGTCATATTGTTGGAATGAGGGTCTCTGTCTCTACATAATGCTGATCTCAGATAGGGTAGCAAAAATCTGGCAGCAGAATCCTTTAATAAGTTGCTAGAGAGTTGCGTATGGTGTTATGCAAGAATCAGGCAGAGGAGATTTAAAAAAAAAAAAAACCACTATAGCAAAATTTTCCTCTTTTTTATTGTTAAGGTTAATATTTTCTAGACTTCAAATATGCCACAGTTCTTGGATCATTGAGCAGATCATCACCCCAGTGTCACAATTTCTTGTCATAACGAGAAAGATACATGTATAAAGATATCGCAAAGAACAGGTCATTTGTGCGTAACAAAAAAGGATCTACTTTCCTCTCCAGACATACCTTGTCTTTTGGTTGCACCCAATAGAGCACTCAAGTGAAGGGGGAAACATTGCAAACTTAAAGCAAGGAATATACACAAATGATGATGCTTTCTCCAGATACAAAAGCAGACTGCTATTTTTTTCCACTAATCTCATAGCCCCTTTTTAGACCCTTGGGTGATCCCCCTTTTTGGACCCTTGGGTGATCCGCTCACATTTGCTTTTGTTGCTCCAGGCTGAACACTTTGCTCTGTTGATCTTCTTCATCCTGGAGCTTCTTGGCTATACGGATGTCCTTCTGCACCAGCTTATTCTTCCGTACATTGGAGGCATAGTGTTGCTCAACTAAGAGAAAAAGACAAAAATGGGGAAAAAATACAAAATTAATGAGCATAAGTAGTCTATGGGAGGACCCAGGAGAAGAAAACCAGGGTCAAACTTACAAACTCTCCAGTATTTAACTGTGCATAGTAATATTTGGCAGCTGGACTGCAGTGTTAGGCCGGGATCACACTACCGTGTGTGATGCGAGAAACTCACACGAGTCTCTCACATCAACACCCGGCGCTACCGCCGGCACTCAGAACCGGAGCTGCGGCTGCATAGAAATAAATGTAGCCGCAGCTCCGGTCCCGAGTGCCAGTGGTAGTGTGATCTTCTGTGGATGTCACTTGGGCATATCCTTCTACCTCGCCACGTGATCCCAGACATATTGGATGATGCTGAGATAAGGGCTCTATGAGGCCATATCATCACTCCTTGTTCTTCTTTAAGCTGAAGACAGCTCTTAATTATATTGGCCGTATGTTTGAGGTCATTTTCCTGCTCCAGAATGGAGCCAGATGCCTCCCTGATGATTTTACCTCATGGAAAAGGATCTGACGGTATTTCTCACTATTGAAGACACCATTAATCCTGACCAAATCCCCAACTCCATATTCAGAATTGCAATGCCACACTGCCAGGACCCTCCATCATTCTTCACTGCTGCCTGCAGAAATGTATTGTACTGCTCTCCAGCCCTTCGAGGAACAAACTTCTTTCTGTTAGAGCCAAATATTACTCATGATTATTCCTCAGTCCAGACATTTTCTACACTCCAGATCCTTTATTTTCATGCACAGTTGAATCACATGGCTTTATTTCCATGTACAAGGTATGGATTTTGGCCAAAAATCTCTCATGAAGACCACTTTTAAACAGACTTCTTTGAACATTATACGGGTGTAGCTGGGTCCCAATGGTTACTGTTTTGAGCTGATGGCACTGCTGGACATCTTCCAATTTCGAAGGGACGTAAGCATGAGGTGTCTCATCTGCTGCACTAAGTTTCCCTTTCTGAATACTGAGTACATGGTCTTCAACGTTGCCCATTTCTTGGTGCCCTCAATGCTGATAAGTAGAGGTAGATATTAGTCCATCATGCAATACCATCAAGGAGGCATCTATCCTGCTGCAGAGAAAAATTGAGGAAAATCAATGACTTCAAACACAGCCAATGTCATGAATAACTATATTCAGCATAAAGAAGACTAAGGAGTCCTGGAAGTGTTGGTATGACCACACAGAACCTTGATCCAAGATGTCTGGGATTACGTAAAGAAACAGGAGAATTTTGACAAACCTGCATTCACAGAAGATCTGTGGTTAGTTCTCCAAGATGTTTGGAGCAACCTTCTGCAAAGTTTCTTTGAAGACTGAGTGCAAGTGACAAGTGTACCTGGAAGAATTGATGCCATTTTGAAGGAAAGGCCACATTCACACTATCAGTATTTGGTCAGTATTTTACCTCAGTATTTGTAAGTCAAAACCAGGAGTGGGTGATAAATTCAGAATTGGTGATGGGTTTTTATTATTCTTTTCCTCCTATTGCTCCACTCCTGGTTTTGGCTTACAAATACTGATGTAAAATACTGACCAAGTAATGAATTTGTGAACGTGGCCTAAAGGCTGTTCACACACAAAGAAAAAAAAATGGAAAAAAAAAGATGCAATTTAGATTTTTTGATTTCGCCTTATATATGGTGGTATTAGGTAGGATAAAATTTGAGAAAATTAAGTGACAATAGCCTACTCAACTCTTTTTTTCTAAAACGTACCTTGGCTTTATGACCAAACTACAGAAAAAAAAAAATGAAATAGCTGAACATGTACAGACTATCATGTGTCTAAAACCTCAATTTAGATCCATACTATCCTTTTATTCTGGTAACTCACTTTCCTGTTCTTGCAAGCAGTGAGCCAGAGCGCCATCTTCAAGAACGGCAAAGTCCCGGCAAACTAAAACAATACAAAATATAATAAAATACACAAGTAATATCACAGATTATTTATTAGGATGACTCTGGAAAACAAAATCCTCAAAGTTATATAAGCAGATACCAAGACTGGTCATACACACTAGACTTAAGTCGGCATCTTAGATCGGACTCTAAAAATCGGTACTCTTAGGCTGTGTGCACACACTGCGGATTTTGCTGCGGTTCCGCAGCGGTTTTGGCCGCTGCGGACCCGCAGCAGTTTTTGCTGCAGTGTACAGTACAATGATTCCCTATGGGAATCAAAAACCGCAGTGCAGACGGTGCGGAATTTTCCGCGCGGATTATCTGCAGTTTTCAATCCGCAGAAAGAATTGACATGTCAATTCTTTCTGCGGATTCCCCTGCGGTTTGCCATCTCCTCCATTGAAGAGATGCAAAACCGCAGAGCAATCCGCAGGTAAAACCGCAGGTCTTTTGACCTGCGGTTTCACCTGCGGATTTTACAAAATCCGCGCGGATGAATCCGCACCTAATCCGCAGCGTGTGCACACAGCCTTATAGAGCAGGTGTTGCGGACCACATTGATGATTTTTGCAGCCCCAGAAAGCTGCACAGATACACAGCCGATCTCTTGGTCTTACGGTGATCAATACCAGTGTGTTCACAACAATCATCTTTGTGTACAGCAAGGACTCCAAGAACTACTGTAGGTCTGGGCCCCGGCACAAAATGTCAACTGGAGAACAAAAACGAACACCAAACAGCAAATAACAGAACAGGAGGTGGAGGAATGTTCCAACAATACAGAAGATAAAAAGTACAAGACCGGGCATGTGATCTCCTGTGCGGTACAGGGCTATTTATATATATGATGGTGTGAAGTCTGCACTTATTAGCGCCACTCCACGCCAAATGCGTAGGAAGAATAGTATTATGGAACCACATTCGGCTCAATGGATAAACAAAAAAGGTCATGTTATGGCTGCACTATTAGCCTTATAGGGGATCCTCGCCAATGGTCTCCTGGTTAGCAGATCGTATTGTGCCGTAAGTTGTGGGGAAACAGGGTAGTAAATGTTGTCTGCAGCACCACCACAGGAGAAGTGAGGCATTACATGGTTCCTCAACCATATTATTCGAGCACTTTAAAAGACACTCAGTTAGCACCAGAGTATGCTCAGATAACACCTTATCCCAGCACGTTCACTCATCATTAACATATTGGCATGGTCGAATAATACGTTAGATTCCCCGTGGCTGCATGCCTCACAGCTGTTCAACAGCTGCAAGATATGCATAAATTGCTTGAGAGAGATAGAGATATATATATATATCTCTATTAAAAAAAAAAAAGCGCTTTGATGGCTCAAATTTGCAAGGAAAAATTAAGCAGCTTGTGCAGGAGATTG
Source organism: Dendrobates tinctorius (assembly GCF_039654945.1). NCBI lineage: Eukaryota > Metazoa > Chordata > Amphibia > Anura > Dendrobatidae > Dendrobates > Dendrobates tinctorius. The sequence continues at coordinate 73,308,940 of NW_027361754.1, forward strand.
AGGTTCTTATTCACTTTGCAAGTATTGTAAAACACTGCATTTTCTGCCGCAAGAACACACAGAAAAAAATGTGACAAAAAACACAGGGAGTGATCAAGCCCTTAAAAGATATGTACACATGACTGATTTTTCAGGGAGTATACTACGTGACTTTCCTCCACAATGTCCCAAACAGCAAGACGTTATTCCCTAATGTATAAAGGGGATATCTGTGATTTACACAGAAGCAGAAATCAGAATGACAGGCTAAGATGAAATAAAACCAGTAATATCAGATCATATGACGAATCCACACTGATCATCGTCTGGTCCCATCCTGGAAATAGATCAAGGTGGATCTTACAGAATGCCTTTTGGCGACGTGTTTAGATCTGTCACTGGCACACCCTGAAAGTTATCAGTGTTCAGAGAATCTGATTAATGAGCCTTCAGTCAATCACCCCTCTGGTGTCAGGTCCTAATACGCCATTCACACGTTATAGTGGTAGGGGGATGCGGTTATCACTCAGTTGTCATAAAAGCCGATTTAAAAAAAAAAAAAAAAAAAAAAAAAAACACATCACACACAGTCTCATCTTTGCAGGAGTACTCAACTTTGCATGTTCCTGATTGGTGGGGGTGGCAGGCAGTGGGCTCCTGGTTTGTTGGGGGGCTTGATTGACAGTTTACATCAGCAGTGTTATTGTGCTATGTTGACCTGGAATCTCTGCTCCTGATGAGGCAGCTTCTTCCCACTGAGACTGAAGCCGGCCAGATCAAGAGCCATCAGCGTACTCCTGGGATCCTGACCAATTTCAAAGCCGCGCTTACAAGCTCAACAGAAACGAGCTTGTAAGCACTTCCCATATTTGGCCAATTATAATGGAGGGTTGGGATGTTGATAACATACAAGTTGAAAGCTGCTGTGTTTTTCACACTTTGACAATGTTGGTCTTCGCTGTACATCTGGCATTTGGTTCATGACCAAGGATGAACTAAAAATGCTGTGTCCCAACCAAATAGGAAATTGTATGAAATGAGAGATCTGTGATTGCAAAGTATTGGAAATATATTTTACTTATGAAACAGAACAATGGAAGCATGTGCGTCTATCGGCGGAGAGAGGCATTGTGAGGGGTCCAGTTAAGGACAGTGAGACAGCAGCCTGTGAGGGGTCTCAGGATGGCCTTGCCAGGGAGCAGCACACAAACCTTTTGTGTACTCCAGCAGATGTTCGGTGAGATCATGTTAAAAATCCAGAAATGAAAAGACAGACTGCCCGCTGCCCACAGGAGACTGCAGTGAGATCATGGAATCATTGCAAACTGCCAAACCATTTCATTACTCTGCCCGTTCCCCAAAGACAGGACTTTACTGTAAACTTCTGCGAGGAGAATTAACTCAAACCCTGCCAACGTAGGACACTAGTGTCGTTCCCCCCTCTCTTTGTCATATACTCAGTAGATTGGGCACAAAAAGGATAGGGTTTATGATAGATGGCACAATAAGGTGCACTTCAGATCATTTTAGCATGGGGCTTAAAAGGGAATCTGTCAGCAGGATTTCACACAAAGTCAAACAATACCGTTACAAGACCAGTCCGCTCCCCTGTTACTGAGAAATCAGCGTCTGCATTGATGTTCTGAAGGACTATGGTAGATGGAAGCCTCTGTCACTCCAGCTCTATTTCCCACCTCCTCTGCTTGACTGACAGCCTCTAATGCAGGGTGACTTCAGGCAAAATGAGCTGTTCGTCAAGCAGGAAGCATGGTAGCTGTAATTGGCCGGTTTATAGGCATCAGTGTCAATCCTGGTAGATCGGGGGTTTGAAGATCACTACCAATTGTGAGTCGCAGATCTTTCATTTAGCCTGTGTGTTTGTGTCCTATTTTAAATGGATTTGGTTTCCTTTGGTGCTGAAGAGGTTAACGACCCTTTCTATGTTGGTCAGAAACTTGCAGCTCCATTTTCAGCTGCTTTTGATCTGGTCATTACCTCTCCCTATAAAACCTGGTCACACCCCCTGTCTTACCAGTGAAAGCTTTACTACCTAGCTCTCTGGAGACGCTGTTCTGAATAGGAGATTGTCGTTTTGGGGTGTATGCTTTCCTCATTCCCATTTGGTTGGTACATTTCTATCCTTGCCTATATATCTCTACGTTTGGCAAGTTTTTGTATGTTTGTTGCTTTCTGTTATCCCTATTTTGTCTGTGTGTCTTTACCTTACATTTCTGTCCCATGCCTTATGGCTGGGGGGTGGGGACAGAACAGGGTTTAAACAGGAGCATAGTAAGGTCGGAGACTCCCGGGACAGGGATAGTTAGGGTCCAGTTCTAGGGACAATTTGAGGCCCCCTTTCCTTACCGAAGGCCGTCACAGTGCGACAATCAGACTTTACTGATCACAGCAATGACGCAAGGAGAGCGCACCCACCGGGGTGCGGCAGTCACACTCTAGGTGAACTGGACCTAAAATCAGGTAATTGACAGTAAATTCAGATTACTTGATCCATCTGATATGAGGGTGTGGTGTGGGAAATCTGCATAATCAATATGGTAACCATTACAGCCTTATCCAGGGTTGCAGGAAGAAAAGTGGCAAGTCCTACCTCAATACAACATATTACCACCTGATCTACTCAGATTCCTGATTTATGAGTCAGGAAAGGTTAAGTACCTGGTTGGCAACAATTGCAGCTCACATTGATATCCGTCCAGCTTTCTACAGGAAACAGATTTATCCCCCCCCCCCCCCATTTTTATGAAGGGGGGTTAATTGAAAGGCTACTTGGATTTTTACATTTTAAAAACGAGACTGATTTGAGATTACAATGAAAATTAGAACGGACCTGAATCGCTTGGACATAATTTTCATGTTCAGGAAACGCCAAAAACAACTGACCACATAATGGTTCTTAATATGTTGTAGTGTAAGTTCAAGGACATTTTTATCATCCCCTGAAACAATTAAGGTTCTCTTTTTTTTCTCCTATAGATGTTTCACTAAAACATGAACCAACCTAACAAAAAGGCAAAAGTAATAAAAAAAAAAAAAAAAAAAAAAAAATGGTGAAAACACTGATAACTCTATAGGGTCAAATCCTGGAATTTTACAGGGCAAGCTTCCTCTTGTGCTCTGACACTATATTAAAAAAAAAAAAAAAAAAAAAAGTAAAAAAGAGAAATGAACAAACCCAGGGGGAGTTCGAAGCAGACATTAAGATACTACAATGCATTCCCTCTTGGACGTTTAACTCATTTGCAGCTGGCCATGTTCCTTTAAAAAGGGACTCAATCGCACCAAAACAAAGTTTAAAGTTCTTGTGCAGTCCTATAGGGAACGTAACCCCCTTTAACGCGCAGATCTGCAGCACAGACGTTCACTGTTTAATTGTACATGAAAAAATGCTGGTAATGCATGTGTAAATGAGAGCAACTCCGTGCACCCGCGGTGTGGCTAAGAGTTCAGCGCAGGGTTGGATATACCATTGGTGCAAGGCAAAAGGTCTGTGCCATCATCCCTATCCCTTGTCTGTGGTACCCGCTTGCAGCAAAAATTGGGTGCCACAGACAAGAAAGCGCGCCCATTCAGCTCCCTGCAGTATCAATGCAGATGTACAGACCGCGTTCACTCTGGATAAGAGCAATGTCAAACTTAGGGGAGGTGAACGGGCAGACTGAGTCCTTGGTGACACCAGGGGTGTATCTGTAAAAAAAGCGCTTTTCTGTCAAATTAAAGGTTGCATGCTGCAGATATTCTTTCAACATGGTCTAAACCCTCGACAGGACTGTATAATTAGCTTAGATCCAGATTTGGGGGTGGGGAGGGGGGTCGCAGACTAGTTTTGAGAGGTGCATGCTCATCATATTGTACCTGCTAACAAACAAGTGTTGCAATAACAGATCATAGTGCAATTCTTCAGTTCTGAACATTGTCCATGCCCCCTCCATTTAGTCAGCACCCCAAATTTTTACAGAGGTTTTTCCTGGCAAAAGAAAATCATTACAGACTGAGCCACGAAATAAATCCTTCCTGCCCCTGGGTGATACAAATAAAGAGACTCCAATTTCCTGAGCATCTGGTATCATTCAGTCCATGACAATTATGCTGTTCTGCCCCTATACACACTGTCTGCTCCATATGGCGGATCCAGACAGGAAGTGTGGCATCACTAATATACAGTGTACGGGCCCACAGATGGTATATACACCGAGGGTACAAGTCTACACTGTGCAAACATATGCCATAGCCATATACACTGTACGAATATGTGGGCCTACATATTACACCTGTGGGAGCAGACGTCCCCAACTAGGTCTTTATGGACCTTGTGTGTTGGGCACAGTCATGGAGAACAGAAAAAGAGCCTTCCCCAACTGTTCCCACAAAGATGGAAGCTGCCATTGTCCAAAATGTGTGCTGGATCCTTAAGATTTCTTTTCACTGGAGTTATGGGGCAGAGGCCGACCCATGAAAAACAATCCAATTTTCACCCCTCAACCAAACTTTACAGCTGGCACAATGCCGTCAAGAAGGTAATGTTCTGCTCCCAATCTGGTCCATCAGATGCCAAGTAGAAAAGTGTGCAGAGCAGTGGGGACTTTTCTGTCCTCTGTAACATTACGTGGTCTCCACTTCATAGCCAACTTGCTGCGGTTCATTCTGCTTCCCAATTTGTACAGGATATTAACTCCATTTCTTAAGCAAGGGACAGGACCTCTAAATATATGTAAGTGCTCATCAATCTGCTACATGCCAGGATTTCATTGGGGCATAGTATGTGCCCCATGTATGGAAACAAAAAGGGATTTAAATATTTTCCAATTACTTGTCACACATTATGGGCTCCAGGTTACTTGTGCTAGGATACAGTGGAACATTTAGCCCATGATTTTATTATTCTTACACATCTAGCTGCATACTTTAGAAGATGCTGCCAGAGACACCATGTCAGATTGGCTCGTAAATGAAGCAGAGGTGCGAAAGGAAAAAGAGCAAACTCTGCCAGCATGTAAATTGGGGACTGGGAACAAGACTCAGCGATTAAGTGACTAAGCGTCCGGGATTTTTTTTTCTTTCCTGCAGAAGAAAAATAGAAAAAGACTTTCCTTCATCATTTTTCTGTAATATTTATAAACACAGAATATCAGCAAAACCTAAATATGTAGTGAAGCAGAGTTTGCCATTTAACACTACTTGTATTGCAGCCTGTCACACATTGATTGTGATAGGGCTAAAGGGGTGGACATGAGCGCAGCAGAATGTTAGGCTCACTAGGTGAGGCGGATCCTCAAAGCTGAAGTCCCGGGTGGGCACATGGGTCAAAGACTTTGATGCAGAAGGCAGTTGAGGCACATGGGAAACAGGTAGCAGAGGTACTGGAGACCGTAGGCAGACAAGAGTCTAGAAGCAGGTAGCGGAAGCCACAGGTAGTCAGGAGAGGTCTTGGAAGTCGCAGTGGGACATAGCAGAGGTCCTGGGAAACCCGGGAACAGTTAGAGGTTCTGGAAGATTGGAAACCGTCTGTAGTTCTAGGACCTCTGCTACTGGACACTTAGCAGAGGTCCTGAAAAACTGGAACCAGTAGCAGAGGTCCTAGAACCACAGGAAGTCAAGAGACGTCCTGGAAGCCACAGACAGGTAGTCGTGCAGAGACAAACTAAAAAAGACTTAATACCAAGAATCAGGTGTGTGTGTCTTGGTGGGCCTTATATAGGCCCAGGAAGCTCATCACATGGGAGCAAACCATGCTACTTGCAAAGTCAGATGAGAAGCACAAGAAATGTTTAGCAGCCTGGAGTAAAGGGAGAAGAACCCGGACCCAGGGCAGGTGTGTAAGAAAGGGTTAAAGAGATCCAAAGTATCTGTTCCACAAAGATAGAAGTGAAAATAAAATTCCAGACATCTACTGTCTGAAATCGGGAAGTTAGTGGCTGCAATAGCTTCTTAAGTAAAATGAGGAAACAGAACCCAGGTGAACAGCTGTCCTAGTTCTCCTGACCTTTGACCTGACAGGTGAACATTTACAACTGCATGAACCACCTGTGTTTTTTTTTTTGTTTTTTTTTTTAAATGTGAATGGGGGTTGGACCCCCAACAATCATACTACAAGACCCATCCTAAGGTCAGAAAATCCTGGAATATGCCTACCTACACCTGCCATATACTTTGTGTCTCAGTCTCTCCCAACACAGAAGTGAGAGGCGCTGGATAACTCCTGTATCAAGAAATTCCCTGGCTTTTAGACTGTTTAGAATTATCACATTAGTAATATTGGATTAGGGAACTGATCTTTTGGAAATTTTCTGGAACATTATAGGGATTATCCTACATTACAAAAAACAAACAAAAAAAGTCTGGGTATTTGTAGTGATACAAACCATGGACAAGTGCACAGTTGTCCCTCATTGAAGAGGAGCTGCAAAGCCAGACACGAACTGAAAGACTAGAGTGGCGCTGTTTTAAGAAACTAGAAACATAAATATAATAATAATAATTCCAAACAACCCATTTAAACGAAGAAAAAAAAAAGGAGACAAATATAGTTTAGAAAGCTGGGTGATCATTACTGTCGCCATTCAAGTCACCCTTATGAGCCAGTGGAAAGTAACAGTGATTAATATGCAGACAAGCTGTCTAGTATTTTAGACTACACATAATGCCATTTTGTGGCTTTTTAGCTTTGAGGAATATTTCTAATAATTATAAATAAAAAAATAAAGTAACATTTGGTGCAATATTACTACAAAAAAATAAAAAATAAAAGATAGAATGGGTATCTGAGCCTGAAACAGTTCTCATCTGAAAAACCCATATCCAAAAAGTAAAGGAAAAATAATTCCCAGAAAAGAGACTTGGCACGTTGATAAATCTGGCACCTACGTCACACAATGCTCGGAGGGGCAGGCGATCCATTGGTGCCTGCTGTAAATCCTTGTGTTACGGCGGGAGGAGGGAGATTACTTGCACAAGGGATGGAGAATGGGAGCTTTCCATCTCCTGTGTGACTCCAAAAAAGTATCCATCATTCTGATAATAAAAGACACTGAGCACACAGATAGGGGGGGGGTTAAGACCCCAACATGGGCTGGTCACACACAGTCAATACAGGTCAAGCCAGTATGAAGGCTTAGTGGAACCCTCCCAACTTTGCATATGCTTGGCTTCAGCAATTAATCTCCATTCACATGCAAAGTTGGGTCAGAATGCTGCGGATTTTATCCTACTAGGGTGCGGAACAGAGTCATACGTCAACCCACAGACGGCGTTAGAAGGCGTTATAGGTAACTGATATGGAGAATGAGTCTTTTGGAGAACCCAGTTTCAATGAAGTGATGGCCCAGCACTGATCAATTCATTGTCTCTGTGACTGTCACACCCAGCAGACAACTCCGCTGTTTCCAGCAGTCATTGCATTGGCGTTGCAATATTCAAATCAGGATTTCCAGAGACCAATTATAGGAATGGTGAGGATTCTAACGATGCATTGACTTATTCTATGGGTGTTTGATAGAGCTGAGCAAAAACAATGGCCAGACCCTTGTTCAGCGGCCACGTTCATAAAATAAACCTCCAACTAGCTGCCAGCATCATCGGCAACCTCCTCCAATTTGTAGGTCCGGAGCAACAACATGAGTATGTTGTGCCAAGCCTGCAAGTAGCAGAAGATTTGCAGGGCTCTGGTGGCCACTGGACCAAGGTTCTGTGAATCTTTTAGAATTTAAAAAAAAAAAAAAAAAACCCAAACACAACACACATCACTAACCTTCATTAACCCGAGGCAGATTTGATTTATCGATCGGAATATCGGTCATGGTTTGTATCTTGAGTCAATCCTTGTTTGATCTCAGAGTTTCAGTTCACTTTAAAGAAGCATGGAATTAAGCTGGAAAAGATGGCAACATGTATTTAAGAAGATGCAGAACCCTAAAAGAAAGCATTTTGAAGAAAGAAAAAAAAAAAAAACACATACAAACATCTATACCCAGGTCACTGGAATTCAGCTGAAATGAACATATGGAATACTATGAGCTGCTCTCATCCAGTCACCATCATTTAAAGATATTTCTGCTAATATGATTGGATGAGAAGGGTTTACAGATCAGTTTCTACTCGCATTCCTCCTACCAAGAGTCCTTTCCAGCTGAATGCCAGGTAACATACCAAAGTCAAATATGTGATTTCGGATACTCAAACATTAAGAGCCATTAGTACAAGTCGTGTCTAACATGTTTATTGTTGGATACAGACTCAAAACGCAACGCCTTCCTGAGCCCTTAAGCTTATCCAGCAATAAGTAGAGCGATTCCTTAGTATCTTATACAGGACACCGGGACATTCTCTTAGCTCTTTATGTAAATTCCCCTCCAACGCAGGCAGTGCTGTGGAGTCGAAGTCGGTGTCCATTTTGGTGGAGTCGGAATAAAATGGTCTAACTCCAACAACATTTAATAAATTGGGTTCAGTGGTTGAATGCAGGATGTGCGGAATATTTTTTCTTAAGAATTTGGGAAAGTTCTGAAACGTCCTATAAATGTCTGTTACTGATCTAAGCATCTCGGCTTTTAGGCTGTGTGCACACACAGCGTTTAGCGGGTTTTTTTTAGCTGATTTGCCAATAAATCCGCTATAAAAAGCTAAAAATAAGCTTCCCATTCATTTCTGTGCAATTTTTGTGCATATTGATGCATTTTTTACCGCGAAAAAAACACTTTGCGGTAAAAAACGCAGCATGCTCATTAGTTTCGCAGATTTTTCCGCATTTCTGGCTATTTCTATGGGTCTGGAACCGCGCGGAAAAACGCACGTTTTTTTTGTGCAGAAAAAAAAAAACGTGATTTCTGGGAAGGGAGTCTGGTTTTTAAGCAGAAATTTTCTGCTATGTGTGCACATAGCCTTAGTGGACATGACTCTGTGCTGAACTTTATGTACATGCTCAGTAGTGGAGCTCCTCCTCTAAAAAGCAGAGGGAAGGAATGCCTGCAGCCCTGCACTCATCTAAGAACTGCTGGAGTGAACAGGAATTTTATCGACTTTAGGTTCTCTCTAAATAGATTGATTATTGTATCAGAATGATGATGAAAAGCCTGATGTTACCAGTTTACTACAGTAAATTTATCATCACTTAAACATAAGCCATGTATGTAATGAGGGAGTCGGAATCGGAAGTCAGGGAAATTGAGGAGTTGCGTGGGAGGTTTGGCTTACAGACTCCACAGCCCTGAGCGCAGGTGCACTTAGCTAAATGTGCTCTGTAGGTGTGTATATATATATATATATATATATATATATATATATATATATACACACACACACATACACACACACTTAAATGTTCAATCTCATGTAGTTCATCACTGCTGGGATTAAAACTCACCGACTGTGGTTTGGAGGATAGAAACAAGTGAGCCACAGGCTGCACCATAACTTGAGAGAATGCTCTCTGCCTAAAAATAGTACTTTTCCTTATAGGTAGAATATACCCTCATATATACATAGGAGCGGGTCACAGACATTCTGCACAGGGGCACTCGGCAGTCCATCTTTGTGGGAAACATATAGATAAAAAAAATACAAAAGTTTCCTTACCCAAATATATCTAAAAAAAAATAAAAAAATATATATCTAAACTGTTTTACAAACACCAATTAAATGTCATCAGTTATTATGAGGTAATGTCATTTACATCATAAGCAATCATCTTCAGACATCTGATAAAGCAATTTACGAAAAACCATAAACTACATGGACGGGATCTGACAGCTGCCGGGAATTAAGGTATTTTACCCACTGACTTAGGCTAGTTTCACACTAGCGTTTATGAGCGCAGCGACGGCCTGCGCATGGCCGCCGCTAAGCCCTGCCCCCTGCCGCGCCTCCGCCGGTAGCTCCGCCCACCGGCGCATGACGCTGCATGCGCCCTGTGTCCCCTATCTTTATCACAGGGGGCGCAGGCCGTGCGCAGTATGCGTTTGGCGGCGCATGCACCTTTTTGACGGTGCGCCGACGCAACCAAACTGCAGCAGCATCGTCAAAAGGACGCATGCGCCGCCAAACGCATACTGCGCACGGCCTGCGCCCCCTGTGATAAAGATAGGGGACGCAGGGCGCATGCAGAGTCATGCGGCGGAGGCGCGGCAGGGGGCGGGGCTTAGCGGCGGCCGTGCGCAGGCCGTCGCTGCGCTCATAAACGCTAGTGTGAAACTAGCCTTAGATATGGACATGTAGTATTTACTAAGAGGAACATACAATAAGTCGTGCTCGGTTGTAAATCAACTTGGGTCCTAGATGTGATAGTCTGCAGTTCTTCAGACTGCGCCCTTTTACAATTTAAGCCTGAGGAACCGCTAGTTGTTGAATTTTTTATATTAGGAGAATGCAAAACACAAATCTGAGTTTCAGTGGGTGTCAGGAGCACACCACTCCTCTTCCTCCTGGCTTCCTGCCTGTTGGGGGGGGGGGGGGGGTTTAGTATACTCCTGACTGGTCAATGGACAGGTAGGAATAGCGCCATGGTGGCTCCACTGGCCTACACTAAAACCGTTCTCCCATGCTACAAGCAGAGGCGGCATTGCAGGAGCACAGATGCACTGAAGCTGACCGGTTCTATCAAGACCGCTTCTGAGCAGTGCTCGCAAGCTCAATTGGAAGAGAGCTTGTAAGCATGGAGTTGCTTGGTTTGGAGACCTGCTGCCTCGGAGGCTGCGGCAGTGGTCGGCAATGAAGAGTAGACAAAGATTAAAAATCCATAAGCTATTGGTTTTTGAATATAAATGGAACTTGCTTGTTTTTACAAGAAATTTGCAAAAAAAAAAAAAAAAAAGTCACTCCATAAATAAAATGCATCTTGTGTTAAAATGTAAGGGGGTGGACTGGACCGTGGGTACCTGCATGCCTGGTCCGGAACTGAAGGGGCTGCATCCTGTCTCTGGGGGGAATCCTGAGGGAGGCGGACCTTCCCCTGCTGCAGGAGGGAAGGAGGAGAGAGACAGGACTTCCTGGTGATAGGAGAGGGCGGGGAGAGCCTAAAAAGAGCGAGTAGTCACATGGTTATAAGAAGGAAAAGCGCACACTGCAGCAGGAGTTGGCGTCAAGTAAGTGCAGTGCGCAGAGCGCGCTCTGCTTCCCCCTCCAGAGAGTGCTGGCCCTGTGACAGGCCGTGCTGCTGCTGCCGCCGCCCGTAATAGGAGCTGTGGTGCTGGGGGAATTAGCTATGTCAGCAGAGTGGAGTGTGCGGAGCCGTGCCAACAGAGCGGAGCTAAGCCAGGTGAAGTACACTAGGAGACAGTGAGTACCGCACACGCTCTGCCCAAGAGTGACCGTATTCTCAAAAGAGACCTCCTGCTGAGGACTGAGACAGACCGACAGTATGCGGTGAGCGCCCTCTGTGTAAACGTGGACACGCCAGCCTCCGTGACTGGAGGAGACTCCATTTAACAAGCCTGAGACAGTCGCTAGTGCGTGCAGGTCGGCGTGCGCAGTGACAGATCTGAGCCCCTGAGAGTAGTAGCTGGACTGACCAAGGAGCGCGGCACTGTCCCTGCGGTGACACGTTCTGAGTGTGGACTTATGACTAAGAGTGGTGAGAGCAGGACCCCCGCTCACCGCCCAGCAACCCGTTGTTTTTCCCTGGAGGCAGTTTCTTTAACATGGATAGACTTGAGAGACTGCATGGGCCGCTGTTGTCGGTGCCACCGTTGGATTCCTGCTTGTCAGACTGACGAGACGACCCGCGCCTCTGTTACCGGTGCCACCCTGTATTCCCCTCACAACAGAAGACTACAGTCCGATAAGTTTAACCTCTATTACTGAACTCGTCCCTCACCTACCCTGCCAACTTTCCAGTTCTGCTCCATTCCTCGCCGTCACCCTACAATTCCTCACTCCCTGTGTGGAGTACATCCCCCTGTAAATAAACCTGTTTAACCCTTGCTCTGCCTCCACATGCATGACTGCATCCCATGTTCCTGCAGGTTATTACAACACTCCAGAGCTGCATTCTTAACTCTGCTGATTGGTGTTATAATAAAGTCTAAAACGTGTTGTCCGATACGTAGTGGAAGTTTTGCTAAATTGTAGAAGGGAGTTTTGTGCTTTTTTTTTTTTTTTACCAGGCACTGAAAACTAAGACACTAAATCACTAGAGCATCTATGGAGCCCTGAGCCAGCAAGGAACTACATGAGATTTCAGCTCTGAAGTCTGAATTTTCTGTAACATAGCCTTGGAGTAGGAGAGGATACAGTTAGTGCAGGCATGCTGAGAGTTGCAGTATTAGAACACCTGGAGAGCCACGGGTTGTGGACACTGACGTACCCTAGACTTTAGCCTGTAAATGCCTTTTTAAGAAACAAGAAATGTCAAAAGCATCATCGCTCCTATTACGGGTGAGGTTTCAAGTATCAAGAATAGATCTACACAGGGAAAACCACACACACAAAAATGCACAGGAACAAAACACGTTTCTAGTGCAAGGAATTACTCAAGGTGAACTCCCTGCCACCGAGACAGCAAGGCATGACACAAGACACAACAGGAATACACACACCCAGCTTGTGTGTGGCCAAACAGCAAATACCTGCCTTAGGAAAACTGACGTTTTGACAACTTTTAATAAAAAGAACACTGGAAAATTTCCAAAAGTGTGATGTAAATACGTCCCTAGTCAGAAGAACCGCAAAGTGCGCCAAAGGAGAGGGGGCAATTTAAGGTTATGTTCACACGGGGCGTTTAGCTGCGGGGATATGGGGGGGGGGAGAAAAAAAATAAAAAAAGCAATATTTTACAGTACCAGCAAAATAAATTAAATTTTGGAATTCTCATGGACACATTACTTATTTGTTCCTTGTGGATGTGAAGTATCAAAATGTTATATATTCCCCCCACCCCACAAATATAAGAATGTCAATTCTTTCAGCATTTTTCACATAAAATTAAAATCTCTTAAAAAAAAAAAAAAAAATATAATAAGTGTAATTAATCACTTTCTTCTTTGTCAAAAGTATTTTTAGTCCCAAAATAGCGACGGGAATTAGGGCAGAGCATAACCGTCAGACTAGGGTAAAGCTGTAGATTCAATTTTTTGTTTATTTAAAGACAAAAACAAAATATTTTCTTCCTAACAAAAGGCCAATATTTAAAAAAAAGTAAAAAAAAATACACAGAAAAAACAAACCACTGGAACAGTAAGGCACGGGAAAGGAAAGGGAATTAAAAACCTAGGATTCTGTAGATTAAACTTGGGTTTTCAAAGAGAATGGGAAAGGTCTTGCAGCCCTAAAGAAACTTTATCGTCTGAGGGTCTATTCCCACAGGACAAATAGGAGGACGTTTTTCTGCTTCGCATTTGAGTGTGGAAATTTTGCTGTGTGTCACAGCAACAGGAAAAAAACAAGATACGAATCAGTAACATACATGGCATATAAAGACAAAGGACATAATATCCAGAAAGTGTAGCTTGAAAGACTCAAAGGAAGACGGGGTTATTCAGTATAAAGGCCCCGTTACACACATCAATGTCCCAGCAATCCCATCAACGATCGGACGTGGATGGGATTGCTGGGACATAGTTAGCTGATCGCTGGTGAGCTGTCACATAGACAGCTCCACCAGCGATCAGGACCAGCGAGCAAGCTGGTATCCAAGGTAAACAGCGGGTATCTAAGAGCCGCGCAGCTCTTAGATACCCGCTGTTTACATTGGAAACCGGCTCCCAGCGTCGCTGATCGTTGGTCTCTCGCTGTCACACACAGCGATGCGTGCTGGCCAGCGGGAGACCAATGATCAAAAAAATGGCCCAGGACGTTCCAGCGCGATCAGCGATACCCGGCAGGGGGGCCAGTCGCTGATCCATGTCACACACAGCGATGTCGCTGGCGATCTCGCGGTGTGTGACAGGGCCTTAACAGTCAGTCCCGACCAAGAATCCGATTTTAAGAAGTCTTATTTACATGTTGTGGGAAGTAAAAAGATATATAGATATATATATACATATATATTTTTTTTTTTTATTCAAAAGTAGCTTTAGTGGCGGATTTCCTGCTGCTGGGAATCGGGAATGTAAGGGAAAAAGTTTTTTTTGTTTTTTTTTTTAAACATGCAATTTGAAAAAAAAAAACCTGGTATGCACATATCCTTAGACTCCTTTATATGTCAATGTCTCCAGCACACGTGGTATCTGTCCCCCCTACTATCCCACCCATACCTATTATGCCATTTACATGTCTGTATTTTACAGTCAACGCAGATGACAAGGGCCAATACAAGTCTATAGATGAAAAACACGTCCAGCACATGGTAGCCGTGTGCTCAAAAATCCACATGAGGATATGTACATGGTGTCTTTTTCAGCCGTCTTTCGCGCGGCATCCACATGAGAAAGCGCCCCCATAACATGAACATAATGCACAGCAATGTCAAAACAACATGTTCTGCTTTCTGGAGTGGTTAGAAAAAGTAACGTGTTCATTCTTTGGCGGGTATGCAAAGTTTGAGGAATTTTGCATATTTTTTACATTTTTTTCAAACACCTACCGCACTTGTCAAAATAGTGTTTTGTTTATTTATTTGAAGCCAAGGTACAGAATAAAGGAGGGTTCAAATTATTATCTGCAAATGAATTTGGATTACACAGAGGCCGGTCACCTGTGAGAACGGTCTGAACAGTGGGAAATTCAGTCTGACACTTGTTTCTAGGAGAAAACTCACAAATACGACAAACTATTGTTCCTGAGCGAATAGCGGACAGATTCATCCTAATTTCCAGGATGGGGGCAGGGTGACGGCTGCAGGAGGTGATGTCCTGTACTGAGTGATGGGTGGAAAACAGCTCTTTGATTATTAAAGAAAAGAACGCAACCTGATCTGTACACGGGAAATTGTATGAAGTGCTGGAGCCCCAACAAAACACAGCACTGGGAAAGGATTCTTATAGAGGAGACCTGGCCACAAACCTTTTCACTTGCCCTTATAAAAGTTCAAAGTATTTTTTGCATACGGTCTGCACAATCTACTGTAATCCAGGAGCGCAAAACCATACAGATCAGACTAAAGTCAGCCGGTCCTGCCGGTATCAGTCTGATGTGTATGGGGGGGAAGAATCTCAAGACCCTCCCCGATAGATCATGTTGGGGGCAGAGAAGGTTCAAGCTGTTGGAATAATCGGCCAGTTCTTCTGTTTGGGGCAGGGTTAAGCCCCTGCCCGATTATTCTGGCTGCAGCTCTTAGAGTATGTTCACACTACATTTTTTTTCCTCCAGGAAGGGTTTGAGTGGGGCCGCTCCGAATGCCACCTGAAAAGATGAAGGAATTGAGGGTAAACTGATTAAATTTTCTGATGACACAAAGCTAGGAGGGATAGCTAATATAAGAGAAGAGAGAGAGAGGATTCAAAAAGATATAAATAAACTGGAGCAGTGGGCAGCAACTAACAGAATGGTTTTTAACAGGGAAAAATGCAAAGTACTACATCTGGGCAATAAAAAAAAAGAAAAGAGCATATACAGAATGGGAGGAATAGGGCTAAGCAACAGCACATGTGAAAAAGACTTGGGTATACTAATAGATCACAGACTGAATATGAGTCAACAGTGTGATGCAGCAGCAAAAAAGACAAATGCAGTTCTAGGATGTATTAACAGAAGCATACAGTCTAGATCACGTGAAGTCATTATTGCCCTCTACTCCTCTTTGGTCAGACCTCATCTGGAATATTGTGTCCAGTTTTGGGCACCACATTTTAAAAAAGACATCAACAAACTGGAGCAAGTTCAGAAAAGAGCGACCAGAATGGTGACCGGTCTGCAAACCCTGCCTTATGAGGAAAGATTGCAGGATTTGGGAATGTTTAGTTTGCAAAAGAGAAGACTGAGAGGAGACTTAATAGCTGTCTACAAATATCTCAAGGGCTGTCACATTGTAGAAGGATCAACTTTATTCTCATTTGCACAAGGAAAGACTAGAAGCAATGGGATGAAACTGAATGGGAGGAGACACAGATTAGACATTAGAAAAAACTTTTTGACAGTTAGAGTGATCAATGAGTGGAACAGGCTGCCACGAGAAGTGGTGAGTTCTCCTTCAATGGAAGTCTTCAAACAGAGGCTGGACAGACATCTGTCTGGGATGATTTAGCGAATCCTGCTTTGAACAGGGGGTTGGACCAGACGGCCCAGGAGGTCCCTTCCAACTCTACCATTCTATGATTCTATGGCACCAAAAGCTGAAAAGAATGAACGCATTCATCTCCACGTAATAACGACTGTCCGTTCATACGTTGAGTGCCTTAACCACTTCAGTTTTCCAAAGACACGAAGCGGTTAAAAGAAGTGACCCCCATCATTCTTCAGGGGGCTTCAATTCTAAAGACGCTCTATACTGTAATACAAGTTAATGAGAAGACGTAAAATCCCTGGGATCTTTGAGCGGTTTTTTGAGGGGAAAAAAAAAAAAAAAACCCACACACACAACAACTTCGTTTTACAGGACCCCATAAAAAGGCTGGAAAAACACTAAAAAGATCAGCAGTCAAAAAAAAATTTTTTAGGAGAAGACGCTTCAGATTTACAAAACGCAAGTAAAATGGAGAGATTTTCCTGAAGCATCTTCCATCTGAATAAGAAAACAAAAAATGGTTGAACATACACTTCTAGAGAACATAGGCGCCGGCCAAGAATTACTGTGCATGGGGACATTAGCAGAGATTGGCAGCAGCTGAGCGATTGTTGGCACCACAGATATTAAGTGTATATGGGGGTCAGGTACGGACTGGGGCTGAAATTCAGCCCTGGCATTTGAAATCACACAGGCCCATGCTGTAACTGTTCCCAAGCACCAGATGGGATATATTAGGGTATGTGCACACGTAGTTTTTTGGGTGTGCGGATTTTGGAGCGAAAACCGCAGGTAAATCCGCAGGACAAAAGTCCTGCGGTTTTGCCTGCGGTTTTACACCTCATAATGGATGAGGTGTAAAACTGCAGCGTTTCTGCACCAAACAATTGACATGCTGCGGATTGTAAACCGCAGCAAAACCGCGCAGAAAAATCTGCAGCATGTGCACTGCGTTTTTTTTTTCCATTGAAAATAAAGGTACTGTACAACGCAGCAGATTTCACTACGTGTGCACATACATTACCCTGGATGGAGGAAGGCAAGATTTACTAGAAGACCAATATTTCTAATGATACCAGAGGCCTGTTGCGGTGTCAGTGACTCTGTGCTCCGTCACAACTCTTAACAGTATGAGTGTCTTAAGAACACAGATTTTGATAACAACGTAACAGACAAGGCAGCCCATGACCAGACAGGCCCTTATGGCATTTGCCAGAATTGCCACATGGCCAGTCCGGCCCTGATGGGGGCTATCACTCCCCCCACCCCACCCCCCTCTTCTAATGTGAAATAGAAAATAGTCTCAATTCATCAAAGTGTTTTCACTTAAATCATTTTGCCAAGTTGCAAAAATTTGGGGCAACCAGAGGCGGTGTAAAAATCTTGCGACTTTCCGTGTTTTTCAATGCCCAGCTCTGCCAAAGTTGGTGAAAAGGGGGCAAGATGCAACAGAGCTCTTCCAATTCATTACCAGCTGTGGCGTACCTAATGCCACAACTCTTACTCCAGTCACTGACTGGCATAGTATTTGTGGCGAGGCGCACCTGATTAAAGAACTTTGCTCCTCTTATGCCAAGTCCACACTAGGAGTTTTTGCAGCTTTTTTTAATGCAAATTTTCAGCTGCGTTTTACAGTACCAGCAAAGTATAGGAGATTTAATAAATCTCATGCACAAACCTTGTTTTTTTTTGTCATCGGGATATTGTGCTTTCGCATGGTTTTTTTTGCAGCATTTTTGAGATCAGGCCTGCTGCAGAAAAAAAAAAAAAAGTTGAAAAAATGCCTAATGTTTTGTGAACTTAGGATTGAATTAGTTGCATCTGACTCCAGCACCACCCCCCCATATCAAGACCAGTTAGAGCAACACCAGTCTTTATAAATCAGGGCCCCTACACATTAGTGCATGATCAGACTACGCAGTTTGTTTGTAGTCTGTAACCATGGAAACAGATCTGCCAACACAGGAAGTGTATACAACAGAAATAAACGGTATCTACAGATCT
Source organism: Dendrobates tinctorius (assembly GCF_039654945.1). Lineage (NCBI taxonomy): Eukaryota > Metazoa > Chordata > Amphibia > Anura > Dendrobatidae > Dendrobates > Dendrobates tinctorius. The sequence continues at coordinate 73,327,031 of NW_027361754.1, forward strand.
GGCAAAAATTAAGAGACAACTGCACAATTTTATAAAAATCAGCTTCTCTACATGTCTGACACCTCAGGCTATGTGCCCACATTGCAGAAATGCTGCGGAATTGTCCGCAGCATTTACGCAACTCCCCGCCGCGGGTAAAATGCATGCGTTTTCCCACAAAACAAGCGTTTTTAGCTTGCAGAATGCTTGCGCTTTTCTAAGCAATTTGAAGCATCGCTTGGAAAAGTGACTTAGAGGTTGGTCACACTTGTCAGGCATAGAACTTGACGAGTGTGACCAACATTTTACTATTGATGCTGCCTATGCAGCATCAATAGTAAAAGATAGAATGTTAAAAATAGTTTTAAAAAAAGATATACAGTACTTACCCTCTGCCGGCCCCCGAAGTCCTCCTGGTTCTCATCGACGCTGCCAGCAAGTTCCGTTCCCTGGGATGCTTTGCGACAATGACCTCTGATGACGAAGCATCACGCGAGACTGCTACGTCAGAGGTCATTCGCGCAATGCATCCCTGGGAACGGAAGTTGCTGGCAACGCCGATGAGGGCCGACCGAAGGCAAGTATCTCTATTCTTTATTTTAATTCCATTTTTACAGAAATATGGTACCCAAGGCATGGAGGAGAGTCTCCTCTCTTCCAGACCCAGGGTACCAGCTGTACATGAAGCACTCAACTCACGCATGGTGGGCATTGCCACATGCGTCAAGTGAGCGTTTCAATGCAATTCTATGGCGGCAGAATCGCCGCGATTCCGCATAATTAATGGACATGCTGCGGATTTTACCGCTATACGATTCCACAGCGGAAAAATCCACAGCATGGGCACAGCAACTGCGGAATTTCATAGGATTGCATGGCATGCGTTTAAGCGTTTCCACAGCGGCAAAAACGCTTAAAAAACGCAACGTGGGCACACAGCCTCATTCCGTTCCAGTGTACGTTTAATTCCAACCAGAGTACACCTCATTCTACTTAATGTGCTTCTGATTAGGTGATCACCTGAACCAAATCTTATTTAACGAAGTAAAGTATAAAAAAAAAACTACAGCGGTGTTCACAATCCTCTTGCAATAGGACAAGCTGGATGGCAAAACAAGTGCTAGTAATATCCCAAAAGTAATAGGAATTAAAAAATAACTTATCCATGCCAAAGGAGTTGAACAGAAAAGTCATGAGTGAGGAAAAGAATGGTTCAATTCTGGCTTTATTAGCAGAGGGATAAAGTGAGCATCATGTTGCCTCCATCCTTAAAATTTCTAAGACGGAAGCCCATTACAACAAGGTCAAGCAGCAGATATTGGGGACAACAATGCTACAGACCAGCAGAGGGAGAAAACGACTCTCCACTGACCGGAATGACCGTCATCTTATTCGAATGCCACTCAGCAACCGCAGGATGACATCAAGTGACCTACAAAAGGAATGGCAAATAGCAGCTGGGGGGGGGGGACTAACGGGGGAAGAACACGGCAAGAACAATTCGTAACAGGCTCCTAGAGGTAGAGCTCAAATCATGTAAAGCTAGAAACAAGCCTTTCATCAATAAGAAGCAAAGGAGAGCCAGGCTGAAGTTTGCCAAAGACCATAAGAATTGGACCATAGAGGACTGGAGTAAGGTAATCTTCTCTGATGAGTCTAATTTTCTGCTTTGCCCAACACCTGCTCGTCTGATGGTTAGACGGAGACCTGGAGAGGCGTACAAGCCACAGTGTCTTACACCCACTGTGAAATTTGGTGGAGGATCGGTGATGATCTGGGGATGCTTCAGCAAGGCTGGAATTGGGCAGGTTAATGTTTGCGAAGGACGTATGAATCAAGCCGCATACAAGGTTATCCTGGAAAAAACAGTTGATTCCTTCTGCTCAGGCAATGTTCCCCAACTCTGAGGACTGGTTTCTCCAGCAGGACAATGCGCCATGCCACACAGCTAGGTCAATCAATGTGTGGATGAAGGACCACCACATCAAATCCCTGTCATGGCTAGCCCATTCTCCAGACCTGAACCCCAATGAAAACCTCTGGAATGTAATCAAGAGAATGATAGATAGTCACAAGCCATCAAACAAAGAAGAACTCCTTAATTTTTTGTACCAGGAGCGGCATAAGGTCACCCAAATGCAGTGTGAAAGAAAGCATGCCAAGACGAATGAAAGCTGTGATTAAAAATCATGGTTATTCCACAAAATATTGATTTCTGAACTCTTCCTGAGTTAAAACATTAGTATTGTTGTTTCTAAATGATTATGAACTTGTTTTCTTAGCATTATTTGAGGTCTGCAAGCACTGCATTTTTTGTTATTTTGACCATTTCTCATTTTCTGAAAATAAATACAAAATTTGGAAATTCGAAGATGTTGTCAGTAGTTTATAGAATAAAAGAACAATCTACATTTTACTCATATACCTATAAAGAGAAAAATCAGACAAACTAAAAATTTTGCAGTGGCCCCTTAATTTTTGCCAGAGCCGTATATGGTGCTACTGTCATATATAGGTGCAGCAATGACAATAAAAGAGACCCACGATAGGTACCAGACCCTCACACCCCACCACGATAGATACCAGAATCTCACTCCCCCCCCCACCGTGGTAGATACCAGACACACACACACACACACACACACAATTGGTACGATCCTCACCCCCCCCCACACGGTAGGTACCAGACCCTCAACCCCCTCCACAGTAGGTAACAGACACCCCACACCCTCCCTACGCTAGGTACCAAGCCATCACCCACCCCTGTGGTAGATACCAAACCCCCCCACAGTTGGTAACAGACCCTCCACCACAGTAGGATCCCAGATACTCCCCCCCCCCCAGTAGATACCAGTTCTGCCCATGGTAGGTACCAGAACGCCACAGTAGATAGCAGACCAACACTCCCCCAAACAGTGCCAGACCCTCTACAGTAGGATACCAGATCCTCACCCCCCTCACTAAGTACCAGACCCTCAGCCCCCCAACAAGGTAGGTAACAGAACCGCACAGTAGGTACCAGCCCCTCACCTCGTAGGGTAGGTACCAGAACCTCTGTGCTGCTTTCAAGTGATGGAAAGTTTGCCTTGCCATCACCATTTATGATGCAGTGGGGGTTGGGGCTGAAGCTCCTACTGAAGAAGAACCAATCAGGGAACACACATCTTGAAGCTAAAAGGCTTGCAAAACACTTGTTCTGAAGAGGTTAACCATCTCTTTATCCTGCACAGACTGGTGGGCTCCTGATGAACCCTTCCAGGAGCAGAAATTACAACGGTGGCATTGATAACAATATCATCTTATTCCTGACAACAATAATCTAGAATGTAACATCTCTGGAGGAAGAGACAAAGGAGGAGAGGATCCTGCTGATAAAGGAGAATTACACCCTGTCTCCCCCATCCAGCAGGGGTTTGAGATACCCTGCGATTAATAATGATGATTAGATTTAAAATAAAAAATATATATATATATAAAATAAAAAATATGGGATCGATAACGATTAACACATTCAGTGCCGCTTGAGCAAGCCCCCTGGACAGCCAATGATTACACAGAACAAAAGTGAGAAAGGCCCCACTGATTGCAAGTAATGAGACACAGGGGCATTAACCCTCTCAGTGCCGGGGGGGGGGGTGTTACAATAGAAATCGGCCTGATCTCCTCACTGCTACATCATACAAGGCTGACAGGCAGGTAAAGGGGAACCTATAGCACTGCCATATGGTCATCACCAACCCCATCAGTGCCAGACCTGGGGGGAAAATCTGCAGCTGCCGCAGTGCTCTAATGGGGCTGACACAGAAGGACATGTATGGGATCCTGGAGGGATGGAGGTGCGCTGCTCTCCTGCTGCCGCCTGTGTGATGTGCAGGGATTGTCTGGCAGGACAATGGAGCAGAGCCCCCCTCCCCCATAGACAGAATGGCGCAGAGCCCCCCTGTACCTGCACAGATGCGGGGCTCCCCCGGCCGGCTGGCTCCCAGCTCTCCTCCTCGGTGCCTGCCTGTGTGCTGGGCGGACAGCGCTGCTCTCCTCCTCCCACACAGCTGTATCTGCAACAATGTAAGAAGCTGGAGGGACGGAGGCCGCGGAGGGACACGCTTCCCACTCTCCAGCAGCGGCAGCCCTTGCTATAGCGCTCGGATACCGCACCTGACGTGTATTTCTCAGCCCTGGCACACAAACCGAAGCAACCCACATACAAGTCGCTAGGCTGTGTGCCCACGTAGCGTTTTTTAAGCGTTTCCACAGCGCTTTTAGACGCGCGTTGCTGCTGCGGAAACGCTTAAGAAAAGCATCTAATGTAATAGAATGGAAAACGCACATATTGTGCTAATGGTGCGTTTTTTTCCGCTGCGGAAACGCTTAGCGCAAAAAAAGAAGCACGTTCATTAATTGTGCAGAATCGCATGCGATTCCTCATACATACACTGTAATTGCAAAAACGCATAGGAAAACGCATGTCAAAACGCTTAACAATCGCGTCAAAAACGCGTGTCAAAAAGCACATGCGTTTTCCCTGGCAAGGGCATGCGTTTCTGCTCAGGAAAAAAATGCTTGAAAAACGCTACGTGGGCACATAGCCTTAAATAGTAAATAAATGTATCTTCCACCTATGCGGCATCAATAGTAAAAGATAGAAGGTTAAAAATGATAAAAAATCGGGGTATATTTACCTTCCGACGTCCCGCGCTGCATTCCCGGCCTCAGCGTTCCCAGTAATGCCTTGCAAGACCTGTGATGACGTAGTCTCGCGTTACTATAGTGATCTCGCGAGACTACGTCATCACTGGACCGTGCTGCAAGGCATTACTGGGAACGCTGAGGCCGGAAGGTAAATATACCCCGATTTTTTATTTTTTATTCTTTTTTTTTACAGGGGTATGGTACCCAGGGCCTGGAGGACAGTCTCCTCTCCTCCACACCGTGGGTACCAACCGCACATGAGACGCTTAACTTCCCGCATGGTGGGCATAGCCACATGCGGGAAGTAAGCGATTCTCATGCATTCCTATGGGTGCGGAATCGCAGCAATTCTTTGTGATTCCGCACAGAAGAATGAGCATGCTGCGATTTTTTTCCGCGATGCGATTCCGCTGCAGAAAAAAGCGCAGCATTAGCACAGCTGGGGCGGAATGCCATAGGAATGCATGGGGGGGCGTTCTGTACACGATTTTTAAACGTTTTCGCAGCGCTTTCGTGCCGAAAATCGCGGCAAAAACGCTTAAAAATCCCATCGTGGGCACACAGCCTTTCTGTACAGCTTGTAGGTGAGAACAGTAAGGCCTCTTTCACACTTCAGTTGTTTGACGTCAGTCAAAATCCGCCATGTTTATAAAAAACGGATCCGCCTTTTTTTTTGGAGGATCTTTTTTTTTTCCCATAGACTTGCATTAGCGGCGGATTATGACTGATCGTCGTCCGTTGCATCTGTTTTTTGACGGATCTGTTTGTTTTTTAGCATCTGCCATCTGGAGTAGACAGACTAGGGAACGTTTTTTCAGCGGCGCACCCACTATTTTAAACTGCGCATGCCCAGAACATTTATTCTGTCATGCATTTTAACCCCAAATGCTGTTCTGGCAGTGGCGAATCTCTCTCCTCTCTCTCTCTTCCCGTGCATTCTTATGTTGCATAGCGGAAACGGATCCGCTTTTTCACACTTTGGGGGTTTGCAACTGACGTCAATCAACTGAAGTGTGAAACAGGCCCAAGGGAGTTTAATAGGTGAAAAATGACTTTTTCTTTAAAAGTTGGGAGATACAGCATTCTGTGACTGCGCCTATGCCCTGTGACCCCGCTGGCAATTTTTGGTTTTGGAAGGAGGAATCATAATTAAGACGTCCTCAATACCTTCCCTAGGTACAGGAGGACCTAACGTCACTACATATTATTTATACACTCAGCCCATACTCCAATATTGTTAAAGGGGTTTTGCACCCAGTGCACGTTGTTAGCAGTGCAGCTCGCCGAACACTAACAGAGTGTAATGTTGGGATTCGGCTTTACCAGGTGGTGCAGATAGTTGTTACGTAACCATAACTTTGTGATTTGCCAAACACATTCTCATTACTTCTCCTCCAATTCTCTTACTTTTCTATTGATGGAGGCAGACGAGAACTTGTTTGGCGCAGCGAGGGTTCACTCACACTGGCGTATAATACGGCAGAGTGCTGTGTGATGTTTATCAGATAGCACTCAGCCCAATGTTATACTATGGGCCAGAGCAGATCTGCGTTATTTTCTTCAGTCCAAATAGGTCTGAAATTTGCAGCATGCTGCGAGTGACTTGGGAATTTGGATCACCCGTACAAGTCTATGGGTGCGTGGGACACATTGGACTTCACTCTGACGTCATTCAACTACAGTCTGATTTAAGCTGACGCAGACAATGGAGAAGGTGGCGACATTAAGTTCTCAGTCTCCTCCACACCTGTTATACCATACTCTCATGCGAGAGAAGCAGATCACAGTAAACTGACACTGATCAGACGCGGATCAGAGTGTGACCAAAGTCATTACCATAATCCATCTGATTCTCTGGCAATCAGCAATCATGTGAACAAGCCCTTAATGTTATCACCACAAAGAAAATTAAAGCAGTTTTCGCTCTACTAAAAACGGACAGTCCTCCAGCCAGACCTCCACCAGGAGCTTATTTGGCCTAAAAGATCTGATTTATATAGGGACTGATTGTCCAGCACTGATAGAAATCATATGTTCTTGGCCAAATAAGCTCCTGGTGCAAAACCGGTTGGAGGACTAGCCATTTTAGTAGGGAGAAAACGTAATTATCATCAGCACCAAAAGTTAGCGACGAGCCAGGTTTGTACCAGAGGAGGGAAACATGAGTATTCAAAGGGGTTGCCCACTACTTTAACACTGATGACCTATCCTTAGGACAGGTGATCAATGTCTGACCGGCGTTGCTGCGACACTTGGCACCATTGGCAGATCAGCTGTTCTCAGTGCCGGCGGGAACTGCTCAGTTACAGAACTGCACAGCAAAGCTCAATCTACTGTAAAGTGGCCACAACCGGGTTCTGCACATCCGCCCCTTATTGATTTGAATAGGTCACGAATGTGCAGTACGCGGCCGTGGCCAGGATACAGTAGACAGCTGTGCCGTAACTAAGTTCCAGCCATCACCGAGAACAGCCAATCGGCAGGGATGGCAGGAGTCACACCCACCCAGATCAGACATTGATGAGATAAGGATAGGTCATCAATGTTAAAATAGTGGACATTCTCTTTAACCCCTTCACCCCCAAGGGTGGTTTGCACGTTCATGACCGGGCCAATTTTTACAATTCTGACCACTGTACCTTTATGAGGTCATAACTCTCGAACGCTTCCATGGATCCCGGTGATTCTGACATTGTTTTCTCGTGACATATTGTACTTCATGTTAGTGGTAAAATTTCATTCAAATAACTTGCGTTTATTTGTGAGAAAAACGGAAATTTGGCGAAAATTTTGAAAATTTCGCAATTTTCCAACTTTGAATTTTTATGCCCTTAAATCACAGAGATAAGGCACACAAAAAACTTGATAACTAACATTTCCCACATGTTTACTTTACATCAGCACAATTTTGGAACCAAAATTTTTTTTTGTTAGGAAGTTATAAGGGTTAAAAGTTGACCAGCGATTTCTCATTTTTACAACACCATTTTATTTTTAGGACCACATCACATTTGAAGCCACTTTGAGGGGTCTATATGATAGAAAATACACAAAAGTGACACCATTCTAAAAACTGCACCCCTTAAGGTGCTCAAAACCACATTCAAGAAGTTTATTAACCCTTTAGGTGCGTCACAGGAATTTTTTTGAATATTTAAAAAAAAATGAACATCTAACTTTTTTTCATAAAAAAAATACTTCAGGTTCAATTTTTTTTATTTTACCAAGGGTAACAGGAGAAATTGAACTGCAAAAGTTATTGTGCAATTTGTCCTGAGTACGCAGATACCTGATATGTGGGGGGGAACGACTGTTTCGGCGCATGGCAGAGCTCAGAATGGAAGGAGCGCCGTTTGACTTTTTCAATGCAAAATTGGCTGGAATTCAGATTGGACGCCATGTCACGTTTGGAGAGTCCCTGATGTACCTAAACAGTGGAAACCCCCTACAAGTGACCCCATTTTGGAAACTAGACCCCCCAAGGAACTTATCTAGATATGTGGTGAGAACTTTGAACCCACAAGGGCTTTACAGAAGTTTATAACGTACAGCGGTACAATTAAAAAATCATATTTTTTCCACAAAAATGATCTTTTCACCCCAATTTTTATTTTCCCAAGGGTAACAGGACCCTAAAAGTTATTGTGCAATTTGTCCTGAGTACGCTGATACCCCACATGTGGGGGTAAACCACTATTTGGGCGCATGGCAGAGCTCGGAAGGGAAGCAGCGCCATTTGACGTTTTTGGCTGGAATTGAGATCGGACACCATGTCGCGTTTGGAAAACCCCTGATGTACCAAAACAGTGGAAACCCCCCACAAATGACACCATTTTGGAAACTAGACCCCCTAAGGAACTTATCTAGATGTGTGGTGAGAACTTTGAACCCCCATGGGCTTCACAGAAGTTTATAACATAAAGCCATACAATTAAAAAATCATAATTTTTCCACAAAAATGATCTTTTCACCCTCAATTCTTATTTTTCCAAGGGTAACAGGACCCTAAAAGTTATTGTGCAATTTGTCCTGAGTACGCTGATACCCCACATGTGGGGGTAAACCACTATTTGGGGGCATGGCAGAGCTCTGAAGGGAAGCAGCGCCATTTGACGTTTTTGGCTGGAATTGAGATCGGACACCATGTCGCGTTTGGAAAACTCCTGATGTACCAAAACAGTGGAACCCCCCACAAATGACACCATTTTGGAAACTAGACCCCCTAAGGAACTTATCTAGATGTGTGGTGAGCACTTTGACCCCCCCAGTGCTTCACAGAAGTTTACAACGCCCGGGCGTGAAAATAAAAAATTCATATTTTTTCCACAAACATGATCTTTTAGTCACCATTTTTTTATTTTCCCAAGGGTACCAGGAGAAATTGGACCCCAAAAGTTGTTGTCCAATTTGTCCTGAGTATGCTGATACCCCATATGTGGGAGAAAACTACTGTATGGGCACACGTCGGGGCTCGGAAGGGAAGTAGTGACGTTTTGGAATGCAGACTTTGATGGAATGGTCTGCGGGTGTGATATTGCCTTTGGAGAGCCCCTAATGTACCTAAACAGTGGAAACCCCCCACAAATGACACCATTTTGTAAACTAGACCCCCCAAGGAACTTATCTAGATGTGTGGTGAGCACTTTGACCCCCCCAGTGCTTCACAGAAGTTTACAACGCCCGGGCGTGAAAATAAAAAATTCGTATTTTTTCCACAAACATGATCTTTTAGTCACCATTTTTTTTATTTTCCCAAGGGTACCAGGAGAAATTGGACCCCAAAAGTTGTTTTCCAATTTGTCCTGAGTACGCTGCTACCCCATATGTGGGAGAAAACTACTGTATGGGCACACGTCAGGGCTCGGAAGGGAAGTAGTGACGTTTTGGAATGCAGACTTTGATGGAATGGTCTTCGGGTGTCATGTTGCCTTTGGAGAGCCCCTAATGTACCTAAACAGTGGAAACCCCCCACAAATGACACCATTTTGAAAACTAGACCCCCCAAGGAACTTATCTAGATGTGTGGTGAGCACTTTGACCCCCCCAGTGCTTCACAGAAGTTTACAACGCCCGGGCGTGAAAATAAAAAATTCGTATTTTTTCCACAAACATGATCTTTTAGTCACCATTTTTTTTATTTTCCCAAGGGTACCAGGAGAAATTGGACCCCAAAAGTTGTTGTCCAATTTGTCCTGAGTACGCTGACACCCCATATGTGGGAGAAAACTACTGTATGGACACACGTCGGGGCTCGGAAGGGAAGCAGTGACGTTTTGGAACGCAGACTTTGATGGAATGGTCTGCGGGTGTCATGTGCGTTTGGAGAGCCCCTGATGTACCTAAACTATTGAAACTCCCCACAAGTGACCCCATTTTGGACACTAGACCCCCCACGGAACTTATCTAGATGTGTGGTGAGCACTTTGAACCCCCAAGTGCTTCACAGAAGTTTATAACACTCGGACGTGAAAATAAAAAAATCATTTTTTTTCCACAAAAATGATATTTTTGCCCCCAATTTTTTATTTTCCTAAGGGTAACAGGAGAAATTGGACCCCAAAAATTGTTTTGCAATTTGTCCTGAGTAGGCTGATACCCTACATGAGGGGGTAAAACACTGTTTGGGCGCATAGCAGAGCTTGGAAGGGAAGGAGCACCATTTGACTTTTTCAACTCAGAATTGGCTGGAATTGAGATCAGACGCCATGTTGCATTTGGAGAGCCCCTGATGTGCCCAAACAGTGGAAACCCCCAATTCTAACTCCAACCCGAACCCCAACACGCCCCTAACCCTAGCCCTAACCCTAGCCCTAACCCTAGCCCTAGCCCTAACCCTAACCCTAACCCTAGCCCTAGCCCTAGCCCTAACCCTAACCCTAGCCCTAACCCTACCCCAACACACCCCTAGCCCTAACCCTAGCCCTAACCCTAATGGAAAAATGGAAATAAATACATTTTTTTTATTTTATTATTTTTCCCTAACTAAAGGGGTGATAACGGGGGGTTTGATTTACTATTTATGGCGGTTTTTATGTTTGGCGGCTGTCGCACGCTAAAAGACGCTTTTTATTGTAAAAATAGTTTTTGCATCACCACATATTGAGAGCTATAATTTTTCCGTATTTTGACCCACCGAGTCATGTGAGGTCTTATTTTTTGCGGGACGAGTTGACGTTTTTATTGGTACCATTTTCGGGCATGTGAAATTTTTTGATCGCTTTTTATTCCGATTTTTGGGACGCAGAATGAACAAAAACCAGCGTTTCATGAATTTCTTTTGGGGGGGTGCGTTTACACCGTTCCGCGTGCGGTAAAATTGATAAAGCGCTTTTATTCTTCGGGTCAGTACGGTTACAGCGATACCTCATTTAGGTCGTTTTTTTATGTTTTTGTCGGTTTTATGCAATGAAAACTATTTTATATAAAAAATAATTATTTTTGCATCGCTTTATTCTGCGAGTTATAACTTTTTTATTTTTTCGCTGATGATGCTGTGTGGCGGCTTGTTTTTTGCAGGACAAGATGACGTTTTCAGCGGTACCATGGATATTTATATGCGTCTTTTTGATCTCGCGTTATTGCACTTTTTGTTTGGCGGTATGATAATAAATCATTATTTTTTGCTTCGTTTTTTATTTTTATTTTTTAAGGGGTTCGCTAAAGGGGTTAACTAATGGGACAGTTTTATAGGGCAGGTCGTTACGGACGCGGCGATACCTAATATGTGTACATTTATTGTTTGTTTTTTTTATTATTTTAAAAAAATGAATTTATTGGGGAATATTTTTTTTTTTTTTTACTAATTTATTTGGCGATTTTTTTAAATTTATTTTTACACTTTTTTTTTAATTTTTTTTTACTTTATTACATAGTCCCAGGTGGGACATCACTGTCCTGTGACAGATCGCTGATCTGTCACATCACAGATCACTGTGACAGATCAGCAATCTGTCACAGGCAGTGCACAAGGCTTCCTCATGCCTGCGCTTTGCAGGCACTGAGGAAGCCAGCTTCCCCAGGCCCCCGAAGGCCCCCGTCGCCATCTTGGATTCGGGGGCCTGGAGGATAGGAGCCCCCCGCAGCAGCGCTGCACATTGCGCTGCCGTGGGGGGCTCAGGGAAGCACGGAGGGAGCCCCCTCCCTGCCGATGCTTCCCTTTAACTCCCGGTACACCGCGATCGCGTTTGATCGCGGTGTGCAAGGGGTTAATGTGTCGGGGGCGGTCCGTGACCGCCCCTGACACATTGTGCCGGGTGTCAGCTGTGATAATCAGCTGACACCCGGCCGCGATCAGCGGCGCTCACCACGTGGGCGCCGCTGATCGCGGTAGACGTACTATCCCGTCCCCGGTCATACGGGCCCGGGTACCGTGGACGGGATAGTACGTCTCATGTCAGGAAGGGGTTAAATTTACTAAATTTGTCTCTGGGATGGGATAGAATCCTAACTCATCCAGTGACCCAGATTACTGCAGATTGGGGCAGGAACGACAACATACTGCGGCTGACTGATAGTCTGAAGCCACATGGGGTCCCAGAGCAAAAGTCCTAATAGCCCTGCAAATAATGTGATAGCCGCAAATATAATGGCATCACATACATTATGATGGCCCCACATATAATGGCATCACTCCATACAGTACACTGGCCCCACCTGTATTCTCCCAAATGGTATACTGGCCCCACCTGTAATCCCCCATATAGTAAGCTGGCCCCACCTGTAGTCCCCCATATAGTAAGCTGGCCCCACCTGTAGTCATCCATATAGTACGCTGGAGCCACCCGTCATCCATCATAAAGTACACTGGCCCCACCTGTGTCATCCTCCATATAGTACATTGGCCCCACCTATGTCATCCACCATATAGTACGCTGGCCCCACCTGTAGTCCCCCATATAGTACGATGGTCCCACCTGTCATCCCCAAAAAAGTACACTGACCCCACCTGTGTAATCCCCCATATAGTACACTGGCCCAACCTGTGTCATCCCCCATATAGTACACTGGCCCCACCTGTGTCATCCCCAATATAGTACACTGGCCCCACCTGTGTCATCCCCAATATAGTACACTGGCCCCACCTGTGTCATCCCCAATATAGTACACTAGCCCCACCTGTGTCATCCCCAATATAGTACACTGGCCCAACCTGTGTCATTCCCCATATAGTATGCTGGACCCTGATGTAGTCCCCCATACAGTACACTGGCCCCGCATGTCATCCCCCATACAATACACTAACCCCACATGTCATCCCCCATACAGTACACTGGCCCCACATGTCATGCCCCATACAGTACAGTGGCCCCACATGTTATCCCCCATACAGTACACTAGCCCCACATGTGGTCCCCTACATAATACAGTTTGATTTATAAAAAAAGACACTCACCTTATTCCCTGCTGCTCTGGTTCGGCCACGGCTGCAGCATAACCAGGGCCGCAGCTGCAGATTTACAAGGGCCGTGGCTGCAGCATCACCAGGGTCGCGGCTGCAGCTTCACTAGAGCTGTGGCTGCAGCATCACCAGGGCCGAGGCTGCAGCATCACCAGGGCCGTGGCTGCAGCATCACCAGGGCCGCGGCTGCAGCATCATCAGGGCCGTGGCTGCAGCATCACCAAGGTCACGGGCAGGACAGCAGAGTGTGCGCTCTCTGTCCACAGAATGCGCTGTCACAACAGAATCAGTGCATTCCTGGCTCCAGACACACGTGCGCCGTGCCGCCCCCGCTTATGCCAAAGCAGGCACCCAACAAATTAAAGGGCCTAGCAACCATAAAAGCTGACTGGCGGCCCCCGAAACAGTGCCACACCGTGGCCCACCGGGCAAGTGCCCGGAAGGGCAGATTAGCAGTCCGGGCCTGCCACTAATGTGAATGCTACCTGTGCGGTCTTTCCTACAACAGAGAAACTCCTCAGCTTGAAGAAGCTTATGAATCTGAGGTCCATTAAAGACTCCCTCCTTTATCATTGCTTCATTCAACCTTGGAAATTTATCAGTGAGACACTTGAATGCTTTTGCATTTTTATCCATTGCCTTTACAAAGTTCTTCATTAAACCCAACTTGATATGCAACGGTGGTAACAAAATCTCATGTGGGTCAAATGCACACTGGCTAAAGTGAATGTCAGAGAGGTCAGTCTCTTTCAATGTAGTGATATTCGGTTGTGTGACTATCCCACTAACACAGAAAGCAGCAGTGCTTTGTGTATCCACCCTGGAAAAAAAGAGGGCAATCAACTTTAACCCCATAGCAACAGAGCCAGTTTGCAGCTTAATGACCAGGCCAATTTTTACAATTCTGACCACTGTCCCTTTATGAGGTTATAACTCTGGAACACTTTAATGGATCCCGGTGATTCTGAGAATGTTTTTTCGTGACATATTGTACTTCATGTTAGTGGTAAAATATCTTCGATAAGTCTTGTGTTTATTTATGAAAAAAATTGAAATATGGTGAAAATTTTGCAATTTTCAAACTTTAAATTTTTATGCCCTTATATCAGAGAGATGTGTCACACATATTTCTTAATAAATAACATTTCCCACATGTCTACTTTACATCAGAACAATTTTGGAGGCAAAATTTTTTTTTGTTAGGAAGTTTAAGGGTTAAAAGTTGACCAGCGATTTCTCATTTTTACAACAAAATTTACAAAACCATTATTTTTAGAGACCACATCATATTTAAAGTCATTTTGAGGGGTGCACATGATAGAAAATACCTAAAAGTGGCACCATTCTAAAAACTAGACCCCTTAAGGTGCTCAAAACCACATTCAAGAAATTTATTAACCCTTTAAGTGCTTCACAGGAACTAAAGCAATGTGGAAGGAAAAAATTAACATTTAACTTTTTTGCAAAAAATTTATTTCAGAACCAATTTTTTTATTTTCACAAGTGTTAAAAGAGAAAATCAACCACAAAATTTGTTGTACAATTTCTCCTGAATACGCCGATACCCCATATGTGGGAGTAAACCACTTTTTCAGCACACGGCAGAGCTCGCAAGGGATGGAGTGCCGTTTGACTTTTTCAACCCAGAATTGGCTGGAATTGAGATCGGATGCCATGTTGCGTTCGGAGAGCCCTTAATGTGCCTAAACAGTGGAAAACTCCAACAAGTGACCCCATTTTGGAAACTAGAACCATTAAGGAACATATCTAGATGTGTGGTGAGCACTTTGAACCTTAAAGTGCTTCACAGAAGTTTATAACTTAGAGCCGTGAAAATAAGAAATCCATTTTTTTCCACAAAAATGATCTTTTCGCCCCCAAATTTTTATTTTTACAAGGGTAACAGGAGAAATCATACCCCCCAGTTATTGTGCGATTTGTCCTGAGTATGCTGATACCCCATATGTGGGGGGGAACCACTGTTTGGGCGCATGAGAGAGCTTGGAAGGGAAGGAGTGCCATTTTGGAATGCAGACTTTGATGGAATGGTCTGCGGGCATCATGTTGCGCTTGCAGAGCCCCTGATGGGCCTAAACAGTGGAAACCCCCAACAAGTGACCCCATTTTGGAAACTAGACCCATTAAGGAACTTATCTAGATGTGTGGTGAGCACTTTGAACCTTCAAGTGCTTCACAGAAGTTTATAACGTAGAGCCGTGAAAATAAAAAGTCTTTTTTATTTCCACAAAAGTGATTTTTTTTAGACCCAAAATTTTAGACCCCCAAAGTTGGTAAATAGTGGAAACCCCTCAATTCTTGCTCCAACCCTAACCCCAACACACTCCTAACCCTAATCCCAACCCTAACCCTAATCCCAACCCTAATCCTAATCCTAACCCTAATTCTAACCCTAGCCCTAACCCGAGCCCTAACCCTAGCTCTAACCCTAGCCTAACCCTAGCCCTAGCCCTAACCCTAGCCCAACCCTAACCTTAGCCCAACCCTAACCCTAGCCCTAGTCCTAATCCTAGCCCAACCCTAACCCTAACCCTAACCCTAATGGAAAACTGAAAAAAAAATATTTTTTTTATTTCACTATGTTTGCCTATATAAGGGGGTGATAAACGGGGGGGGTTATGTACTATTTTTTTTTAATTTTGATCACTACTATCGTTTATCATAGTGATCAAAATAATGAATGGAATCTGCCAGCCGGAACCTGCAGATTCCCGGCGGGTGCACTGCGCATGCGCCCGCAATTTTCAAGATGGCGGCACCCATCGGAGGACGCCGGCGGGACACGGGACCACCGGGAGGGGACGGAGGACCACGGAGAGGTTCCGGAGGGGGATCGGGGACCCTATTTCTCTCTCCTGTAATGTGCGATCACATCAGAGGAAAGAGAAATTTAATGCATAATCGCGGCTCTTTTTTTTTTGCGATCGCCGTTATAGGGTTAATAACGGCGATCGCAAAAGCGGGATCGGTAAAAACCGACCGATTCATGTTCTCTGGGGTCTCGGCTACCCCTGGCAGCCGAGACCCCGGAGAAAATCCGACACTGGGGACGCTATGTACTTTCTCCACAGCGCCGTGAATTAACGGCGCTGTGGTTTTAGTACACTCGATTACCGCCGTTAAAAGGCGTATCGGTGGTCATTAAGGGGTTAAGTCATCACAGAGGAGCCACAAATGTTGGCCATAGTTCAGGCACCTCATCAGCAGTTTAATGTGGCCATAGGTTTATTTCATATGGACTGCACAACCAACTGGAATTGGACCTAGTGCATTGCCATTATATTGTAAAGTCCATGTCTTCTTCCTTGAAACTGCTTTCCTAATGGGGGCACCAAGCAGAAATAGCAATTGGTAGTGTGATTGGTTGGCTCTCTCCAGATCCTTAGGATTGCAAAAGGCATAGATTGCCTCTTCCCATACACATCTATTGCAGCATATGTGTGGAGCCCAACACTTGTCTAAATCAATTCGGCAGCCATATCATGGCAGTCAAGTTTCTTCTTTGTGACACAAAAGTGATTTCTCCCCATATGAAGCAAAGACTATCTGCTTGGTTAATCCAAGAACAAGGCATATCTGAAAACAACACATAGAAACATGTCAATGTGCTAAGAAACTGAGCTAAGAAATCATAAAACTGTATACCTTACACTGAAAGCATTTATAAAAGTAGGTGATGGAACTGTGATTAGGAATATGTCATCAGAGCTGAGTTGGCGTTTTTTGATAGGTCACCCTAAGATGATAGAATATTGAATGCGCAATAGACTAAGTAGATGATGTGATAGACGAGTTACTAACAATGCAATAATGATGATGAAAGAATAAAGACACAATTGTTCAATAAGCCTGCATGAAAGATGTCATAAGTAATTACAATCTCCTCTGGATCTTGAAAATTAGAGTCAATCAGTACATTTAAGCATCATATTCGTTTTCAGCAGTACAGAATTAGGTTCACCTATAATTGTCTCTGAACCAATTTGGCTGTAGAACAGTGTACTATTATTGATATCACATGATGGCCTTGATATTTTTTCTTTTAGTTCTTTTATTGGCGTAAATGTGGTGCCCCCAGGAGTAAGGTCGCCACAGTGGCTTTGCCTTCCTCCAGGGAAGGTAATGCCGGGCTTGGAGGCAATGACGGGTCTCTCTCGCAGTCAATCTATGCATGCAAGACAGTTCCACTCCAGGCCAGCAGGGGGAACTCTGAACCAGAATTAAGGGGAGGAGTGCTCTCTGAGGGCCAACAGGAAGGAGAAGTTAGTTAGTCTGCGGAGGGTGAAGTGTGCAGACGTGTGGAAGGAGCACTGAGAGGAAGAGCTCATCTCCCGTAGGAGCGCATGAACTGGAGCCTGGTCTCCACGGCTGTATGGACACATGGTCCTACAGCAGACACCAGAGGAGTAGAAGGCTGTAAATGCACTACTCGCATCTAAGACTTGGGCGCACAACAGCAACACGGATAGTGAGCCGGGACTTAGGAGTGAGGAGTCCCTGAAACAGGCTACAGTTGTCTGCCGTACAAGTAGAGTTCTTAGGAATATCTGACAGGAGGAACTTCAGTGTAACTCAGTACTGGAGATCCCTCAAGTAAGCGCTAGGAAGGAGACTGCACAGCCCATCTGCTGAGAGAGAATCCCCGAGTTGCTTCCAGGCTAGCCTGCTCCGGTACCATCTGTAATCAGGACCCTGGACGGCATTTACCAAGTAAAGGTACAGAAATTGTACTCCGCTGTGTTTTGTCTGCTTCCTACCTTTCCGGCACTGCTACATCCCCGTGCCAACCACATGTACACTGCTCTGGGACTACAGCTTCACCTGTGGGGAGCTTTTACATCTCTGCTGCACCATACCTTCCGTCCCAGCGGATCTGCATGCAGCGTCGGCTTAACACCTCCCTTGCCGAACACCACAGGTGGCGTCACGAACTATTCATCTAACTACATTCCACCATTCCCATTTTCCCCATTACTTGGGCACCCAGGGCCACGGTCCGGGTCACTGATGCTGTGACACATCCCACTGATACCGGCCCGGTACCGAGTACCCCACAGCCCTGGGAGGGCGACCCAAATTGGAGTCACGAACAGGATCACGGAGCCCGGTACCCCCCGGGTCCTGTATGCCATAGACTGTGTTTGTTTAAAAGACTGTGTGTGAAATTGGCGCCGATTGCCGCCATTGTCGCGCTGCTTGGCGTGCGCGGGAAGAAAAAAGGGCAGGACTTCATGGGCGGAGCCTGCCACAGAGCGCAAAGAAGTGAAGTGCCGCTCGGAAAGAGAGGACAGCGCGAGAAGGGGAGGAGCTGAGGCCTACAGCCCGGAGCGTTGGGCCCGCGAAGAGGCCACCGGTGAGCTCACACAACCTCCGGCCCTGGCTAACGTTAACTAGGGGGGAAGAGAATATCTGTGTCAAGCAACAACGCAGCGGCGGACGCCATCGCCAATCCCGCAGCGCCGCGGGTTAAAGTGGGTCGGGTAGAGCTAAAAGCTCAAGGTCTGATCATTGTGGATATTGATCGACGTGAATGTAATCCCATGATGACTCTTGGTACAAATGTAATTGAAAATTGTCTTTCCGAGGTTATTGTCTTGTTGCAACAGGTGGCTGAGACTGCTGGTTCCAGTGAACAATGAGTCCTGCAGAAGGAGATCAGAGCCCTGATGCAAAGACAACAGGTAGAACTCTCTGGCGGAGAAATTGGCAGTGTCAGAGTGAGTGATCCCTTCCCCATTGCAATACCCCCCAGATGTGAAATGTTGATTTGGTGTCGTGCAGCTATAGGTCTCAGATGGAGAGATTACCAGGCATTAGTAGAACCAGTATACTCCGATAGGAGCCCCACTGTCCTGACAGCCAGAGGGGTGGTTGATGTACAAAAAGGGAGAGTACCTGTACGCCTTTTGAATTGTGGGGAGGAGGAGGCCACAATACCCCGGTACGCCACAGTTGCTAAGCTGCTCACTGTTAATAACAACTCTTGGCAGGCCGCAGAGCCCTTGGTCTCATCCGATCAGGTGGAGGACAATGGCTCTGTGAAGCAGCCAGATGAGTGGTGTCAGCAACTGCAGGTGGGAACTGACTCTACACCTTCATACCAGAAAAATGGGGTTTACAGAGTGACACAAGAGTATGAGCGGGTATTCAGCAAACACCCACTAGATTTTGGGCAGGCAAAAGGGGTTCAACATCATATCCCCACTGGACACCATCCACCCATAAAGGAGAGGTTCAGACCTATACCCCCAACACAATACCAATGTGTTAAGAGTATGTTGAGAGAGATGAAGGAAGCTGGGGTTATCAGAGACAGTTGTAGCCCCTGGGCAGCTCCAATAGTTTTTGTAAAGAAAAAGGATGGTACCATGAGAATGTGTGTTGATTACAGGAAAATTAACAGCATTACACATAAAGATGCCTACCCATTACCCAGAATTGAGGAATCATTAGCTGCACTTAAAACTGCTAACTACTTTTCCACCTTGGATTTCGCTAGTGGATATTGGCAGGTTCCTGTGGCAGAGGCAGACAAGGAGAAAACAGCATTTACCACTCCAATGGGTCTCTGTGAGTTCAACTATATGCCATTCGGCTCTGTACTGCTCCAGGAACATTTCAACGGCTGATAGAGTGCCGCCTGGGACACATGAACTTTGAGACGGTCCTGTTGTACCTGGATGATGTCATTGTTTTCTCCAAAACCTATGAAGATCATCTGGAACTACTGGCTGAAGTGTTTGAAGCTTTGTCCAATTTTGGCCTGAAGGTGAAGCCTTCCAAATGCCACCTCCTGAAGCCCAAGGTACAGTACCTCGGCCATGTGGTCAGTGCAGAAGGTGTGGCACCAGATCCTGACAAGGTCACAGTCATCCGGGACTGGCCGAAGCCCAGCAACCTTCATGAAGTACGCCAATTCCTTGGACTGGTAGGCTACTACCGAAGATTCATCAAAGGCTTTACTGAAATGGCCACCCCTATGCAAAATCTTCTGGTGGGGCAGTCCAAGAAGACCAAACAGAACAATTCCACCTTTGAATGGACTGAAGAGTTGGAGAGATCCTTCACTCGGCTGAAGATGGCTCTCACCGGTGACGAAGTTCTGGCCTACCCAGATTATGACAAACCCTTTGTGCTGTACATTGATGCCAGCAATGTGGGACTAGGAGCAGTACTGTCTCAGGTACAGAACGGAAAAGAAAGAGTGATCTCCTACGCCAGCAGGAAGCTGCGTCCCACTGAAAGGAACCCTGACAACTACAGTTCTTTCAAGCTGGAGTTCCTTGCCATAGTCTGGGCTGTCATCGAAAGGTTCAAACATTACCTAGCCTCCGCCAAGTTTACTATCTTCACGGACAAAAATCCGTTGACCCACTTGGAAACTGCAAAGCTAGGTGCACTGGAGCAGCGATGGATGGCTCGGCTATCTAACTATGAATTCACCATCAAGTACCGAGCAGGGCACAAAAATGCCAATGCTGACACGCTGTCTAGGATGCCTAATCTGCCTGATGCAGGAGAAGACCCTGAGGCTCTTGAAGAAATAGAGCTACCTCCCTTCCATCGGCCAATTGCGGCCTAACGTGCCCAAGGAGTGAGAACCCGACAGTCTGGCTTGAAGGAGGTCACCCTGAACCCATTGCCCCATCATGACTGGGCAGAAACGCAAGATAGTGACCCTGCAGTCCGCCTGGTGAAGGAGCTACTGTCACAAGCTGTTTCATGCCCAGAGTCGGATGCTCCTGAAGAAACCCAGCAGTTGTGGAAGGAGAGAGGTCGGCTGTTCATCTATAAAGGAAAATTGTGTCAGAGGAGTATCAATGCCCGCACTCATGAGCTGGTGTGGCAGGTGATAGTCCCAAAGAGAGAGGCATCAATGGTCCTGGAAGTGGGTTGCCCTCCCAGGGCTGCGGGGTACTCGGTACCCGGCCGGTGTCAGGGGGATGTGTCACAGCGGCGGTGACCCGGTCCGTGGCCCTGGGCGCCCAATATCAATGTTGTTTTTGGTAGTTAATGGAATAGTTCGGGACGCCACCTGTGGTGTTCGGCAAGGGAGGTGTTAAGCCGACGCTGCATGCAGATCCGCTGGGACTGATGGTGTGGTGCAGCAAAGATGGTGTAGCTCCCCACAGGTGGAGCTGTAGTCCCAGGGCAGTGTAGGTACGATGGATGAGGAGAGGCACAGAATGGTATGGATGCTGGTAGCGGTGCTGAAGGTGTGAGCGACGAATGAATGGAGGACACAAGAGCTTGCAGTTTCAAAGCTTTACTCACAGTTCGTGGTTCACACTGGTGCCTGCCTCCGTGCCGTGTCCTCCGGGGTAGAGACTCAATCAACCTCCCGGGCAAGTCAGGGCTCTCCTCTCCAACACTCCGCCAACATGTACCTTCCTGAACGACTCCGTCATTGCGCCTTGTGGTGTGAAGCACTCC
The DNA here is from genome assembly GCF_039654945.1 of Dendrobates tinctorius. Taxonomy (NCBI): domain Eukaryota; kingdom Metazoa; phylum Chordata; class Amphibia; order Anura; family Dendrobatidae; genus Dendrobates; species Dendrobates tinctorius. Next base: position 73,348,548 of record NW_027361754.1, read on the forward strand.
AGTACTTAGTAACGCTGGAATGCCTCCTAGAAGATATTCCTAGAACTTTACTTGCACGGCAGACAGCTATAGCCTGCTTCGGGGACGCCTCACTCCCGGATCTCTATCTGTGTCGCTGTTGTGCCTCAAGTCTTGGATGGGAGTAATGCATTTACAGCCAACTACTCCACCGGTGTCTGCTGCAGAACCATAAGTGTCCATACAACCTCGGGGACCGGGCCCCGGCCTTGCGCTGAGAACCTATAGGCAGGATTCCTCTTCCAACCCACTTCTCCTCTCTGTTCTCTACTCCTTCGTTCCGTACTTGTCTCTCTTTCTTATGGATGCTTATGTTACAGTTCTACGTCTGTCAACCTTCCTTCCTTTCCCGTGCCAGCTGGCTCAGGTCACTGAGGCAGCTGCAGCACTCCTTCCTCCATCCCTTCTTCCTGGGATCCCCCACTCCTCACTGAGTGGCTTCCTACTCCGCCGACCTTCTGTCAGACTATCCCCTAAGGGACTGACCTGTAATTCTAAACCTTCCCAATCTTTTATATGGATCTAAACTCCACCCTCCTCCCAACATATCCAGTGTTCCATGCAGGGAACCACCAAAGGTGCTCTGCTACTCTCTAAGCACTGAGCCGCAATGTGGTTGTGCAGAACTACACTGTTGTGTGGGGTGCGAGTGTTGGAGTGTGGACAGGAGTTCCCAACTTACCAGGACGGTGGGGCACCGCACCTTAGGAGAAGGTGCAGTACCTCTGTGGCGACTGAGTCTCAGGGGCGCCACAGAAGCATACCACAATGGAGCTGGACACTTTGAATGGAAGAAGTTGGAAGCCTTGCTCCGGGAGAGGTTCTACTGGGCTGGTATGAGGAAAGCCATTGAGAGGTGGTGCCGGGAGTGTGGACAATGTAACCTGTGCAGAAAGGATCGAAACAGCCAGAGAACTCCTCTGCAGCCAATCATCACCAAACAGCCACTTGAATTGGTAGCCCTGGACCATGTGAAGCTGGTTCCAAGCCGGTCAGGCTACATCTATGCTCTTACCATTGTGGACCACTACTCAAGATTCCTGGTAGTTGTGCCTGTCAAAGATCAAACAGCCAGGACAGCAGCCAGAGCATTCCAACAGCACTTCTGTAGACCACATGAATATCCTGAAAGAGTGCTTACAGATCAAGGTCCAGCTTTTGAGGCAGAAGTGTTCCAGGAATTCTGTAACTTGTATGGTTGTAAGAAGATCCGGACAACACCGTACCACTCACAGACCAATGGCATATGTGAGAAGATGAACCAGGTAGTGATTAATCTCCTGAAGACTTTGCCCTTGGAGGAGAGAAATCTGTGGCCAGAGAAGTTGCCAGATCTGGTGGACCTCTACAACCATATTCCAGTGAATTCCACCAACTGTACCCCAGCTTACTTAATGAGAGCAAGACCTGGTAAACTGCCTATTGATTTGGACATGGGAGTCCTTACGCCTGAAGTAATGTCACCAGACGCTGACTGGGATACAGAAAGACAACAACAGTACAGAAGAGTTCAAAAATGCGTGGAAAAGAGTCTAGCTCAGGCAAGACAAAAGCAGGAGAAGCTTTACAATCAAAATGCACCTGCCGTTCCGTTGTCGCCGGGAGAACAAGTTCTCAAGAGGAAAAGAAGATTGCACAAATTGGATGATCAATGGGAAGCTGAACCTTATACCATTCTGCCCTCAAACTTTGATAATACCAAGGTATGCCTTATTAGCAAAGATGGAGGAGAAACCTCAGAAGCAATATCGAGAGATCACCTGAAACTATGTCCTGACCTGTTGAAGGAAAGAGTGGAAGAGCCAGATAACATCCAACCCATAGAGGAAGAAGAGAAGGTCAGCACAATACTTGGAGAATTCCCTGCGAATTGGACTAAAGTAAATAATGCAATAGTGGTGCCCATGTTGACATTTCCCCAATTGGTAGCACAGGAAGACGTGATTCCAGAAAACCCTGAAGATCAGGAAAATCAGGCAGCAGATGCTACACCAGCAGTGGAGACAGAGAACCCTCGCCCTGCAAGTAGTGAATCTGACATGCCCATAGTGACTCTAAGAGCACGTAGACATGTGCCACCCAGTTCACATACTGCACCGGTAGTTAGAACCAGGCAATCAGTAAGGGCCATTACAACACCAGTGTTACGCAGATCTACTCGTATCACCCAAGGCATACTACCAGTTAGATTCCGCATATAACTGTCCAATATAAAATAAAGTTGAGTATTGTAACTGTTAACCTGTCTGTAAATATGTAACTTTTTATGCTTTCGTACCTACAGGTAACCTGTAAGACTTTCCTTTAAATTTTCCAGTTTTTCCCTTGTTTAAGGACATTGGACCACAGGACTGCGTGTGGTTAAAAACTTTCCTTGTAAATAGTTCACTATTTGCCCAGGAATGGACCATGGACATTGATGCTTGGACTTATCATCATAGGACCATTTTTGAAGCATTTGGTTTTTGTAACTTTTTCATTTTTTTAAATCTTGTACAATTATTATTGCTTAACTATTTTTATGTTTTCATGTTTTGTTCAGCCCAGGAGTGCTGACTTGCACTAGGGGGGAATGTGGCGTCCCCAGAAGTAAGGTCGCCACAGTGGCTTTGCCTCCTGTTGTGAGTTCATTTTCCCCTTCGTCACTGAGGTCTGGTGAACTCCCTATTCTGGTAAAGGAAGGTAATGAGCCTGATTATCAGGCACCTGAGCCTAATGAGGATGACTGGCTGAGTGGAGTCACGGACTGGATATAAGGCTGCCGACGGCCCTCTGCCCTGCGGGTGATTTCTCTGTGGACTTCTAGGACACCAGTCTGATTCCTGCTCCTCTAAAGCTAAGTTTTCTGCTTTGCCTGTTAGCATTTGTGTTTTGTTTTTGTTTTCCTTGCTTTTCTGGATTCTGCCATTCCCTGCTGGGGTGAGCTGAATCTCCTTTTGCCGGTTGCTCTGTCTTCAGAATATTCCTGAGTACTGACATAGCTTTTTTTGAAGCCTAGCGTCTTCAGGGCCTTTTTCACTGTCAGTCTGTTGGCTCTTATTTTCATAGGGTTTTTCACAGATTGCAGACAGCAGCCTTCCTGTCCTTTCCTATCTAGTTAGCTTGGGCCCCGTCTTTGCTCAGTCTATCTTTCTGTCTGTGTTAGTGTTTTCATCTTGCTTTACCGTCATTATATGTTGGGGGCTGCCTATTGCTTTGAGGTCTGCTCTTGGGCAGTTCAGATTTCCCCTTTCTTTCTTTAGGCCTATTTAATTCTCCGGCTGTGATCGAGGGGTCTAGGGCATCGTAGGAACCCCCCACGGCTACTGTTAGTTGTTGTGGATAGGATCAGGGGTCTGCAATCTGATAGCTGCCAACTTCTCTGATTTTCTGGACTTAGCTAGCATTTCTGTTTTTGCCTCCTACGGTGACTCAATCATAACAGCCTCCCTCCAGGGAGGGTAATGCCAGGCTTGGAGGCAATGATGGGTCTCTCTCGCAGTCATTCTATGCATGCAACACAGTTCCACTCCAGGCCAGCAGGGGGAACTCTGAACCGGAATTATGGGGAGGAGTGCTCTCTGAGGGCCAACAGGAAGGAGTAGTTAGTTAGTCTGCGGAGGGTGAAATGTGCAGACGTGTGGAAGGAGCGCTGAGATAGAGCTGAGAGGAAGAGCTCATCTCCCGTAGGAGCGCGTGAACTGGAGCCTGGTCTCCACGGCTGTATGGACACTGATGGTCCTACAGCAGACACCAGAGGAGTAGAAGGCTGTAAATGCATTACTCCCATCTAAGACTTGGGGGCACAACAGCAACACGGATAGTGAGCCGGGACTTAGGAGTGAGGAGTCCCTGGAACAGGCTACAGTTGTCTGCCGTACAAGTAGAGTTCTTAGGAACATCTGAGAGGAGGAACTTCAGTGTAACTCAGTACTGGAGATCCCTCAAGTAAGCACTAGGAAGGAGACTGCACAGCCCATCTGCTGAGAGAGAATCCCCGAGTTGCTTCCAGGCTAGCCTGCTCCGGTACCATCTGTAATCAGGACCCTGGACGGCATTTACCAAGTAAAGGTACAGAAATTGCACCCTGCTGTGTCTTGTCTGCTTCCTACCTTTCCGGCACTGCTACATCCCCGTGCCAACCACATCTACATGCAGCGTCGGCTTAACATCTCCCTTGCCGAACACCACAGGTGGCGTCACGAACTATTCATCTAACTATATTCCACCATTCCCATTTTCCCCATTACTTGGGCGCCCAGGGCCACGGTCCGGGTCACTGCTGCTGTGACACATCCCACTGATACCGGCCCGGTACCGTGTACCCCACAGCCCTGGGAGGGCAACCCATAAAGGAAAGGAAATGCCAACCTCTGCCGGGCCAATGGGAGGGCTGGTGCCAGACTGGGACTGAACAACAACCAATGAATCAACCAAGTGATCAGTATTTAATTATCAAACAGCTACTAAACAGCTTTTGTTTTGCCTTTTAGGCAAGTTATACTAGTACTCAAAGGAATACTATCAGTAAAAACCAGAGGCATAGCTAGGGGTTTGGTTCATGGGGGGAGAAACTTCGGAGGTTGCCCCTAACCACGTAACCCAAATTACAACTATGGTGGTGCACCCTAATAGTGGATGTAGGAGAACCTCAGTAGATGACCCTACTACTACTAAAACAACTATATACAAAGACCAACACAGATAATACCGCCGTATGATGACTACAGTGGGGAAAATAAGTATTTGATCCCTTGCTGATTTTGTAAGTTTGCCCATTCACAAAGACATGAACAGACTATAATTTTAAGGGAAGGTTAATTTTAGCATTGAGAGACAGAATATCAAAAATAAAATCCAGAAAATCACATTGTATAAATTATATAAATGTATTTGCAATTTGAAGTAAGAAATAAGTATTTGATCCCTCTGGCAAACAAGACATGAGGCTGTGTGCACACGGTGCGGTTTCTGCTGCGTTTCCGCAGCGGTTTTGCCGCTGCGGAAATGCAGCAGTTCCGCTGACCAAGTACAGTACCATGAAACCCTATGGGGTTTCAAAAACGCTGTGCTGACGGTGCGGTTTTTTCCTCACGGTTTTGCTGTGGTTTACAAACCGCAGCATGTCAATTGTTTGTGCGGTTTCCGCAGCGGTTTCATACCTCTACCATAGTAGAGGTGTGAAACCGCAGGGCAAAACCGCAGACCAAAACGCAGGAAAACCGCAGGTCACTTTACCTGCGGTTTTACCTGCGTTTCCGCGCGGAAAAAAACGCAGCGGAATCCGCAACGTGTGCACATAGCCTAATACTTGGTGGCAAAACCCTAGTTGGCAAGCACAGCAGTCAGACGTTTTTTGTAGCTGATTATGAAGTTTGCGCACATGTCAGGAGGAATTTTGGTCCACTCCTCTTTGTAGTTTATCTCTAAATCATTAAGATTTTGAGGATGTCACTTGACAACTCGGAGCTGCATCTCCCTCAAAAAGTTTTCTATGGGATTAAGGTCTGGAGACTGGCTAGGCCACTCCATGACCTTAATGTGCATCTTTTTGAGCCACTCCTTTGTTGCTTTGGCTGTATGTTTTGGGTCATTGTCTTGCTGGAATACAAAGCCAAGACCCATTTTTAATGTCCTGGCGGAGGGAAGGAGGTTGTCACTCAGGATTTTACGGTACATGGCCCAATCCATTTTCCTATTGATGCGGTGAAGTAATCCTGTGCCCTTAGCAGAGAAACACCCTCAAAACATAATGTTTCCACCTCCATACTTGACAGTGTGTTCTTTGAGTCATAGGCTGCGCTTCTCTTTCTCCAAACATGGCGAGTTGAGTTAATGCCAAAGACCTCAGTTTTTGTCTCATCTGACCACAGCACCTTCTCCCAGTCACTCACAGAATCATCCAGGTGTTCATTGGCAAACTTCAGATGGGCCTGCACATGTGCCTTCTTGAGCAGGGGGACATTGCCAGCACTGCAGGATTTGAAACCTTTACGGCGTAATGTGTTACCAATGGTTTTCTTGGTGACTGTGGACCCAGCTGCCTTGAGATCAATAACAAGTTCCCTCCGTGTAGTTTTAGGCTGATCTCTCACCTTCCTCATGATCAAGGATACCCCACGAGGTGAGATTTTGCATGGTGCCCCAGATCGATGTCGATTGACGGTTATTTTGTATTTCTTCCATTTTCTTACTATTGCACCAACAGTTGTCTCCTCACCCAGCATCTTACTTATGGTTTCTTAGCCCATTCCAGCTTTTTCAGGCCTATGATCTTGTCCCTGACAACCTTATAAAGCTCTTTGGTATTGCCCATGTTGTGAGGTTAAAGTCTGACTGATTGAGTCTGTGGACAGGAGTCTTTTATAAAGGTGACTATGTAAGACAGCTGTCTTTAATGCAAGTAATGAGTTGATTAGGAGCATCTAACAGGTCTGTAAGAGCCAGAACTCGAAATGGTTGGTAGGGTATCAAATACTTATTTCTCACTGCAAAATGCAAAGTAATTATACAATTTGATTTTCTGGATTTTATTTTTGATATTCTGTCTCTCAGTGTTAAAATTAACTGACCCTTAAAAACACAGACTGTTCATGTCTTTGTCAGTGGGCAAACTTACAAAATCAGCAAGGGATCAAATACTTATTTCCCCCACTGTACAGTGGGGAAAAAAAGTATTTAGTCAGTCAGCAATAGTGCAAGTTCCACCACTTAAAAAGATGAGAGGCGTCTGTAATTTACATCATAGGTAGACCTCAACTATGGGAGACAAACTGAGAAAAAAAAATCCAGAAAATCACATTGTCTGTTTTTTTTTTCATTTTATTTGCATATTATGGTGGAAAATAAGTATTTGGTCAGAAACAAGCAATCAAGATTTCTGGCTCTCACAGACCTGTAACTTCTTCTTTAAGAGTCTCCTCTTTCCTCCACTTATTACCTGTAGTAATGGCACCTGTTTAAACTTGTTATCAGTATAAAAAGACACCTGTGCACACCCTCAAACAGTCTGACTCCAAACTCCACTATGGTGAAGACCAAAGAGCTGTCAAAGGACACCAGAAACAAAATTGTAGCCCTGCACCAGGCTGGGAAGACTGAATCTGCAATAGCCAACCAGCTTGGAGTGAAGAAATCAACTGTGGGAGCAATAATTAGAAAATGGAAGACATACAAGACCACTGATAATCTCCCTCGATCTGGTGCTCCACGCAAAATCCCACCCCGTGGGGTCAGAATGATCACAAGAACGGTGAGCAAAAATCCCAGAACCACACGGGGGGACCTAGTGAATGAACTGCAGAGAGCTGGGACCAATGTAACAAGGCCTACCATAATTAACACACTACGCCACCATGGACTCAGATCCTGCAGTGCCAGACGTGTCCCACTGCTTAAGCCTGTACATGTCCGGGCCCGTCTGAAGTTTGCTAGAGAGCATTTGGATGATCCAGAGGAGTTTTGGGAGAATGTCCTATGGTCTGATGAAACCAAACTGGAACTGTTTGGTAGAAACACAACTTGTCGTGTTTGGAGGAAAAAGAATACTGAGTTGCATCCATCAAACACCATACCTACTGTAAAGCATGGTGGTGGAAACATCATGCTTTGGGGCTGTTTCTCTGCAAAGGGGCCAGGACGACTGATCCGGGTACATGAAAGAATGAATGGGGCCATGTATCATGAGATTTTGAGTGCAAACCTCCTTCCATCAGCAAGGGCATTGAAGATGAAACGTGGCTGGGTCTTTCAACATGACAATGATCCAAAGCACACCGCCAGCGCAACGAAGGAGTGGCTTCGTAAGAAGCATTTCAAGGTCCTGGAGTGGCCTAGCCAGTCTCCAGATCTCAACCCTATAGAAAACCTTTGGAGGGAGTTGAAAGTCCGTGTTGCCAAGCGAAAAGCCAAAAACATCACTGCTCTAGAGGAGATCTGCATGGAGGAATGGGCCAACATACCAACAACAGTGTGTGGCAACCTTGTGAAGACTTACAGAAAACGTTTGACCTCTGTCATTGCCAACAAAGGATATATCACAAAGTATTGAGATGAAATTTTGTTTCTGACCAAATACTTATTTTCCACCATAATATGCAAATAAAATGAAAAAAAACAGACAATGTGATTTTCTGGATTTTTTTTTTCTCAGTTTGTCTCCCATAGTTGAGGTCTACCTATGATGTAAATTACAGACGCCTCTCATCTTTTTAAGTGGTGGAACTTGCACTATTGCTGACTGACTAAATACTTTTTTTCCCCACTGTATATAGTGGTAGATACCAGTACCAGTCCTGCAGAACATATAAGGGATTACAGTAGATATTGATGCTGAGTTACAGTTGACGTTCTTTCTACTGGAGTCATTTACTTTTCCCGTCTTTTCCATCGGGCCCAGACCAACATAACAACTGCTCCAGCCAGGACTCGGCTGCATAGATTACAACAAAAATACATATGATTTCTCACATTTCTGGCACCCACCATCCACATCTAACCCGGACCTGCACAAACTCCTTATCCTGCTGATAACCCAATGCTGAGCCACTGCTGCCGTATGTGTCCCTATTTCTGCACCTGTTTGGTACTGTATGTCCTCTAATATTCCTCCAAGTGGACCCCTATCATTGCACTCAAAGTATGATGTCAAAAAAGGGCGCCACAGACACTGTAAGATACCACCACAGTGAATTCCTCCACAGTACCCTCCACACGCACAGTATGATGATCCTACTGTACCCCACCCTGCAACTCACCCAGAAATGTATGGATGTCCCCTACATTGTATGATCACCTAACTGTGACCCTCACAACACGATCCATACAGTATAAAGCATCGCTTTGTCCTCTTCATAATAGAATGCACCACATGCTCCCTAGAGTATAATGCACCCCATAGTCCTCTGTATAGTATAATGTACCCCATACTTCATATAGCATAATGCATTCTATAGTCCTCTGTATAGTATAATGGACTCCATACAGCATAATGCATTCTAAAGTCCTATGTATAGTATAATGCATCTCATAGTCCATACAGCATAATGCACCCCTCAATCCATACAACATAATGCAATACATGGTCCATACAGCATAATGCACCCCATAGTTTATACAGCATAATGCATCCATAGTCCTCTGTATAGTATGATGCCCCCATAGTCCTCTGTATATTATAATGCACCCCATAGTCCACAAAGTATAATGCATCCCATAGTCTATACAATATAATGCACCCATTAATCCATACAGTATAATGTACCCCATTGTCCTCTGCATAGTATAGTGCACCCCACAGTCATCCATACAGTATAATGCACCCAATAATCCATACAGCATAATGCACCAGATATTCCATACAGCATAATGCACCCAATAATCCATGCAGTATAATGCAGCCTGTTATCTTTTCTATAGTATAATTCACCACATAGTCATCCACACAATATAATGGACCCTATAGTCCATACAGTATAATGCACCCCACAGTCAACACAGTATACTGCATCCTACAGTTCTAAAAGCAATGTGGGAATTCCTTTTCTGCTTTTTCAATTTCTACTTGCTTGGAATTTTTTAATGTTTTCTTGTACACTATGTGGTGAACTGAATGGTGTCATTCAAAAGAACAACTTGTCCCCCCCAAAAAAGAAGCAATCATATGGTTATGTGGACAGAAAAATAAAAAAAGTTGTGAGTTTTGGAAAAGTGGAGGAAGAAACAAAGACGCAGAAATGAAAATGCATCTTGTCATTAAGGAGGTTGAATAATGACTTTACAGGGAGCAAGAAAGCAGATGACAATTACTCTCTTTCATTGGACGATCTAGTGAACATGTTGCACATCACACTTCTCTCATCACATGACTTTAGTATCATCATAATTACATGGGGTTTTCACTGCTGCCATTTCCCAAACATCAGTTAATAAATGGAATAACATGACAACTTCCCCAAATAACACTCATTGGAATAAAGAGGGAAGCTACAAAGATAGAGATAAAAGTCATACACTGTATCTCCTTATAACATTACTAGAATGCACTGTCCCTTTAAATTTAGCGCTGCATTCATCATATGTCTCATCCATCAACCAATCACATCGCAGGATTTGAATTCAAAGAAAGGAAAAAAAACGTCAGTTGGTGCCAGTCTGCGATTGCTCTATTAGAGAAAAGACCGGCTCCTTATTGATTCGTAGAAGCGACACTTTATTGCATTGATACCCGGATTGTCACCTGCTGATTGGGAGAGACAGCCGCCACCGGCCGCTCTGCAGAGGTGAGAATCATTGTGTGAGGAGTAAACTGCCGATTATCTCATCCCGGATACTGACAGTTGGGATCTATACTGGAAGCAACACATAGAAAAAAGGAAATGATTTCACCATAAAAGCCCAAATATAGATAACGGGGTGATAACGGATAAATGGGATAAAATATGGGGATTCTGAGTAAATATTTACAATGTGGATAACGATGTGTAAAGATTAATCTGAAAAATACGGGGCCACATATTTCTCCCAGAAATTCCCAGATCCAATATTTAGAAGTGCATGGCCATTATTAGCCTGTATATAATAGTTATATAATACATATAGTGGAGATATGAGGAATATGTTACTGGCTCATCAGTTACTATACAGGGAGGTAGCGGATATATGCAGAGGTTTATATGGCGGGTCACAGTGCAGTCAGGATAGTGTAGATATGTGTAGTCTTCTCTTACCATAGGGTATAAAATCAATCTGGTTAGACATAGATGACCGATTATATATATATACCTGGGAATCTCTCTCAGGTAAAACTAACAGGTCAAGGAAATTCTTATCCTCTCTTGCTGACAACTTTATCTTCCAAAAGGTAAAGGAGAAAACAAGGGGAACTGCTACCTTGGATCTAATCCTTATAAACAGGGAGGAAATGGTTGAGGAGGTAAAAGTGGCTGGGACCCTAGGAGGTAGCGACCATGCTATTTTAGAATTTTGGATAACTAGAGGCGGAAGACCTGTGAAGACTCAGACGTCAAGGTTAGATTTCAGAAAGGCAGATTTTAAGGGATTCAGAAAGAGAATTGGAGGGATCCAATGGCTGGATATCCTTAAAGACAAAAATGTCCAGGAACGATGGGAAATCTTGAAAAATGAAATTCTCAAAGCACAGTTGTTAACAATTCCGAAAAGAGGGAAGAATAGGAAGCATTTAAGGAAACCAGGATGGATGAACACAGAACTTAAGCACATGCTAAAAAGGAAGCAAAAAATGTTTATAAAATGGAAAGAAGGAGGCATATCTAAAGAAGAATATAATGCTGTCTGCAGAACCTGCAAGGCACAAATCAGATTAGCTAAAGCTGAAAATGAATTGAGGCTTGCAAGAGATGTCAAAAGCAATAATAAAGGATTTTGGGGATATGTCAAAAGTAAAAGAAAAGTCAAAGATGCTATAGGATTTTTACAGGATGAAAATGATGAAATGGTAAGACAGGATGTTGAGAAGGCTGAACTTTTAAATTCCTATTTTGCATCTGTTTTCTCTCAGAAAGGAAATGTAACATCAACTGTTATTCACTGTCCTATTAAGGGAATAGAAGAATCCAGGATATCTATAAACAGAAAGATAGTGAGGAAACACTTAGCTAACCTAAATGTATTCAAGTCTCCAGGTCCAGATGAATTACACCCCAGAGTACTGAAGGAGATAGCAGAAGAAATTTTTGAACCCCTCTCCATAATCTTTGAAAATTCTTGGAGAACAGGAGAAGTGCCAGAAGACTGGAGAAGAGCAAATGTTGTTCCTATCTTCAAAAAGGGGAAGAAGGTGGACCCAGGCAACTATAGGCCGGTGAGTCTGACTTCTATACCAGGAAAGATCTTTGAACAAATTATTAAACAACATGTATGTCAATACCTGGATAAGAATGAAGTGATTAAACAGAGTCAGCATGGGTTTGTAACTAATAAGTCATGTCAGACTAATTTAATTTCCTTCTATGATGGTATTACTGATTGGGTGGATCAAGGAAATGCTGTAGATATAGTATATCTTGACTTCAGCAAAGCATTTGACAAAGTCTCTCATACAATCCTTATTGAAAAAATGACTAAGTATGGAATGGACAAGGCAACTGTTAGGTGGATTCATAACTGGCTTAGTGATCGGACCCAAAGAGTGGTCGTAAATGGCTGCACATCCAGTTGGAAGAATGTCTCAAGTGGGGTACCACAGGGCTCTGTCCTGGGCCCTGTATTGTTCAACATCTTTATCAACGATTTAGATGAAGGAATTGAGGGTAAACTGATTAAATTTGCTGATGACACAAAGCTAGGAGGGATAGCTAATACTAGAGAAGAGAGAGAGAGGATTCAAAAAGATTTAAATAAACTGGAGAAGTGGGCAGCAACTAACAGAATGGTTTTTAACAGGGAGAAATGCAAAGTACTACATCTGGGCAATAAAAATGAAAAAAGCATATATAGAATGGGAGGAATAGGGCTAAGTGACAGCACATGTGAAAAAGACTTGGGTATACTAATAGATCACAGACTGAATATGAGTCAACAGTGTGATGCAGCAGCAAAAAAGGCAAATGCAATTCTAGGATGTATTAACAGAAGCATACAGTCTAGATCACGTGAAGTAATTATTTCCCTCTACTCCTCTTTGGTCAGACCTCATCTGGAATATTGTGTCCAATTTTGGGCACCACATTTTAAAAAAGACATCAACAAACTGGAGCAAGTTCAGAAAAGAGCGACCAGAATGGTGACCGGTCTGCAAACCCTGTCTTATGAGGAAAGGTTGCAGGATTTGGGAATGTTTAGTTTGCAAAAGAGAAGACTGAGAGGAGACTTAATAGCTGTCTACAAATATCTAAAGGGCTGTCACATTGTAGAAGGATCAACTTTATTCTCATTTGCACAAGGAAAGACTAGAAGCAATGGGATGAAGCTGAATGGGAGGAGACACAGATTAGATATTAGAAAAAACTTTTTGACAGTTAGAGTGATCAATGAGTGGAACAGGCTGCCACGAGAAGTGGTGAGTTCTCCTTCAATGGAAGTCTTCAAACAGAGGCTGGACAGACATCTAACTGGGATGATTTAGCGAATCCTGCTTTGAGCAGGGGGTTGGACCAGATGGCCCAGGAGGTCCCTTCCAACTCTACGATTCTATGATATATATATATATATTTTTTTTTTAAAGCACCACTCCAGCTCTTTCTCTTTAGTGCACCGCAGGAGTGGTGCCTTATATGTAATTCTCCTGGCCCCTGTCTCATCCTCATCTCTCGCTACTTTAATCCTTTTCCAGTGTTGCTCCTATCAGTCTCTGATGAACAGTAACCTACCATCAGCGCCAGTGTTTCATGGAGCGGCGCAGAGGTCACTTTTCAATACATCTGTATGAGAGCCTAGTTCTGGCGCTCATAGACTTGCATTGAGCTCTTGTGACGTAACTTCTCACTTGCAGCCAGTCAGAAGTTACGGGCACGAGATGGCGCCACAGGAGCGGAGCACCGTCGGTGTAAGAATGTGGTCTGGGGGTTTCCATTTAATGCGCCTCTTCAACAGTACAAACTAAACGCTGAAGTAGTGCTTTAAGAAGAAAATAGGGTTTGCTTTGTTTACTAGCTACAGTGCCACTTCTGTTAGTTGGCCATGTTGGGTATTACAACTAAATACCAATCAAGTCAATAAAGCTGCAATACTGCAACACAGGTAATGCAGGCCTTGGTAGTTACGTTTTGGGTTACACATTAGGCTGATAGCATTACTCTACTAGAGATCCTATAGAAAGCGCCATCCTCTGCATACTCAGGATTTCCTTTTTCTGTATGGTAGTTTCCAGGAAGAAGAGTAAGAATGGCCATGAGGAAGCGGAAGAGAGAACTGATCGCCCAGTATGAAGAGGAGTGGTAAGTAGATGAGGTTCCATCACTGCGGTCATCACAATCCATACACTTACACTGGAAAGTCCATAGTGACCATTACACATCACCACTACACATATGTATCCCATGTACAGCTCCAAACTAATGTCAGATCCCCATGAGGAGAACACCCATCAGGATGTCAGTGACTTATGTGTAGCCACAGTACGGCCATGAGCGTGAGGCCTAATACTATAATATCTACCTCTTCTATTACAGCTCACGGTCGGCCGCCCAGGAAGAGGCCAAGAGGAGGAAGACAGAAGATGACATCCCCCAGCCGGAAGAGCGGGCAGCTTTCACCGCACTCCTTGGTGAGACTCATTGCACCTTCCAAGGTTTCCAGACACAAAGTGTTAGATTATATGACATATATTTCTATATTAATCTATTTTATGAGTATTATGCTGGAGAAACATGTAGGGAAGTGTTCTCCCTCCTCTTATAATCACACCTAGTATGATACAGCAGACAGGAGCGGTCACTATGTGGTGGTGAGCAATGTCGGGGCTTTGGTGTCACCTCAATACTGATGGCATGTCTTTAGGACAATTCTTCAGTATCTGATCAGTGGGTGTCAGGCGCCAAATCTCCACCAATCTGACACTGATGAGCGATCCTGAGGATAAGCCATCATTGATGAGGAGCCCTACAACCCCATTAATTTAGAATTAATAGCTTTAAAAAGGTTTTCATTACAAAGTTCACAGTGAAATAATTCTATTTTCCTCATTTTTGTAGAAGAACACATCAGGTGTTTTCTAGCCAGGGACAGCTGTCTTAAGATTTCGGACAAGGTATTATTGTAGTGAAGGATAAGAAATCCTCCAGATCTCAGAAGATCCATCATAGGGAAATAAAGGGCTTATTCTTATGTAATAGTGGCCAGATATGACCAAACCTAGGAATCTCCTGACAGATATGTGCTGCATTATATATCCCGCTAACTCTGCTTCTCCTCCCTCCAGTATCTCCTCGCCATGGTCGCCGCTTACTTCAGGAGAGCAGGACTGCCATCTTCAGAATATGGAACCTTCTTTCCAGCTCTGTGAGTCTCTTTTATTATTACACATTCACGTCTATAAATAACAATGTTTTATTTTCTTGTAAAACCAAAATCTCTTTTCTGCCACTCGGCTAAATACATGATAATGGCATTTGTTGTTGTTTGTATTTTCTTCTGTGGATTGTAATTTATCTGGTTTCATTTCTCTTCCCTCCAAGGTTTTTAGCCAACCAGTTTGAGCAAGAAGAGGTGCGATATCGACAGGACATCTACCGCTGGGCCCTTGGAAGGAAGTGGAGGATGAAGAAGGACCGACTGCTACAATGCCACAATGTTCTGCTCACCAGGATGGGATTCCGGGCTTGGGTGGATCGGGACACGTGTGATCTGGTGAGCAATAGAAGCAATAATAATATAAAGCTTATCTCTAAATCGATATCACAATATAAACCGTATGCCTAAGTAAATTCCTTAGACCTGATGAGGTGCTTGTACTTACTCTGAAAAGCCATGTCAAAATGGTCGTGTAATCCTGATATTAGGCAGAGCATTTTATAAGTGGAGCCAAAGCTGGACTCATGAAATGCTTGTTTTAATGTCAAGCAAGAAAACTTTCATAAGTGATTATAAAGTCATTCTGCCATGGATTTTCAGTCATCACACCAGTATCATCAGGTCTAAAATATATGCAAATCGGATTATGATTAATGGTGACATATGCCCTTTACACTCTGATTATAATCACTTATTTTATTCTAGATCATGGCAGAAGACCCTGACCACTGGGCATGGAAGAGAGAGAGGAATATCCACTAACGCCTGGAAACAGAGCTGCAGGACCTACAAGGAGAAGAACATGGCTGGAAGGGGAACATGGCTGACTGTCCTAGAAGAACAGATAGACGTGACGGATGAAGAACTGGAGAAAGTAGAGAAGTATGCTGGTATGGTGTACAGGGGATATAGACTAGATTCCTTGATAGGGAGTTGATCCAGGGAACTAGTCTGATTGCCGTATGTGGAGTCAGGAAGGAATTTTTTTCCCCAATGTGGAGCTGTTTGCCGCATGGGTTTTTTTTGCCTTCCTCTGGATCAACATGTTAGGGTATAGGTTGAACTAGATGGACTTAAAGTCTCCCTTCAACCTTAAATACTATGTTACTATGCTACTATGCTGAATAGTCACACACAGAAAAAGCCCACCCCACTGTACATAGGCAACATACAGACACCCCGTATACTGTACTCATAGGCACACTATATACTTTACACATAAATGTTATTTTTTCACACATGTATTTTATAGTGGTGACCTCCCTTACTATGCCCAGAGGAAGGGCAGTAGTACAGCAGCCATGGTTTCCCTACAGGTTTCCACCACTGGAGTTTTTTCCTGTCCTGAGTGTTGCTGTATGCTCTTTGTGAGTGATGGAAGGTAACCAGCATATAATAAATAATAATAATAATATAGTTTAATATAATAAATATATAATAAATATATAATATAAATCTAATATGTTAAACATATAATATATTAATACATATATTAAATATATATAGTATAATAAATATATAATATGTAAATATAATAATAAGTTAAATATATAATATATTAATATATACTAAATAAATATATGATATAATAAATATAATATAATAAATATAAAATATAAATATAATGTTAAATATATAATATAATAAATAATATATAATAAAGCATATAATAAACTTCCCACTATTTAAACTTTCCATGATGTGTCTGAGTCTTTATTTTATACTTTTATGCGTGGACAGGACCACCATCAGAGCATTACTGTCCTCACTGTTGTGAGGGACCCAGTGAGCAGAAGCACAAGAGGGGGAGCCCAGACTCAGTCTGTTCCCTCCCTCTTGTACTCTTGCTCACTTCCACGTAATCTTGCTCTGGCTCTTCCAGGCATGATTTCATCACGAAGATTTAGCCTTTGTAAGACAGAGTACAAGACAGAGTACAAGACAGAGTACAACAGCGCCTAAGCATTCACCCTCTGCTCCTCAGACTTTCTATCTGCACAGTGACTGCCTCTAGGCAGAAGATGATAACGGTGGTAGTAGATGGAGCATTTAACACAGTCATGAAGATGCCGTAACAACTTTAAACCGAATTCTTTTTATCGACATCACCCACTGTAAAATGTGGCCTGTTTTTTAAACAAAAGCAACATAGCCTTATACAAAAGCCTTATATAACTGGAGTAACCGACAGGAAAACATTGGAATACCGGCCTAAAATCCCAAATTTTAATTACAAGGACGTATGACACGTGTCACAGATATACCACACTGTAAAATATATATATATATATATTTTTTTTTTATTAGATAGAAAAGAGTGCTGGATATAACGAGAGTCACCGACTGGCAAAAAAAGTGAATTTAGGCCAAAAATGCCTCAATTTTTGAGAAAAGGATGTATGAGGCATGTCACAGATATACCCCACTGTAAAATGTGAGCTATTTTTTAAAATGATGCAACATAGTGCTGTATCTAATCCCAGTGACACCCCAGACAAAAAAAGAAAACAGACGTAAACTGGCCAAACTTTGAGCACACACAGATATGAGCTGGCACGAAGATACCACACCGAAAAATGTGTGGCCTGTTTTTTTAAACTTTTTTGGTTAATTAGTGCTGTATATAAGTACAGTGACGGACAGCAAAAAAAATGAATTTAGAGCTAAAAATACCAAACTATTTAGCAGACGGAAGGATGAGGCGTGTCACAGATGTACCACACTGTAAAATATGTGGCCTGTCTGTATTTTTTGGGGTGTTCAGAAAAATAGTGTCAAGAAATTGTGTAGGAATGTTGCTGAAAGACCCAGTCTGCAGGGCGCAAAGGACAGGATTCTATTGATGCAAAAAATTCTTCATTTATTAAAAAGCAATAGTTATATAAAAGAGTCTACAACGCATTTCAATGGAGTATATCCGTCTTCCTCAGGTGGCATCTGAGGAAGACGGATATACTCCCTTTTGTAACGTGTTGTGGACTCTTTTATATAACTATTGTTTTTTAATAAATGAAGAATTTTTTGCATCAGTAGAATCCTGTCCTTTGCGCCCTGCAGACCGGGTCTTTCAGCAAAATTCCTACAATTGTTCCTCTTTTGAGACACCTGGCTGGAGCAGCATCGGGCCCCCATCTGTTTACTTACACCCACGCCTAGCTGGCGCTCCCACAGACGTCTCATCGGATGTTCTTGCAAGATATTGTGTAAGACACTCAAAAAAAACCTATTCAACCGTACCACATAAAAAATAAATATTTCTCTGCACACTCAAAAGGGATGTTTGGGACCCCTTTGAAATTTCTGGATTTTCACACTGTGCTAGGAAAAGGATCTGGCTGTATTGTGCACTGTCAAAAAACAAATCGGGAAAAAAAAGGTTTCTGGATTGCTTTGCAATAAAAAATGCTCTTAGCTTTGGGCCAGCAAATTTTCAAAGCCAATTACACCTGTGGCTAGGTATATGGGGCCAATATATCCCATAGGTAGCAGCAGCAGCACTAGAACACAGAACCCTCTTGATATATGCAATGATATGTATATACACACATACAGTGCCTGCAGGCCTTGCACTGATGTGTATACAGCAACGTGCACTATCCTGCCTGCCTAACACTGGAACCTATATACTCCGGAATTAGTCCTTAGAAGGACTGTTGGTTTAGCTGGATTTGAGTTGTTTTGGATGGTAGACCCCACTCTCACTAATAAATCCCCAATTCTAACTCTGTCTCGGCAGCAGCTCTCCCTACACTATCTCAATCCGGAGCTGAATGCGGTGAGCAGGGCGTCGTCCAGTCTCTAATACCTCTGATGATGCTGTGCGGCCAGCCAATCACTGCACGACCACAACAAAGATGACTGCGGCGTTTCATTGCCTGGCAGACAATCCCTGCATCGTGATTGGTTCTGTAAAGTCCGCCACAAAATCTGGATGTAGACCCGAGTTCCCACCGAGTAATCCCGGAAATGCTCGGTGCTCGCCGAGTACACTGAGTACCGTGATAATCAGGCTAGTTCGCTCATCACTACTCTGGACCATAGACTTGGCCAAAGGGCCCCCTTCCAACAAGACAATGACCCTAAGCACACAGCTAAAATAACAAAGGAGTGACTTCAGAACAACTCTTGACTGGCCCAGCCAGAACCCTGGCCTAAACCAAATTGAGCATCTCTGGAGAGACCTGAAAATGGCTGTCCACCAACGCTCACCATCCAACTTGACAGAACAGGAGAGGATCTGCAAGGAAGAATGGCAGAGGATCTGTAACAACCTTGCTAGCATCACTGCATGGCCTCCCATCCCCCGCACACCAACTTACTTTCTGCTTCAAGCCATGCTGTGATTTCTGTCTGTTGCCAGCTCTGTGCCTCTGCTCTCCATGTTTCCTGACTGTGTGTATAGGGGGCGTCGCCTGAACTCTCTGGTTCTTATGCAGTCAGGGTGCACCTGTGTAATCTGTCCCTGACCAATCACCTGGAGCCCTTGACTATTTAGTTTTGCCACTCCCACTGAAACATTGCCTGTGCAATGTCTATACTCAGTTAGTATCTTGCTGCTGAGCAAGCCAGGCCCTGTTCTGTGTGTCTCCTTCTCTGGAGGATTACTCTAGTCTTGCTTTGTACCTTGTCCGCCTGCCAGGAGGCAGAATATCCTGGTCCTTGTGTCTTTGTCCCGGTGTCTCTGTCTAAACTCAGTCTTACCTCTGTCTGTCAGTGTCTTTGTTTGTGGTTCCTTCTCTGCCGTGTCTTTCCTTGTGTCCTCCCTGTCTGTGCATCTGCACCCTCGCAGCTTTGTCTGTGCATCTGCACCCTCGCAGCTTTGTCTGTGCATCTGCACCCTCGCAGCTTTGTCTGTGCACCTGCACCCTCGCAGCTTTGTCTGTGCATCTGCACCCTCGCAGCTTTGTCTGTGCATCTGCACCCTCGCAGCTTTGTCTGTGCATCTGCACCCTCGCAGCTTTGTCTGTGCATCTGCACCCTCGCAGCTTTGTCTGTGCATCTGCACCCTCGCAGCTTTGTCTGTGCATCTGCACCCTCGCAGCTTTGTCTGTGCATCTGCACCTTCGCAGCTTTGTCTGTGCATCTGCACCTTCGCAGCTTTGTCTGTGCATCTGCACCTTCGCAGCTTTATCTGTGCATTTGCACCTTCGCAGCTTTATCTGTGCATCTGCACCTTCGCAGCTTTATCTGTGCATCTGCACCTTCGCAGCTTAAGGCTGGTTTCACAATAGCGCTTTTTAAGCGCACGCACGGCCGGGGGGGAAGCTCCGCCCCCGAGCCGGCTCTCTGCCCGGCGTGCCCGCCCCTTGCTTGTAGCGCCGCCTCCTAGCGCACAGCGGCGCCTGCGATCGGCGCACCCTATCTTTAGCATAAGGTGCGCAGATCGTGCGCAGGCAGTGCGCTAATTGCGCTTTGACCTGCGCTGCGCACTTTTGACGGTGCGCCGAGCACGCCGAAATCCGAAAAGTTTGATTTTGGCGCGCACGGCGCACCGTCAAAAGTGCGCAGTGCAGGTCAAAGCACAACTAGCGCACGGCCTGCGCACGATCTGCGCACCCTATGCTAAAGATAGGGTGCGCCGATCGCAGGCGCCGCTGTGCGCTAGGAGGCGGCGCTACAAGCAAGGGGCGGGCACGCCGGGCAGAGAGCCGGCTCGGGGGTGGAGCTACCCCCAGCCGTGCGTGCGCTTAAAAAGCGCTAATGTGAAACCAGCCTTATCTGTGCATCTGCACCTTCGCAGCTTTATCTGTGCATCTGCACCCTCGCAGCTCTGCCTGCTCTGCACTCCTGCGGCTCTGCCTGCTCCGCACTCCTGCGGCTCTGCCTACCTGCACCTCCTGTGTGAACAGGTCCAAACCTGTTCTCTCATATACCACTCCTTCCTGCCTATATCCATACCTGCATCTCCTGTGTGAACAAGTCCAAACCTGTTCTCTCATATACCACTCCTTCCTGCCTATATCCATACCTGCACCTCCTGTGTGAACAGGTCCAAACCTGTTCTCTCATATACCACTCCTTCCTGCCTATATCCATACCTGCATCTCCTGTGTGAACAGGTCCAAACCTGTCCTCTCATATACCACTCCTTCCTGCCTATATCCATACCTGCACCTCCTGTGTGAAAAGGTCCAAACCTGTTCTCTCATATACCACTCCTGTCTGC
This sequence comes from Dendrobates tinctorius, assembly GCF_039654945.1. NCBI lineage: Eukaryota > Metazoa > Chordata > Amphibia > Anura > Dendrobatidae > Dendrobates > Dendrobates tinctorius. Next base: position 73,369,702 of record NW_027361754.1, read on the forward strand.
CTGCATCCATACCTGCACCTGCTGTGTGAACAGGTCCCTACCTGTCCTGTGTCTCAAGCCGTGCCCGCCTGTCCTGTGTCTCAAGCCGTGCCCGCCTGTCCTGCGTCTCAAGCCATGCCTGTTAGCCCAGTGTCTCCAAGCCACGCCTGCTTGCCCTATATCTGTCGTACCTTCTTGCCCTGTGTCTCAGCCTGCCTCTCAGTCACATCTGTCCAAGTGACTTGTCTCCAAGTGGGATCAGCAGCCACAGCCAGACACCACCCTGGAGTGGCACCCGACAGCTATCTGCCACACAAGCCTGACCTCACCATCAGAGGCTCCAGTGAAGACCAAGGTAGCTGTAGCAGTCACGCCCCTTCCAGGGTAGTCTGGTCTGTGGCACAGTGGGGCCACAAACCCCGGCTTGCGCCATTCAGCCAAGGCGCGAGCGTCACAGTTTGCACAGGCCATGGTCCCCGTTGAGTCCCATGTCCTTCAGCTTGCAGAGCATGAGCGACTTTCTCTCTGCCAGTATGAGCATCTGGAAGAATTTGTTCCGCCCTGTGTGGTTCCGATTGTTGAGACTTCTGAACCCATCATTGTCTCCAATGCCATCTACAACCAGCTCCTGGCTTATGAGAGGCTTGACCCTGAAGATCCTCCAAGGTTCTATGGAGATCCTAAGGAGTGCCAAGGGTTCCTGGAGCAGTGCCTGCGGTACATTGAGTGGAATTCAGCCTGTTTCCCCTCTGATTGGGTCAAAGTGGGATATATAATGTCCTACTTAGCAGGAGAAGCTTTGATGTGGATCTGTCCCCTCTGGGAAGCAGGGGATCCTATCATCACGGACCTAGAGGCCTTCCTAGTGGCCTTCCGTAAAGCCTTCGAAGTACCTAGTCCAGCTACGTCTGCCAAGTCTTCCCTTTCCAGATCTGAGAGGCGCGCCAGACGGGCGAAACCAGTGAAGAAACGCCTCGTCAGACCGCGACCACCGTCCGAAACCCTCTAGTTCCTCCACCTGTTAAAGCAGCTACTCGAGTTGAACCCAAGAAGACTGTTAAGAGTGGGCTGGCAAAGCAGCAGCCTGAAACCAGTCATAAGATGGGCATACAGTATTGCTGCGGTTGTGTGGAACACTCGGACGGCTTCTGTCCGAAGGAGCGCAAGCTGCAAAACCTTGGGTCAGTGGGAGAGGCTGCCCTTGGTAAGAGTCCCTCCTCCTCACTAAGATCAGTGACTGTTCGTGTGCCTTGTGGGAGCTTCGGCCCTGCAGATGTGTTAAAGCTGCAAGCCAGACGGAGTCTGTGTAGGGTTCCTGTTCCACAGCTCCAGAATCCGGTGACGGTGTTTGGTGATGGTCGTACCCTACTTATGAACAGTCGAGTGTCGAAGGGACAACTACAGCTCCAAATCGGAGCATTATATTTGGAGAAGTTCATTTTACACTTGATGACCAGTTTGCCCATCGGTCCTTCTGAGCCGGATACTCTACTGCCCGTTCCGGTCCGAAGACCCAGCGTGGTGCCACACTTGGAGCTACCTAGTCACCAAAGGTATCTAGTTCCAATGTTACAAGGTCAGGCTACAGTGTTACCTTCCCCATCTGTTCTGCTGGCTATTGGGTCATGGTGTGCTGATGTCACTGAAGAAAAGGAAGCAGTGGCGCCCTCTCCACACACCTCCTGTGACCAGTTCCCAGAAGCATCCCTGTCGCTTAAAAATTTTTCTTTAGGCTATGGGCAGAAGATGGATCCTGTATGTATTCCTTCAGCTTCCATTTGGCTACTTGGTGAAGATACCTGGGCAGAGATGCTTCCTCCTGATCCTAAGGAGGAGGTCCAATTTTCTTGGGATTTTGGGCTGAAGTTGGACTCAGTGAAAGTCTCTTCTGTTTCCAGCTGGCCGGCTGATGTAGGGGTCAAGTCTGAAGCTTCCAGGTCCCTGCCCTCTGCCAATCAGGAGGAAGAAGTCTTTGTACCCTCTGTGTTGGAAACTGACTCCCTTAGGCACCAAGAAACCGGGCAATCTGGGATTCCTGATGGCACACATACTCCACCCTACCTGAAGGATGTTGTGTCAACCTGGACTGTGTGTGGCCCCATACTCCTTCTTCAGGTCATTCTGGCAGGCTTGAGGAAGAGGGGCCGTAAAGGGGGGGTACTGTAACAACCTTGCTGGCATCACTGCATGGCCTCCCATCCCCCGCACACCAACTTACTTTCTGCTTCAAGCCATGCTGTGATTTCTGTCTGTTGCCAGCTCTGTGCCTCTGCTCTCCATGTTTCCAGACTGTGTGTATAGGGGGCGGCGCCTGAACTCTCTGTTCTTATGCAGTCAGGGTGCACCTGTGTAATCTGTCCCTGACCAATCACCTGGAGCCCTTGACTATTTAGTTTTGCCACTCCCACTGAAACATTGCCTGTGCAATGTCTATACTCAGTTAGTATCTTGCTGCTGAGCAAGCCAGGCCCTGTTCTGTGTGTCTCCTTCTCTGGAGGATTACTCTAGTCTTGCTTTGTACCTTGTCCGCCTGCCAGGAGGCTGAATATCCTGGCCCTTGAGTCTTGTTCCCAATACCTTGTCTGTACTCTGTCTGCCTGCCAGGAGGCAGAATATCCTGGTCCTTGTGTCTTTGTCCCGGTGTCTCTGTCTAAACTCAGTCTTACCTCTGTCTGTCACTCTCCTTGTTTGTGGTTCCTTCTCTGCCGTGTCTTTCCTTGTGTCCTCCCTGTCTGTGCATCTGCACCCTCGCAGCTTTGTCTGTGCATCTGCACCCTCGCAGCTTTGTCTGTGCATCTGCACCCTCGCAGCTTTATCTGTGCATCTGCACCATCGCAGCTCTGCCTGCTCCGCACTCCTGCGGCTCTGCCTGCTCCGCACTCCTGCGGCTCTGCCTACCTGCACCTCCTGTGCGAACAGGTCCAAACCTGTTCTCTCATATTCCACTCCTTCCTGCCTATATCCATACCTGCATCTCCTGTGTGAACAGGTCCAAACCTGTCCTCTCATATACCACTCCTGTCTGCCTGCATCCATACCTGCACCTGCTGTGTGAACAGGTCCCTGCCTGTCCTGTGTCTCAAGCCGTGCCTGCCTGTCCTGTGTCTCAAGCCGTGCCTGTTAGCCCAGTGTCTCCAAGCCACGCCTGCTTGCCCTGTATCTGTCGTACCTTCTTGCCCTGTGTCTCAGTCTGCCTGTCAGTCACATCTGTCCAAGTGACTTGTCTCCAAGTGGGATCAGCAGCCACAGCCAGACACCACCCTGGAGTGGCACCCGACAGCTACGTGCCGCACAAGCCTGACCTCACCATCAGAGGCTCCAGTGAAGACCAAGGTAGCTGTCGCAGTCACGCCCCTTCCAGGGTAGTCTGGTCTGTGGCACAGTGGGGCCACAACCCCCGGGCTCGCACCATTCAGCCAAGGCGCGAGCGTGACAGGATCCTCAAATCCAGGTGTGAAAAACATAATTCCTAAGAAGACTCATGGCTGTACTAGCTCAAAAGGGTGCTGCTACTCAATACTGAGCAAAGGGCCTGAATACTTATGACCATGTGATAGTTCAGTTTTTCTTTTTTGATAAATTTGCAAAAATTCCTACATTACTGTCTTTTTTTCAGTCAAGATGGGGTGCAGCATGTACATTAATGAGAAAAAAAAAACTTTTTTGAATTTACCAAATGGCTGAAATGAAACAGAGTGAAAAACTTAAAGGGGTCTGAATACTTTCCATACACACTGTATATCTCCCTATTCTTTGTGTATTTACTGTATGTAATCCATCAATCATATTCTGTCGGCTCCTGCTGTGATTTCACACTACGTGGCTGCTGAATTTACAGCTTTTATTCTATCTATCTTCTACTTTAAATTACTTTATTGTCAGCACAATTATTTTCCTGCGCTGTTACCGACTTTTCCCGATTTTAAAAGAAATGCTCGAGTTACCGATCACCAATCCGAATCTACCATATTCGTGCCAAATTTATGTTTGCTGATCGTTTTCCAAACATATTCTCTCATCTCTAATGTGGATATTGTGTCAATGAGATGCGATTTTAATCTATATTCCACTTTTATGTACAGTAGTGCTTTATAATTGAGGAGATAAAAAATAAGTGAAATGACGAGCCACAGAAACAAATTACCAAACAAGGAGACAAAAGAGCGTGGTACATCCAGTAGGTGCATGGTTCAGTTCTAAACGACCAAAGGAGCATCCACTTGTGGAGACAAGAGGATTCTATATAACACTAAATTATCTTATCACAAGCTATTGAGCCAATATGGATATAAACTGTGCAGTGATATAACAATGGCCGCCACTTCAGGGAAGGTTGGACTGGAGATATTTGTAATAAGGTCAGAAATTGCACTACAAATTTAGTCTTCATTTAGTGACAATTTTTTCCTTGTCTCTTGTACTCCTGCAGCAAATCATCTCTTACAATCGCCCAACAGTAATCTGCAAGCATAGATGGATTTCATTTTCCTTGATAGCTTTCCTCCATAGCTGTGATATCTTGGTGAAATCTGTTACTGTGCTCATCACTCACTGCTTGGTGGAAAAAGTCTAGGTGGTTAAGTAAGAAAATAATCTTTAACCCCTTCCTGACATGAGACGTACTATCCCGTCCACGGTACCCGGGCCCGTATGACCGGGGACGGGATAGTACGTCTACCGCGATCAGCGGCGCCCACGTGGTGAGCGCCGCTGATCGCGGCCGGGTGTCAGCTGATTATCACAGCTGACACCCGGCACTACGTGTCAGGGGCGGTCACGGACCGCCCCCGACACGTTAACCCCTTGCACACCGCGATCAAACATGATCGCGGTGTACCGGGGGTTAAAGGGAAGCATCGGCAGGGAGGGGGCTCCCTCCGTGCTTCCCTGAGCCCCCCACGGCAGCGCAATGTGCAGCGCTGCTGCGGGGGGCTCCTTTCCTCCAGGCCCCCGAATCCAAGATGGCGACGGGGGCCTTCGGGGGCCTGGGGAAGCTGGCTTCCTCAGTGCCTGCAAAGCGCAGGCATGAGGAAGCCTTGTGCACTGCCTGTGACAGATTGCTGATCTGTCACAGTGATCTGTGATGTGACAGATCAGCGATCTGTCACAGGACAGTGATGTCCCACCTGGGACTATGTAATAAAGTAAAAAAAAAATAAAAAAAAAGTGTAAAAATAAATTTAAAAAAATCGCCAAATAAATTAGTAAAAAAAAAAAAAAATATTCCCCAATAAATTCATTTTTTGAAAATAATAAAAAAAAAAAACAATAAAAGTACACATATTAGGTATCGCTGCGTCCGTAACGACCTGCCCTATAAAACTGTCCCATTAGTTAACCCCTTTAGCGAACCCCTTAAAAAATAAAAATAAAAAACGAAGCAAAAAATAATGATTTATTATCATACCGCCAAACAAAAAGTGCAATAACGCGCGATCAAAAAGACCCATATAAATATCCATGGTACCGCTGAAAACGTCATCTTGTCCCGCAAAAAACAAGCCGCCACACAGCATCATCAGCGAAAAAATAAAAAAGTTATAACTCGCAGAATAAAGCGATGCAAAAATAATTATTTTTTATATAAAATAGTTTTCATTGCATAAAACCGACAAAAACATAAAAAAACGACCTAAATGAGGTATCGCTGTAACCGTACTGACCCGAAGAATAAAACCGCTTTATCAATTTTACCGCACGCGGAACGGTGTAAACGCACCCCCCCCAAAAGAAATTCATGAAACGCTGGTTTTTGTTCATTCTGCGTCCCAAAAATCGGAATAAAAAGCGATCAAAAAATTTCACGTGCCCGAAAATGGTACCAATAAAAACGTCAACTCGTCCCGCAAAAAATAAGACCTCACATGACTCGGTGGGTCAAAATAAGGAAAAATTATAGCTCTCAATATGTGGTGATGCAAAAACTATTTTTACAATAAAAAGCGTCTTTTAGCGTGCGACAGCCGCCAAACATAAAAACCGCCATAAATAGTAAATCAAACCCCCCGTTATCACCCCCTTAGTTAGGGAAAAATAATAAAATAAAAAAAATGTATTTATTTCCATTTTTCCATTAGGGTTAGGGCTAGGGTTAGGGCTAGGGGTGTGTTGGGGTAGGGTTGGGGTAGGGTTAGGGCTAGGGTTAGGGCTAGGGCTAGGGTTAGGGCTAGGGTTAGGGCTAGGGTTAGGGGCGTGTTGGGGTTCGGGTTGGAGTTAGAATTGGGGGTTTCCACTGTTTGGGCACATCAGGGGCTCTCCAAATGCAACATGGCGTCTGATCTCAATTCCAGCCAATTCTGAGTTGAAAAAGTCAAATGGTGCTCCTTCCCTTCCAAGCTCTGCTATGCGCCCAAACAGTGTTTTACCCCCACATGTAGGGTAGCAGCCTACTCAGGACAAATTGCAAAACAATTTTTGGGGTCCAATTTCTCCTGTTACCCTTAGGAAAATAAAAAATTGGGGGCAAAAATATCATTTTTGTGGAAAAAAATGATTTTTTTATTTTCACATCCGAGTGTTATAAACTTCTGTGAAGCACTTGGGGGTTCAAAGTGCTCACCACACATCTAGATAAGTTCCGTGGGGGGTCTAGTGTCCAAAATGGGGTCACATGTGGGGAGTTTCAATAGTTTAGGTACATCAGGGGCTCTCCAAACGCACATGACACCCGCAGACCATTCCATCAAAGTCTGCATTCCAAAACGTCACTGCTTCCCTTCCGAGCCCCGACGTGTGTCCATACAGTAGTTTTCTCCCACATATGGGGTGTCAGCGTACTCAGGACAAATTGGACAACAACTTTTGGGGTCCAATTTCTCCTGGTACCCTTGGGAAAATAAAAAAATGGTGACTAAAAGATCATGTTTGTGGAAAAAATACGAATTTTTTATTTTCACGCCCGGGCGTTGTAAACTTCTGTGAAGCACTGGGGGGTCAAAGTGCTCACCTCACATATAGATAAGTTCCTTAGGGGGTCTAGTTTACAAAATGGTGTCATTTGTGGGGGGTTTCCACTGTTTAGGTACATTAGGGGCTCTCCAAAGGCAACATGACACCCGCAGACCATTCCATCAAAGTCTGCATTCCAAAACGTCACTACTTCCCTTCCGAGCCCCGACGTGTGCCCATACAGTAGTTTTCTCCCACATATGGGGTAGCAGCGTACTCAGGACAAATTGGACAACAACTTTTGGGGTCCAATTTCTCCTGGTACCCTTGGGAAAATAAAAAAATGGTGACTAAAAGATCATGTTTGTGGAAAAAATACGAATTTTTTATTTTCACGCCTGGGCGTTGTAAACTTCTGTGAAGCACTGGGGGGTCAAAGTGCTCACCACACATCTAGATAAGTTCCTTGGGGGGTCTAGTTTACAAAATGGTGTCATTTGTGGGGGGTTTCCACTGTTTAGGTACATTAGGGGCTCTCCAAAGGCAACATGACACCCGCAGACCATTCCATCAAAGTCTGCATTCCAAAACGTCACTACTTCCCTTCCGAGCCCCGACGTGTGCCCATACAGTAGTTTTCTCCCACATATGGGGTAGCAGCGTACTCAGGACAAATTGGACAACAACTTTTGGGGTCCAATTTCTCCTGGTACCCTTGGGAAAATAAAAAAATGCTGACTAAAAGATCATGTTTGTGGAAAAAATACGAATTTTTTATTTTCACGCCCGGGCGTTGTAAACTTCTGTGAAGCACTGGGGGGGTCAAAGTGCTCACCACACATCTAGATAAGTTCCTTGGGGGGTCTAGTTTACAAAATGGTGTCATTTGTGGGGGGTTTCCACTGTTTAGGTACATTAGGGGCTCTCCAAAGGCAACATGACACCCGCAGACCATTCCATCAAAGTCTGCATTCCAAAACGTCACTACTTCCCTTCCGAGCCCCGACGTGTGCCCATACAGTAGTTTTCTCCCACATATGGGGTATCAGCATACTCAGGACAAATTGGACAACAACTTTTGGGGTCCAATTTCTCCTGGTACCCTTGGGAAAATAAAAAATGGTGACTAAAAGATCATGTTTGTGGAAAAAATACGAATTTTTTATTTTCACGCCCGGGCGTTGTAAACTTCTGTGAAGCACTGGGGGGGTCAAAGTGCTCACCACACATCTAGATAAGTTCCTTAGGGGGTCTAGTTTCCAAAATGGTGTCATTTGTGGGGGGGTTCCACTGTTTTGGTACATCAGGAGTTTTCCAAACGCGACATGGTGTCCGATCTCAATTCCAGCCAAAAACGTCAAATGGCGCTGCTTCCCTTCCGAGCTCTGCCATGCGCCCAAATAGTGGTTTACCCCCACATGTGGGGTATCAGCGTACTCAGGACAAATTGCACAATAACTTTTAGGGTCCTGTTACCCTTGGAAAAATAAGAATTGAGGGTGAAAAGATCATTTTTGTGGAAAAAATATGATTTTTTAATTGTATGGCTTTATGTTATAAACTTCTGTGAAGCCCATGGGGGTTCAAAGTTCTCACCACACATCTAGATAAGTTCCTTAGGGGGTCTAGTTTCCAAAATGGTGTCATTTGTGGGGGGTTTCCACTGTTTTGGTACATCAGGGGTTTTCCAAACGCGACATGGTGTCCGATCTCAATTCCAGCCAAAAACGTCAAATGGCGCTGCTTCCCTTCCGAGCTCTGCCATGCGCCCAAATAGTGGTTTACCCCCACATGTGGGGTATCAGCGTACTCAGGACAAATTGCACAATAACTTTTAGGGTCCTGTTACCCTTGGAAAAATAAGAATTGAGGGTGAAAAGATCATTTTTGTTGAAAAAATATGATTTTTTAATTGTATGGCTTTATGTTATAAACTTCTGTGAAGCCCATGGGGGTTCAAAGTTCTCACCACACATCTAGATGAGTTCCTTAGGGGGTCTATTTTCCAAAATGGTGTCATTTGTGGGGGGTTTCCACTGTTTTGGTACATCAGGGGTTTTCCAAACGCGACATGGTGTCGGATCTCAATTCCAGCCAAAAACGTCAAATGGCGCTGCTTCCCTTCCGAGCTCTGCCATGCGCCCAAATAGTGGTTTACCCCCACATGTGGGGTATCAGCGTACTCAGGACAAATTGCACAATAACTTTTAGGGTCCTGCTACCCTTGGGAAAATAAAAATTGGGGTGAAAAGATCATTTTTGTGGAAAAAATATGATTTTTTAATTGTACCGCTGTACGTTATAAACTTCTGTAAAGCCCTTGTGGGTTCAAAGTTCTCACCACATATCTAGATAAGTTCCTTGGGGGGTCTAGTTTCCAAAATGGGGTCACTTGTAGGGGGTTTCCACTGTTTAGGTACATCAGGGACTCTCCAAACGTGACATGGCGTCCAATCTGAATTCCAGCCAATTTTGCATTGAAAAAGTCAAACGGCGCTCCTTCCATTCTGAGCTCTGCCATGCGCCGAAACAGTCGTTCCCCCCCACATATCAGGTATCTGCGTACTCAGGACAAATTGCACAATAACTTTTGCAGTTCAATTTCTCCTGTTACCCTTGGTAAAATAAAAAAAATTGAACCTGAAGTATTTTTTTTATGAAAAAAAGTTAGATGTTCATTTTTTTTTAAATATTCAAAAAAATTCCTGTGACGCACCTAAAGGGTTAATAAACTTCTTGAATGTGGTTTTGAGCACCTTAAGGGGTGCAGTTTTTAGAATGGTGTCACTTTTGGGTATTTTCTATCATATAGACCCCTCAAAGTGGCTTCAAATGTGATGTGGTCCTAAAAATAAAATGGTGTTGTAAAAATGAGAAATCGCTGGTCAACTTTTAACCCTTATAACTTCCTAACAAAAAAAAATTTTGGTTCCAAAATTGTGCTGATGTAAAGTAAACATGTGGGAAATGTTAGTTATCAAGTTTTTTGTGTGCCGTATCTCTGTGATTTAAGGGTATAAAAATTCAAAGTTGGAAAATTGCGAAATTTTCAAAATTTTCGCCAAATTTCCGTTTTTCTCACAAATAAACGCAAGTTATTTGAACGAAATGTTACCACAAACATGAAGTACAATATGTCACGAGAAAACAGTGTCAGAATCACCGGTATCCATGGAAGCGTTCGAGAGTTATGACCTCATAAAGGTACAGTGGTCAGAATTGTAAAAATTGGCCCGGTCATGAACGTGCAAACCACCCTTGGGGGTGAAGGGGTTAAGGACATGTTACAGCCAAGATCCTTATGTGTTTTCTACCAATTGTTCACAGTTATCTGTTCTTGTAATTCCCCAAAAATTAGTTACCACTAATCAGGGCCGGACTGGGACTGAAAATCATCCCTGGCACACAAACCAAAGCAGCCCACATGCAAATCACTATTCTTACATAGTAAATAAATGTATCTTCCATGCAACCTTCTCTGTACAGCTTGTAGGTGAGAACAGTAAGGGAGTGCAATAGGTGAAAAATGACTTTTTCTTTAAAAGTTGGGAGATACAGCATTCTGTGACTGCGCCTATGCCCCGTGACCCCGCCGGCAATTTTTGGTTTTGGAAGGGGGAATCATAATTAAAACATCTTCAATGCCTTCCCTAGGTGCAGGAGGACCTAACGTCACTACATATTATTTATACACTCAGCCAGGTACGGTCTGGGGCTGAAATTCAGCCCTGGCATTTGAAATCACACAGGCCCATTCTGCCCCCATCCCCCAGCACCGGTTGGAATATATTACCCTGGATGCAGGAAAGCAAGTTTTACTACAAGCCCAATATTTATAATGATAAGTGATGAAGTCAGCTGCTATGTGGTTCGTAACAACTCTTGACAGTATGGGTGTCTTGAGAACACCGATTCTGTTAACAACATAGCAGACAAGTGTCCCATGACCTGACAGGCACATCTGGCTTTTGCCAGAATTGCCAAATGGCCAGTCTGGCCCTGGGCATCAGCACTCAGCCATGATAACCAAGGAAGCTAAGTACGGTAATAATGGAAGGGCACAGCTCTGCCAATGTTTGACTGAACTCAGAATTGAATGTATTTTTTTTTGTTCCTTACATACACTTTTTGTTACAATTTTCACATTGTCCCAGTCATATGGTGCCGTGTCCTCACCAATATAATCACATTAATGGGGAGGTCACCACTTTTGTTACAGGATCAGCATTTGCTGTCTAGCGGGATTAATTTCAATTTAGAGTTGAGCGAAACGGGTCAGTCAAATTCATAAGTCTCCGACTTTCGCTGAAGTCGGGTTTCATGAAGCGAAACCCGACCATAGCGTGAGGCCGGCCATGAGGTCGGCGACCAGAGCGCCAAAATCTCGTTTCAAATGATGCTTCCAGCGCCCTTTTCCAGCCAATGATGGAGGACGCACACTATGGGCAACGCTATGACATGGGCATCGGTCACCACCATCTTTGAGAAGGGCATGCAAGTGATTGGCTTGCTTTGTGTGGCGCCACAGGGGCTATAAAAGGGTGTGCACACCGACCGCCATCTTACTTCGGCCGATATTAGCATTAGGGAGAGGTTGCTGCTGCTGATTCTGTAGGGAGAGCATTAGGCAGGGAAGAAGAACCAAAAAACTGCTTCTGCTGTTGGCGATTTCCACTTACAACACAACAGTTTGTGTGCAGTGACAGGCGATGCTCTATTTTTTGTGCATCAGCTCTGTTGATTATTAGGCTGCCTAATAAGGCTTACAAAACCTACAAAAGACAAAATGAAAAAAAGCCTTGCTATAATAAAATAAGTAAAAAGCAAAAGTGCATTTAAATCATACAGAGTTCTTAGTAACACTGTATTTGATCAAACATAGCATAAAAGCCGTCCCACCATCGACAAGGTGACTGTGGTCGGGGCGGTCCTACACTGTCTAGTATTAGTAACCTTATCATGTGTCAAAGTTGACGTCTGTGTGAATAAGGTCAGACAAGGACCGGGTCACAACCAGTGGACACCAGTCAGGGGAAGCCTTTAAATACAATTTCCAGCTCAGGAGAGGGAGGCCACACCCCAGCTTGCACAGAATGCAAAAATACAAAGAAAAAAACACAAAAATTGAGCTTGGTTTGAGTTGGTATACATCAGTGGCGGATTATAATGAGGTCAATTTGGGCAGTTGCCCCGGGCCCAGTGGGGTTAAGGGGCCCACAGCCCAGGCCAGTAAATTGCCCCATTATAATCCGCCACCGCGCAGGGCCGGATTATAGGCAGGGCAGGCGGGGCTTCAGCCCCGGGGCCCCCACCACAAGAGCTTCTAAGGGGGCCCCCACCACATTCCTGCTGGCTGCTGCAATGGCACTCCATCTTCTCCCCACCTAAAAGTGAGTGACCGTGGGGGCGGCATTATGTGCTCTGCTACCAGCAGCATCTACAAGTAGCCTGAACGCTGATGCTGCTGGTAGCGTGCAAAGGCTTGTGATGAGATCACAGGAGGTAAGGTGTCAGGGCCCCCGATCATGTGACCCCTGTCTCCTCCCCTCCTGTGACCTCATCACAGGTCCTGTGCACACAGCACAGAGCACTGAGAGCAGCCATGTATGTGGAGTGCGGCTCTGCGGGTGGAGGTCGGTGCTGGAGGCCCCATTATTCTCTATGTGGAGTGGGGCTCTGCGGGTGGAGGTTGGATCCGGAGGCTCCGTTATTCTCTATGTGGAGTGCGGGTGGAGGTCAGTGCTGGAGGCCCCATTATTCTCTATGTGTAGTGCGGCTCTGCGGGTGGAGGTCGGTGCTGGAGGCCCCATTATTCTCTATGTGGAGTGCGGCTCTGCGGGTGGAGGTTGGTGCTGGAGGCCCCATTATTCTCTATGTGGAGTGCGGCTCTGCGGGTGGAGGTCGGTGCTGGAGGCCCCATTATTCTCTATGTGGAGTGCGGCTCTGCGGGTGGAGGTTGGTGCTGGAGGCCCCATTATTCTCTATGTGGAGTGGGGCTCTGCGGGTGGAGGTCAGTGCTGGAGGCCCCATTATTCTCTATGTGGAGTGCGGCTCTGCGGGTGGAGGTCAGTGCTGGAGGCCCCATTATTCTCTATGTGGAGTGCGGCTCTGCGGGTGGAGGTCGGTGCTGGAGGCTCCATTATTCTCTATGTGGAGTGCGGCTCTGCGGGTGGAGGTCAGTGCTGGAGGCCCCATTATTCTCTATGTGGAGTGCGGCTCTGCGGGTGGAGGTCGGTGCTGGAGGCTCCATTATTCTCTATGTGGAGTGCAGCTCTGCGGGTGGAGGTCGGTGCTGGAGGCCCCATTATTCTCTATGTGGAGTGGGGCTCTGCGGGTGGAGGTTGGATCCGGAGGCTCCGTTATTCTCTATGTGGAGTGCGGGTGGAGGTCAGTGCTGGAGGCCCCATTATTCTCTATGTGTAGTGCGGCTCTGCGGGTGGAGGTCGGTGCTGGAGGCCCCATTATTCTCTATGTGGAGTGCGGCTCTGCGGGTGGAGGTTGGTGCTGGAGGCCCCATTATTCTCTATGTGGAGTGCGGCTCTGCGGGTGGAGGTCGGTGCTGGAGGCCCCATTATTCTCTATGTGGAGTGCGGCTCTGCGGGTGGAGGTTGGTGCTGGAGGCCCCATTATTCTCTATGTGGAGTGGGGCTCTGCGGGTGGAGGTCAGTGCTGGAGGCCCCATTATTCTCTATGTGGAGTGCGGCTCTGCGGGTGGAGGTCAGTGCTGGAGGCCCCATTATTCTCTATGTGGAGTGTGGCTCTGCGGGTGGAGGTCGGTGCTGGAGGCTCCATTATTCTCTATGTGGAGTGCGGCTCTGCGGGTGGAGGTCAGTGCTGGAGGCCCCATTATTCTCTATGTGGAGTGCGGCTCTGCGGGTGGAGGTCGGTGCTGGAGGCTCCATTATTCTCTATGTGGAGTGCAGCTCTGCGGGTGGAGGTCGGTGCTGGAGGCCCCATTATTCTCTATGTGGAGTGCGGCTCTGCGGGTGGAGGTCGGTGCTGGAGGCTCCATTATTCTCTATGTGGAGTGGGGCTCTGCGGGTGGAGGTCAGTGCTGGAGGCCCCATTATTCTCTATGTGGAGTGAGGCTCTGCGGGTGGAGGTCGGTGCTGAAGGCCCCATTATCCTCTATGTGGAGTGTGGCTCTGTGGGTGGAGGTCGGTGCTGGAGGCTCCATTATTCTCTATGTGGAGTGTGGGTGGAGGTCGGTGCTGGAGGCTCCATTATTCTCTATGTGGAGTGCGTCTCTGCGGGTGGAGGTAGGTGCCGGAGGCCCCATTATCCTCTATGTGGAGTGCGGCTTTGCGGGTGGAGGTCGGTGCTGGAGGCTCCATTATTCTCTATGTGGAGTGCGGCTCTGCGGGTGGAGGTCAGTGCTGGAGGCCCCATTATTCTCTGTGGAGTGCGGCTCTGCGGGTGGAGGTCGGTGCTGGAGGCTCCATTATTCTCTTTATGTGGAGTGCGGCTCTGCGGGTGGAGGTCGGTGCTGGAGGCTCCATTATTCTCTATGTGGAGTGCGGCTCTGCGGGTGGAGGTCGGTGCTGGAGGCTCCATTATTCTCTATGTGGAGTACGGCTCTGCGGGTGGAGGTCGGTGCTGGAGGCCCCATTATTCTCTATGTGGAGTGCGGCTCTGCGGGTGGAGGTCGGTGCTGGAGGCCCCATTATTCTCTATGTGGAGTGCGGCTCTGCGGGTGGAGGTAGGTGCTGGAGGCTCCATTATTCTCTATGTGGAGTGCGGCTCTGCGGGTGGAGGTCGGTGCTGGAGGCCCCATTATTCTCTATGTGGAGTGCGGGTGGAGGTCGGTGCTGGAGGCTCCATTATTCTCTATGTGGAGTGCGGCTCTGCGGGTGGAGGTCGGTGCTGGAGGCTCCATTATTCTCTATGTGGAGTACGGCTCTGCGGGTGAAGGTCGGTGCTGGAGGCTCCATTATTCTCTATGTGGAGTGCGGCTCTGCGGGTGGAGGTCGGTGCTGGAGGCCCCATTATTCTCTATGTGGAGTGCGGCTCTGCGGGTGGAGGTAGGTGCTGGAGGCTCCATTATTCTCTATGTGGAGTGCGGCTCTGCGGGTGGAGGTCGGTGCTGGAGGCCCCATTATTCTCTATGTGGAGTGCGGGTGGAGGTAGGTGCTGGAGGCTCCATTATTCTCTATGTGGAGTGCGGCTCTGCGTGTGGAGGTCGGTGCTGGAGGCTCCATTATTCTCTATGTGGAGTGAGGCTCTGCGGGTGGAGGTCGGTGCTGGAGGCCCCATTATTCTCTATGTGGAGTGCGGCTCTGCGGGTGGAGGTCGGTGCTGGAGGCTCCATTATTCTCTATGTGGAGTGCGGCTCTGCGGGTGGAGGTCGGTGCTGGAGGCTCCATTATTCTCTATGTGGAGTGCGGCTCTGCGGGTGGAGGTCAGTGCTGGAGGCCCCATTATTCTCTATGTGGAGTGCGGCTCTGCGGGTGGAGGTAGGTGCTGAAGGCCCCATTATCCTCTATGTGGAGTGTGGCTCTGTGGGTGGAGGTCGGTGCTGGAGGCTCCATTATTCTCTATGTGGAGGTCGGTGCTGGAGGCTCCATTATTCTCTATGTGGAGTGCGTCTCTGCGGGTGGAGGTAGGTGCCGGAGGCCCCATTATCCTCTATGTGGAGTGCGGCTTTGCGGGTGGAGGTCGGTGCTGGAGGCTCCATTATTCTCTATGTGGAGTGCGGCTCTGCGGGTGGAGGTCAGTGCTGGAGGCCCCATTATTCTCTGTGGAGTGCGGCTCTGCGGGTGCAGGTCGGTACTGGAGGCTCCATTATTCTCTTTATGTGGAGTGCGGCTCTGCGGGTGGAGGTCGGTGCTGGAGGCTCCATTATTCTCTATGTGGAGTGCGGCTCTGCGGGTGGAGGTCGGTGCTGGAGGCTCCATTATTCTCTATGTGGAGTACGGCTCTGCGGGTGGAGGTCGGTGCTGGAGGCCCCATTATTCTCTATGTGGAGTGCGGCTCTGCGGGTGGAGGTCGGTGCTGGAGGCTCCATTATTCTCTATGTGGAGTGCGGCTCTGCGGGTGGAGGTCGGTGCTGGAGGCTCCATTATTCTCTATGTGGAGTGCGGCTCTGCGGGTGGAGGTCGGTGCTGGAGGCTCCATTATTCTCTATGTGGAGTGCGGCTCTGCGAGTGGAGGTCGGAGCTGGAGGCTCCATTATTCTCTATGTGGAGTGCGGCTCTGCGGGTGGAGGTCGGTGCTGGAGGCTCCATTATTCTCTATGTGGAGTGCGGCTCTGCGGGTGGAGGTCGGTGCTGGAGGCTCCATTATTCTCTATGTAGAGTGTGGCTCTGCGGGTGGAGGTCGGTGCTGGAGGCCCCATTATTCTCTATGTGGAGTGTGGCTCTGCGGGTGGAGGTCGGTGCTGGAGGCCCCATTATTCTCTATGTAGAGTGTGGCTCTGCGGGTGGAGGTCGGTGCTGGAGGCCCAATTATTCTCTATGTAGAGTGTGGCTCTACGATTCGTGACCCCCGTCACGTGACGAGGGGGGCCCACAGAGTCTGAAATGCCCCGGGACCTGGCTACCCTTAATCCACCCCTGGTATACATGCAGCATATAAATGCATGTTCACATGGCCAAAAAAGCATACAAAACCTACAAAAGAAAAAATGAAAAAAACCCTGCTATAATAAAATAAGTAAAAAGCAAAAGTGCATTTAAATCATACAGAGTTCTTAGTAATACTGTATTTGATCAAGCATAGCATAAAAGCCGTCCCACCATTGACAAGGTGACTCTGTGGTCGGGGCGGTCCTACACTGTCTAATATTAAAAACCTTATCATGTGTCAAAGTTGACATCTGTGTGAATAAGTGCAGATAAGGACCGAGTCACAACCAGTGGACACCAGTCAGGGGAAGCTTCTAAACACAATTTCCAGCTCAGGAGAGGGTTATTAATAGGTTATTAATTAGGGTTAGGGTCAGGGTTAGGGTTAAGGTTAGTTAGGGTTTGGGTTAGGGTTAAGTATGGTTTGGTTAAGGGTCAGGGTTAGGGTTAGGGTCAGGGTTAGGGTTAAGGTTAGTTAGGGTTTGGGTTAGGGTTAAGTATGGTTTGGTTAAGGGTTAGGGTTAGGGTCAGGGTTAGGGTTAGGGTCAGGGTTAGGGTTAGTAAAGTCATGGTTTGGGTTAGTGTGAGGGGCCACCTAATGTTGGAAAAAAACGCAAACGCGGTAAAAACGCACTAAAAACGCATACAAACGCATAAAAACGCTGCGTTTTTTTCATGCATGCTCATAAAAATGCTTGAAAAAAACGCAGCAGTTGTATGCTTTTGTATGCGTTTTTTTGCGGGAAAAATGCGCTGCAAAAAAAAGCAAGTGTGAAACAGGCCTAAGCCTCCAGGTTTACTGCTTGTCCGGGGGCGCTACTGAATGATTAACAGTTTGGACTAGCGGCATGGCTGCACAGCTAATCTGAACGGTGATCTCTCAGATGCTGCAAACAGAAGCAGCTTAGATTCTGCAGGAACAGAGGAACACGAAGTCAGCGATGCTAGCCGCTTCCAGCCAGCTTTGGAGCGGCGCTTACAATCCTTACAGCAAAGAGCTTGTAGTCACTATGCTCCTTGCCTAGGAGACCAGCCATTGCTGCAGCACTGCCTGGTTTCCTACGCAGCTGTAAACTATTAAATAAAAAAAACAACCGTTCTTGAGGGCAAATGATTTATAAAAGGCTTTTCCAGGAACAAAAAAACAAATTTATCTGGCTGTCCCTGTAACTTTGCAGGGCATTCCTTGCTGTCACAATCCTGTCGCTCACAGTGTCCTAGGGATTGCAGGGGCGTGCCGAGCTGTCAGCATTGTGAGTGATAGATTGGCCTCCTATAGTATGCAGAGGGGTGCTGGGCTGTCTGTTTTGTGTATGGGTTTTCCTTCAGCCCAATAAGGCTGGATCTGCTGGAAATCATCCAAGTGTCGCTCTTTCAGGGTGATTGCTTGGACTTTTAACTGGCTGGCTTATGCTAGGACTATTGCCAGCCGTAGCTTTCAGATCAGAGTTGTGTTTCTCTGTGCTCTGTGCTGAACTCTCATTTTGTGATCTTTGTTGCTGGACCTTGGATGTGCCTTTTGTCTATCTGTTTGTATTACGTCTTTTGTCTTGATGCACTTGACATTGGAGTTTTGACCTGGGACTGTAACCTGACTATGCCTTTGTCTCTTCCTTTTGTTTATGTTGTACCCTTGTGGCTCTTGACCCCAGACTCCTTGACTTCACTGACTCATGGCTTGTCCGTGAGAAGTGACTCAGCGTCACACCTACAATTTTTTGTCTCCTATTTAGCCTCTAGCAGACATCATTGTGGTCTGTTATTGTATATGTCCTCAACTTGTCATTTCTTCCTTTGTTCTTCTAGACTACTATTCCCAAAGGTACATCTACCTACAGAGCACCATACTGAGACTCCTATAAAGTCTCAAGATGGATATAGCATTGCACACACATATTTTTCTTCCTAACATTGCTCCCACTTCAGCTAATGTGTGTAATTGCATAACGGGATCATTCATTGTGATGTAACCAAGAACTCTAGAATAATTTTACAGTTTCAGACTATGGAATGCCGTAATATAGTGGTAGTAGCGGCAGACACTATAATAGTATTTAGAAAAGGTATGGATGCTTCCCTAATAACCAATGACATTGAGGGTTTTAAATGATCTAGCCGTATAATGTGTAATTATTTGGTTGAGAGAAACTGAACTTGATGGACCTGTCTTTCTTAAACCTATGGAACGTTCATCTCACCGGTCTAAATTCACAACCTGATATGATTACTTGCTCTGTACGGAGCATGCAATGTGCTCTTCATTCTCTCTTCCTCCCTGTACACATCCCCAAGTCACTGTAAACTTACTCAGGATCATAGGCCATACCCCCTATGACTTTACCTCTCACTCCCTCCCTGTGCACATCCCCAGTCACTGTAAACTCGATCAAGATCACCGGTCACGCCCACAATGGCATCACCAAAGCACAGACAGGAATTCTCTCTATTTTGTGCTTTGAATGGAGCAGGAAGTAAGGAGCTCGAGGTCACATCACCAAATGTTACAGCTCAGGAACTGGGCAGAATTTTAATATGAAGTCAATTATGAAGTTTTTAAATTTCTGACAGGCTTTAAAAATTTGCATGTCAAGAAAATCTCTTTAATAAAAAGTAAATAGTAAACTTGGTTATTTTTCCAAGCAGTTTGCAATTTTATCCATTAAAGAACTTGAGAACAACCCATTAATAGCAAAAATATTTGAAGTGTTAAGCTATAATCCCGTTGGCCCACAATACATGGCCAAAGATCCTATATAAGGAGTCTGTGGAGGGATGGGGAAGATGATGTGTCCGAGGAAGGCGGTGGGGTGGAGATATTTTGATTTTTGTATTTGTAAAAATTTAAAGCTACTCATCGCTTCTTTCCTCTACTAATCCAGCGTTGGCACGCCGATGGTCATTTGATCTTTATTTGCAAATGCTAAGCCTGGGACTGCTGCTGTCATTCAGTGTCCACAGCGGTCACTACAGGCATCAGCAGGGCCGGATTGAGACTGAAAATCAGCCCTAGCACACAAACCAAAGCAACCCACATACAAGTCGCTCTTCTTAAATAGTAAATAAATGTATCTTCCATACAACCTTTACTGTACAGCTTGTAGGTGAGAACAGTAAGGCCTCTTTCACACTTCAGTTGTTTGACGTCAGTCAAAATCCTCCAGGTTTATAAAAAAGCGGATCCGCCTTTTTTTTGGTGGATCCATTTTTTTCCCCCATAGAGGATTATGACTGATGGTCGTCCGTTGCATCTGTTTTTTGACGGATCTGTTTGTGTTTTAGCATCCGCCGTCTGGAGTAGACGGACTAGGGAACGTTTTTTCAGGGGCGGACCCACTATTTTAAACTGCGCATGCCCGGAACATTTATTCTGTCATGCATTTTAACCCCAAACGCCATTCTGGCAGTGGCGAATCTCTCTACCCTCTCTCTCATCCGGCGCATCCGTTTTTTCACACGTTGGCGGTTTGCAACTGGCGTCAAACAACTGAAGTGAGAAACAGGCCTAAGGGAGTTGAATAGGTGAAAAATGACTTTGTCTTTAAAAGTTGGGAGATACAGCATTCTGTGACTGCGCCTATGCCCCGTGCCCCCGCTGGCAATTTTTGGTTTTGGAAGGGGGAATCATAATTAAGACATCTTTAATGCCTTCCCTAGTTTCAGGAGGACCTAATGTGGGGAAGGTGACTTGACGGACGGACGTGACTGGCAGTAGGAGGGGACAGTTTGTACAGGGGAGATGGAGATTGACAGGATAGAAGGGCGACAGCTAGGAAAGGCAGGATAGAAGGGTGTAGTACTGGAAAGTGACCACAAGATGGCAGGGGAGAGTAGTGTAGGACTGAACAACAGCTTATGGCTCAGATACGCTTAGTCATGGGCGGCAGGGAGATAGGAGCCCGGGTGGGAAATTCCCCTGTGAGAGAGGGGATAAATAGAAGTAGGCGGGGCTCCAGGAGAGTCTAGTCCCGGGAGGAGCTCAGAAGAAGACTGGAAAGGGAGAAGAGCTCGGCCAGGGGACGGACAAAGGGAGGTGGCCCTGACCTGACGGACCACAAGACAGGCAAGGAGAAGAGACAGCCAGGGGGAGACCCTGACTCGACAGACAGCAAGAGAGACGAGGCCCCGGGGGTACCGATTGGAAGACAACTTCAGGCAGGTGAAGCGCTGGGGGTAGATTGGTCTAGGACAGCCCCCAGTGAAAGATCTGCGAGATGCGTTACTGCGACTGGAGCTGAAGAATAGGTACCCGGGCCTGGCGATACAGTGGTGTAAAGAAGCTGCGGTGCGTGTTTGGTGGTCGTCAGCAGAACGACAAATAAATCCGGAACTGTTACAAGTGGAAGCTGTCTCCGTCTCGTCTTTGCCTCGTCTGGTAAGCAGTGGTCCACCCCCCAAGCCCGGCCCCCTACCACATTTGGCGTAGTCGCCGCCGCTAATACGACACCTTCTGCGGCAAGCCTGCGTCTGAAGAACCTCGTAAGACTTGGACTGCTCCTTTGTGGATTACAAGTGCCTGTGGATTACAAACACCTGTGGATTACAAATCGCTAACCTGTGGATTACTAATTGGGGACGCTGTTGCGGATCTGCGTTGCCAACAGAGGATCCGGGGCGGCACCAGGTTCTGTCCAAGATGGCGGTGGTACTCCAACGCCGGGGAGAGGCCCGTGCGTTTGCAATTGATCTGGATGGACTGGGGCCCCCTCCAACATACCCCTGGGGGGAGCGGTGTGCATCTGGAGACCGCCGCCCCCTCATACTGGACCCGGGCAACTGGGTGGAGAAGCCAGTCATCGCCCCACCCAGGAGCAGGAGTGGCCCAGAAGAAAAGGCCGGCTGCGGTCGCTTGGCGCCATTCGACTGTTGCCCACCGGATGGGATGCGACGCTGCAGTTGCCGTGGCCTCGGACGCCTGGAGTGGCAATGGCGTCGGGAGATCGAGTCACGCTGGGAGACTTGCTACTTGGAGTCACGGACCGTCATCCAGACCTCGGGCGGAGAAGAAGAGCGACGGCAGGCCTCGCGGGAGCGGCCGCCAAAGACATCAACAGGGAGCCTCACGCCATGTCTGGTGTCGCCAGTGCGGAGCCACCTCGTCCCCGAACCACCCCGCCCGGCGGCACCACGTCCGGTGTCGCCGGTGCGGAGCCAGCCCGCGGCCGATGCTGCTGCGTTCCATGTGCCAGTGGCGGCCCCGTCCCTGAAGCCGGTCACTACTCCGGGCCTGTCTACAACTCCGGTTGCGGCCCACCCCGCGCCCGCATCTGCGTCACCACCGGAGTCGGCCGCGGCCTACTTGTCAGGCTCTGTGGCCTATTCATCAGGAACTATGGCTGCCCCTACCCGCCGCCCGGCCCCAGCGACTGCTGGGCCGCCGACATCTACGGCCGCCTCTGCCCCGCTCGCAACCCCGGCTGTGTCCCGCCCACCGGACTCCGGAGCCTACACCAGACCCTCTGTTTGGGTCACGGAGGTCATCCAAAAGAAAAAGGCCATCGAGCAGGAGGTTTGGAACCTGCTCCATGAGAGGGGGGAGGCTGGCATGGCGGCTGCACGATCCAGGGGATGGCTCATATATACTAACTTGGCTAAAGGATACGGGTTCATCCAAGACCTCCCAACCGGCCAGAAGGTGTACATCAATGTGACCTCTATTCGTCACGGCCGGGCATTGCGAGAGGGGGACTTGGTATCCTACTACAAGGAATACTGTACCCGCGGCTACTACGCGGTAGCCGTAATCGCCGAACCCGAAGCTCACGAGCCCCCATAGAAAGGACCTCTAAAGACACTCCCTGCATCCTGGGAGCTACACGGCTGTGGGGCCCCTTGCTACCGGCCACCAGAAGATGGCTTGGACTGTCGGGATTTCGCTGCACCGTTATGCAGACCACGAGGACAGTTTGCGTCCAGGTTAAAGGAGAAATGTTATTTTTTACAATTGTTGAATTTGGTTTTGCATGACATAGCGGGGATGCGAAAAAGGGAGTATTAACGTTAAAGGGAGGGGGAGTCTTTCTTTTAAGAATACTGTATGGAAAATGCTGTGGAAAAATATGTTAATGTGCTTTGGAAAAAAAAGAGAAAAACGAAAAAAAAAAAAAAAAAGAAAGGGGTTACTCCAGTTGGGTAACTCCTTATGTTATTAAAATAAGAGTGATAGTCTGTTAAGAGTTGATGTAGTGAATAATGTGTTTAAAAAAAAATATATGTAACAGGTTCCGGGTACGAGGTAGTTGTGACGAAGACGCCGACCATGACTTTTTTAATGAAGGACGAGGAGATGAGAGATATGGAACCAGACAGTGGTCCCAAGTCAGATCCCCGACACCACGGACACCCCAAAAAGGAAGAAATGGTTGAAGGTAGTGGAAGGGGAGAGCAGTGGGAGGTACACACCGTAGAGTAGTCTGGGTGGACCTTGCCAACCCGAAAGAAGTTGTCACGTGGTGTGCGCGCTGGCGGGTAGCAGTAGGCTGCTCGGAGCATGGTGCTCCCGGCTTAGTGCGGCCCCCGTGGCGGGTGTGGCTCAACGACCGGTCCGACAACAGACTGTGGGAAAGATTCAGAACGACGTAGGTGGGAAGTACGATTGTCGGGACGACAATGGACAAAGGGTGGGGAGTGTGGGGAAGGTGACTTGACGGACGGACGTGACTGGCAGTAGGAGGGGACAGTTTGTACAGGGGTGACGGAGATTGACAGGATAGAAGGGCGACAGCTAGGAAAGGCAGGATAGAAGGGTGGAGTACTGGAAAGTGACCACAAGATGGCAGGGGAGAGTAGTGTAGGACTGAACAACAGCTTATGGCTCAGATACGCTTAATCATGGGGGGCGGGGAGATAGGAGCCCGGGTGGGAAATTCCCCTGTGAGAGAGGGGATAAATAGAAGTAGGCGGGGCTCCAGGAGAGTCTAGTCCCGGGAGGAGCTCAGAAGAAGACTGGAAATGGAGAAGAGCTCGGCCAGGGGACGGACAAAGGAGAGACAGTCAGGGGGGTGGCCCTGACCTGACGGACCGCAGGACAGGCAAGGAGAAGAGACAGCCAGGGGGAGACCCTGACTCGATGGACCGCAAGACAGACGAGGCCCCGGGGGGTACCGATTGGAAGACGACCTCGGGCAGGTGAAGTGCTGGGGGTAGATTGGTCTAGGACGTTCCCCAGTGAAAGATCCGCGAGGTGCGTTACTGCAACTGGAGCTGAAAAATAGGTACCCGGGCCTGGCGATACAGTGGTGTAAAGAAGCTGCGGTGTGTGTTTGGTGGTCGTCAGGAGGACGACAAATAAATCCAGAACTGTTACATGTGGAAGCTCTCTCTGTCTCGTCTTTGCATCGTCTGGTAAGCAGTGGTCCACCCCCCAAGACCGGCCCCCTACCACACTATCGTCACTACATATTATTTATACACTCAGCCCATACTCCAACATTGTTTCCACCCAGTGCACACTGTTAGCAGTGCAGCTTGCTGAACACTAACAGAGTGTAATGTTGGGATTCGTGGTGGTGCAGACAGTTGTTACATAACCATAACTTTGTGATTTGCCAAACACATTCTCATTACTTCTCCTCCAATTCTCTTACTTTTCTATTGATGGAGGCAGACGAGAACTTGTTTGGCGCAGTGAGGGCTCGCTCACACTGGCGTATAATACAGCAAAGTGCTGTGTGATGTTTAATCAGATAGCACTCAGCCCAATGTTATACTATGGGCCAGAGCAGATCTGCGTTATTTCCTTCAGACCAAATAGGTCTGAAATTTGCAGCATGCTGCAAGTGACTTGGGAATTTGGATCACCCGTACAAGTCTATGGGTGCGTGTGACACATTGGACTTCACTCTGACGTCATTCAACTACAGTCTGATTTAAGCTGACGTAGACAATGGAGAAGGTGGCAACATTAAGTTCTCCGTCTCCTCCACACCTGTGATACCATACTCTCATGCGAGAGAAGCAGATCACAGTAAACTGACACTGATCAGACGCGGATCAGAGTGTGACCAAAGTCATTACCATAATCCATCTGATTCTCTGGCAATCAGCAATCATGTGAACAAGCCCTTAATGTTATCACCACAAAGAAAATTAAAGCAGTTTTCGCTCTACTAAAAACAGACAGTCCTCCAGCCAGACCTCCACCAGGAGCTTATTTGGCCTAAAAGATCTGATTTATATAGGGACTGATTGTCCAGCACTGATAGAAATCATATGTTCTTGACCAAATAAGCTCCTGGTGCAAAACCGGTTGGAGGACTGGCCATTTTAGTAGGGAGAAAACGTAATTATCATCAGCACCAAAAGTTAGCGACGAGCCAGGTTTGTACCAGAGGAGGGAAACATGAGTATTTAAAGGGGTTGCCCACTACTTTAACACTGATGACCTATCCTTAGGACAGGTGATCAATGTCTGACCGGCGTTTCTGCGACACTTGGCACCATTGGCAGATCAGCTGTTCTCAGTGCCGGCGGGAACTGCTCAGTTACAGAACTGCACAGCAAAGCTCAATCTACTGTAAAGTGGCCACAACCGGGTTCTGCACATCCGCCCCTTATTGATTTGAATAGGTCATGAATGTGCAGTACGCGGCCGTGGCCAGTATACAGTAGACAGCTGTGCCGTAACTGAGCAGTTCCAGCCATCACCGAGAACAGCCAATCGGCAGGGATGCCAGGAGTCACACCCACACAGATCAGACATTGATGAGATAAGGATAGGTCATCAATGTTAAAATAGTGGACATTCTCTTTCAATTTACTAAATTTGTCTCTGGGATGGGTTAGAATCCTAACTCATCCAGAGACCCAGATTGCTGCAGATTGGGACAGGAACGACAATATACTGCGGCTGACTGATGGTCTGGAGCCACAT